>NC_065589.1:37611102-38245852 GCF_024542745.1 Macaca thibetana thibetana
ACTTGAACCCGGGAGGCAGAGGTTGTAGTTAAGTCCAGATCGTGCCACTGAGCCTGGGAGACAGAGTGAGACTCTGTCTCAAAATAATAATAATAATAAGCATTCAGGTTTGTGCATTCAATCAATATGCCATAGTATTATAGTGTCTCCCATAAGATGACAGTTCAGTTTTGTACCAGTGTATCAGCTATTTGAAACATTAAAAAAAAACAAAAACTTTAAGATGACTATATCTTTCTTAAACATATCAGGAATAACTTTCTTCTTCTCGGCTTTTCTGTACTCCACAATTGAATGTCTCCTGTTCAGTTAAATTCTAATTTTTCTTTCTCTCTCAATGTGTTAATAACGAGTACAAATCATTCCACATTGAAATTAATAATGAGCATCTTTAAATATGAACTGTTATCTCAGACTTTTAAACCTTCCTAGAATGGTTTTCTAAATTACTAAACCCTATTTGAAGGTGGCTGTCAGGAAGAGACTGAGTTCCACCTTAAAGACAAAGAAAGGTAAGTCCTAATGTACAACAGAGGGCAGGTAATCAGGAGTACTGAAGATAATTTGGGAAAACCTTGAATATATAGTAGAGTAGAAGTCATGTTGTACAAGCAAAGCTAACTGAAATGAGAGGGGACAACTCTATCCAGTTTTACAGAGCCTTCCAGTGTTGAGGAGTAAAGGAAACATAACCTCTATAGTGAAGAAGCTTATAATCTAACAGGAACAATTAGACACTCACGCTGCTAACTGTCATGGGTCAGGACAGTGGAGAGGACCCTGGGTTTTGGAGTCAAACAGATTGAGCCTTTGTTTGCTCTGTGGCATTGAACTTGCACTGCTCTGTGACTCAGTCTCATCATTTAAAACTTGGTGAAAATAGCACATAACAAAACTGATGGGAGGCTGAAATAAATTAAAGCCATGCACAGGACATGGAACTGTCTGGTATATAATTTTCATGCAGGACTCCCTCCCCCAAAAAAGCAGGTAATAGCACTTGTTATTTGTTGTGAACTTTGTTATCCTGTCTGCTCAAAAAGCTAAGCTCTTGAAAGTCAAGTTAATTTTCATGGAATAATTTGTAAATTAAAATAGTAAAATCTAATCTTGTACTAAAACAAATATAGCCTTACAATATGCATCAAAACTTTTACACAAATAAAGATAAGGTGAGAAGGGAGTTCAAAAATGGGAAAATGTTGCTATTCATTAGTATTTTTTCAGCTAATTGAGAAAAGACTCTTATTATTGGAATTTAGAGGCAAAAACCCCAGGTTCAGCTCAAGGAACAGTAATATTCCTTAGAATCATAGTTTAAAAGCCACTAGAAGCAAAGCCCAAATAAAATAGGAATTGTTCAGTATTTTTAAGCGTAAATTCTTATAGAACTGCTTGCTGGTTTTTTTTTCCCCCCCAACACAGTTAAATATTTGAGGTGCCCCTATGCATCAGGACAGGGAGAAGGGATAAGGATGATATTAAGATCAGCAGTCATGGTGTTCATCCACTCTCAAGTTATCTTTCAGAAAAGGAAATGTGGAAATGAGGAACATTTCAGTACATCTTAGCACACATAAAGGCAGGTACCACTAAAGTGTTTCAAGTAGGTTATACATGGCTTATGGGAGAACACACACCAATGAAAACATACACCAAAGGCTAGATCAAGTCCCCATTTTATTTAGCTGACACTTGAAACTGAACGGAAGCCAAAGAGAAAGCTACTAGGTGCAGGAATAGAAGAGTCCCTGACTGGGTGTGTAGCTGCTGGTGACTATGTCCTCACCAGATAGGATCTTGCCAGATCAGGATAAGCAAAATTCTCACTAAAATATTCTCGATTTACATTCAGGACTTATGCCACATTCAGGAAAAACTTACACACTCACTGACTGTACAGACTTTTAGGAAGATGGCAAGATTCATCAGGTTTTAACAGGATTTAGGGCAATTAACACCAGTCAAGCCACATCCTCATAGGAGAAAGTGAAGTCAGTTCCCAAGTGTCTATGAATGATGGCGCATCTTCTAATTCTCCAGTAATCATTATTTTAATGGTGGGGAAGCTGGTATTAAATGGGGTACAGGTACTGATCCATGTCCCCCTTAAATGTCACTAAGGAAGCCAAGAGGAGGGTCGTCTAATTCAGTGTGAGGAAAACAATTTTGAAAGTGGCAGCCATTAGCTAAAGGGTGAAATTGGTACACCAATGAATCAAGCAAGATATAAACACCAACAAAAATGTAAGGTGCTATCTCTATAAGCTTCTGTCTCTTTGTTATAATCACACTCTCCCTCTCGCTCTCCCTCTCAGTGGATTTTCATTTGGAGGATACGTTTGAGCTGGAGATGGCTTAAATGACAGGTGACACCATTTAATATTATGTTTTGGGGTTTTGAAGGATAGGCAGTTATAAAGATTGAAACCAAGGTCCTGAAAAAACCACATAACATATGATGATGCAGGCAGCAGGGAAAACAAACAATGGCTTCAAACATAAGCCCCACATCAAAAGTCACCAGGCACATGTTCTAAATTGTACGGGGAGCAGCAGCAGGGATTTATTTATTTAAAGATGGTTAATGATTCTCCTGAGCAAAACCAGAAGGCCAGCTTGTCACCAATATTGGTGTCATTTCATCCTAGGGTGACTGACACCTGGACAGCTCTCAGGGTGGGGGGCAGGTCACAGTGAAAGCACTGACAAGACATTCTGTAAGAACTAGAGGACCTCATGCACAGAGAGGCTAGAAGGGCAACGTGGAGAAGGTGAACAGGGTGTCAGCAGTCACAGGCAGAAATGGAGAGAGAATATGGAGGAGGACATAGGAGAATTCAGAAACTGACTACACATAAAAAGCAAAGGAGAAGTAGCATAAAACAGACACCTAAAAATCATTCTCATTTCTGGCTTGAAGAAGAGCAATAGGGAGGTTTTGGCAACTGTTATGATTTCCTTCAGAGAAAATACAAATCTTGGCTTCAGCCCACTGACTGTTAGAATGATTTGCTTTTAATTTAAAATGTCTTGATACACGTGAGAAACCAAAGACTAGATTTTCAATAGGGTGGGCATTCATAAAGATGAATATGAAGTTGATATTGAAAATCATATTGGCTTCTAGAATGAGCAGGTAGATACAAACATGAAGCGAACAGAGGAAAATAAAAAGGAAGAATCAGCATAGAACTATTAATGGCATCGCATGCAAAATAATGCAAAAGCCAGGATTTCATACCCTCTCAGAATTTTAAGAAAAAAGGAAATCTAGAATGCTTACTGTTTAATAAAGTCACAGAGGAGTGCTCAGAGGAATGGGTGGGGTGAAAGGATGGAAGAGGGAACTGGGATTAACATGATAACCTGATTATGTGCAAAGAGACTCCTCTTCAGGGGGCTAGTCTTTTCAGAGTCTCGATTTTCCTTTGCCCTAAGGGATTCCTTTGGTGCTACCAAAACAGTTGGACAGTTTGGAGAAAAACACACACTCTCCTTCCACGACTGCTGATACTTAGGATAACAAGATAAATATCAACAGAAGAAAATGCTCCACATCTAAGTTGGTAAATTTTTCACATTGATGATGAAAGTAAATTGCAAGTGGCTAAACTTATTGCAAATTAGAAAAGAGGGAAAGAAGTAGAAAAAAACACATTCTTCCAGGTAATCCATATTAATAGTATAGAAAAACAGTATAGGCTGCATCTTGGTTTCATGTAGTACATTTCCTTAATAGACTTTGCAACTAGTCAGCACCTAGAACAACACCTCTCAATTATCTTGAACTTTAACAACTGTTGAATGAGTTTGACAAAATATGGGTGTACCCTTCAGAAATGGTGCAAAGAGACTATAGGTCAGAAACTTTCCTTCTAACCATTATTCTAGCATTCTCACCTCAAAGAAGCTGCTCCCCCTTTTCCTGCTGGCTAAATGAGCACGGAGGAGGGGCTGCAACAAAGTCCCACTGTAGACTTATAAAAAGATAGTTTTCTAATTTATATAGCCAAAAAGTACCGAAGTGGCCAGGCGTGGTGGCCCACGCCTATAATCCCAGCACTTTGGGAGGCCAAGGTGGGCAGATCACGAGGTCAAGAGTTGGAGAACAACCAGGCCAATATGGTGAAATCCCATCTCTACTAAAAATACAAAAATTAGCTGGGCGTGGTGGCATGCACTTGTAGTCCTAGCTACTAAGGAGGCTGAGACAGAAGGATCGCTTGAACCCAGGAGGCAGAGGTTGCAGTGAGTTGAGATCATGCCACTGCACTCCAGCCTGGGAAACAGAGCAAGACTCTGTCTCGAAAACAAAAGCAAACAAACAAACAAACAAACAAAAAAAGAACTGAAGCCCAGAGAAATGAAGTTTCCAAAGCTTTTGAACTTTATTTCTACTCTAGTTTTACTCACTTGACACCTTCCTATGGCAGGGCCACATTCTCTATCTGGGTAAGTGCACAGAAGTAAGGAGAATAACACCTCTTCATTGAAGCAGCAATTCTTTTCATCTAAACTAGTCAGCAGGCTGGGTGTGGTGGCTCACGCCTGTAATCCAGTACTTTGGGAAGTTGAGGTGGGCGGATCACCTGAGGTCAGGAATTCCAGACCAGCCTGGCCAACATGACAAAATCCCATCTCTACTAAAAGTACAAAAATTAGCGGGGTGTGGTGGTACACGCCTGTAATCGCAGCTACTCAGGAGGCTGAGGCAGGGAAAATTACCTGAATCTGGGAGGCAGAGGTTGCAGTGAGCCGAGACTGCGCCACTGCACTCCAACCTGCGTGACAAAACGAGACTCTGTCTCGAAAATAACTAACTAACTAACTAAATAAATAAAATAAACTGGCCAGCAGAAAGAAATATTTTGATAGAAAGACACAGATAAAAGGAAGGTATGGTGGAAGCTGAGTACCTAAGAGGAAAACATCAACCCATGGTCCCAAGGACATATCTGACAAGATGCTTGTCTCACTAGTCAAGTCATGCAAACTCCTCTCCCAAAGTACACAGTGTTTCTTGCAGATGATTTACATGCTTTGCCAGTATTGCTATTACTCCCATCAATACTCAGTAAAATAAGGCTAGTGAAAGTGGTACATCATTTGTTTTTGGAGGCAACTAGATTTTCTTTTTGTGTAGATTTTATGGGCATCAGATAGGGCTTTTCAGCTGATGCCTAAAAATCTTCACGACACTGAAATCTGGAGACCCATAAAAACAGCGGGTAATGATATCAATAGCAGCACAATTTATACCAAAGTACTGAGAAGAGATCACTTTTGCTGCAGAAGTGCCTGACCCGGTTTGGTGCCTGGCCTATGATGAATGCAGCAGCTGGGACATGCTTTCAGATACTGTGATGTGAAAACCACACTAAGGAAACTAAGTCAAAAACTTTCATCTTAAATATCAGTCCATTAGAAAAGAGACTCCCAGTATTGCCATAAGAGGAGGAAGGAAGTTCAAGTCAACTAACATTTAATATCATTTTTCTCTCATTTCAGATTGCAAAAACCATGTTTGTTCAACACATGATTGACAAATGCAAGTAATTCACAAAATAGTCACTGACTACACAATGGATATGAATGAGCACATGCATGATAAACCATCTTCTAGTATTTGGAAAACAGTTCAAATTGGAGAGCCAGTGCTACAAAAATATGTGAAGGAGTTTTTAACTGACTTTTACTGGGACTTATACTTGTCTCTGAAGACAAGTGACTTCCACTTGAAGTGGGCTGAACTATTAAAGTTTTCACATTTTATCCAGTTGTGTACACAAATCTGCAATTTTTCAAATTTCTTAAGCTACTTTACAATATACATTTACTCATGCTACTTAAGGTTAGTTAATGCCAAGTCTCAGATATGCGCTAGGTCTTCAAGGGTTATGGTGAGAACAAGGATAAAGTGACAGAGGAGGTTCGGTGCAAGGGGAAGTCCAGGTCTTTGAAAGGCATACACTCTAAAAAAAATAAGTAAAGTATTAACTGAAATACATAAAGATACCTGAATTAATAAATCCAAATAAAAGCTCCTGAATCACAGAGATGAAGGGAAGGATTTTGATGACGTGTGCATCAACCTCCCAATTTCTCGTTCTGGCATTCAAGGACCTCAGTGGTTTGCCTCAACCACTAATTACATCTTATACTACATTCTTCGTCAGGTGTATATGCCAAACAGAACCACTTGCCATCAGCTAAAAATGTCCTACATCATATGACCTCTAAATGATTATTCTCTAATATTGCATTCAGTTGTAATCCTGTCCCACTTTGAAGGTCCGCCCCCAATAATTACAAACAATCTCTACTTTTTGGAATGCCCAGATGCAGATTTGCATGGGGGAAAAAATGCAATTTCAGCGGCCCTCATTTGCATGAGCCCCTTACATGATGCCAAGAGGAGCCTTAGCAACAAGATAACATGATCATACAATTTTGTAAAATTTACATAAGTAAAATATTTTAATTGCTACAGGTTAACCCTGCTATCTCTTCCATCACTATGGTTCCATCCATACTACTCTTCCTCCCATTGGGTGGCAATGAAGAGGCCAAGAGTATTTTTGGAATTCCAGTTAAGGGGAAATTGAGTCAGAGATATATCACATATATATATAGATAGATATATCATATATATATAGAGAGAGAGTCCACTGTATTTTTTATATATATATATATGATTATATATGTGTACCTTTGTATCATGAAACTGGTTGAATGTGCACAGTTGGTGTTGGAAACATTTTTCTATTACTCACCAAGATGAATGGCAATAAATAAACAATATGTAGAATTGTTTCTGAGCCACATATAAATAGTCCATTATATATATTCTACTATATATATAAATAGTCCACTATACGTAAAAATAGTCATATATATATAGTGGAGTCAGAGATACATCTCATATATAGCCCATTTTTTATATATATATATATATAATATAGATATATATATAAAATATTTTATATATCTCATATATATATAGAGAGAGTCCACTATATATATGAGATATATCTCTGACTTACATAGATAGATAGATAGATAGATAGATAGATAGATAGATAGATAGAGTGGATTACTTATATATATAGTAGAATATATATAATGGACTATATTTATGTGGCTTGCAAACAATTCTGCATATAGTTAATCTATTGCCAGTCATCTTGGTGAGTAATGTAAGAATATTGCCAACACCCACTGTCCAAGTTCAACCAGTTTTATGATACAAAGGTACAGGCCAGGTGAAGTAATGATGTGGCTGTGCTGGTTTTGCACCAGCACTGGAAGTATGTGAGCACTGGAAGATACACAAAATTTGAAATGCACAAAGCCAGAGCTACTCTATGGAAGATTTGTTCACTCACCAGATCTATACAATTATAAGCAGATAATTCAGTTCTCATTGATACCTTGACAAATGGGAACTTCTCTCTTATTTAGAATATACTTGAAAATGCAGCATAGAATTAAAATTCCCACACTAGTAAGACAAACCTGTAGCAATTTCATAGTTACAAGTATGTATGTGTGAAGCCCTTTATATATCCCAAATGTTATTTAAACAAAAACAATTTGGATTACCCATGCTAGAGCAAATAACAAATTATCCATTTATTCAATCTATCAGAAATTGATATTACATATGGAGAGGTGATTAAAGAATACATGGCTGGCTAGGTGCGATGACTTATGCCTGTAATCCCAGCACTTTGGGAGGCCGAGGCGGGCGGATCACCTGAGGTTAGGAGTTCAAGACCAGCCTGGCCAACATGGCGAAACCCTGTCTCTACTAAAAGTACAAAAAAATTAGCTGGGCATGGTAGCGTGCGCACGCCTGTAATCCCAGCTACTCTGGAGGCTGAGGAAGGAGGATCACTTGAACTCAGGTGGCGGAGGTTGTGGTAAGCTGAGATAGCACCACTGCACTCCAGCCTGGGCGACAGAGCAAGACTTCGTCTCAATAAAGAAACAACAACAAAAAAAGAACACATGGCCAAAAATTATTGAGAAAAAAGCATAATATCAAGATATTTTCATGTGTTAATACATCATTAATATTATTTCTCACATTTTGTCATCTCTAGTATGTTAACTTTATTAAATTTATAAATTGTGATTTTTTCATGCTAAATAAGAATTCATTTCTATATAATTTTTTAAAAATTATTGCTGCTTTTCTTAAATAGCAATCCCCCCAAGTTTTGTACAGTTAGAGCATCACAAAATGTGGATCTGCTTTTGTATCTTTTTAGGGTGTGTTATATCCCAATTTGTCTTATGTATGTAGTTGTATTTTGTCTCTCGTTGAGTCATTCAATATTTACTGAATGCCTAAAATGTGCCAGGTGGTCTTCCAGGCATTCTGGATACAATCAGCGCACAACACAAAGGCCTTGCTTATGAAGAGCTGCGGATTGTTGGGGGAAGGCCGATCATCAACAAGTAAATAAAAAAAATATGGACATTTAAAATTGGGATAAAACAAGTTATCAAACAAGAATGTGAAAGAGAAAGTGATGTCTGGGAGAATAGGGTGGAACCACATTGTAAGCAGTTTGATGGCAAGCCACTTCCTTTAGTCAATCACTTAGGATCCCAAGCAGAACAGGCACTCAACAGAGGCATGCCAAATTGAACTAAACAAAGCTACAGGCGCAAAGACCAATGTTTAAGTTCAGAAATCTTTAGAGTATGAAATGTCCCAGACCTGAGAACTTTGGGGGTCATGAAAAGGGTATCTCATCTAGTATGTAAATAAGTTGCTACTGTCTGGTTTGTTCCCCCTCAACTAACACTTTTTTCTTCAGCATCAACATTTTAACATTTTAGAATAAACACGATTCACACTAATGCAGCACATGTTATCAGCCTTGCAACTTAACGGTAGATGAACATAAAAGTGCCATCAACAACGATGCTAAACAATCCCAGTAGATGCACAGAGATACTGACTCAATCCTGTCAATTACTGTGGCTTATAGAGGAATCTACTGCCCTATCAGTTGATCTTTCAGTTTGTGATACTTTACAGTCTTAGATCCTAGATATTTATGAGGTTAATCTATATTCATAAGATTTATGGCAAACCATGGAATAGCTAAAGGGATAATAGTTGAGTTCACCTGAAAAGATTCTGTGAATGAGCTGAATTTTAAAAAGAATTCTGAAATGCAGAAGATATATGAGATAATATATCGGTGTAAAATGATGACTAAGATATTTATAGTAGACAGATGGGCACGTGGCTTTTGATGCTAGAGATGGACACCCTTGCATGAATATTGATATATTTGCTCAGCCAGAAAATAGGCATGCACTAAATGACTAGTGGAACAACTGATTGAGGAAACTACGGAATATAGTTAGAAGAACACTACCAAAAGGCCTTAATTTGGGAGAGTTTTAATTTAATCTAATTGAAACAGCATCAAGAAATAGATTATCCTCCAAAAGGAGATAATCTATAGCATTTTTTTCAAGTATTGAGTAACTAGTTAAAATATACTTTGAAATACAGTTGTAACTTAGAAATGTATGAAATACCTTGACTAAAATAATAAGTGGAGGAATCTTTTCCCCATGATTTCTTTAGTAATTCCCTTGTAAATACTATGAAGTGAATCTTAATATATATCCAGTGAAGAGGATGTGGACTTGGATTGTTTGATTCAAAATGGTGCACATTTGGGATGGTTCATTAGGGCACTGTTGTTGGTCTGTGCCAAGTGTTTATGGAACCATTCTCTTATCCTAAATTGTAGGCCACAGCCCCCAGTGAGTGGAGACTTGCCTGTAAAAGAATACTTCAGGAGCTCTTTGCAAGAAGAGAAAGGGAGAAATAAGCAATGCCTTCAGGCCATTGAGCTGCAGTTGCAAACAATTACTGCAGCATCAAAGTACTAAATTCAAATCACTAAGTTTTTCTTGATAGATGAGAAACATCCACAAGTCAATTTAAGGCATCCTGGATACAAATCTATATGATTTATCAGTTGCACTTGAAACCTTTGGACATTACCTTTTATTGGATCATTCAAAGTTCCTGGCAGGACTGGAAAAAAATGGCAGGCTTTGGAGTCACTGTTATCTCTAAGAACACTAAAAAGGTGATTTTATTCCAAAGCCTATGTGCCCCAAATGCTGTTTTCTGTGTAACAGGAAAGGGCCACTCAGGCCCTTTCTTCTGTTTCTGCTTAATAACATCTAAAATTTTAAACCAGTGTTAATCAAATAAAGCTCAATCCAGAAAACTCAGAAACTAGGCATTTCTGGCAGAGAACACGACTAATGGAAGTGCCAGAGGAAAATCTGATTCTTTCCTGTCTATAGAGGCTTTCCCAACATTTGCAACTGTGGTTTGAGACCTCATTTGACCCATATCTGCTTCTGGAGTCCAAAGATCAGCTTTAACCTCAGGCACCTTTTACATTATGCATCCGGTAGGAAGAGGTCATATTCCGTTCATGATGTGGCACTGGCCCAGCTGTCTAAGCCTTTGTGACCTCACGTTGGATAACTGAAATCTAATCCACTTGAAAGTACTCTGGAAGACCACCCAGGTGTTTCATATGGCTGCTGTCTTGCTACTAAATAGGCCCATTACACAAGCTGGAGAACATTACCCCAGCAGACTAATTCACCCAGTGACAGAGTAAGGCAATGATCCACGGATTATTATTGACTTTTCCATGTAACTTCTGGCATCAAATTCAACGTGAATCAAAATCCAAAGTCCACAGGTAAAAAACTGTATTGTGTTTCTATGATCTTCAAAAAGAGAATCAAACTCTTCTAACATCGGAGTTTTAACTTTCAAGGGGAAACATTTTAACATAGAGGGTCACTAATGCTGGGAAGACATAATTTGTTTAAAAGTTAAAATATTTTCCACAAAGAGATTTCTGAGAGCCACAGGAATGGCTTGGTTTCTATCAATCATAAATAAATCAAATAAGCCAAAGATCAAAACTTCATGACTCTTTTAAGGGATTATCAGAACAAGAAAGCTTATTTTATTCCCCCCCCAAGTCCTATGAATAAACCAAATTATACGAGAATCTGAGCTACTTATTAACCTGAAGGTAATACCTGTTGCATCTAGCCTATTGTCACAAGCCCATTTGACTTCGATTTCACTACCTGTAAGTACTGCATTATGCTATTTATTCATTATAGCTCAATAGCATAAAATAGACAATATTGATAAGTCACAGAATAGTGAATTAAAGCATAATCTACCAAGATGAGGGGAAATCTGATAAAAATTCAACAACATAGGCCTACCATTCACTCCAAACATTAAATTGAAGGTGCTGATAAGAGGCCAGTATCTAAGTCAGCAGCATCTGAACTTGTCAAATGGTTCCTGAGACAAGCCTTCTTTAATTTGAGATGAAAGATCTTAATCTCATCTTTCAGGTCTTCTCAGGGTAAGCAAACCAATGCACAGTGCTATTTTCAAAAAAGGCCTACATAGAAAAGGAGGAATTGCCCTTATAAGCTACACATGAAAGTTCGGATGCTATCACAACTGTCTTTGTGCTTTGCTTGTCTAGGTCATCTCATTCTATGCTATCCATCTAGACTGGAAAACACACATACAGAGTTGCCTTCACAGATAAGGTATGTGGGTCTCAAAATGAAATAGGTTGAATTCTCAGATATGCCAGTGACATTGCTGAACCTTATAATTTGGTCCTTTCACATACACAGCTAAATGGATTTGTGATGTGTATCTTTCTAGTCTGGCAGTCTTTGGTTGTATTCTTGAAGTCTGTCTAATATTTTCACAAAAGGCTTGTGATGCTCATGTCCACAGACCTTGGTCACTTTCAAAAATGGTCTTCAAAGAGAAAAATCAACAATTTCATGCTGGACTTACATTCCACAATAAAAAGACATTACTGAGCAAATGTTGTATTTTTAGCACAGCATATAAGTAAGGCATCTTAGCAAGGGTTGGGTAAACAGACCCCCGTCTGGACAGGAGGAACAGCAAGGTCACATTACAAAGGGGCATGTATACTAACATGGGAGGAATCTGTGGCCATGAAACAATTCACCATAGCTTCCAGTCCTATGTACTAATTTTACAAGCTCTTATGTTTAGAATACAGATTTCATAAGCCCTTATGTTTAGAATAGATTTTGTTTCCTATCTAAAACAAACATATGGTATCAAACAGTCTTTTAATGCTCAGATTTAAATTAGTTTTAAAGAGATAAAAAGACTGAAATAGTTCTGCTATTCATACATGCTTAACAACAGCAATATTTATGTCAACATATTGGCAGAAGAAACGTTAAGTTCCCTATATCTCAGTGGGCCCACAGTTTCATTTTAGAAGCAACACATTTACCTCAAATATTCACAATGCTGTATTTGGATATGGTGAACTAAGTGACTGGTGGACCTATCTCTAACAACTTTTCAGCATTCAAACAATTCAATTCTCAATTACAAAGACGTCTCCACTACACAACCTGATTCTTTTTGGCCAGGATGGCTTGTTTTATTTGCTTGTCACTTGGTCATTGCTAAATTTATACAAATATTCAATAAACAGTCAGAGTACAGTGAGATATTTTGGGTTCCAGGTAAAGCTCATGCTTCTTCCTCTGAAGTTCACCTCAGGGGACTATCTCTGTCCTCAAAAACAGGGTTTACTCAATCTGTGGGCTGCAACCTATTCACGAGTCTTAAAATCAATTTAAAGGATCATGATCAGCATTCTATACCACAGAGGGCACAGAAGATATTGGACTGTATTACAAAGTAAAGATGCATTTTTGTTTTGCACAACAGTTATATACTGGCTTGCAATGCAAAATCAACTTCTGGCTTTGCGTTATGGTCAAAAGAGTTTGGAGGGAAAAATAGCTCTAAAGCTGCTTTCCTGGAGGACGCTCCATAGCAGGTTTGCAACTCACTACTGGCTTGGGAAGTTTCTGAGGAATTAAAAGTGCCTTAAGGAAACACATACTAGCCCAGGGTTCTGTCTGATAATACACTTCCACAGCCCTTCTGTTTTTGGAGTTTTATGTCCTGTTTAACATCTTTTGTCCAGGCACTTACTGAAAATTGCTAAGTGCTAGAAACTGTGGTAAATCCTGGGGAAACAAAGATGACTACAACATAGTCCTTGACCTCCAAAGGACTCTAAAGATACATAATAATGCATAATACAATACCACTAAAGATTCCAAGCAGTCACTAGAAAGCGCTGCAGGAGCAAGAGGGAGAATTATAATTCTGTTGAAGAGGGCTTCATAGCAGAATGAACATTTTAGTGGGTATTCATAATCCATTCATCTATATATCCATCTATCCCCTACTCTGTTCAAAGCACTAAGCTAGAAGCCAGGGAAAACTTAAATGAATGAGAAAATGGACTCCCTCTGAAGAACACCAAGCGCAAAGGGGAAAGATGAGGTAGAGCAAAGGAAGTGGTAAGTACTAGGCACAGAGACACCATAGAGGCAGAATAGGTTATGTCTGTCAGAGTCGAAGGCGTTCTGTAGAAAGACAGGGATGTGAGTGGAGGACAATGATGGTGAATAGTGGAGAAAGGCTCTGATACCCAAAACAAATCTGTATTATAAAGTAGGCTGAAAAGATAAATCAGATTTTAGCACTTTCTTGCTTCATATCTTTGTTTCTTGCCATTTCTACTAAAACACAATCAACTCTAACCAAGATCTACCAGATTATAATCTATTCCCAAATGTTTAACTCTTTGTGATGCTATCGTAAATGGAATTGTTTTCTGAACTTTCTTTTCAGATAGCTAAATGTTAGTGTATAAAAACACAACTGACTTCTGTACATTGACTTTTATATCCCGAACTTTACTGAATTGATTACTGAATTTATTAGTTCTAGCAGTTTCTTTTTCTTTGGGTTTTCCTTAGGGTTTTCTACATAAAAGATCATGTCATCTGCAAACAGAGGCGATTCAATTTCTTCCTAATTTGGATGTCTTTTGTTTTTCTTGCCTAATTGCTCTGGCTAGGACTTATGGGACTATGTTGAATAGAAGTGGTGTCAGTTGGACATCATTGTCTTGTTCCTGATCTTAGAGGTCTCTGAAGGGAAGGCCGCTAGTGGGACCTCACTCAGGCTGAAGACTCCCATCTGTTGACTATAAGCCTGCTCATGTTAACCTGAAAAACTTTCAGCTTTTCATTGATGAGTATTATATTAGCTGTGGGCTTGTCAGAACCTTTGTTATGTTGAGGTAAATTCATTCTATACCTAATTTGTTAAGAGTTGTTATCATGAAAGAATGTTGAAATTTGTCAGATAATCTGTTAAGAGTTTTTAATTATGAAAGAATATTGAATTTTTCTGCACATGTTGAAAGAATCATATGATTTTTATCCTTTATTCTGTTAATGTGAGGAGGTTAAAGATCTGTATGCCAAAAACTATAAGACGTTGTTGAAAGAAATTGAAGACTCAAATTAATGGAGAGATATCTCACGTTCATGGATTAAAAAAACTAATATTGTTAAAATGTCCACACTACTCAAAGTGATCCATAGATTCAGTGTAATCCCTATATAAATTCCAATTCTATTTTTCACAGAAACAGAAAAAAAATCCTAAAATTCATATGGAAACACAAAAAGCCCCAAAATAGCAAAAGTCATCTTGGGCAAAAAGAACAAAGCTGGAGGCATCATATCCTGATTTTAAACTACATTACAAAACTACATAGCCACAGTAATAAAATAGTATGGTATTGGCATGAAAACAAGACACATTGACCAATGGAACAGAACAGAGAGCACAAAAATAAACCTGTGCATATATAATCAACTAATCTTTGACAAGGGTGCCAAGAATGCAAAATGGGGAAAGGCTAGTCTCATCAATAAATGATGCTGTGTGAACCAAATACACATATGCAATATAATGAAATTAGGCCCTTTTCTTACCTCATATACAAAAATTAACTCAAAAAGGACTAATGACTTAAATGTAACATCTGAAAATGTAAAATTCCTAGGAAAAAGCATAGTGGAAAAGCTTTACATTGATCTTGGCAATGATTTTTTGGATATGACACCAAAAGAACAGGCAACAAAAGCAAAGGTAAACAAGCAGGACTACACCAAACTAAAAAGCTTCTGCACAGCAAAGGAAAAAAACATCCACAAAATGAAAAGGCAACCTATGAATTGGGAGAAAATATTTGCAAACTGTATATCTGATGACGGATTAGTCTCCAAAAATATGATAAATTCAAGCAGCTCAATATCAAAAAACAAATAACCAGATTTAGTAACGGGCAAAGGACCTGAATAGACATTTTTTTCCAAAGAATACATACAAACGGCCAACAGATATATAAAAAGGTTCACAACATCACTAATCATCAGAGAAATGCAAATCAAAACCACAATGAGATATCACCTCATACCTGTTAGGACGGCTATTATCAGAAAGATGAGATAACAGGTGGCTATTGGAAAGTCTGTGGAGAAAAGGGAAGCCCTGTGCACGATGGGAATGGAAATTGGTACAGTCATTATAGAGAACAGTATGGAGGTTCCTTAAAATATTAAAAATATGTCAATTAATAAGTGCCCTATGGTCCAGCCATATATCCAAAGGAATTGCACTTTTGGTCAGATATCCAAATGAATTTAAATCAGTATCTCAAAGAGGTATCTACACTCTCACGTTCATTGCAGCGTTACTTACAATAACTAAGATAGGTGTAAATGACACCTACAATAACAGTCTAGGTGACTACTGATGAATTAATAAAGAAAATGTGGTGTGTCTAAACAAGAGAATAATGTTGAGCCATAAGAAGAAGAACATTTTGCAATTTGCAACATCATGGAAAACTTGGAGGACATTATGTTAAGTGAAATAAGCCAGACACCAAAAGACAAATATTGTCTCATCTCAATCATACGCAGAATCCAAAACAGTTGAAATCATAGAAGCAGAGAGTAGAATCGTGGGTGTCTTGGATGAAGGGGTGGAGGAAGTGTTGAGAAGTTGGTCCAAGGGTATAAACCTTTAGTTACAAGATGGATAAATTCTGGGGATCTAATGTACAGCATTAACTATAGTTAATAATACTGTGTTGTTTATTTGAAATTTGATGAGAGAAGATTTTTAAGTGCCCTCACCATATAAACGCATGCACAAATAGTAACTAAGGATGATGATGAATGTGTTGATTGATTTGATTGTGGTCATAGGTACACAATGCATATAAAGATCAAATCATCACCCTGTACATGTAGAATTTAGACAATTTTTATTTATAAATATTTTAAAATAAAATAGAAAAAAAGACTGTTTATATCCGGCTTGACTCTCTCTCATCTGGCTCCTCTCTGCCCACCCACTACAGTGCAGCCACCGTGGCCTCCTTGGCTCTCTATCTTTCTAAATTCACCCAGACTGCCCTAGTGCCTCTGTACTAGCTCGTCCCTCTATCGAGAATGTTCTTCCACCTTTCTTTCTACTCTCACAATAGCCCTGTCATAGTTACTTGCTCTCTATTCTTTTATCCTGTTTCATTTTCTTCATTGCATTGTTACCATCAGAGAGAATCTGGTGCATTTGCTTATGTGTATAAATTCTAAGAGCCAGAAGGGAAGTTTCATGAGAACAGAGATCCTATCTATCTTTTCCCAGTTGTATGCTCAGACCCTAGCATACCGTGGGCTGTATAAATGTTTGTTAAATTCAAAAAGGAACACAGGAAGTTGGGACAGGTGTAGGTTAAGCAATGATGCAGAGATGCAAGTGGGTTTCAACCAGGACACACAGAATTAATGGACAAATGAGAAATACAGGTTGTTGACCCAACTTATTACGCCAGGTATGAGGCACCTGTGTGTTGAGGTGTCAGAGGATCACATTCGGTGGTTGGGGCAAAACATGAAATAGGAGTCAGTCTTGGATGTCAGAACCCGGCTGGTATTAAACCCAGAGAGACTTGTGGTTATTTATGTATCTGCTCAGCAGGAACCCAGACCACTGATCCAGCTCCACGTATACAGAGAAACAAATAACATGACATCTCCTTGCAGATTCTCAAGTGAGTGCATAGTTAAACCAAGATAGAGAATCTGGAATTCAGACTGCCCAGGAGAACACTGTGGCATAAATTCTGTCAACAATCCCAGAGTAACATTTCAGGAAGAAAACAATACAACATTTATTTGTCTAATTGGGACTCACTGTGAGAGATAATTCCTCCAAGATAATAAAAGTTAGCCATGATGTTAGTAGCAAGCCATTTAGCACAACCAAAGGGCACTGTGCATGTGTCACATAGGCAGGTCTGTAGGAGAAGGGCTGACACTTTTGGCAATGACAGCAGTCCAAACGAAAAACACAGCCACGGCAAGCCCATCTAACGGTTGCTGTGAATCACCCTGATTATGAGTCACAAGCATGCAATCACTGGCATACAGAAACTCCTGACTAATAGCCGTGAGCAGTTTGCCTTTGCTATCTAAGTGTCGCAGACTGAACACACTCTTGCCCGACCTAAACTCGGCATTAATACCTGAATCACAGCCTGGGGAAGCTCAATATTCCACTGCTGGAAAGAAGATAAACAGCAACAATACAAAGATGCAGCCCTTTTTAGTGCCGCTAGTTAAACTGAATGCGTTTAATCTATCTTCTGCATCTAAAATGTCTGTCATCTTCTCTTGGTGGCATGAATGATATTTAAACACTCCTGCAGAAAGCCAGTTTCTTGAAGGCTTTTCCACATACCAATTGGCAAACAGAATAAAAACTCTGGTTACACTATTACAGAACACAAATCATCACAGTGCCAGAGGACATGCTGTTTATGGTTCCATAACCAGAGAAAACCACACGATCATTAGTTAGAGTGCTTACCTATAGGCCTGAAATATACAACTAATTTCTTTTGTTTAAGATATGCATAATCTGCTCTGGAAACAAATGATATGCTTCATTAATTATTATGGTATGAAGGCATTCTATATCTATGAGGAAATTACCCACATCAAATGGCTTCTTCTGACCTTGGTCTAGCATGACAAAGAATTAAATCATACTGTCCTGCCAAAAAATGTTGATCAACATATCTGGACAAATGTCCACATAAACACTATCTCCATCACTACAACTAGTAAATCCTATCATTTGGGAATAAAAATTTAAATAGGTATGAGGCACATTCTGGAGGAAGAATAAACTCTTGCAGAAAATGATGGTGAGGCCTGTAATCCCAGCACTTTGGGAGGCCAAGGCAGGTGGATCACTTGAGGTGAGGAGTTCGAGGCCAGCTTGGCCAACATGGCAAAACCCCATCTCTACTAAAAATACAAAAATTAGCTGGATGTGGTGGGGGGCACCCAACTACTTGGGAGGCTGAGGCAGGAGAATCACTTGAACCCAGGAGGCAGAAGTTGCAGAGAGCCAAGATCGCGCCACTGTACTCTAGCCTGGGCGACAGAAGTGAGGCTCCATCTCAAAAAAAAGAAAAAAAAAAAAAAGAAAGAAAAAGAAAATGATGGTGAGGCATACATGATCATAGCTAACACATAGCAAGAGCTCACCCTGCACTGGGCATTCTTCTTAGTGTGTTACATGTTTATCTTCACAGAAGATCCTAAAGCTTAGGGATGACTATTACCACCATAGCAGCGGTGAAGAAAAGGGAGACCAAGACAGAGTTAAGGGATTTTCTCCTCACCACACACCTAGTATATGGTAGAAACAGGATTCAAACTCAAACAATTTCTTTCAAAAATCTGCACTCCTGTCCCCTAAACAGCAAATCAAGTAGATGCTACCAGATTCAAGATCTGGAGCTGCTGATGTAAATACGCATGTTTTTTTTTTTTAAGGAAAGGCAGTGCAGTCTTAACTCAGCACCTGAATGATTGAGTTCATTCATGCATCCTTTAAAAGAGAAAAGCCTAAAACTCTTAATTATATAGAATTCAAGCTGCAGAAGAAATATCACTGCATAGAGTCCCCTTTTAGCAAATATTTCCTGGCTGCAGTATTGAATAGGGAGTCCAGCTATAGCCGGAGCTCTGTAATTAGGGTCCATGGGAACTGTGAACAAGGTCAGACTCATGTTACTCCCAGTTTCAAAAAATAGGGGGGTTGGGGGCACTGCTGCTAAAAATAAAAATAAATATGTACATTAAAAAAAGGTAGCTTCTTTACCAAAAAAAAAAAAAAAAAAAAAAAAAAAAAAAAAAAGAAGAAAGAAAGGTGTGGGCATGAAGAAAGATGCAAACCCAGACACCAGAGTTTCCAGAGGCAACTCCTCAGCCTTCTCTTTCTTCCATTTCCTTTGCTGGAAGGCCAAAGGTGGGGACCTGTCTAAGCAGCATTGCTGCCACATACAATTATTATTTTAATCGACATTGTGCTGTGTTAATGAGTGCCAACCATGTGCCAGATGGTGTTGAAAACAAAGCCTTCTCTGCAATCCTGCCCAGTGGGATCACCACCTCTCCTCTCTGTGGAAGCGATCACAAATGTGGTAATGAGCTAACTCCGATGCAACCGAACTTCTAATCCCCCCGACACTCTCTGATTGGGCAATGCACCAAGATTTGGCATAGAAAAGGCACCTGGAGTGCTGTCGGATGATCTCTTCAGGGATAATGGACCAGGGAACTGAGCCTGTAATGATTTCATATCAGTTTGTTCAAGTTCAGTTGCTATTAATTGGGTTCAAGTTCAGCTCCAGTTCACACAATCTAAATAAATAGCTGTTGAAACCAGCTTAGTGCCTGGCACAGTATGTATCTTTGTAACTAACAAGAGGCAAGCAAAAGAGAAAGATGTAGAAGGATGCTTTGCATGCCTGTTTTCTGGTGTATACTGTCAGCCTAGTTGATGTGTGGAGTAAGGGGGGAAAACCCACAATGTCCCAATTTTTTACAATTATCCATGGTTATATTACTCAATGAATGATCGTATTATGGAGAGTTGAGCTCCAAAACAGGTTTCATAGTGAAACTTGCACGTAATTGTTGAGATCAGCTGCAGGTAAAACACTGGCTCGAAGTTAGCATGGTCTGGAATCCGGACTTTCTCTTCATCTTCCATCTACCTTGGCAATTCTAAGACGTTAATTCTATTGTAATCTAACTAAAATCTGAAAAAGAAATGTTTTAGACAAATTCTTTGCTAAACAGAGAAAAAGAACAATATTGCAGAGGAAAAACTCTATTTAAAAACAGGGCTTTGCATATTTTATGAGAAAAATCAATCCAAAATCTATTTTGTTCTAGCCCATTAAGATTCACTCTAAGTTGGTTTCACTAGAATGAAATTTAAAATACAGTTCTAAAGATCATTTGTAAGAAAATTTGAATGGAAGCATTTTCCAATTCGGTGTTGGCTGGCAAATTCCAATTTCTGTTACAATCCAGTCATAGATACTATGTTTAAAATGGGAATGATTAGAGAAGATACTGGCATAGTATTTATAATAGAACTACATAGGGAAGGCAATATGTTGTAGGTAACATTAGATAGGACATGTACTACATATCTACTTTTTGTGACACAATAATATACCATTTAAAATATAACTAACTGAATCATTTTAAATGATTATTAAATCTAAACAATGAAGTAAGCAAATAATTACTAAAAAGAACCAATTATGAAAGTAAGAGTAATAAAAAGCTGAATTTGTTTGAAAAAGGTAGCTTTTGATATTTTGGAGTTTTTGCATTGGATTTTTTGTAGTATTTGGATTTTCTTTTCTATTTTCTCCTAATACAAGTAAAAGGCATTTGACCACATATGAAGATTTTAGTACCCTTACAATGATGAAGTAGGTAAAGTGTAGGAATAAAACCAGTGCTACAGAATCTAAGGCACCTGAGTTCCCTGTGTTTCTGCTATTGACTTGATATATTACTAGATCTAATTCCTTAACCTCCTAAAGTCTTGGTTTCCTCATATTTAAAATAGAAACTTATTTTAAATTTCTATTCAAAGAAAGACACAGGGTCATTGGAGAGAGAGAGAGAGAGAGAGAGAAGACAGCACAGAGTTGCCCAATAAATGCTGTTACCTCCTGCTTGTGAAACTGCAATTCCATATACTCTGGTTCCACTTTGCAACCAGTCCTTCCAGAGGCTGTGTGAGCAGCCATTGGGAAGTCAATCCTAAAATGTTAGGCACCATAACCTGTGATCCCAATGCATGCCCAGAATCAGGAAAATCTACAATATATAATTTGCTTACCATGTACAGTAAACTTTATCATTCCAAAACAATGTCTAAACTATCATTTTATTTTACATTCTAGCTACTCATAATCTGTTTCCTAATCCTCAAGGGAGTTTTAAAATTGGGACTCATATGGTGTGGATGTATTTCTACCAAACTATTTAAAATAGTGCTTTTCAGGACATCCTTTCCAGTTGCAGACCTCTACATAGGTTCATGAAATCATTCCAATTTGCTTTATTTGCTGTATTAGAAATTTCTGGCTTGGAGGTAGCACATAGGAAATGGTGCTTTCTCTGCCCACCATCTCCCATCACCTTTCTCTGAACTCGGCCATCTTTTCAGCTGACATGCTCAGAGGCAAGGTCTCTTAGGGAGTCCCTTCCTGGTCAAATTTCCAGTTCAACTGGTCTTGGGTCTCTGAAGGGAAGGCCTCTAGTGGGACCTCACTCAGGCTGAAGATAGTTATCTGTTGACTATTAGCCTGCTCGTATTAACCTTTGCCTTGTTTGCTTGACTTTGCCCATCTCTGATTTCACATTGAGAGCTTAAGGACAGAAGTGCAGTATAGTGGTCCAAAAGGCTAGCCTTGAAGACAACTCAACAGGATCCCCAATGTGAATGGAGGGAGATGCCAGCTTGGGTTAATAATCGCCATCTGACTTTGACAACACACAGAGGTTTCAAAGATAATTTTCCTACATATAACAAGGTCCTGTAGGTAACAAGCATAGATTGCACAAAATGTTGTAATTTTCAATGTAATCTTACCTCAATGTAAACTTAAAATACCAACTCTTCCCCTTGCTTTGTATTAATGAATTTATAAGAGGAGTATTTTTTCCCAAAGCCAGTGAGAACCTGCCTGATTTTATGAAATTCCAAGCAGAGTTTAGATGGAAACAGAAGAATAACCCTTTTATTTAACTCAACAAAGATGCACTAAGCACCTATTATGTTTCTAGTTTTATGTGCAATATCAAATAGTATAAACCTATTCCTTCCCTTCAAGGAACCCACTGGGATACCTGAAACCACATATAAAATAATGTGAATGATACAAGATAATTTTATCACTAAGTACCAAGTTCTGTGATGCAAACCTCTTTAATTAAATGCCACATAAAGGCTAAAAAGGAACATGTTAACATTGTCCAGGAGGTCAGAGAGATTGCTCCAAGCAAGTAGGCCTGATGTCCCCAAGTCTTAATGATGAGATTTGGATGAATAAAGAGGGCAAGTCATCCTAAGTGAAGGGAACTGTAAAATCAATGACATGGTGACAGAAAAGACCATGGCATGTAGGGTTGGGATATAGGTGGGGAGTAAAAGTGAGTACCCCCAATCCATTCAGATTAGAAAGCCGCAACAGCTTTGTGCTGGGAAAACTGGGTGTGCGACAGTTAGATACACACAAACACATCCCTGCCTTTCTTCTGGGGACTATAACTTTATTTCCATTAAGCTTGTGTCATGGCTATAATCTGGACAAATGAGCTCTCTGGAGATTTACTCTGCCTACCTATTCTCTCGGCCAGTTCTCTAACCAACTTTGACTTACATGTTTCCATCCCTAATATCTTTTTCTCCTTTCTGTAACTTTGAAACAAAGTTTCCACCTTTGTTGTCCTGAAACTTTTCTTTCAAAAACCATCCATTCTACCTTCAGAGAAATGAAAATCAAAACTACAGTGAATACCACTTTATACCCACTAGGATGGCTATAAGAAAAAAGACATCTTAACAAGTGTTGGTGAGGATGTGGAGAAACTGGAACCTTCATATACTGCTGGTGGGAATGTAAAGTGGTGCCACAGGTTTGGGTAACAACCTGGTGGTTCCTCAAATAATTAACCACAGAGGTATCATGTGGCCCCAGCCATTCCACTCCTAGGTATATATTCAGAAGAAATCAAAACGTGTACATGCAAAAAAAACTTGTATAAAATGTTCATAGCATCACTATTCATAATAGCTAAAGAGTGCTCACAACAAAAATATCCATCAACTGATAAATGAACAAATAAAATTTTGTATATCTATAAAATGAAATATTATTTGGCAGTAAAAAGACAATAAAGTACTGATACTTGCTACAGCATAGATGAACCTTGAAAACATACTAGGGGGGAAAAGGCAGTCACAACAAACTGTATACAGTATTACATGTTTTCATTTGCATGAAATGTTCAGATTAGGCAAATCTATCAAGACAGAAAGTAGATTAGTGGTGGCCAAAGGCTGGGCTGGGGAATAGGGAAACTGGGGAGTATTGCTAAGAAGTACAGGGTTTCTTTCTGGCACGGTTCAAATGTTCTAAAATCGATGATGATGGCTGCAAAACTATGTACATATGCTAAAAGCCAATTAATTGTACACCTTAAGTAGGCGAACAATATGTTATGAATTATACATCAATAAGCTGTTAAGTCAAAAAGAACCATCCAATCTGATGAATTTAAGTATAAATCACCTTTATTACACGAGATACAAAAATCCTAGCTGCTTAGAGCTGGAAGTAGATGTTACAGATGAGGGCTGGTGATGGTAATGTCTTTAGCAGCAAAACTCATTGGGCCAAGCAAAATATTGCATGAAACAACTATAGGTGAAAGAAACAAAAAGCATATTTCATTAATCAGCTTGGTTTTTTTTTTTTCCACGTACACCGCTAAATCAAATTTGTAACCTTTTGTCCAAACTTATAAGATGTAACTGTAACCTTAGGTCAAGAAAAACGAGGCTCTCCTGATGAGGCAAATTTTGGCATATAATGCATTTAAGTGCATGAATTATTTTCATCACACTTTAAAAAAGCATTTGAAATCAAATGTTTCTGGAATCCTTAGACAAGCATCTGATTTCACAAGAGATCTACTGAAAACACTTCATCTAGTCCAATGCTCTTAGTTGTAGTTGCAGATTCGAAAACTGAGGTTCAGAAGGGTTGCTATAGTCATAGGGCTACTAAGGAGCAGAATGATGGTCTCCTAACTTCCTTCCTTCTTCAGATTTAATGATCACATTTCATATTCTGCATATTACATGAAAACAATTATGCTCTAGGTAAATAAGTAGAGACAATAAGATTATACAGATATATCACACCTGTTTATTACACCAGGGTGTGAATGCCTTAAAGGCATTAAAGTGAGAACTCACTTTTATACTTCCTTCCTTCTTTCCAGATTTAAGGATGTGGATATTATGTGGAAAGGTTATGCTAAAGGTAAATATGGAGACATGTTATACAGCTATATCACACCTGTGTCTCACACCAGAGAGTGAATGCCTTAAAGGCATTAAAGTGAGAACTCACTTTTGTATTCAGTGTTTAGCACAGTGCCTGGCAACAGCGTATGTTTACATTTAAGGAATGACTACCTGAGGAATGAACTTTATCTTCCAGTGTTATTTAAAAACACAGATTTTCAAACTAGAGTTCTAGTTCCTTATCTGTAACCACCTAAACATCACCTCTGCTTACACTAATTGTGTTGTAAATTACACTTATCTTTTCCCTCTTGTCAGCTCCCCCTTGACCTCACTGTTCTGTCAATGGTCCTATCTTTCTGCCAATCACCCAGTGACAAGGCCAGGATTTGGAGAGTCCCTACACAGGATGATTCAGGAAGAGGATAGGACCATTTCATTCAGGCTACCAAAAAATTAAGCAGAAATTAAGTGATTAAGCAAGCCATTGACATGAGTGAAGGTGAGGGAAGGACTAGATGAGCATGAGAGCCCTGGCTGTGACCAGGGAGCAAAGCCAGACAATGCTGGGATGTTATAAAAAGAGAGCCATCCAGGCTGGGCAGATGTTCTCAGAAGTAGAAAACAATGAGTGCATAGGAGGCTTTGACACGATGACCTCAGAATTTGAGGTCAGGGAATGTAATAAATAAATTAAAAAAAAAAAAAAAAAAAAAAAAAAAAAAAAAAAAAAAAAATAACTCATAATAGATGAGGTTTGGCATCTGCCATCATGTCCTTGACCAGAAAAGGAATGGGGGAGGGGGGCAACCGAGGCCCAGAAAAATAACCAGGTGGATTTTCAGAAGCAAGAACTGGAATGTAATTAAAATAAATTTTTGCTCACTGAATTATATATTTTTCTGAGGATACTATAATTATGGCAACAGTAACTACTATGTTTATATTTGTTAGTGAGGGTATAATGTTCTGTGTTATGGCACTGGCCCTGCTCCCCTAAGCATCTGTGACCTTACATTACGTATCTACAGGCCAGACATGTCTTCACATACTTTGTTAATATGGCTCCCCCTCTATTACCCAAACTGTCTCATTCCCTTTATGCTTCTGGTCAAACCATAATGCATAGTAGACTATCTGAATCATTTCTCACTATTTCCTACTATTTTCAAAGTAGGAAGGAAATTTTCAAACTTTCTCAAATCTAGACACTTCCATAGATTATTCCAGTATCTCTGTAGCCCCCACCCTTAAATTTCTGCTTCTCTGGACTCTTTTGGTGCTTAGAGGAACTATCTGGAAGTTAATCATATACATGTTTTATTTAACTTTTTTATCCATCCATCTTCCCATCTAGACTGTTTTAACATTTTAAGAGCAGAATGTGTGGCCATTCAAGACAGTAGGCTAAGAATTGAGAATCAGGAGTTCAGTTGAGTAGGAAGGACTTTCTATATGCCTAAAAGGACAGTGGTCCAAGTTCAAAGAAGCCAGTCAAAGTAAACACAGAAATCAGACAGGCACTACTGGACCTGAGCAATGCCTTGAAAACCATCATCTCTGGAAACCTGTGTTTTCAGAAGAAACCTGAGGACCAGAGGTTCCTAGGATCCTCATTTCCATGGGAATCAGAGTAACCCTATTTTCATTTGCTTTATATGTTGAGGCTCTGCTTAACGTTTCCTTGGAAAGAAATGATCCCATGGGTAAAGTCAAATTTAAAAATCAGTGGACTAAAAAGTCATGCATGTGTCCAAAGAGTTTCTGAGTGTCTCCTCTGGGCAGGTTCCTCATGAAGGGAATGAGAGTTGGGTAAGTGAAGAACACATGAAGGTATGTGAAGAAGGCCAGGGTGGCTGAAGCATGAAGAACAAAGGGAAAAAGAGCACAAAATGAGCCAACAGAGGTAGGCGGGGTCAAAAAAGATAGGTTTTGCAGATGGGGAAGGGTTTACATTTCATTCTATGTGCTAGAGGAGGCCACTACACTTCTCAGCAGGTAAGTCCCACAATCTGACTTAGAGAATACCTTAAATCCTACATTTATATTTTATATTTGCCTTTTATATTTTAAAAGATAAATGTAAGCTGCTTTGTGGAGAACAGAGTGAAAAGAGACGAAAGAGGAGATTATTGTAGCAGTGCTAGACGAGATGATGGTGGTTTGGCCTAGGTAGACAAAGAAACAGTTTTGAGATTTATTTTGGAGAGACAAAACCAATTTTTCCCATTTTGCATTTCCAGGCAAATTAACTTCAGTGTAACTGTTGGGAGTGGGGGACTCAGGTGGAGTGTGGAAATGCTCTAGGTAGGCAGGCAAGGTTGCAGGTTTCAGACATCAGCAAGCAAGCTTAGAGAACAAGGCTCATGATCAGGAAAATAAACCCATTCTTTCATTCATTCACTCATCACTCACTGAACAGCTGTGTGCCAGGCAAGGTGCTGAGGCCTGGGCATGCAAAGTCAAATAGGGCCAACTGTTCAAAACTAAGTAAGAAACCCCACTGCACAAGATGACAGACAGAAGAGATTCTCAATATCTAGAGTGAGCAAGTATGGATACAGAAGACAAAGCAGATGTCAACCACCTTTATTACATCCTCCAACTTACTCATTCACTGATTCATTCATTTCCCTAGTTCACTCGCTCAATTCCCCAACTATCATCCATTACCTATTTGTTGTGAAGCTCAAGACTGGGTTATACCTGTATGAATAACACATCATCTGTATCTTCTAGGAATTCAGTCTGCATCTTGCCAAGGAGAAAGACATGTGAACATGTCAGTACGGTTGACCCTTGAACAACACAGGTTTGAGCTGCACAGGTTCACTTATACATGGATTTTCTTTCACCTCTGCCACCCCTGAGAGAGCAAGACCAATCCCTTCTCTTCCTCCATCTACTCAACAGGCAGATGACAAGGATGAAGACCTTTATGTTGATCCACTTCTAATTAATGAATAGTAACATATTTTCTCTTCCTTATGATTTCCTTGATAATTTTTTCTTCCCTCTAGCTTACTTTATTGTAAGAATACATAAAAATACATACTGTATACATAATACATATAACATACAAAATAGGTGTTAATCAACTGTTTATGTTATTGGTAAGGCTTCTGGTCAATAATAGGTATTAGTCGTTAAGTTTTCGGGGAGTTGAAAGTTATACTCAGATTTTCAACTACATGTGGGCTCCCACATTGTTCAACAGTCAACTGCATAATGTAAGGTGCCAAAATAAAAAATATACATAGTTAACTATTCATGAGACATGGAGAAGTTGATCTTTGTAGCCTACAGTACAGTCCTATGACAATTACATTCCTTCTGCCTTAAATGTACTCAGCTTAAATTTCACTTCTTTACAGAAATCTTCTCTGACTTTAATTAAATTGGTTTCCCTGAATACTCTTGCCTTTGTAGCACTTTTCAAAGTTTGCAGTTACATGTGTGTTAAATTCTACCTCTCTTAGACTAGACTACAAGCTGCACAAGCGCTGTATCTGGTCTGCTCTGTGCCGCACTTTCCAGCACAGTGCTCAACCCAGAAGAAGGGATGCTCAATAAACACTTGTTGAGTAAATTATTTTCTTAATCCAAGATAATTTCAATCATAGGCACATTTTATTAGAACATGCCAAATAACCCTACATGAAAACTGAATGTCCAAAGCCCAGAAATAAATGTTAATGAATAACATTACTCAGGTACCTTCTCCTTGGCCCACACACTGGGGCATCCCAGTTGTGAATTAGATATCACCCCCTTGGTTGCAGCTCTCCTTTCCTGCTCCGTACCTGAGAACTATAGATAAGAAAGAAGTTCTACCCTGTGGATGCCAATAACTGTACATGTGACAGTCAGACATCAGGATCACAAATGCAGAATGACAGAAATGTACTTGTCCCTGCAGAGAGGTTAAAGCAGCCATGGTCCAAGGCCAGTTGTCAGGAAATTTCTGGTTTTCATTGACTTACTTGAAAAAGATATAAGAAGTTAGGTTCATGCTAGTGACAGCATGCAAATAAAGCTATTTTTATTTTTATTTAATACATGGTTCTACTCTTACTTTCATTGAATTTAAAGTACCAGCATACCAATATGAATAGATGAAGACTTTTCTCAGACTTCCCTAAATTCCAGGAGTAAAGCTGGTTGGCAAGGCAATTCTGGTAGCAGAGTTGGCAGGTGGGCTGTTGGCAATGTGAACTTATAGACATGGACAAAGATTGAAGGTAAAAATACAGATGAAACGCCTTCTCTGCCTGCAGATTTCACAGTACAGTGACATCTTGGTTCTCAAACAGTCTGAATTGTTCCATTGCTTACCTCCACCGGCTGTGGAACTGCCACTGAGATAGTAGAGGTCACATCGTTTCCCACATCCCAACAGGAACTCTGCCCTTTGATCCTGTGAACCCTCCACAGTTGCTCATTTAAAACGGTTTTCAACCTCTGGCGCTGACCACAGACCTGCAGATGCTGCTTCACAGCAGGCAGTGAACCCTCAAGAAGCAGTCGATAACTGGTTTTTTGCTTTTGTTTCTGTTCCTATGTATTTCTGAGTCTTACAGAAAGATTAAATTTGTGAAGTGGGAGTGTTATTAGTATCTACTGACAGAGGTCAAGGACACTGCTGAGCACCCTATGATGCCCAACGTACAGGAGAGCCTCTCCACAACAAAGGTGCAGCCAGCCCAAGGCATCAACAGTGTCGAGGTTAAGAACCCCGACAGACACTACACCACTGGATACACGAGGAGGAAGATAATGTATTCTCTCTGCTTCTGAAAATTATATCACTTTTCAGGAGATAATGACATTTATATACAAGTCTGAAGGGGAGAAAAAAAAATTTTAAACATCTAAAAATAACGATTTTGAATAATTAAACTACAGTTATCAATTATAAATACTAGAAGAAGACAGACGAACAAAAGAGCACCGCAGAAAGCAAATTAGAATTGGCATTTGAATTAGAGCAAATAAAAACAGCCCAGGGGCCGTGGCTCTGTGACTGCGTGAGGAAGTCTCAGACGGGAAACTGTCACCGGACCAAGTAAAAGTTCCTTTGGTTCTCAACTCATGTTGAAATCAAGAAGGGAGAGGATGGATTCTAGCTTGCATGGGTAGGGACAGTGTGTGAGCAAGTCAAAGTCAGACTCTAGGAAACGCTATGTAGATTTTAAGTCTATCAGCAAAAACATGAAAACTTTAAACATATCTTATTCTTCTGCTTATGCTAGACAAGTAAAAGGTTGCTCATTTTAGAAATGCTATATTTTGGAAGTGCTTTCATTTGGGAGTTCAGGACAGTTTCTTATGTGTCTGAGATCTCGCAGTATAATAAATTACTCACAGAAGGACTTTAGTGGTTTCACCTTGAGGTATTGCAATAAATATTTCCAACTTGTTTATAGCTTTCTTTCCATGATCCCAACACTGTAAGAAACAGGCAGGTTTTAACACTGAAAACTGAAGATAAATACAGAAATAGTTAAGTTATATGTGCAGTTAAAACACTATCTTTAATGTGGTTGTATGTGTCAAGCTATCAAGTGTTTGCTGTGAGGGTACTTTTAAGTAACAGTCCAAGAGAAATCTAAAATGCTCAGAATTCCAAGCTGATTCCCTAGACACTATACTACTGACCATTTTCACCTGCTCTTCTTTTCTTACAAATCTACATTCTAAAGCAGCCAGAAATCAAAAGAGTCATGGAAAGCAAAATCCATTCTATTCTCATCTCAAAAGCTTTATGCAGGATAAGCTGATTAGTCTGTTAACATTTTGAATTTTTCCTCTAAAAGTAAACTTTGTAGGAAATACTATCTATCAGGATATGTATTGGAAATTATATAAGCAGAAAAATGGAAATATATACTTAATGGCAGGCTAAATACAGAAATTCAACCATCCTAGCACTACCACGAAGACAGGGAAATAGTAAAATAGGTGAAAACTCACAAATATGAAGAAAACTGGAGAGAAAATGAGTGTAGATGAGTGATGTTAACAAAATGCTGGAAGATGGGAAGTGAAAACGTAAGGATCAGGATCAGTGGTAATTCTCTCTCCAGAAGAGACAGCTGAGACCTGACATCCTACAGAGGTAGGGAGGCCAACCAAGTTGCAGGGACCCAGGAAAGCTCAGGAATTGGGGAAAGCAGCTGCTTTAAAAGGCCGGGGGCGGTGGGGGCTGATGGCAGGAGGATGGGTAGAAAGCCTGTAAAATGCCCAGTGAGGCCTTGCCCCATTTCCATTCCTCAGTCTGTGTGCTCCAGAGACTGCCCCTTCTCTTCTCTCCTCCTTGTACAAACCAGAGTTGCGTTTTCTGGGTAGGCTGACCAATTCTGATCTAAATGATGCCAGGCATAACTGCAGAGGCTGAGTGTGACGCATGGTTGTGAAAAAACAGAGAACTAAGAAAAAGTCAAATACTGAATGGTGAGACCCCTTCTTTATTCCCACGCTAGGTTCCCTAAACACTGTCACCCAGGCTTAAATCTCCAGGTAAGGCACATGGAGAGAAGTCTTTCTCTGCGGGAAATAATTGAGAAACGAAGTCCACGGTATCCTGTCTCCAAAATAGCCACCCGGCAAGCCCCACCGCCTGGATTTACACTATGTAGTTCCTTCCTACAGTGCACCAAGGTTGGTCTGTGTGGTGAATAAAATATGACAGAAAGAAGTACTGGTATGTCAATTCTGAGATTAGGTTATAAAACTGCACTTCTGTCTTTAGAGCATGCCCCCGCTAATTCCTCTCTTGAGTCACTTGTTCTGGGGGAATGCAGCTGCCATGTCCCAAGCAGCCCTAGGGACATACCAACAATCTAAGGAAATCAGGACTGCCAGCACCTACATATGTGAGCTGAGGAGTGAGCCCTCTGACCCATCCTTGACATGACAGCTTAGATACAGACTCTTGGGAAACCCAGAGCCAGAATCACCAAGCTAAGCCATGCCTGCATTCCTGACAATAATCATCTGTATGAGGTAATAAATGTTTGTCATTTTAAGCTGCTAAGTTATATATAATCTGCAGATAATCAATACACCGCCATTGGATAACAACATTCACCAGCCAAGAGTGAATAGGCAGGATCTCTATCCAATTAGCCTAATGGTGCTACCAACTTAGGGGATACCTTCCACCACTAAACCTCATACACCAGAGAGTCACAATCAGCTTTTCAAGGGGATCCTTCTTAAATATAAACATACAGCTGAGAATAACAGAAAATGAGGAAACCCTTTAAAATAAAAAGCCAAAATAATCAGTAGAATAAACCTGGGAGTAACAGACAATATGAAGAGGATATAAGTCCTGATATTAAATACTGAAGACAAAGGTAAAATATCATATATAACCACACTGAAAATATATAGACTTGATAAAGCATACCACTCTGAATTTTCAGAAATTGAGGGATAAATAGAGGATCCTAAAAGTTTCCAAAGAGGAAAAAAAAAAAAAATCCATGTCTGGAATGTAAAAAGAGAATAGAAGCATACTTCTCAAAAGCAATACTGGGGGCTAGAAAATAGCAATGCAATCGATTCAAGATTCAGAAGCAAATAGACTTCTAGCCTAGAATTATATATGCAGCCAAACTATAAATCAAGTGTGATGGCACAGAGAAAAATTTCTTAGAAATACAAGGTCTCAGAAAGTGTTTGCTCTCATGTAATCTTTCTTAGAAAGCTACTGAGAAGTCAGCTTCATGAAAATGAGGGACTAAACCAGAAATGAGAAACTATGAAATCTCAATAAAGAGAATGCAGCTCAAGAGAAAGGCAAAAGGAATTTTCAGTATTGCAGCTGTGCATAGATCTTGAGGGCAAATAACACAGATTGAAAGAGGAGTTCATGCACAGAGGCTGCAAGGAGGGATGGCTGCAGGGAACAAAAGCAGCTGGTGAACTGACGTGCTTGACTATATTGTGGACATGTTGATATTTCTGTGGGAAATTTTAAATTAAACATTTGTATTAATATGTATCAATTACTTAACTTCAAAAAAAAAAAAGCAGTATAATGAAGGAACTGATCTCCCCCTACTCTCTCCACTCCTTCTCTCTCTCTCGGTGTTTCTTTTCAGCTTGTTAACAGTATTGTTGTTTAAACTTGCCTGCTTGGAAAAATATTGCTATATCAGTTCATTAAAATTAAGCTTTCAAATATGAGAGAGAGTACCTTAGTTTTTCTGTTTCTCTATAAAATGAAAACAAGTAATACCTACCTCATGGGTTGAAGTGAATAACAGGTGAGATACTATTGTAAAGAGTTTAGCACAATGCCTGGCTAACTAGTGAAACATATTTAACCTGAACGTAAGGATTGAGTTTCAAATTCCACATCTTTCCATCACTTTTTAAAAAAATTAACAGGTAATTTTTAGATAACATGTGCTTGTCATAGTAAAAGTATTGGTAACCAAAAGGAACTAAAAAGATGTTACAATAATCTACGAACCAAAACCAAAAACATAAGCACAACTTATTAATATGTTGGTGTGTATATTTTTAAGTTCTATTTTTAAACAGAAATGTGATTATAAAGCATATACTTTCTTGGTATTATGTTTTCCTCAACTCAATAAACTCGAAGACTCAATATCAATTAATTTTTTTCTAGAAAATATTTTGGAATTTTTCACAAAACATTTCAACCTCTAGTCAGCTCCTCAGAATGTTAAATATTTAGATGGTACAAGTTTTGTTATTTTAATTACTATAAATATCCCAAATGTCTCAATGTCCTTAAAAAGTTACAAATTAGAACTAATCATATCAGACAAAAATAAGGTATTGCATAACTTTAATTTGCTTCATATAAATACATTTAGCAAACATTTGTACCCTTACTATATGCCAGGCACTATCTTTTATTGCACTTAATATTTGTAAAGTTTATTTTTCCCTCTTAATTCCTATTTTATTACGATTAGTCACAATGTAGCTTGGATAGTAATTTTCATTTCTGAGACTCTTCTCGTGTACTTGATTTTTGACTGTAACACAGCTGTGTAGGCTACTCTGAAGCCGCAATATTTTGGAAATCACTTAGCCTCTTTGACACACAGAGTTGTCATCTCTAAAACGAGGACTGTGATATCTATCAAATGAAATAATGTATGTAGAATATTATAAAGAAATATTCTAACTTCTTCTAACATCTATCCCATCAAGTCTTTAATTGCTTTACTAGAGAAAGACTTTTTGCCCTGTTCTATACTTAAAGATTGTTAGGTTTTACATCTCTGTTTTATCTCTCAGTTTATTTAGTCTACAGATATATAAAGCTGAACTGCATTTATTGTTCAGCATTGTAAAATGTAATAGTAGAGCAATCAAGTGGAATGCAGAAGAGAAGAAATGGGATAAAATACATTTCTAAAATATTATATTAATGTCAAAGGTCAATGTTGTTGAGGGCCGTGAAAGGTGCATTTTTTTTCTATTTAAAGGAAAACAAACAAATTTGCTCTGAAAGTACAGAAGGGAAATTCATCACTTCAATAAAATAGTTTTGTTAAAGGAAGCCCAAAACTTTCCTATTAAAAGAGTTGGTTTTTAAGTGAAAGGTCTACTCCTTTCAGTTAAAAAAAAAAAGAAAGAGGCCGGGCGCGGTGGCTCACGCCTGTAATCCCAGCACTTTGGGAGGCCGAGGCGGGCGGATCACAAGGTCAGGAGATCGAGACCACGGTGAAACTCCGTCTCTACTAAAAAAAAATTACAAAAAATTAGCCGGGCGCGGTTGTGGGCGCCTGTAGTCCCAAACTCAGGAGGCTGAGGCAGGAGAATGGCGTGAACCCGGGAGGCGGAGCTTGCAAGCCGAGATCGCGCCACTGCACTCCAGCCTGGGCTGGGCGACAGAGCGAGACTCCGTCTCAAAAAAAAAAAAAAAAAAAAAAAAAAAAAAAAAAAAAAAAAAAAAAAAAAAAAAAAAAAAAAAAAGAAACAAAAAAAGATTCTTTGTGCCTGTAAAACAGTGTGGCAAACCTTTATCAAGACTATGCATTATTTAAAGCTCAACTTACCAGAAAAACATGGCACAAGTTGGATAAGAAAATTTTTTCCTGACATACTGTGATGTGCCACCAAATGTGGAACCAAATCTCATCCCTTAAAAAATCTAGGATCAGCAATAGTTTAAGGAGGCACTACTCTTTCTTCCACTCTTCTTTTTACTTTTGTGGTTGAAGTTCTTCTCATGTATCAAAAAAAAAAAAAAAAAAAAAAAAAAGCTATACTGCTATACACCATCAACAACCAAGCTGAGAATCAAACCAAGAACTCAATCTTTTTTACAACAGCTCCAAAAATATAAAATACCCAGGAATATATTTAACCAAGGAGGTAAAACATCTCTGCAAAGAAAACTATTAAACACTTCTTTAAAAAAATCGCAGATGTCGTACAAACAAATGGAATAACATCCCATGTTCATGGATGAGAGAATCAATATGGTGAAAATGAGATTATACTGCCCAAAGCAATCTACAGATACAAGGCAATTCCCATCAAAATGCCAGCATCATTCTTCACAGAACTAGAAAAACAACCCTAAAAGTTATATAGAACCAAAAAAGAACTCACATAGCCAAAGCAATACTAAATCAAAAGAACAAATCTGAAGGCATCCAAATCTGAAGTCATTACCTGACTTCCAATTACACTACAAGGCTATACTTACCAAAACAGCATAGTAGTGGTATAAAAATAGGCACATAGACCAGTGGAACAGAATAGAGAATCCAGAAATAAAGCCAAAAACTTACAGCCAGCAAAGCATACAAAAACATAAATTGGGGAATAGACACCCTATTCGATAAGTGGTACTGGGAAAACTGGCAAGCCACACATAGAAGAATGAATCTGGTTCCCCATCTCTCATTCTATCCAAAAATAAACTCAAGATGGTGTATTAGTCCATTTTCACACTGCTATAAAGAACTACTCGAGACTGGGTAATGCATAAGGGAAAGACGTTTAATTGAATCACGGTTCAGCATGGCTGGTGAGGCCCCAGAAAACTTACAATCATTGTGGAAGATGAAGGGGAAGGAGGCACCTTTTTCACAAGGTGGCATGAAGGAGAAGAGCAAGCAGGGGAAATGCCAGTTGCTTATAAAACCATCAGATTTCACAAGCACTCACTCACTATCATGAGAACAGCATGATGGTAACTGCCTCCATGATCCAATCACCAGGTCCCACCCTCAACACGTGAGGATTACAGGGATTACAATTCAAGATGAGATTTTGGTTGGAAAACAAAGCCTAACAATATCAGGTGAGTCAAAGACTTAAATCTAAGACCTAAAATCATAAAAATTCTAGAAGATAACATCGGAAAAATGTTCTGGACATTGGTTTAGACAAAGAATTCATGACTACGATCCCAAAAGCGAATGTAACAAATAAATAAATAAGTGAGACCTAATAAAACTAAAAAGCTTCTGCACAGCAAAATAAATGATCAGCAGAGTAAACAGACAACCCACAGAGTTGGAGAAAATATTTGCAAACTATGCATCTGACAAAGGAGTAGGGGCCAAAATCTACAAGGAACTCAGACAAATCAGCAAGAAGAAAATAAATAACCTCATCATAAAGTGGGCAAAGGACATGAATAGACATTTCTCAAAAAAAGATATACAAACAGCCAATAAACATATGAAAAAATGCTCAACATCACTAATCATCAGAGAAATGTAAAAATTAAAACCACTATGAGACTCCACCTTACTCCTGCAAGAGTGGCCATTATTAAAAAGTCAAAAAACAATAGATGTTGGTGTAGATATAGTGAAAAGGGGATGCTTTTACATTGCTGGTGGAAATGTAAGTTAGTACAACCACTATGGAAAATAGCATGGAGATTTCTTAAGGATATAAAAGTAGATCTACCATTTAATCCAGCAATCTCACTACTGAGTATCTACCCAAAGGAAAAGAAGTCATTATATGAAAAAGACACATATACACACGTTTATAGCAGCACAATTTGCAACTGCAAAGATATGGAACCAACCTAAAGTGTCCATTGACCAATGAGTGGATAAAAAAATGTGGTACATACACCATGGAATACTACTCAGCCATAAAAAAAGGAATGAAATAATGTAATTTGCAGCAACTTGGATGGAGCTGGAGGGCATTATTCTAAGTGATGTAATTTAGGAATGGAAAACCAAATATCCTATGTTCTCACTTGTAAATGGGAGCTAAGCTATGAGGATGCAAAGGCATAAGAGTAATACAATGAAATTCGGGAACTCAGTACGGGGAAGTTAGGAGGAGGATGAGAGAGAACAGACTACACATTGAGTGCAGTGCACACTGCTCGAGTGATGGTTGTGCAAAAATTTCAAAAATCACCATTAAAGGACTTATATATGCAATCAAAAACTGCCTGTACCCCAAAAACTATTGAAATAAAAGACAATAATTTTAAAACGTAGTATGCTTTTTGATACACACAGGATCAAAATCATTAAGTTGTTGTTTTTCATTTTTGGTAGGGGGTATCAATTTTACCTGTTATTAGCTAACATTCTGCTTTATTATACTTTGTATTTTTAAACCTACATTACCTTCACCCATATAAATATCAATATTCTTTGTTTGCCTTGCATCTCTTAACCAATTCCTTTTTTTCTAATTTTTAAAATTTTATCAATAAAAGTATACAAAGCCTAAGGAGTTCAGTACTATCTCAAAGGCTTGATGAAAAAGTGTAGCCACAGTTCTAATTCCTAGTCTCTAGACAATTATTCTCAATTCTTTTGGTTATTTCTTCTGGTGCTGACCTCTCTATTTTTAAATAGAAAGCTTGTGCCCTTTTTATACTTATTTCTCAGTTTGGGACATTATATTTTTTCTTCCTAGTAATGGAAAATGAGGACTCAAACTCTTTCCTACCAACCACCTTCAGCTTTCTTCATCCTCACTTTCCCAGTATAACAAACTTTGAATTAACTCCATACTTTGTGCTTACATTATTTTCTCTTGCTGTATATATGTGTGTGTATACTTTTTGTGTATATGTGTGCATACTTTCTCTCTGTGTGTATATGTGTGTGTGTGTACTACAGAGGAGAAGAGAGAGCAAAGGGGAGGAAGACAGGGCAAGGGAGTGAGGTGGTGAATTAGGAAGGGAGGGGATGAGACAGGGAGGAAGCAAGAGAGAGAAAAAGATAGAAAGGAATACCAGCTCAATTTAAAAGAACAGAATTTAAAACTAGAAGGTTGGTTGTGCAGTATGAAAGTGATGCTTAATGGAATTATACTGACTCTCCTACTAATTCTCAAAGGAAATTCTGCCTCAAGAAACAGAGTATGAGAGAAGAGGACAGCAGAGAGACTGCTAGAGTATACTGAGGGGGAGAAATTGAAAGCCTGAAATAAACGTGACAAGAATCTTGAGAGCACATCAGGTTGAACCGATGAATAGCACATCTCTCATTTCAGCTGAGATGCTTTATGTCTAATTTCTGGTTTTAATCCTAATAGTTACCCTCACATATTTGAAGTGATAATAAAGAGAAATGCAATATTTATTTGCCCTATGTATCTTAATTTATGAAAATATTATTGATATGACATTGCCTTGGCAACTTAACATTTTTCACAATGGACATGCATTACCATCATTTCATTTCATTTCCTCTGCCTTCCTAATATTACCTTACCATTGTCAGAAAGTTCTCAGAATAGTGATGCAAATCAAAGCTTCATTACAAAGCCCAGTGCAATAGCATTATTGCAAGAACGTTTTATGAAAGGTAACTACTGTGTATGCTTAGGGCCTGAATTGAAATGATAAAATATAGATTTCATTTATTTTTATAACAAAACCTTATTTTTCTTAAAAAAAAAACACCTGGTCTTCTAAATCCTCACTCTTCAAATCATTTACTCAGAGGGAGAAAAATTCTTGCGGAAGCAGGAGCACAGGCTAGAATATACAGGATATTTCTCATCATCTGCACCCACAATACACTGAGTGATTAGATATTCTCTTCCCTAGTTTCCTCCATGAGACAAGAACAAAGAGCCGTCAGGGCTAAAGACCTGGAGGGGGTAATTTCAAGAAGCAATATAGTGATACCCCAACTCTGAATAAGAATGCAGGCACTCTTCCATTGCCTTGTCAAACTAGCCTGGATCCTGAATTACATTGATTATGAAACTGCCTTGAACTCTCCTTAACTCTGTTTCTGGAATCCAGTCTAGACTGATAAAATGAAAAAGTCTTCATGCCTCCTTGCCCCAGACCCCGCTTTATAATTCTTTTTGGTGTATTCTGAATGTCTACAACAAACCAGTTCCCAAACTAAATACTTTGGAAGACCCCAAAACAGCCATATCATGCCCCTCATGGAGGCTATGGGGAATATCTGATGCATACAAAAAAATTATGTTTATTAAAAAACACTTTGCAATTCTCTCAAGAATCCATCCACTATTCCACAAATATTTATTGCTTGCCTACTATGCACCAGACACTATTCAAGGTGCTGGGGATACAACAGAGGAAAAACAGACAGAAATCTGAGCTCCCCAAGAGCTTGTGTTACAGACAACAAACATAAAAATCAACTGTTTCCTATGTTAGACATGGATACGTGCTATGGAAAAACACAAAGCAGACGGTGGGCTACAATTGAGTACAGTGGTCAGAACAGAACTTACTGAGAAGGTGACTTCTGAGCAAAGGCTTAAAGGGCACGAGATAATTAGCTCCATGGGTCTCTGAGGTGGTGACACCATCAGGGGAAAGCCCTACTTTGTAAGAAAAAGTAGTAGGGCACAAGGTCAGAGAAGTAACAGGCTAGATTGTGAAGGCCTTGTAACCTGCTAGGCAGAATAACTACCCTCCCTCCCCTCAAAAAAGTCCATCTCCTAATCGCTGGAACCTGTGAACCTATTATGGAGAAATTAAGCTTGCAAGTAGAAGAAATAAGGTTGCTTAGCAGCTGACCTTAGCAGAGGAAGACTGTCCTAGATTATCTGTCTGGCTCAGTCCAATGTAATCACAAGGTCCCTTATAAAGGTGAAGAGGGAGGAAAGGGAGTCAATGTCGAAATGCCTTAGCACAATAAAGACCAGACTGGCCATTGCCAGCTTTGAAGTGGACCAGGAGCCAAGGAACGCAGGCAGCCTCTACACACTGGAAAAAGCCAGATTCTCTGCCAGAGCCTCTAGAAGGAACTCAGTCTTGTTAAGCCCTTGTTAAGCTCCACATTAGCCTGGAACAACTTTCGACCAGTGCAAGTGCTGGGTGTTGTGCAGCCTTGTCGTGTTTGCCCGACAAGGAGTTTTCTCCCACCTGGCACATCGGAGGAGCGCATTAGCCCAGCAAGACTCCAGAAACATAAGAAAATAAATTCATATGAAGTCACTGAGTTTGTGGTAATTTCTTATGGCATCAACAGAAAAATAATCCGCCCACTGTAAGAAAGGTGGCTTTTCCTCTGAATGAAAGGGTGAGCCACTAGATGATATGAAGCGGGAGAAAGACCTGATCTGACGGCTATTTTGAAGAGGGATTCTTGCTGCAAGTTAAGAATAGGCTGTGGAGCAGGCGGGGTGGAGGCAGAAGAGCAGGCAGGAGGGCATCAGAGCAGAAGAAGATGGAGGCTGGTCCAGAGCTGTTGAGGTAGATGAGGTCAGAGATAAGAAGTGGTTGAGCCTACCAGCATGAAGAAAAGGCGCTGCTTCAGGACAGCAGAGAGGAGACAAAGATGACTCTGTGAAAACTGAAGCATATAATTTGGACCTGGGAAGACTAAATGCTTTCCTCCAGGTAAAGATGTTAGCTGCAGAGGAAGCTGGGTAGGGGTGGGAATAGGACCGATTTCATCTTAAGGAAATATTAAGGGCACAGAGCTGGGAAAGCCAGCACAGGGTCTGTCACCGTTCAATGATGTGGTCTGTCTGAAATGGCGGAGCCAGAATGTGACCTATGTAAAGCTTTAGACTTTACTTTTTAAATGTAGTTTACAGTCTACAAGGGGGTGAAACAGGGCTGTTTGAGGGACGGCCAATACTTATTTATGACTTGCTTGGCTGGTAGGTTAGAAACATACACTGTCACCCTATAAATGCTATCTACCACATAACTATTGACAAGCTTTAAGGGAATTGACAGGCAGTTGGGTTTTTAAACTACTCACATGTGTCATATGAATGTTAATAGTAGCTACTTATATTAGGGAATGGAGTAAATATATTTTTGTTTAGGGGGAAATTCTCAAGATTTCTTCCTGAATTTAATCCATAAAGGAGCCCAATTAAATTTCAGTGTTATTTCCGCTTCTCCTTTTCTTCATTCAGTACCACGTATGAGATATATTAGGTGAGAGTATCCTCTCCAGTGTAGTCCTCAACACTAAAAAGCTTCTCTCATCATGGAGCTGCTCTCTACTGTTGCCATAAGGTGCACATCATCCTGGAACAACCTTCGACCAGTGCAAGTGCTGGGGGTTGTGCAGCCTTGTGGTGTTTGCCCTACAAGGAGTTTTCTCCCATCTGGCACATGGGAGGAGCACATTACGCCTCCCCGCCATTTCCGCTGATGTATTCTGATCAATGAGTGAACAGCAAAAGCAGTATGTGCCGCTTCAAAGATTTTAACTGCCTGCTTGAGACCACCCAGGGTTATCACCCTCATGTGCCAACCAGGAAGGCCAGGTATTCTGGACGGTGCAGCTTCAGCTGACAGTGCCTGTCACACTGGGTCAGAGTCACCCAGTAAAGCTATCGTTCTAGAGAGCCATCAGGATCTGTAACGGCTCTGTATGAAAAGGAAGTAAATGCTGCTGTATTCGGTTACCAAGATAGAGGGGTTCAGCCTATTCCAACACAAATGATGAAGAATTAGTAATAAAAGAACCAGAGAAAGAGTTAGGATCCCTAGGGCTGGTTCCCACAATTGTAAGTATTGGCTATCCACTTAAAGAGCATTGTAGGCAGGGTGCAGTGCCTCACGCCTGTAATTCCAGCACTTTGGGAGGCCAAGGCAAGCAGATCACCTGAGGTCAGGAGTTTAAGACCAGCCTGGCCAACATGGTGAAACCCCATCTCTACTAAAAATATGAAAATCAGTTGGGTGTGGTTGCAGGCGCCTGTAATCCCAGCTATTCAGGAGGCTGAGGCAGCAGAATCACTTGAACCTGGGAGGCAGAGGTTGCAGTGAGCTGAGATAGCGCCATTGCACTTCAGCCTGGCGACTAGTGAAACTCTGTCTCAATTAAAAAAAAAAAAAAAAAAGCATTGTAAAAGCAATACAATCAAGTCAAAGTTACAGGCTTCTGCCTGCACTACCACAAGACAAAACAAAATAGAAACAAACCAAAAAACCCTAAGGTCCTAACATTATGCAAAGGATGTCTCAGGATAAAACTTCTAGTGACAGTACCTTGCACCTTCAGTCTCTCAAGCAATATGGATGGAAGCCGGGGTGATGTGCTCAGGAAATCAGTTTGAAACACTAAAAAATACTGCTCCCATGATAGAAAGGCATTCATATCAACAACCCACGCAATAAGTTTGAATAAAACCAACCTGTAAAATGTGAGCATGGAAAAGATCAACATTTCTCAAATAAAGTTTGCATGTGATTACAAAATGTATATCTTAAAAAGTTAATCTAACTTAAGTAGACATTTGGCTATTTCACCTATCTCCTTAAAAGGGTTGTATTCTCATTGGGAAAATGGGGGATCGCTTTTTATGTGACTGTGCCATATATTCAGGCATACATGGAACATAATATAACAAACATGGAACTTTTAGGGAAATCTAATAAAAACCAGAACTAAGAGAGGTTATTTCTCTAACTTTATCTGGTCCCCCAACCACTACACACACTCAATAAATATCAGCAACAGATTTTATGTGTGACACCTGAGCAGGCTCACTCAGTAGACAACATAAGGCTGTGGCCACAATGAAAACATAATTTAACAAGTCTAATGTAGCAAATCAAACTGTGCACCACCACACCCGTTACCATGGGAAAGGGATTATTGTTAATGCTGTACTACCCAGAATTCTTCTAGCATGTGATATCTGCTTCGGCCAGTCTGTGTTTTGTATAATATTCCAGTAAAAGTTTCAGCAGTAGGCCACAGAGCTGCCTGTTCAACGTACCCCAATAGATGCACGACTCTTCCACACAGGCAAAAGGAGCAAGAGAAAAAAACCCTTTGACTTGAACACTGCTTATATTTCTCATTGGTAACAAGTCTGCAAACCCCCGGAATCAAAGAACTGGAAATACCCTTGTATCCTATAAGTAAATAGATCCTTTTTCTGAACAGTATTTTGCTGAGATAAACCTTTAAAGTTTCTCTGGGCCTGAATGCATGCCAAACATTTTCCTTATCACTCCAAAAGTTTAGGTAAATGTATCATGTACCACTTGCTTCCTAAGAAAGATTGAATTCACTGAAGTAAATTGGGTAGTTCTCAATACCACTTTATCACCTACAATACTGTTCTTCAGTTGAGAGTACTCCAGTTCCAATAGGCTCCTTGTGAATATTATAGCAATTAAGAAGACCACTTTAATGCACAGGAGAAAAGGACAATGATTATCAGTGGGATTGTGGCTCTGGAATTAAGTTTAAACATCACAGGGAAAATGTTCTCATCTCTAGTGGATAGAAAAGATTGGGTGCGCTTGGAACTGTTATCAGGTGAAACTGAAAAAGAACATGTTCAAAGTTCAAAACTCAATTTTAAAAAGTTTCTTGGTACATTCTATAGCAAGTTCCTGAGACTCGTAGAAAAAGGTTTCATGAATTAATTTCAGACAGTATGGAACCATGGAAATTCTAAGTAAATGTTTTTTAAAAAATCATTCTTAAGAGAGTATCACATTTTATATATACTTCCATTTAACAAGGCAAAATGAGTCATTTCTTCCATCTCCTTTCTTTCCTTAGTGCTTTTGTAGCAATGAGGTAAATGATGACGACAACGATAATGAATTATAGGACCATTGGAATTTAGGGTTCAAAAGAGGTTTGCCGTTCAACATCGGAAATTATAGGATGACTTTACTCAAAAACAGATACAGACGTCCTGAAGAAAACATTAGCAAAAAAATACATAAATAAAAAAGTAAAAAGTAAGAAAGCATTAGCAAACTGAATCCAGCAATGCATAAAAAGATTACACTTTATTGCCAGTTTAAGATTACCCTAGAAGTCCCAGTTTAATTTAATTTTTTAAAAAAATCAGCCAGGCATGGTGGCTCACGCCTGTAATCCCAACACTTTGGGAGGCTGAGGCAGGCGGATCACGAAGTCAGGAGATCAAGACCATCCTGTCCAACACAGTGAAACCCCAACTCTACTAAAAATACAAAAATTATCTAGGCATGGTGGCACATGCCTGTAATCCCAGCAACTCAGGAGGCTGAGGCAGGAGAATCGCTTGAACCAGTGTGTCGGAAGTTGCAGTGAGCCGAGATTTCATGACTGCACTCCAGCCTGGCAACACAGCAAAACTATAATCATTCAATCAATACAATTTATCATATTAATAGATCAAAAGCAAAAAACATTTAACCACCTCAGTGGATATGGAAAAATGTTTAGCAGAATTTAACATTCCTTTATATCAAAAACTTTTAGTGATTAGAAATTAAAAGAAACTTCCTTAACCTAAAAAAAAAAAAGTTTTTCATTTCTTCTCTAATTCTTTTTTATATATACTTTAAGTTCTGCGATACATGTGCAGAACATGCAGGTTTGTTACATAGGTATACAGGTACCATGGTGGTTTGCTGCACCCACCAACCCATCATCTACATTAGGTATTTCCCCTAATGCTATCCCTCCCCTAAACCCCAGCCCCTGACAGGCCCTGGTGTGTGATGTTCCCCTCCCTGTGTCTTCTCTAATTCTTATATTTGTCTTTCTTGCCTTACTATGTGAAGATCTCCAGTACTGAACAGAAGTGGTGGCAAAGTGATCTTATTCATAACCTTAATAAGAAAATAATAATTGACTCAATTTTTCAACATTGATTATATGTGTATATGTGTGTGTATATATATACACATATACACACTCACTATACATAATAAATAAAAATATTAAGCATATAAATAATATATATTTACATTACTGTAAATATTTTATACTTATTTAAAGATGTGTATACAAGTATAAATTTATTAATATAAAAGTTATATATCCATAAATGTATAGCAAAACTAAAAACATGAACTAGTTTTCATTAAGATTATGAATAAAATCACCTTCTATCACTCATTCTATGCAACACTGGAGCTCTAAGTGTAGTAATGCAAGAAAGACAAATGCAAGAATTAGTAAAGAAATAAAATAATTTGAAAAGAATAGTCAATCATAGATGATATGATTGTGTAAAACCCCTAAAAGAGACTCAGTTAAATTATTAGTGTTCACAAAAGTCTTAAGGACACTTTCTGGCTTAAAAAAATCAACTGAATTTCTCTAAGCCAGTGACAAACAGAAACAAAACATTTTAGTAATTTTATTTAAAATAACATCAAAATATCAGGTACTCAGAAGTAGATTCAAATAGGTGTAAAAACTTTATGAAGAGATCATCAATCCTTACTGAAGGGCAGTAAAGAAGCTGTAAATAAATGTAGAGAAGATATAGCATGTTCATTGATGTGAAGACTCAGTATTATAAGAATGCCAACTCTCTCCAAACTGATCTATAAATTCAATTCCATCCCAATCAAAATCTCACAGGTTTCTGTTTCTGAAATTTAACTGGCCATTTCTAAAATCAAAGTGGAAGAACAAAGGGCCAAGAACAGCCTGACCATTCCTAAAGATGAACAACACAGGAACCTACCCTGACAGATATCACAGAGTATTATAGAGCTAGGGTAACTAAGTTAGCATGGAATTAACACAGGAATCGAAAGAATGACAACTGAAATAGTTTAGAGCATCCAGAAGCAGACACAGAAATACTAAGACATTTGAATTTGACAGAATTATAACAGCTGTGTGTTTCTGTGGAGAAATGAAAGACTTTATAATAAATGATGCCTGACAATTGGTCATGTGTATGGTAGAAAAGCTGTACCCCTATCTCACACCATATGCAAAAATAAAAAATTATCGTACGTAAAGTAAAATTTTAAACATACAAAATTATGAAACTTTTACATAAAGTAGAAGAGTTTCTCTATGTCTTTAGTTAGGGAACAGTTTCTTAAATAAGATACAAAATATTCAAACGTTAAAATGTTGATTCTATTAAAATCAAGAATTCCTGGTCATCAAAAAACATACAGGAAGACAAGTCACCAACTGGCACAAGATATTTGTAGCATACACACACACACACACACACACACACACACACACAGAGAGACACAATCTAAAAATGATTAGTGTTCTTAATATGTAAATAATCCCTATAAATCAGAGAGTAGAATGATAGTTACTACAGTCTGGAAAGTAGGAGCGAGAAAGAAAGGTTTGTTAATGGGTATCAACATACAGTTAGTTCTAGTGTTCAATAGCATGGTACGGTGACTACAGTTAACAATAATTCATTGTATATTTCAAAATAGCTAAAAGAGAATATTCAAAATGTTCCCAACACAAAGAAATGATAAATGTTTGAGGTGATATGCTAATAACCCTTAATTGATCATTACACATTGTTTGCATATATCAAAATATCACATGTACTCCAAAAATATGTACAATCATGATCAAGAAAAAAATGTTTTTAAAGCGTTCCTGCAAATCAGTGAGTAGAAAAATTGTCAAAAATCGTACCAGGAACATCACAGAAGAGTAAATCTGAATGGCCAATAATTACATCAAAATATACTTGAGCTCAATCACAATGAAATATTTCATATCCATAAAATTGGCAAAAATTTAAAATCTAGCTATATTGTTTTGCTGACCATGTAGAAAACTGGAATTCTATTTTACATTTAGTGGTTTAAAGAATTAGTAAAATTACTGTAGGAAGCAATTTGGCATTATCTAATACATTTCAAAAGTAACATATTGTATAAACCAACGATTTCATTCTAGGTGTATTTCCTAGAGAAAATTGTTATACATGTTCATCGGCTATATGAAGAAGGTGGTTTATAGTCATGCTGCATGTAAGAGCAAAAACCTGGAAATAAAGCAAATATCCATTTTAAAAAAAAGCAAACTATACTACAATGAAATGAATGGAAAATGGGCTACATTCAACAACATGATACTCCTTAGGAGTGCAATATTAAGGAAAAAAAGGTGCAAAAAAATTTTTCAGTATACTTCCATTTATAAAGTTCAAAATCACACAAAACTAAACAATGCACTCTATAGAGATATGAAAATTCATGGTAAAATTATAAAGATAAGCAAAGGAATGATTATTGCACCGAAAAGTGAAATAGATGGAATTAGCAAGGGGTACAGGGGGAACTTCAAAGATAATGATAGCCCAGTTTCTCAAATCAGGTGTTAGGTATATATATGGGTGCTCACTGCATTGCTTCTCTTCACACATACCACATTTTTAGAAAACTCTCAAATTCAATATTTAATTTAAAAATAAATCCTTTCGCTGGCTTCTAGGAAAATGTCCTGGCTCCTTACCTTGGCTATTTAAGTGCTTCCAGATCTGGTTCCATCCTGGTTTCCAGAAAAATCTCACCATACTTCTCTCCCCATTTTTTCCTACCTTACATTCCTTATGGCAGTCATACTTGGCATTTTTCATTTTCTTGAACATGCAATGCTAGAAATATTCTTTCCATTTCCACTTGCCTGGTCAACCCCTCATTTCCTCTAAAAAAATCGTCCCTGAACTTACCCTCCCCAGCTCCTTTCTTAGGTAAAAGGACACTGACCTGAGGACTGACTGTAGCCTGTATCCCTCTTAACATAACATTTAAACTGTATTTGCGATTACTTCCTATACTAGGCAGTACACTTAGTAACAGCAAAGACCACTGCCATCTTGTGCACTGTTGGAGGTCTACTACCCAGGACCTAGAAGATGAACAGTACCTGATAAATATTTCTTGTTTAATATAAGAACAAATAGATGAACGTATTTCTTTTTGTAGCAGCCCATTCTTTTCATTGTTAAATAGATCTAATCTTCTTTAGGTGTGTGTGTCAGAATGTGGCCAGCATTTCTTTTAACTGTCACCCTATTATATGGGCACACCACCATTTCTTGTAAATTTCTCTCATTTCTCTTTTTCAGTTATTTTAAATGTGAGTGGAAACTAAGTCAGTTCAGGAGTATGATACGAAGAACAATTTTCAAATCTAAAATTTTTGAACAAAGTTCTCTTTTTCTTGTCATGCATACTTATTTAGGTCACAAATTCATTTTTTTAATTACTGTGGACACACAATAGGTATATATATTTATGGAGTACATGAGATGTTTTGATACATGTATGTAATGTGAAATAAGCACATCATGGAGAATGGGGTATCCACACCCTCAAGTATTTATCCTTTGTGTTACAATAACAATCTTTCAGTTATTTTGAAATGTACAATTATGCTATTATTGACTATAGTCACCACGTTATGTGTCTTAGTCATTCTATGTCTTATTCATTCTATTTTTTTTTTAACCATTAACCATCCCCACCTGCCCCCTACAAGCCCCCCACCACCTTCCCAGCCTTTGGTAACCATTCTTCTACTCTCTATGTCCATGAGTTCAATTGTTTTGAGCAAATTCATTTCCTGAGAAAAAAGAGACACCATTTACTCTTCATGTGGGATTTCAATATTTCCAAAATGTCAAAATTATACTAGTAGCATGGCTGGTTTATCATGCATGCAGTGCTAATCCAATGTCTTCTCTGGCTTGACCATAACTTCATCTCCTTCTTGTCTCAGCTTTTTTCTCTCCAGAACTTCTCCAAGGACCCCCTTCATGCCCTCATCCTCCTCCTGCAATGTGATGACCCCCACTGGACTCTACGTGTTTCTCTCTCTTTTGCCATATTTTCATCTAACTACCTCTTTCCCTGAACTCTATTTTTCATTTCCACCTCCACAATACCTCTCCCTTCCAGCATTCTAAATGTCACCTTTTGGATTCTGCTTGTCAGCTGGATTAACAGAGTGACAAACCCATGAAGTCCCCCCCAAAAGCTAATGGAATGAAATCACCTCGCTATATGAGAATCACAGATACTGTTCCCAATTTTTTCTGATACATGTTTAACATGTTTGTTGTATGAAAAGCAGTAAATAAGATTAAGATCCCAACTCGAAAAGACAATGAAAAGTCCTTAGTCTTGGAACACTGAAAAAAGAAAAATTCTGAAGAAGATGAAAATCTTGAGTTTAATTTGTTAATTCAATTTGTTTACGCATTCATTCAGCAAATAATTATTGACTGATCACTACACACCAGGCATTGTGCCAGGGACTACAGATGCAACAGTGGACAAAAGAGATGATGATCTGAGTTCATCAACACACCTTCCAGAAAGAGAAGACAAACATATACACAAATAAGTATGTATCATCTTTATAATTTATCTCCCAAAACTACAGAATCTTTTCTTTGACAAAGGTAATACCATCAGAAATATTCTTCATGAAAGCATATATTTTATCAATCAACAAGCATCCTATTCTGGCAATACTTTCAGAATTCGAGAGAAAATATCTTCCAAAAAGGTTTTATTCCCAGAGAAAATATTAGTCTTTTGAATTTGCATGTCATCCCAGGGCCACATCTTAAAAACACATTTATTTGCAAGTTCATTGTCTTCATTTTACCAGTAAGTGCTTTCATTTTTTTCTTGTAGGGTATTTTAACTGGGTACTTCATAGTCCACATTTTTTTTTCCAAAGTCAAATCTGTTCTCTTATTCTGAGGAAAGGCACCTGTGGAAGTTTTGTTAACTCTTATAGTACATGAGAGTGCCATTTAATACACCAAACCAATACTATACAGCCACCCGAGAGAGTCCCTTAGACACCTGGGAAATTTGTTCAGTACCTGTGCTATTGTTTTAGAATATCTCCCGAAAGGAAACATTTTCTCCTGGTAATGAAAAATACCTCAAAAAGAAAGAGAGCTTTCAAAATTTGAGGAACTGCTCTGAGGGAGATATGCAACACATGACTATTGAGAATCTTATCAGCTGAGGTAAAACTTTGCTCCAGCATTTTATGGCAGGACGTAAAAGGTGGGCTGAGAGATGGAAGAATGCTGTCCATCAAGAGTCTGTCAAATTACCCATTGAAAAGGTCATTCCACCGAAAATTACTCTTCTAGCTGCTATCACATTAGGAATTTTTGCCAAAGAGATTTTTTAAACTCCACAGAAAAGACTGAGAAACTGAACAATCCTCACCTGTGAAATCTAATAATCACCTTGGAATGCTAATAGGTGTATATAATATTAATTGCATATGTTAAAAGTATAAACTTGCTAAAGACAGTAAGTAGTTGTTGGATGTCACCATCTGAGGGGTTTACATTTAGTTTGATGGATTACAAAAGTGGATTTAAGAGCTCAAGGAGAGATTATGATTTAAACTAGGGAAAGTGCTGATTATTACAAATCAGTAACTGCCAATGCTGAGATAAATCACAGTTTAGGGTTGATGTGCTCTATCCATAACACTTCATAGCTGTACAGACATGTTTTGAAGAAGGATAATTCAGAAACTTACTTGGATATTGTTATGCCCTATGTGCTTTTGATACAGCTGTTGAGTTATACACTAGCAGGCCCTGAGCTTTCCTTGCAGTCAGCAAAGGTGACACACAGGTAAGTGAAGTAAAGGGATCCAATCAAAAGATGACAGAGATCTGCCACATCCAAGAAAGTCCCTAGCATATGGGCCAAGATAAGCTCTCCTTTTTTTTTTTTTTTTTTTTTTGGAGACACAGTCTCATTCTGTTGTCCAGGCTGGACTATGGTGGCACCATCTTGGCTCACTACAACATCCACCTCCCAGATTCAAGTAATTCTCCTGCCTCAGCCTCCTGAGTAGCTGGGGCTATAGGCGCATGCCACCACGCCCGGCTAATTTTTTGTATTTTTAGTAGAGATGGGGTTTCACCATGTTGCCCAGGCTGGTCTCGAACTCCTGAGCTCAGGCAATCCGCCTGCCTCAGCCTCCGAAGGTGCTGGGATTACAGACGTGAGCCACCACGGCTGGCTAAGCTCTTTTCAATACAATCCAGATGTTTCTCCCCTTATCCTTTGTCTATTTTGTACACACCATCCCAACCCTCACCAGATCTTCCTTCCACCTGAAACCAACTTGGTACACGGGGCTTCATCAATTGTCTCCACTTCTTTCCAGTGGCTTTTCACATATAACCACTGAAGTGGCCCTCTGCCACTGAAGAAGTCGGGGCGGCAGATGCTCAGTTCAGTTTCAGTGAGACCCTCTGTCCATTTGGTCAAATTCCAGCCACGTTCATGTCTGTGGTGCATGGCAAAAATGCAAACATTGTAACATTTTCTCCTCTTTGTTTTTCCAGCAAAGTGTTAGAACTATATGTTTCCTGGAGCTTATGGCCTCACACATTCTGATATAGCCAATTTTGAAACATTTCTCTTCCATAGAAAAAATTCTCCCCTTTGATAGCAATAGTATCCACTCAACCACTTAAGCTTTTAGTCTTGGCGTCAAGTTCATATAGATTGTCATCCCTCAGAAAGATAAGCATCAGGAGTTAATCAATTTTGTTGTTTGGGCTTTACTGCATTCCTTTAATTGTTCAAGGAAGGAAAGTAGAGAGAGATAGTTAAAGAGAGGGAAAAAACAGGAAGGAGGGAAGGAAGGAGGATGTAAGGAAAGAAGTAGGGGAAGGAAAAGGGGGAAGAAAGAGGAGGAGAAATGGAAAGAAGAGAAAGAGACAGACTAAGTTAGAGAGGTCTCTAACCTGGTAGCCTACGATATTACCATTGAATTTGTAACTATGCCTATAATCGTTATTAGATGTACCAAACATGGTAGAGAAGATTTTGTGAGCTCTGGGGCTGTATTGAATGACTTGCTTGAACACTTGGTGAATTAAGATACCTTGAAGTCATCTGGGGTGGGGTGCGGGGGAGCAGTGGAACAAAGGTGAGCAGTAATTCTTTCCTGATGATTATTCCAGGACTGCTTCACATTCCTCCCGCCAGACTTAAGCTCAGTACTCACACAGGGCTCTCAGTTAATGGATCCGCACCATTAATCCCATATCTAAGTGCCTAAAGTGGGTGAAAATGGGGATTCCAGTCTCACACATGCAATGCAAAAATGGCCCTTCTCTTCCTAACCATGACATCTGGGTCCTCAAAGAGGAGAAAGCCCCTCCCACAAATTCCAGGGCTGGTCCATTTCCTGCTACTGAATTAAACATCTCCCAAAAAAACTGACAACTCACACATCCAATAACATTCCTTTGTGACTACAAAGGAATACACATACATTTATTTTAATATTAACGCTATTTATATTCAATACAGAAGGGAAACATCTTCTTCTCCTAAGGGCCCTGGCTATCACTGGTCTAAATCTGAAACTCCATGAAATCATTTTTCCAAATTTTCCCTTGTGCGTTACCCCATTTTAAGTCCACTCCATCTTCAATACGAAACTCCAGCAATTTCAGTAATAAAGTGGCAGCATTTCCACGTCCAAACTACATGTAAAAACTATTTTGATTAGTCTCAACTGACTAATAAGACTGAAAAATCTTGACTATTACAGACAGCAATTTACTAGTATTTGTCCAATAATGTAAGTTGAGACCTTTTAAAGAGAAATGTATATTTTATTTTTTTTTTTGCTAATTTGACATGAAATTACTGTGAAAATTTTATCATATATTATATATATATAATTTTGATTTAGATGTTTTATAGGTGTAAGGAAGGCAAAATTCCACCTCTATTTTCTTAGGATTTGGCTGGATCTGAGAATTAGATAGATATAAAACAGATGAACAGAAGAAATGCATATAATTTTTTTTCTTTTTTTTTAGAGAGGGGACAAGGAAGGTCCATACAGAGGAGGGGACGGGGACCAACATACAACTTCAATATTAGTTTTATATGCATAGGAGCCCTCATAAGGAAACGAAGACCCAAATAAGGGGTTAGAGTCAGTTACTTATACACTGAATTGGACAAATAATAGTAAGTTGTGAAAATGCAACTGTGTTATGTAGAGAGGCTTAAAAGAGTTATTTTACAATGTCCATACTAAATTCTCCTGGTTTCAACTTCCAATCCTAAGGATAAGGATGTTGTGTCTTGCAAGTATAGGGAGTGCATCTTTCACAAGGGAATTTCATCTTCTGCTTTTAAGAAATGGCACGAGGCCAGGCGCGGTGGCTCAAGCCTGTAATCCCAGCACTTTGGGAGGCCGAGACGGGCGGATCACAAGGTCAGGAGATCGAGACCATCCTGGCTAATCCGGTGAAACCCCGTCTCTACTAAAAAATACAAAAAACTAGCCGGGCGAGGTGGCGGGCGCCTGTAGTCCCAGCTACTCCGGAGGCTGAGGCAGGAGAATGGCGTGAACCCGGGAGGCGGAGCTTGCAGTGAGCTGAGATCCGGCCACTGCACTCCAGCCTGGGCGACAGAGTGAGACTCCGTCTCAAAAAAAAAAAAAAAAAAAAAAGAAAGAAATGGCACGAAGGTCAGAGTCATCTTTTTGCACCTGGTGTTTTTCAAGTGCCTTTAAACTTAAATAGTCAAGATGGCAGGTTGGTGTATTTTTAACTCCTTCACAGGTAATAAAATGCATGAAGATTTTTCTCCACACAGGCTGAATTATTTCCTCTTAATTATCAGCTAAATACATTACATTTAATATCAAATGTTGTCTTTTTTCCCTAACTTTCCTTAAACTGACTTCTCTCCTCCCCCTTTCCTCTCCCCGACTCCCCCCACAGCCACCATGCTTACATTTTTGGATGCATTCTTTACTAAAGCCGCAGTTTGAACCTTCATAAATGTCAGTTATTGTAAGTTGGTTAGGACCACAATGCAGAGTTAACAACTATATTTACTCAAGATTTAATAACACCAATATTATTTCAGAATGAAACTAGCAAATAAAGAAACTCCTATATAATGTCTGCAAATTATCAGGCCCAACCACCAGTTGGACAACCCAAACTGCATTGGCTATACCAACATTCACAGAATCAACGCTTCAGGTCACCGAGCTAAGAAAACAGCAGTAACAACCTCCTGAAAAATACTCAATCAGGTAGAAAGCACTAAATCAGGTAGAAAATGGAGGCAATCATCCAGATAATCCGAGAAAACCAAGACAAAAAGCACTCCAATTATTTGTATACTTTAGCTGAAGTATTTGTAGTTGTTCTAGATTTAGGTAATTATATTCATTCTCTTTTCAGATATATGCAATTTGAAATATCCCCCTCAAGTAAAATCAGACAAAAAAGACAAGCCCTACAGAGTATACTGCAAATTCATAAAATAGATTACTTTTTATCAGATACAATGACTAATTCTTTTTTACATCTATACCAATTTAAGCGTGAGTAAATGCACAGTCTATTTAATACTGAACTGTTATCCATTATCTAGGGGCAATGTTACAGTTTCTTACTCTTTTCAAAAATTTAATTAGAAAACGTTTGTTTGGTGCCACCATATACCTAACTAAAATCTTTTAGCTTGAGCTGAAACATTGTGAGCGTTAGAGAGAGTTGGTACTGGTGTGAAACATGAGTCAGCACATTCACGAAGCTGCAAAGCAAGCTGGACAACATATTGTTATGTGGATTAGTGAGGCAAGAAAGAGAGCTATCATCAGTGTGAACTGGTGGCTGCAGCATGTAGCCAAGCCCCTGTACTTGTGTGCTGAACTTGGGGAGGATTTGGGGAGACTTTGCAGCTGTGCTCTGAGCTGGTCTAGGCCACACCCATGCCTGATCCACAGAACTTGGTCTGTGAGTTGGAGAAAACAGGGTGAGTAGCTCCTTGAAGCAGCTGACAGCAATCTTACAAGAAATTCCTCATCAATAATAAGTACTAAGTTGTGGAAATGATTTATCTTTTCAAGATATAATTACAGTGGTTTCAAGGTTCTCTACCTAATAATGTCACTCCTTCCTGGCCTACTTGTGTCCTAATGTGACCATTTAAAATGTGGTTTTGAAGACAATTCAAACCTTGCAGAAGGAAGGAAATACAAAAATAAAAAATAAAAGTCTCCCTTTCACTGACAGGCTCAACTTACCAGAAGTTGTCTTTTTGTAGCACTTCTATTTTTGACTTTTTCGGTAGTTACATAACTCCAAGATTTATATACATATATATGTGTGTGTGTGTGAATACACATACAATGTCTTGATTTTTTTGAACTTTAAATAGCATTGATAGACTCCCTGCTAAAAAAGATGAGGAATTTTTCTCAAAATTCCTCTCTCCTCTAACCAATCTGCACTACTCCTAACCCCCTTCAAGTTTTGCTCAAATGCCACTCCGTTTAACATTAGACTCCTCATTCTCCTCATCAGACACCCCACTCTCCTGACCCTGCTTGAGCGTTCTCCCAAAACTCTTTATCAGTTTCTAACATACTATATACAAATCTCATTTATGATGGTTACTGTCTTCTCACACTAGTGTATAAACTAAATGAGAATAGAAAGTTTTAACCTTTTTGTTGTTTACTGCTATATTCCCAGCACCTACAAAAGTGCCTGGTATATAGTTAAGTGTCCAATAAATATTTGCTTAATATATGAATTTTAGATTGTCATTTTAATTTTTTTAATAGCCACATCTGCTTGGCCCACCAAGTTAAGCCAGATGTCTATCGCCCCACTGGGAAAGAGGGAATTAACATCCTTACACCTTTTATGAAATTATTCTAAGGGTTTTTTTGCTATTGCTATTGTAATAGTTTAATCTCACTGTTGTGAAGTATTCTGCTGTATGCATATACCACAGTTTATTATTTTACCAAAGATAGACATTTAGGTTGTTTCCAACTTGAGATTTATATGAATAGGGATGCTGTTCTATTTTTTTTTTTTTTTTCAGTGAATATATATGCTCCTTTCCATGAGAACTACCTAGGTTACCTAGGACTGAAATGGCAGAGTCATAGGACATATGCAGTTTCAATTTTAGTGGATACTCAAACAGTTTTCCAACAATGTATGAGGTTTACTTACTTCACAGGCTCACCAACAGCCGGTATTGTCTTTCATTTCGATAATTTCTGATGAATTTAGAATAGCCTTGTATTAACCAACTTTTCCTTTTGAATTAATTTATAACTTGCAAAGATAGTATAAAAAGTACCAAGTTTCCCCTACATTAACATCTTACGTAACAATGGTATGTATGTGAAAACTAATTTAATATTTGTACATTACTATTAACAAGGCTACAGATTTCCTTTGGATTTCACCAGTTTTTCCACTAATGACCTTTTCTGTTCCAGTATTCACTTTAGGATACCATATTGTATTTAGTCATCAAGTCTTCTCAGTCTCCTCTGGTCTGGAACAGTTTTTCAATCTTTCCTTGTTCATGACCTTGACAGTTGTGAAGAGGACTTGTCAGGTATTTTGTAAAATGTTCCTCTCATGATTAGCCTGGGGGTATGGATTTGAAGGAAGAATACCATTGAGGTGAAATGCTCTGCTCATCACATCATTTTCAGACTACATGGTATCAGCTGATTTATGCCTGGAGATGATAATCTTGATCACTTGGTTCAAACACTGCTTGCCAGGTTTCTCCACTGTGGATTCACTCGTTTTCTTTTTCTGTATCCTATTCTTTGGAAGTAAGTCATCAACTTCAGCCCATACTCAAGGGGAAAGTACTACCTATATCTATTATTTGGAATTCTATTAGAAAGATTTGTCAACCCCTACCCTTACCCCTGACCACTACTAGTTTTATTTATTCAAACAATCACTTATATCAGTATGGGCTCATGCAAATTTACCTTATATGTTGGGTTATAAATCAATACTACATTGTTTATTTTGTTGCTCAAATTTGCAATGTGGTTTTAATGTGCTTTTCTGTTATGATTAATGAAGTTGAACACCTTTATAGAAATTTACTGGCCATTTTATGAAGTGCCTGTTAGGATTCTTTTCTATTTTTCTGTTGAGCAGGATGCTTTTCTCTTATAACTTTTAGGAGTTATTTATGTATCCTGTACACTATCCTTTGTCAGATATATGTGTTAAAATTTCTTCATAGAATCTATGGCTTTTCTTTTCAGGCTTTTAATGAACAGAAGTTCTTTATTGCACATAACCCAATTTATCAAAATTTTTTCCATGGCTATCACTTTTTGCGTTCTGTTTTAGAAACAAGCCTAACACCAAAGTTATGAAGATAGTCTTATACATTGTCTTTCATTGTTTTAGCTTGTTTTGTTATTCATTTACCTTTAGATCTATAATCTGTCTAGCACTGATTTTTGTATACAGTGTGAGGTAGGGATATTAATTTTTTTTTCTATATAGATACTGAGTTGACCAGCAATACCAAATATGATGTAAGCCAAATTATTATATCTGTGAGGGGCTATTGCTATAATTTCTATTCTACTCCATTGCTCTGTTCTTGTGCCAAAACTACACTGAAAAAATTTTTATAACTTTATAAATATCTGTTAAGACAAGCTTTGTTATTCTTCTTCAAGACTGTCTTGTCAATTCTATACTGTTCTCATCTTTGAGCTGTTGTTTTCCATTTATTGTCTGGTGAGTAGTGGCTGTCCATTCATTTCCCTGAATATAAATGAATGAGTATATTCATATTCTTATTCAGTTGCTTAACAACAAATAGCTTCAATTGCTCCTGCCAATATATGGGTCTTTCCTAAAATAACCTCTCCACTGAATTAGGTGGTTGACATGATAAAGCATGTTCATTGGCAGATCTCATCTTAAAAGCACGCACAGAAGGCAGATAGACAGGCTGGCTACCCACCTTCATCCCAGCCTTTACTCTAGGGCAGTCTAAGGATAGAATCATCTGTTGATCTGATTTTATTTACTCTCCATTTTCTCTTCCCATTTCCAATCATTTTATCCATCTACCTCCACCTCCTTTAGTTTTACATTAAAACCGTCTTTTTTTGGGAGGGAGACCAGGGTCTCATTTTGTCTCTCCAGGCTGGAGTGCAGTGGTGTGATCTCTGTTCATTGGAACTTCTGCCTCCCTAGTTCAAGTAATTCTCCTGCCTCAGCATCCTGAGTAGCTGGGATTACAGGTGCCCACCACCACGCCTGGCTAACTTTTTTGTATTTTTAGTACAGATAGGGTTTTGCCATGTTGGCCAAGCTGGTCTCGAACTCCTGACCTCAGGTGATCCTCTCACCTCAGCCTCCCAGAATGCTAGGATTACAGGCATGAGCCACCATGCCCAGTCAAACACTGTCATTTTTATGAATGTCAGGAAAGGAGGAGGCAAAAAAGAAGTACATTCAATCTACTTTTGCAAGCTGAAAGCTGATGTGCTTCACTGAGTGATAAAGTTGATGAAATTATAGTCAGCAAAACAGGTATATTACGTAAGGTAGGTACAACTTTTGTGCACAAGAATGTCACAAAAAGATGACTACTGCCCTATTGATGTATTGTGTATATTGATAACACCCATGTTATGTCTGAATACAAATAGAAAAGGGGTGAGAACTGTTGCACAGAATTGTGAACACCTTGAGAGAAAAACTGAATTTTACTAATTTTTATATTCCAATAGAGATACTCCATGCCTAATAGACATTAATAATTATCTGTCGGCTAATTTTAAAAGCATTATTGATCTTTGTAACACTCTATGATTTTAATAAAAAGCAGCACTGTAGAAAAATCTCACCTCAGAGACACACAGACTAGATGTTTGTGTTGGTTACTCTCTCCCAGACCACTCCCCAGTCTTCCATGCCCTGTTCTGGCCCCCTGGAGGCTGCTCTAATTCAGTGTCTCAGTGCCTTCTGAAGACCATTTTCCCTCTGGCTGCCTTTTGAATGTAGTCATCGGGAAGGATCAGCAGGACACCAGAGGGTAGGAAGAGAGGAATCTTGGGGTGTTTATCTGCTCTGTTCTCTCTCCGCCAGCTTCAGCTTTGAAAGTGGCTACACTTGCCATGCACAGGTTGCAGATTCTGATCCTCTAAGGGGCCTTTCCCCAGCATCCGCAGCCTCATCAGATATGTAAGGATTTTCTCCTCTTTCCCCTTTCAGGCCTTAGCTGGTAAGGGCTCCCCATTCTTTTCAGAACTTGGGTGTCCCATTTTCAGAAATACTTATAATCTTTTTATATGACATTCTCTCTAAACACACCTTTGAGTATGCCGTTTCCTGTTGGCACCCTGGCCAGTGTTCTGGGTCAATTGAGGGAGGAGAACAACATTAAAAACAAATTCCTATTCTCTACATGAAAGTACTGTCAAACACAGACAGCATGCACTTACCAATTGTCAAAGAAAATTCTTATGAACCATATGCCAAATTAGGGTGAGGACATAAAAGTAAATACTTGAGTTGAAGATAAAAAAGATCAAAGCAATCACCCTTCTATTTATCTCTAAAATCAAGCACAAAGGCATTATTTGAAACTATTCTGATTAATATCCCTGGCTACTGTTTTGGCTTCAATAAGCCATTTTACCATTTATCGCATAAGTCTGAAGAGAGGTAAAACAAAATTTAATTTTATGGTTTAGGAGAAGGCATAAGACGACCAGAATCTAAATTTGTGAAAAAGAGAGAACATGGTCTTATGGGCTGAAAGTTGAAAGTGGGAAATAGGGATAACAAAAGACCAGATCAAAATATCAATTGCATGGCTAGGTGCCAGTGGCTCATGCTTGTAATCCCAGCACTTTGGGAGGCAGAGGTGGGCAGATCACTTGAGGTCAGGAGTTTGAGACCAGCCTGACCAACACAGTGAAAGCTGTCTCTACTAAAAAAATACAAAAATTAGCTGGGTGTGATGGCCCGCATCTGTAGTTCCAGCTACTCAGGAGGCCAAGGTAGAAGAATCACTTGAGTCCGGGAGGCGGAGGTTGCAGTGAGCTGAGATAACGCCATAGAACTCCAACCTGGGCCACATAGTGAGACTCCAACTCAAAAAAAAAAAAAAAAAAAGAATCAGTTACCTAAATACATGGAGATTTTATATTTTTTCCTCCTAATGATCCATAATAAATATAATAATGAAATTAACAGTGACTAGCAGTTATATACCACCTATTATGTGGCAGGCATTATTCTCAATGTTTTACATTTACACATATATATGAATTCATTCGTTGCTTGCAACTATCCAGTTAGGCCACTATCCAATTAGGTAATATCACCCTTGTTTTATAGATGAGGAACAGTCAGTGGGTTTAAGTAACTTGCCTAAAACCACGCAGCCTGTAAGTTGCAGTGCCATATTTGCCCCAGGCAGGCTTGCTCCAGGGCTTGTATTCAATTTCTGCACTATACTGCTGTAAATATGTAAGATTATATAATCTGTGTATTTCTCCATCCTTATTTCTTTTGGAAACATTCCATTGCCTACTTACTTCATCAAGATATTAGAGAAGATATAAAGCACAATATTTTGGGTACTAAGATAAAAGCCTAATTTTAAGAAGCGATGAATTAGAGACAAAAATTTTGCCTAACCTCACATAACTCTTCACCTTATTATGAAGTCAGAATATTGTGGCATGAAGTTTGTGGCAACTATCAAACAAATGCTAATCATTATTTTTTAAAAACAGAACAATAAGGCAGTCAAGGAAGGTACTTTAAAGACATTTAAGTTTTTAAAGGTAATGAATTATCTGAAAAGAGAAAAAGACATTAAACGCATTCTCCAAACTTCTCAAAGACCATTTTCCAAGATGGCCAAGTTGCTCCTTCTCAATTCACCCCTTAACACAGATAAGTTTACATATAGGGCTATGTTTATACTATTTTGACATTCAACTGGAAAATGGTATTTTGTGTCAGAATAGAGGGACTGAAAATGAAATTTGCTGAAACCACTCAATATCATGCTAATAAATTAGTCTGAGGTACAGCCTACAGCTTTAGAGAAAAGATCATCAACTGGTTTTCAATCAGTAATTTTTTTTTTTTTTTTTTTTTTTTGAGACGGAGTCTCGCTCTGTCACCCAGGCTGGAGTGCAGTGGCCGGATCTCAGCTCACTGAAAGCTCCGCCTCCCGGGTTCACACCATTCTCCTGCCTCAGCCTCCCGAGTAGCTGGGACTACAGGCGCCCGCCACCTCGCCCGGCTAGTTTTTTGTATTTTTTAGTAGAGATGGGGTTTCACCGTGTTAGCCAGGATGGTCTCGATCTCCTGACCTCGTGATCCGCCCGTCTCGGCCTCCCAAAGTGCTGGGATTACAGGCTTGAGCCACCGCGCCCAGCCTCAATCAGTAATTTACACAGTACTTAGTGAAAATAATGCAAGGAGGTAAGAAGTACATCCAGACTAGGCACAACACATTCTTCTAAACAGTACACCTGCTGAACTCATTTGGGTAGAAGGTTTGTCTCTATATTAACCATGTACGGTTAAAAGAGTACATCTGACTGGAGTGTCTTTAGGGAGAAGGATGGATGGATGGATGCATAGACATTTATCCACCAACCCATTAGGTCCTTGTAGACCCTGTCTGGGGAGCAGAGGACACTGTTGGTAGTAATAGAAAGACTTGAAAGCTTAGGTATTTTTAATTGCCTAATACAAGATAAAATTAAAGTTGGCCAAACTAGAGAGTCAATGAAGACTGTCGAATCAAAGACTAAAAAGTTAAAATTTTATGAATACTTTGAACCTCCCCATCAACTGAAGACCAAAGTAAAAGACAAACAATTAACCAAACTATGAGAAATATCACATACTGACTAATGGCACACACACTTGAGGAATCTGTGAGCATACGAATTTATTATGAGGTAAGATCTTTCTTCAATATAAGGTTTGATAATTGTGTACTCTGTAATATTAGAACAATCGTTATATATGATAAAAATATATAACTTGGCTTGGAATCCTAGCCAAGTTAACAGACTCATCCAGTAATTTATTTTAAGTCAACTCGATTGCAAGCTACTTGGGAATGAATTTGTGATGTGCATTATTTTATAGTCCTCTGGAAGCCTAGCGTAATGCTTTTAATCTACTGGGCTATCAATAAATAATTATTGATTAACTGAAGGGAGTGACAGGCATGCCACCATTTTCTCTGGCACTGACACCTGATAGACTGATTTTCATAACTGCATCGTTAAGACCAATCATCTAAAAAGAGCAGATGTTAGCTGAGCAAATGCTGAACTCTGCCATAAGGGCAGTTCACTGTAACACCAAGCTAAAGTCTTGAGGTCAAAGGACATTATCCCTGAACTGTGACTAAAACAAGAAGTTTTCCTCATGCTTTCAGATCTCTGGGGTAAAAAGTCTATTTGTTTTAAAAACACTAGTAGAGTTTAATTGATCATCACAATTATACAGGGAACCAAATGACACAAGGCCATTCAGTTTGTTGCTATCTATGCCATTTTTTAGGTCAAATAGTATAAAAAAATATAAAAACGACTTTCTTTCCAACAGTTTAAACTGATATGGACATTGAAGTTCTGGCTTATTTTAGTCAATATTATCTTAAAACACCAAATGTAAGTGTTATGATTTTAAATAGGTTGTGATAAGGTAATAAGCCTACCCATTTTCCCCGATCACACCATATTCCACAAACATACATTATGTAACCATAGTCAAGTCTTCCTTTTAAACAAAAAGAAAATAAAGAAAGTAAGATGTACCACATAATTTCCTTTCCTCTAATTTTACACACCAAACCCCTGCCAAAGTTCCAAATTTCTTCCATCTGTAAAGATGTCTGAAGAGTCTGGCAGAGAGTCTCATATTTATACAGATTAGTAATCAGAATTTATTCTGATATTTTTAGAAAGTTACTTGTATTTTACAGAAAGTTATTTGTATTTTCTGATAGCGATCAACATTTTCCCATTAAGCCAATGAATAAACAGGATGAGCACTGTTTTCTGTGTACCATATGATGAATACATTGTTTCAAAGATAAATTGACGGGGTGTGGTGGTGATATCTGGGAGGTCTTTGTCTTTTATCTGGTAAACATTTAACAAAAAAAGGGTAAGCAAAAAGGAGATGACTTCTTTTATGGCTATTGCTGAGCAAAGGCTGTCACCTTTCCTTATCACTTCGGGGTGTGAGAATGAACAGATCAAGCTGTTTCAGTATTTCCTACTTTCGCTGGGCCAAATCAAGATCTTAGTAAAATTTCAAATAAGATACAAAAAAAGTAAATAACCAAATGTGTATATATTGAGGCATAATTCATCATATGGTTTTATCAGATAGAGCAAATGAGAAAATCCTAAGCCAGTCACGAAAGCATGTCCAACTCTGAGTGACTTGTCCTTAAGATGGATCTTCTGTAAATAATTAAATTAGTGGATTTTTTTTTTTTTTTTGCCTGCCCATCTGGGTGGAAAGAAAATTAAAAAAAAATCACACACACACACTCAGAGAGAAGAAAATATCTCAAAGACTAAACGTTACATTTACATTGTCAGTGCAAAAAGGGCTTTACCATATATTAAATTGTTAACAAGATTCCTGAATTGCAAACTGCAAAAGAAAATCAGCATGGTTACTATAAATAATTTATTTAAGTATGATTAGAAATTTGTGAGAAAATGTAATTTATTTTATGGTCCCAAAGATGAAAATGTATAAATAAAAAATCTAAGTCATATCTTCAACAAATTTTTAATACAGATAAGTAATTTAAAGGCATTTTGTAATAGACATGTTAAACCTTATTAGGCTGTGAAAAGCAGTACTTGTATTTACAGAACAGAGGGCAATTCTGTGTGGCTGCGTTTCAGCTGCCTCAGAGTACCTGAAACAGAAGAGAGTGAGCTGGGGACTGGCTGCAAGGCAGGACGATGGAGGTTTTACTGGTGGGGACATGGGGAAGAGGCCAGAGGTGCATGGCTTGGCTTTTTTCCTCCCCTTTATTAAAAGGACAAACTGCAAATCATTTTATCAGTGATCGGGGGAACTACAAGAAGCTGAATATGATAGCAGTGCTGAAAATATTTTCACTACTTAGGGACTAGGCCTCTGCAAACATGGCTTCACTGGACTTACTATTAAAAGCAATCTGCAAAAGAGGCTTAAAAACCCAGGGGTCTAATACCAAGTGAACAGTAGGAAAGGTGACCTTTCATTCCGTTTGTTTATTAGAGGATCTGCAGACTCCATCTCAGTGTGGGTCCGGCATTGGTAAGAGGCCAAAGGGGAGATGGTGAACTCTGTGTTTTTTTAGAGGTCACATAATCAACTTAGAAAATACAGCTGGAAAAAGAACAAAAATGAGAGCATGGTTGTATGTAGTATCTTACATTTTTGGTTAAAAGGTTACATGTAAATTCCTTTTAATAATTTTCTATTTTATTTGAGTACAACCAACTAAGGTACTAAACTTAGCCATCAGATATAGCACACAAAATTAAAGAGACAAAAGGGTAACTGAAGCAGGTGGAAAAAAAAAGGAAATTGAAATAAGACTAAAATACAAAAGTTAACTGAATATAAAACAAAAAAAATGAAAATACAAGTTCTGTCAGGATGGTGGTAATTTTTATTTTTCTGAAGTGTAACACTATATAATTTAATAAATAATATTTCATTTAAATGCATTTATAAAACTATAGCATGTCTTCAAGCAAACCTAATCATTTTAATTTTATAAAATGGTAGGAAGTGATCAACTATGAGGCCTATATATATTCATCTGCAAAAGGAGGTAATGCCAGGCATATTCAAAATTGTATATTTAAAATATTACTCATAGCTTTACTTAATACAAACAAAAATTACTCCTATATGGTAATTACCCTTTCATAGTTTTTAGGGGCTACTTGTCTTTAGGTGTTGACTTTATTCTTTAACTGGTACCACCGGCCCTTTTATAAAGTATTAAGCTAATTTTAAATATTCAACGAATAACCTGCCATTTTCCCACAGAGCTACTTTTTCACTACTCTGAAAACAACATCTAAAATAAAAATCAAAACAGCCAAGGCGTGGTGGTTCATGCTTTGGGAGGCTGAGGCAGGAGGACTGCTTGAGGCCAGGAGTTCATGATCAGCCTAAGCAACATAGCAAGACCCATTGCTACAAAAAAAAAAAAAGAAAAAAGAAAAAAATTAAAAAAAGAAAACAGTAGCAAAAGAAGAGTGGTGCTCAAAATGGGTTAGTAACACTGTAGCCTCCTTAGCCCTGATTTAGTTATAGTCACACCAGAAAGCAAGCACACACTTTGTTGTCTATATGGCTATGACTGATTGATGATCCCCTAGCAAGGTTACCATAGCTAATTATAACATTATTCATTTAAGCCTTGATGGGAAAAAAATACCAGACTCCCAGGGAAGGAAAAAGAAAAGAAAGAAAAGCTATTCTGTAACTGCTAACTTTTGAATAATCAGCCTCAATAGGAAACAAATAGGATGAAACTCAATGACCAAATTGTAACTTATGGATTCATCTAAGCAATTTTAACTCTGGGTAATTTTAACTCTGGGTTTCACAGCCTACAGCAAAGAGCTTCCAACAACAAGGAACCCTCACATGCTTATACGCTTTGTAGTCAGAATTCAAAGGCTTCATCAGAAGCATAACCCGACCCTGAGCTTTAGTTCTGCTATGTGTGTGGTGTGAGTGTGTTTGTCTAGGATCAGATGCCAATACTTAAACTCACATTATGGGCACAGCAGCTACTTACACACGGCAGCCTAATTAAAGGAATAAACTTCCCCTTTCTTTATGTTTTCCTGAAGATCAGTGCCATAAAGGGATTTGGTTTGGTTAAAAATTGAGAAAAATGTTCCCATATGTTTCCTTTATGCAGTAAATTAGTCAAAATCAGATAGAAAATGGTCACATTTTTCATCAGGAATCTATAGCTACACAGTATTCGCTGAACGCCACTGCAAATAAAGAGAACTCAGTGTTTTGAAAATAATGATATTATAACAAACACATAATCATAATTTCCATTTCGGTTTTGAAGAAGCACAAACACACATGGAAACAATAAAGCATCTGAGGCACCTTTGAGCTTTCAAGTCTTACAAACAAGAATCACTTTCAAATAGAAAGTAGCTCATCTTCAAAGTTTAACATACAAGAGGAGAATAAAGCTAATACCACTTCAACGCCAAACTTTAATCAGATTACTTTATATCAAGGTAATCTAGATCACAAGCATGGTAACAGCCAAGTTTAAAGTACTTTTTATCCTGAAACACTACTTAAATTACATTACTAAAATAATTTCATGAAATAAATATTTTCCCATGAAACCTTGAACCCAAATCAGCAAATTTCAATCAAGAAGTACTGAGAAAAATTATCAAAAGATACAAAGTAAAAAACTACTAATTAATTGAGGCCCTAGGAGGGAAATTGGCCGAGGCATGGAGTTGGATCCAAATTCAGTTTGGTATTAACAAAACACTCATGGAACCATCATGGTCCACTGGAAAAAGGACAGCTTATTTTATAGATGAGGAAACTGGCCCAGGGAGAGATGGTGGTGATACATCAGGGAGTGACCTGGATAGCCTTGGTTTTCAATTTTTACTTCGCTAGAATGTGTCCCAGATTCGTCCTGATTTATTTTTTGTTTGGAAAAATTTGGTTCTGATAGAGATAGGTTACATGACTTACCCTGATCACACAGCTAGATCGAATACTGCAGGGTCTCGAACTAGCTCCATATCACTGACTCTCAAGGGACAAAGACTGGGTTGGGCCAACCCTGGGCTATGGCCACAAAAAGCCTCTTAGGGAACAGCAGGTGGTTAGGTGCTAATCATGAAGGCAGCGCAGGGACTAGTCAGAGGAAGGGCCGGGAGACTCCTACCCTCCTAAACTTCAAAATAATTTTCCTCACTAATTTGTCTTTTTTACAGATGGCCCTATATGTATATATTTAAAAAATCAAAAAGTGTATTAAAATATCCACATTATTTTCAAAAAATCCCCATACCTACAGATCCCATTAGAACACTGGTTTTAGTGGAACTTTCCTACACACACAAACACACACACACACACATGATGAGACGATAAGAAGACGGAAGCAAACTCATTTCTGAAACTTATAGGATTTAAAAGACATTTTCTCCACCTCCATTTTCTGGTATTTATTCTCTCAGTAGCTTTTGATTTATAGCTATGCATAGTATCTATTTATTAATTTACACTCTACTCAATTCCAAAAAGACATGAGGTGCTATCACATATAGTACCTAAAATATATGGATAATTGAAATCTATAATTAATTTTTAAAAAGTCATGTAACTGAACAAGCACTGTTCTAGAAGCTGAGAGATCTGGCTTCCAGTTCTAGTTCCTTATTCAACATCAGAGTACACATTGAATTTAAGCTTTTATTTGCTCATTTGTTAAATAATGTTGATTACCTAGACAATTGTTAATTATAAAATTCTGTGGAACTGTGTATTTCTAGGTCAGCATTTCACAAAACTTTTTCTGAGGCATGCATAGGTCTTTTGAGTGGAGGTGAGGTTTTGGGGTAGATAAGCATTGGGATTTTGTTTATTGGCTACTTTATAGACTTCTGCACCCTTTCTTCTATACTAGCATAACCAATCCTATTTGTCCAGAGATGGAGAATGAACAAATTTAAATAGCATCTGGAACTTAAGCGCTCAATAAGTGTTATTTATTAACTAGAATCAAGCATCCATTGAAACCCTAATACATGCTCAGAAGAACCGTGGGGTTTCACAGAGAAGACTTGGAAAATTCTTGAACTAGATGATTCTTAAGTCCAAATAGATCACGTGAATATGATTCTTTCCAATTTTGCCTGGTATTTTGGTTACCGCAGCTCATCATTTAAACGAACTCTCAGGCCAGCAATCTCTGTACTATATGGTAACATGCTTTGGCCGATTTCAGAGTCACAGAATCTTAAAGTGTGAAAGCGATTTGCTACTTAGGGCTGAGTCAGGGCTCAGTCATTCAGCATTACATTAGAAAATCCATTAGAAAATAAATGATAAGAAATAATTTAGATGAATGAGGTTGGAATTATGTGGTTGCCCACTTGATTTAAAACTCATCTTACAAATGAAAAATACATACCCCATTAGCTTATAGGGTATGACTATGAACCCCTTTATGTCGGTAGATGTCTGCTGTTCATCTTTGTAACCCTTGATTGTTAGATGAGGAATTAAGAAATAATACTTATTGTATGCTTACTGTACTGTTTTAAGGATTTGGACAAGGCTTCATGAACAAGGTCATATTTGAGCTTGAACTTAAAAGGTGCATATGCGTTCACTACATAAGAGACAAAGGAGTAAGCCAGGTAGAGAGAACAGTATCCGCAAAGGCACAGATATCTGAAGGTAGTAAATTTGGAATGGCGAGTGGTTCACAGTGGCTGCAGGTTAAGGTGACTGTGAAAGAGTGGCCAGCAATAAAGGTGGGCAGAGAGGAAGCAGCTACATCATGAAGGGCCTGGGAATATGAATATGCATGTTTAAGAATTACATCCCGGAAGATAAAGAAAGAATGGGAGAGGTCCACCTCTGTATGTATTATATGGAGAAGGTGGTTGTTGGTTTTTAATAGAATATTGTTGATGGTTATCTTGTGTAGGAAAAAAATATAAAAATTATACGGAACATTGAGTATCTTTTGATATCAGATACCAGAAAAACATAAATTTTGGGTGCTCAACGTGATGTAACCACAAAAGTCTCTTGATTCCTAATATTTGTTGAATTGTGTCTGCTTAATTAAGCAAAGCAACATGAGCCAATGAAGATTAAATTTGCTATTTTCTTAAGAAAATGGCCTTCGGAGTGAGAAAACCAGTAAAAATTAAGCCCTCTTTCTGTTGTACCAGGTTGGGTGAATGAGCTGTGAAAAGTACAACCAGTTCCAATGGCCTACAGGAGCTGACTGGGGAAGGGAGATGAAGGGTGAGAGTTCAATGGCTGGCCCGTCATAAGCACCCTGTTAGGAGGAACTGCTGGGGCACAGGTGGTGCAAAACTCCTCTCACTGCCCTTCCCATTCTTCACCTAAGCAGGCTTTCAGGGTGGACCAGACAGCATGGCCAGGTCCCACTCCCAGCAGTGCCACGAATACCGCCTCTACTGCCAACCACATCTTTCCATCTGGAGGTGCATAGCCTATGGCCACATCCTGCCCTGGAGCCAACAAGGAGACAGAATGGGTGGAGACCAAAGCTGGCTGTGTTGCTTCCTTCTTTAACCTCTCTATCTGAAAAACCTGACAAAGATGTTTTTTCTTTGCTTTTTAAGTTCCAGAAATGCAAAGTACTCAAATTGCTAGAACCATGAAGGTGGGTAAGGGATGATTTTTTTACATCATTCATCCTTGCCCACATTTCTCCTGCTGATTCAGAGGAACCATCTGCATCAGCTTGCTAACGAGTTTGGATATGGTTTTCAGGGTGATGGGAAGCCAGTGAAGGTCGTTAAGCAGGGGAGTTATATTATATAATCAGATTTGTGATTTAGAAAGGCAGCTCTGGCAACAGCAGGGACTGGAGAAAGCAGACATTGTAAACAAAGAGGTCAGTCTGAGGCCTCTGCAATAGTCTAATTGATGGCAAAGCTCTGGCCTGCTGTGGTGGCTGTGGATGAGGAAGCTGAAGAGCTGACAGAGTGGGGGAGGTAGAAGGAAACGGTGGAACTGGAGGTGATGCCAAGATTTCAGGCCAAATGGTTGGAAAGCAATGTTTCCCACCTAAAAGTGAGCTAGTCTCATCATTTAATCTGGTACTAAGTGAAATGAGATTGTAGACCAAGGAGTTTAGTATTTTCAGGATTTTGGCATATATTCTCAAAGTAAACCCCAAAACAGTTATATTAGTTGGCCGTTTTAGGAACTGCATATCGGAGGCAGCACAGCAAAATGGTTCCTCACACTGCAGCCAGCAAGAGTTCAAATCCTGGCTCTACCAACTAATAGCTTTGTGATTTCTGCTGAGTTACTAAACTTCTCTGTGCCTATTCTTCAACTCTGAAAAGATAAAAATAATAAAAGCTGATTAAGTATCATGAGGCTTAAATTAGTTATTATGAGTAAGGGATCTATTTGGTGTGTACTCATGTAATAAATATTGTTTTCTCTGACTTATCAAAAATCATTATGGAAGAAGTAAAACGTCCACTTTCAAAGAAGGGGAATCTCAGCTGATTTTTTTTCTTGCATTCAATATTATGTTGTTCCGATATTACAACAAAAAAGCTGAAGAAAACCAACTTTTTTCCCTGAGAACACTCGTAAGAGAGAGGTGAAAACAAATTCTCCGGCACAGAAGTACTCCGAGGTTCGGTCATTTGAAGACCACAGTGCTTGCTTATAAATAGAATATTAAAACAAGCAAGAGCAATTTTCTCCTTTCGTCTTCCCTTATTGCCTAATTTTCCTCTCATACCATTTGCATAATGGATAAAAAGGCATCCATTATGCAAATGAATGATGGGGCTCTAAGGTTGCTGAAGCCACAAGGCTGGCTTCAGATGAAGAGAAGCTGCCACAAAGCCCTCCAGCAGCCACGTGCCAGCAGACTGCTTCACCAGCTTGGTTCCAAAAGACAGAGGAAAACCCACGAAGACTATAGGTCATTAACTTCCATTTGGTTTATTTTAAAAGGGCCACTACAGATACTTTTCTGAAAATCAGTACAAAATACGGATTGTCAGCATTGGAGTATGTACGTTTAACTTTACAGTATATATTTCAAATGGAAAAATGAGTACTATGTACAATTCTAACCATTTTAAGCATATGTTTTGCTTTAAAAGAAGAAGCAGCTGACCTTTGCAAAGTGGAATAAGCCTCTGTTCTTCTAGCTTGAGATTTCCCTCATAACAGGTGCTCTAAGCAGTCTCCAAATGTTGCACAAACATTCCACAGGCATAAAAAGTTGTTTGAAATACCAAGATATTAGTGGATTTTCAAAAACTTCATGCTGTTAAATTGAGCTAAATTTATCTTTAGGAGGTATCACCAAAACAGACGTGTTATTTCTCTTGGAGTTGTAAACTGATTGAAACTTTAGAATAATATTTACTTTCTCATTCTACAAATACAATGAAAACTAATTGTAAGCAAAACTACTGGATAAATTGTCTTGTCTGAATAAATAATCAGAAAAGAATTTCAAAACTAACTTCAAAACATTTCCCCCAGATTCTTAGATTATAGCCTAGGGAGAAAAAGATGGAGGCTAAGAAAATAAAGTGACCTTTATTTCTAGCATGGATTCTTTGACAAACTTTGGCTTTTCCCAAATGACTTTTTTTCAGGAACTTTTAAAAAAAGTTATACTCATATGATATAGGCACACTTCAACATTTAGCATCTGACTCCCCCGTGTTACTTCAAGGGCATACAATTCTGATTCACCTTCAGTTGAAGAAAAAGCTGCATCCACTTACCTAAGCAACAGTAGCTGCAAAGAGCTATGTACAAAAATAATTTAAAGATAAACCACAATATAAAAATATTAACAGGATAAAAGTCACAAAGAAGAAACAACACCTAATCAATAAGATGATAAATCTTCAATCAGATGAAAAGAATACCATAAACATTACACATACCTAGTTTTAGAGCAGAAGGGGTTACTTCAATCTCCCCACCAATTGGTTTAAATGCAGCCAGTTGGGAAGCCACTTCTGTCTCAAAAGCATCTGGGCTCTGCCGTTCTGCAGGGTTTCCACTGGGGCTCTCAATCTTGTGGAGTGGTTCTTGTTCTTCAAACACAGCAATCAGCTACAAACAAATCCAACAACACTAATTAGTTTGTAGGACATGCATACCACACGGACACTATCTAGCTGAATGAGATCTTTATTTGGTTTCAAAGAAAATCGCCTCATCAAACTTAAAACGTTAATGTTACTATACCAAAACTCTTAATTTTTCAATAATATTATGTCTATAAGCACTATGGTCAAGAAATAATACTGGTTTATTCATTTGTTTATTTTGTCTATTACTGAAAAAGAGAACCAATTTTGGCTCACTCTCTTAAAGGAATGAAATGGCTGCTTCCCCTTCCCACTACCCCACCTTCCCTAATATGCCTAAAAGGACTTCATTGTCTCTTATTAAAGAGTGCTTCCAAAAATGAAAGTTGAATATGCGTTGAATAGACTTAAATAGTATAGGGAGGGTATTCCAGTCTCAGAGACCTAAAACACATTACATGATCCCTAATTGTATCTGTCCCTGTAGATACACTCTACATACATATATACATACATACATTGTGTGTCTACTTATATACAATTTGTGCTTATCTTGTATAAATAGGTATCCCATTTTTGTACATGTCTTTAATTTTGTTCTTTTCCTTCATGATTGACTCTGTGTTGACTGGTTTAAGTCCAATGGAATGCTAAGTCCAATACAACTCAACATCATTACTTTTAATCTACTTATATGTCAATTTTATTTTACGCGAGAAGTATGCTTTTCACCGTTAATATAAAAACTCTTAATTGTCCATTTCCAAGTCATTTTTTTCATTGAAATAAGGACAAGATATCTTTAAAAATTCAAGTAATCACACAGACACTACTGTATAGGCAGTGAGGACAGCTCTGCTGAAACTGCACTTTTGGCCAACAAACAGCACCAACATTCAGAAACTTCATGGGTTTCTCATCAGCTGATGTAGAAAAGTCCAAATGTGAGTACACGAGGCAGCTCAAGGACGCTACTGTCATTCCAAAAAGTGCAATGTGTGTAAATGTAAAAACTGGTTGTACATCTTTAGATATTTTCTGTTCATTAAGTAAAACAAACCTACTTATGATTCAAGCATTTATTCAGGAAAGACACTCAAAGCCCCATTCATAGGGGAACACTGTTGGCGACAGTAAAAATAACAGAAGTGCAGGGTTAACCAATCAAAACATCATAAATTTCAAGTTCGGTCTTTCAAAAGAAATGAATACAATTAGGGATATGCAAATTGGCCATTCAAAAATAATTTTCATAATTGACTACTCATTTCCAGTATGGAGACTTCTTTAATTGGAAAATCCAACAATCCTCTTGCCACAGAAAAGAAATGCTACTCCCAAGGCATTATTTTTAATTCTTGAAATTGAGCACATGCATTTTCTATTTGCAACTGGCAGCACTGATGAACTTATTTGAGATAAGACTTAAATAGATTAATAATGAAAGATTATTCTAGTATAAAAAGAATCAGTAGAACTATATCTTTCTCATCATCCAGCCAGAATGAGTTTAACACTTTAAATCTTGAAAAGGAAAATGAAATCAGTTTTTTAATGTGGTGGATGTGTGATTTTCATCACTATTTCTGTTATATAATAACTTCAATTTTGTGTATTCATGAATTCTGACACATATTAGTAATGTTCATTTTAACATTTAACATACCTATCAACAAGGCAATGGCATATCATATTGGTACTACGAACAGCTTAGTGTAAGTTAAGAGTTTTATCTTACTCTTCTTTCATATGACATCCTTAACTCAGTATAACCCTCATGTACCTTAAATATTAGAAAAACAAGAAAAAAATAGAACATCAACTAGAAGTATAATACAAAAACTTAAAAGTGATAACTCATAAATATTTTTTTCTTAACATACTTTACTGTTTTCCACACATTTTATCCACACAAGTATACAGTGTATGCAGTAAGAATATTATACCTATTTATCAAATGGTAGAACAGAGTAGCTCTGAAATTTTGTTTCCCAAGGTCACTGACTAAATGGTAGCTAGTAGTGGAATCTAGTCTTTTAAATTTTCAATCCAGAGAAAGTATTTTCCTCTACTGTAGCTGTTTTCCAAAAAGAAAACTGTAAAAAGAGAGGCTACACTGAAGAATGTCTGTAATTTGTCCATAAGGGTGTTATGCCCTATAGAATGTGAACTCCACTTTTTGGAGACACAGGCAATACATCACTTTTCTTGAAGATTATAATAGCAAGACCTGATGCTCCCCAAATCTCATAAGCTCTTTGATTAAAATCAATTGCTGAGACTGTTTCCCAGTTAGCACCTAGTCATCCTGAATGGATGAAAAAGTCTCTACTCCTGGAAGAAGAGGACCAGCTGCTGATGTGTCACAGCTCTCATGGCTGCTTGCTGAACAGACTCTCTGCGTCCAGTGTTCATCTCAACATCTACAATATACACAGACTTACGCTTGTTTCAACATTGATAATTGGTTTGCATCACATGTTGCAGGTCCTTGTTAAATAGATTACTTCAGTCATCTGAACACCTACATTCCTGGGTAGCAGACTCCTCAGAAGACAGTGTTACAGAGACTCGTTAATTAACATAAACTACTCTTCTAGTCCCTCAACAGAAGGCATGCTGGTTTTTAAAGAATCCTGTGCGTGGAAATGGCCTTCCCTCCTTGCCTTTAAACCCATTCAAAGTTATCTTTCCCACAGAGATGTGTTAAACATGAAAGAGGGAGTTCTATTTAAAAAGCTTTTGTGTTAAGGTTTCACTTAAACTTGTATGGCATGTGGGAGAACTTTCACTGACACGTCAGGGGCTGCAGTAACCTACACCCTACACAAAGTGCAAACCAGCAATGTTGGATTGGATGATTCCTCTGCTGCCTTCTCTCTCCTTCTGGTCTGCCCTCCAGTCTCCTTCTATGATGCCAGTGTCCTTGTGCTACCTACTGCAGTGCTGGCATTTCCAGGAGACCCCATAATTCAAAATGATCTGTTCACACAATCTTTACTTCCAGTCAAAACTCCTGTTCCCTCAAGACCTCTGTCAGTATTTAAGCATCTAATCCCCAGATAGACACAGGAAGGTCAGTCTATGAATATGCTACAAGTTCTCCCACCAAACCAATGACCTTCTCAGGATCCACTTACTACAGGTCCCATCCCATGTTTTGCCTCCCCTCTGAAGCAAAAATTTGAAAGAGCTGTCTACACAGCAGTTTCCAATATCTCTCCTCCATTCTTTAATGAGGCCATTGTAGTCAGGCTCTCACCCCTCAACTCCACTGAAACTGTTCTTATCAAGATCAAAAACAGTCTCTAGATTCCTAAATCTAAAGGGGCTTCTCTGGCTTCACTTCAGGACACAGGTGATCACTGCCTTCTCAAAGTACTTTCTGCACTTGGATTCCAGGGTACCAGTCTCTTGGTTTACCCTTATTTCTCTGGGCCCTCCATCAAGTTTTCTTTTGTTTTTTCTTCTTCATCTTCTGGATTTGGTCTCCAAAAATGTTGAAGAGCATATGTCTAAATTTGTTTAGTGATGTCTTCTGTTTCACGGGTTAATATAACTCTATAGGCTGATAAATTCAAAATTTTAAGTGGTGCAACCCAGCCCTTCTGTAACTCCAGGCTCATTTCCTAATCTAATGAGTCAAAAATGGAAAAAGTGACCTTCCAAAGCTCTTTCCACAGTTCTTTACATCCCAATTAATGGTAATTCATCCTTCTAAGTTGCTCAGGTCAAACACCTTGCAGCAATCCTTCAACTCTCTCTCCCTCCCCTCTCCTCTGTCTCTCATACACTCTATTTGACCACTTCTCACGACCTCCACTGTCACCAATTTGGACCCAGCTACTATGTGTTTCTTAACAGGCTCCTGACTAGTCCCCTTGTTTCTACCCACTGCCTCTTCCCCCTGCGCGCAACACAGCAGCCAGACCGACCTTGCTAGCATGAATTGGATCATGTGTCTCCTCTGAGGAGACTCCTGTAATACTTACCCACCTCACTTGAAGAAAAGTCTAAGTCTCTGCAATGGCCCATATGATCACTTGCTCTTATTTCTGACCACGTGTTCTACTGATCCCAACCCTTGTTTTCAGTACTCCATCCAGCTGCCCAGCTGCACTATTGTCTTTACACCCGCCTCAGGGTCCTTGCATTTTCTGTTCTCTCTGCCACAAACAGTCTTCCACCAGACACCTGCAAGGCTTGTTCCTCGATCTTTCAGATCTTTAATCAAATGCCAGGCTTTCTGTGGCTACACTAAATTGCAGCATCTTCATTACTCCCTGTATTCCCCTCCTTTGTTTTACTTTATATCATGTGTATCATCCTGTCAGCACCATGGCTCTTCTTATTTTATCACCGGTCTCTGCACCTCACTAGAATGTAAGCTCCATGAGAACCCTGAGTTTGTTATGATTGTGTATCCCCATTGGCTCGAAGAGTGAATACGCCATCATAGGTGCTCGATATATATTTGCTGAAAAAAATCAGTGAAATATGAGGGAAAACAGATACTAAAATCTAATAGAGCCACAAAAGATACCTAGATTTTTCATGTGTTTATAGAACATTCAATTTTTTAAATTAAATGAACGTGTATAAATGATCCATGTTTAATCTTAAGGTGCTCGGGGTATCATCATCATCATTATTGTTGGTTTGGCTTTGGAAATTATGGCAGATAAATTCCTCCTTTTTTATTCAACACTGGGGGAAATTGTTTCTGCCCCATCATACTCCAAAAATGGAGATTATCTATCTTCTCTTTCCTTTTCAGGCTCACTTTCAAAAGGGGGAGTCAGCCCATTTGGTCACTGGATGAAGCAGGATGCAGGCTGAATGGAGAGGTGTTCACAATCTGTCCCAGGCACTCCCTCACCCAGCTATCTGCCAATACACCACTTTGATTTATCTATTGTGAGGCTTTTTAAAAGTGTCCCTTAAAGTAGCTTAAGGACAAATGTGAATAAAACTCCAGAGCAAGTGGAGACACAGCCTGAAGAGGTATGTCATAAGCTCAACACTGAAGTACCCAACTTTATTTTCAAAGTCATGAAAATTTCACATTTTAGACCCTACCAGCTTTCTGTACTTCTTTTCAATATGAAAAGATTGTATGATTAAGGCGTCAAGAAAGTGAGATGTTTATCTCATGATTTGGGTACCCCTGTTTGAGAGAAAGAGGTGTAGTGTATTTCTCAGGAACACATCTACCTTCTAAACAGGATTTAGGAAAACACATGGAAATAAATTAATTAACACGGTATGTGTGAATTACTTTCAATAACTAGATATTAATTGCCAAGGCTAACTGGTGTTCCCAATTCAAAGATTAGGCACTAGCTTCGTTAAGTGTATGCATTTACTCCTGCGTTACCCACGGGTGATCTGAAAGGAACATCTGAAACTAGGATTCTCACTTTTTTCTAGAAAAAAAGTGATATCCATAAACCTTATTTTAGAAAATCATTCCATATTTTTCTCATTCCTTTACCTTGTAAAGGTAAAAAGAATAGAAAAGTCAACAAGAACAACAAAGAAACACTTTCACACTGTTGGTGGGAATGTAAATTAGTTCAGCCATTGTGGAAGACAGTGTGGCAATTCCTCAAGGATCTAGAACCAGAAATACCATTTGACCCAGCAATGTCATTGCTGGGTATATACCCACAGGAATATAAATCATTCTTCTATAAAGACACATGCACACATATGTTTATCACAGCACTATTTACAATAGCAAAGACTTGGAATCAACCCAAATGCCCATCAATGACAGACTGGATAAAGAAAATGTGGCACATATACACCATGGAATACTATGCAGCCATAAAAGAGAATGAGTTCATGTCTTTTGCAGGAACATGGATGAAGCTGGAAACCATCATCCTCAGCAAACTAACACAGGAACAGAAAACCAAACACCGCATGTTCTCACTCGTAAGTGGGAGTTGAACAATGAGAACACATGGGCACAAGGAGGGGAACATCACATACCGGGGCCTATTGGGGGGTGGGGGGAAAGGGGAGGGAGGGCATCAGGACAAATACCGAATGCACGTGGAGCTAAAAGCCTAGATGATGGGTTGATAGGTGCAGCAAACTACCATGGCACATGTATACCTATGTAACAAACCTGCATGTTCTGCACATGTTTCCCAGAACTTAAAGTAAAATTTAAAAAAAAATTTAAAAAGAACTTTGGATAATTTACAACATCCATGACCCTGCATAACAGATCTGATCAAAAGAGCCATGTACTCTGCAATTTCACTCCATCAGTATCCCTGCCAGGACTCAGATCTGTTTCTATTCTAAAACACTAAGGTTATTATGATCAATATCACTAGTAAAGATATGTGTGAACATGTGAGTATTTTAGGGAGTGAGAAGGAATGGGGTAGAATACTAACTTCCTTGATACATCCCTAACATGCCCAAATGCTGAGCATAGAGGTTAAATTGAATTTCTTTTCCTACCATAGCTATCATTCTCTGGCTTCCAGACTGAGTCCCACTTGACTTGTTTATCACTATTCTGCTTTTACTTTGTTGTTTCTCTTTAATCTCTTCATCACAGGACTGACAGAGGAACACAAAAAGTACCAAGATCAAACACAACCAATAGGTAATTTCTGCTTTTCTTTTATTCTTGTTCTTCATGATACAAGAACACACAACCCTTAGACAATACAGTACTGTATCACTCTTCTGCCTAGCAGTACATGGTTTGTGCTGTCTGCTCTTTGCCGACCATAACTTGAAGCAATATACCAATGCCTTCAGCTTCTATGCCGACAAGTAAATATTTTAACAATAAATACCATGAAGAACATTTATTGCAGAGTCTCTCAATATTCATGGTGTGGTTTATTCTGTTGCCAGCCTGTAGCATTCTGTCATTTTTATAGCCTGAATTTTTATAATCTGATGCTATTATCTTTCGCCTATGTAGAAAATAAAAAAGAATCATCCAAATGCTACAGAGTACAATAAACTGTATTTATAATGGCATTTTTATTAGTGATTACACTGAGAAATATGTGGCTCTATTTTAATTACATGTCAAGTGAACTAATGTAGTACTAAGAAAGGCTTATTTGCCACATTGAGTTCTTTGGGTTAAATTGTTGAACTAAACAATGTATTGATATTTTTTACTGTTTCCTACCTATTCCGTGTTACCAACTATCAAGTTAAATTAAAAGACAGAAAAAAAAAAACCCAGTATCCTATAAAATAAAATTGGAATCATTTGTCTCAAATCTTAATAAACACAATTAAATCTAAGTAAGACTGTGAAATTACAACAATTTCACAAGTAGAGAAAAACACATTATCACCTTTGGGAAGGGAATGAAACTGCAGAATTTCATTTAAATGTATGCATCTGCTTGTAACTAAATAACAATTGGCTATGTGAGCTGATTTTTACGCCACTTTAAACAAAGGTTTCAAAGTATGGTCTCTTCCTTCATAGGATTTTGACAGCTAGCTAAAAGCATTTAATCCAGATTTTAAAAATTAGCAGGCCCACATTAGCATCTTCATCAAATGCAAGCATCAGCTCTAGCATCATCAAAGCAGGGACATAACAGCTCTGATTCTCAGAAAGTTCAACTGACAGTCAGTAAATGAGATAAACCTATTTTCATTTCCTCCCCAAACTGAAAATCCATAACAGGAACCTTTATAAACTTTACAGCTTTAAGCATTATTCTGAAGAAAATAACATGATTTATTCAACTGTACTGAAAACCCCATTTATCCTGATCACTTTTTAAAGATGCATCTGCTTGAATTGTCCCATAATAACAAAAATATGCCCCTTTAAATAACCACCCATATTTCAGTCAAATATACATTTACTTCTTTTAAATTATGTAGTATGTTCCTAAAGAAGGCAGATACACATTAAACCCATCTTATATTGAATCACATTTTCTTCTCTGACTTGAATTAAAATTTCAAAGATGATATGTTATCCCTTGACAAGTTGAAGAAAATTTTGAATTTGTGTCTGCTGTATTATTTACTTTCTTTAGGGATAATCACTCACTATTCATTAAACAACATTCACAGCTCACATCTAATATACAAAGGGGAGGTCTGAGGAGCCCTTGTCTCTGTGCCCTTCACCATCTCTAGCAGTGGTAGGGCAAAGGGTGTCATGGAGGTCAAGTGGCACCCATAAAGCCCTTCTCCTAGAGATATCTAGAGATTAACTATGGAAAAAGCAAGTCAGAACAAAGCAGGGAGAAGTTTCAAGCATCACAGAATAACATGAACGTCAGAAAGTTTAAAAACTCAATATACCTGCCTTGTCAATAACATTCTTGCTTCCCATGAATCGCACATAATTAAAAAAAAAAAAGACAGACACATGCAAAGGTGGAAGATAAAATACTTGAGTTAAACTGCCTGGAAAATTCTCAAAGATGATCCCAATTTACTAGGTGGCCTCACTAGCCATTTCCCCAATGTATCACTAGCTACATAGACTAATTCTTTCCAATCTCAAGGGCTTTGAAAATCTTAGGAGGAAATGAAGACACAAGACAAGCTGGGATATCTAAAATGCGTGGACACACATATACACTAACGCGCACACACACACACACACACAAGTAGTATTTCTTCAAGTTAATCTTAACTAAATTACATACATCTTACCTGCATTTTTTAAAGAATATTCTATTTGAAGCAAGTATATCCAACACTAGAAGACATAAAATAGTATACGGAAAATATTTCTAAATTATAAAGCACTACATACATTTACAATATTGTAACATCCATATTCAATATTATTTAACTAGCTCCATTTCATTTTCCCTCCTTCCCTACAACTTCTACTCTCTAACCAAACCAAAGATAGAATCGTCTCAGAAACATACTCTTCAGCAATCTCTCAGCCAAAGCATAAAGCTGCCACCACTATCCATAGGTATGTCAAGAAATCCTTGAAGGCAATAACTTATTGGAACCTAAGGCTGGTTTATTTCTGCAAAGATCATTCTCCAACAATTAAATAAGCCCAAGGAGCATGGCAAGGGCCTGGGTGTGCTTCTGACTTCCAATCTGGCCCCCTGACATTTAACCATAACACTATTGCCAAAGTGGTCTTTTCAGCATACAGATGTGGGTGTGGTCTTGGCCCAGCTTCAAGTTCTTCATCATACATTGTCAAGACTTTCGAAATAAAGTTTAAGTCTGCCATAATTACCTGCACCAGGCTCTCCAGTATCCCACAGTGCTACATCCATGACTGTATCATCACCTGTCACATAGCAGGAGGGTCTTTGGTATACTTGTCCCTACCTATATGTCAACAGTAAGCTACTTGAAACTATGGGTCACATCATTAAAAATATTTATCAAATACTTATATAGCCCTTACTATGTGCTAGGCACTGTATTAAGTGCTGAAATGTATTATTTTGTTTCATACTCATAAGAAATCCTACGATAAATCCACTGTTATTCCCATTTTACAGATGAAAAAACTGAAGTACAACTGACTTTATATTCCAAGCTCCAAGTACGTTACTTGGCACGTGGGAAAAAATTCCTTAGGTAAATGAATGATCTACATTTTCTGCTATATCCAAGCAGGAGAACAAAGCCTCTGTCATATGGATATCTTCACTTTGGTGTGAACACCATCTCCCTAACTCCTGATTTTTCCAACCTGTTAGGGATAAAGGTCATCTTCATGCCACATACATTCCTATGCACAGCAAAATAGCTTCTGTCCATCTGTGAGGTTCAATGTAAAATTGCATTTAACAATTGCCACATCTAAAATCTACCTAGTAATATTATGATTCCAACTTTGTCTCCTGGTGGACCACATATACGTATTTGATTTTCTTCCAGATGAATTATTTTGAAATTGTAAAACAAATTTGTGCATTAACATACCTAGTTTTGAAACAAACACAACTGTACAGTGTTCTCCACGATGGCTGACTGTTAGAAGAACGCTGCTTATTTGTACTAATGACTGCAATCCAGGGTGTATTGCTTAATTTTGTGGATTAATGAGTAAGCAATCAAATGTGATTTTAAGTCATGAATATAACAAACATACTATTCATTTATTTTGACAAGTATTTTAATTTATGAGACTTGGCTACAAATAGAGCAGACTATTTTGTAAAAGAACCTTTCTGCTTTTAAGACAACTCAACAGCTCTCAGATAATAAACCTCTGCAGAGAATGGTGACAAAGCCACCACCTTCTAAAGACAGATCAAGAACTGACAGGTTGATAGAAAAAAACAATATCTTACTATATCATTAAACATTTCAAAGAGATAGATTTTGCATACTCTTGAGCTGTATGAGTATCTTTAGGGTTTGCAAACCACACTGAATGTTCTGACTAAACTAGGTCAGTGCTGGTCAGAGTAGATGCAGTGGGCATAATTGTCCCCTGGCCTGCCACCTTGATAGCCTATTACACAAGTTTTGGCAGCTTCATATGTCCTAGGGTGGCCTCATATTCCAGGCCAGAGATTCCCGAAGGCCAGGTAAGGTAGCGAGTGGACTGCAAATATGGAGAAGGTCACAACCCCCTGAAAATTAGCTGGTGATTAATTGGTACTACATTTCACCAGACTGGTTAGGGAACTGACTCTTTAGCATGAACACATTTAGCAAATTGGCCTACGCACCCGCTGATTGACCTCATGACAGGTCCAGTGATGTCCTACCTTCTCCAGCATTTCATGACAGCTGAGCAACTAACTGGTGGTGACTACAGAAAGGTCAGCATACAGCCTGATTGAAGGATGAGGAAGCACTTCTCTTAAATATTCCATTTAGACTCCCCTGTCATGGATGACAAGGCTTCAAAGCCGATATTTAAAAAAATTAACACTGCAACTGCAGGTAGGTTTAGCTGCTGAACTCCTGTCTGAGTGGAAGTGCTAACCTTTTCCTTTAGCTTTTAATTGCTCTATATCTCCTTAACTAGTGATAATATGGCCAACCCTGATGGGATAGGTGTTGACTTTGGGAGCATCTAAATGTCAAGATTTATAATTATGATTGTGGGTGTATTAAACCAACATAGAATGATGCCTCACTAACTGGGGTCTGAAGACAAGAAAGCTGGGGTCCTTGCTCCTTCCTCACTGTTATAAGTGGTGTGGTACCTCTTTTCTAGAAATAGTTGACATTCTGGGTCTTGTCTCTAATTGTAGACAGTCTTTGTGAGTTAGTTTTAAATTTATAAATTTAGCACAAAAGGCCTTCCAAAAGCACCTAAAATATAAGCACATAAAACTATGACTTGTTTCTAAATCAAAAATTGAAATACATTGAGCATACTTATGGCAAATAATGGAACACAAGTTTTGAAATTAGGACTGGACCCAAAAATCCAGGTTGCTGTGACCATTGAGCAATACTGGGTTTCCAAAGTTTGTCCTCAACCTAATACTCCCAGACCTAACGGCCACTTTTGTACTTTACTATTTTTGGTGTTTATGGTTTCCAAGCAAAAAGAAAACTGTAGGGGCAAGATGTGAGGATTATAAACTCCCCCAGATCCCTCCAGCAAATTGTGTCTGTAGTGTGTCTGTGTGTTAGAGAGAGGAAAAAATGAACAAAACTTCAAAAGGATTAAACTTTGGTGCTTTCCCTCCAGTCTTCTTTCTCTCTCTCTCTCTCTCTCTCTGTTAACAACTATATGTCAATTCACAATGTCTAACACACAATTTTGTTTCTGATATTTTCAGTTACTATTTTTCTTAAGAGCAACTTTCTCTAATTGTAATCTGTAAAGACAAATAAAGAAAATTCATATGGTTGAATAATATTTCATAGTATATTCAGCCTTCTGGTAAATGGTGTAGCATTCTCCCGTTCCACACATACGAAAGTATAGGCTGTCTTTGCATAGTCCCAATACTAAGTGTTATTTCTAATCATTACTAATTTTACATATAAAATTATATCCTGTTTAAACTTCAATTATTACTAGTGATACTGACTCTCTCTCTCTCTCTCCTCTCTCTCTCTCTCCATACCTTTTGTTTTTTTTCAGATTGAGTCTCACACTGTCGCCCAGGCTAGAGTGCAGTGGCCAGCTCACTGCAAGCTCCACCTCCCGGGTTCACGCCATTCTCCTGCCTCAGCCTCCCAAGTAGCTGGGACTACAGGCGCCCGCCACCACGCCCGGGCTAATTTTTTGTATTTTTAGTAGAGATAGGGTTTCACCATGTTAATGTCTCGATCTCCTGACCTCGTGATCTGCCCACCTCGGCCTCCCAAAGTGTTGGGATTACAGGCATGAGCCACCACGCCCAGCCATGATATTGACAATATTTTTATGAGCTATTTTTACTTCTCCAGTAAAGTGTCTGTTCATACTCTGCCCTTCTTTTTCACTTTGTTTTTAACGTTTCTTATTAACATGTATAAATACTTTTTATTTTAAATATATTTAAGTTGTCTTATTCTTGCAAGTTTATTTTTTTTGCCAGTTTACCTTTCAATTTTATTTACGATGTAAAATTTTTCATTACATGGTATTCCATTCACTTAAAATCCCTATTAAATCTTCAAAGCTCCCTTGTAAATAGGCACTCACCTGGAACCAGTAATATTTTATGATGGGCAAGTAGTAAAACAATGTTGGTTTCATTTAATTTACTACTTTGATAGTCCCTTAAGAGAGAGCAGGTGGGAAGTGTTTTGATTGATGGGCCTTTGGTTTTTAAATCACACATTCATATCCTAAACAAATACAGATGGATAAAAGCTATTACAATAAAAACATGCACAAATAAAATTTTAACATTTCTATGATTGCATAATCCAAGTGTCTATCATTATTTCCTGCAAATTCTTTATGTTGAAATTTCATATCATATGTCCATTACTAACACGGGGTAAATCTACTCACAAAACTCATTTTAAAAACTTTTATGTGCTTAAAGACTCTAAGCTTCCATTAGTTACTTTTCTTGTTCCCTAGAAAAAAATAACATTTTATGTATTTTAGCCTTTCTTCTACAATCCCCCACTATCCGGTCATCAATCATCGTTGCTGCTTTCCTGTAAACTACTTCCTTGTTCTTCAAATTGCCAAGGATTAAAAACTCTAGAAAGGATCTGACCAGTGATAGTGATGGGTTAAAAATTTAAAAAGCATGTGTCTGTGAGCATGTGTTTTTGACTCTCACCGAAGTCCTCTTTTCATTGTTTCTTGAACAGCATATTTGCCAGGATTCAGCTGGTTTATCACCCTGATGACTGCTTGCTTTGTAATCACATTTCTCTATCCTACCAAAATGGTTTTGGTTCTATTATCATCCAGTTGGCTCTGACAATCCCACCCTCATGTAAATTTCAAACTTAATATTTATTTCATCTACATATAGGTAATATACGAAACACTTCTCAAAAAATTAGGAAACATGGGTTCTCTCAGAGAGTTCATCTATTAAATAAGTAATGGTCCAATTATAAATACACAAAGTGAACTTAAAAATAGGGACGCAGAACAATATTTAAATGACTATACAAACAGGCTAAAGAAGTGGTGTTTCAAGAGTCAGGAGAATGGTGTCAGAGGTATATTTGCTGGCAGGACGATTTTAGGTACTGTCCAGTTGCAGGGATCCACTGGATTAAGGAACAAACCTGAAGTCCCAGTAACAGAGATCTACTTACTATGAAACAGCTGACAGACACATGAAAAATCATGACATGGTATCATCAAATTCATGAATCTAGGACCAAGTACACAACTTCTGGGGCCCAGTGTATAATGAAAATGTGTAGACCTTGTTCTAAAAATGTTAAGAACTTCAAGATGATGACATTAAAGGATTAAACCAAGCATGGGCTTCTCATAAGCATGGAACCCTGAGGTCATGTGCATAGAAAGTTGGCCCTGCTTGAATTATATGACTCTCCATGCTTATTTTGGTTTCATATTTCCCAAGCAATCTCTGTGATTTGACTTCTTCCCTCAATTGCCCAGCAAGGAGAAGATACGTTGGCTAGAGATTATAAAATATCTAGTCCCCTTAGTAGGTTTTATACACCTTATAGTCCCAGTGAACCTTGCTAGTTGAAATCAGAATGCTTGAATCAAAAAATTCCAGAGCAGTGAGAAGACAGAGTTCTATGCTTGGACCCCAGATGTGGTTTAATAAACAAACAAACAAAAAGGTTTCAGTATTTAGTGCCTAGAAGATCTCTTCTACAATCTCCCAAATCTTTGAGGAGTCTCCCATTTGAACATCTAGTTCATATTTCTTCACTGAAAATACAGTACTAGCTTAGAAGACAGTTTAAGTCAAAGGTAAATGAAGAGATGTCTTGTTTCATTTAAATACAAAATAACTGAAGAACAGGTTATTTTCCATTGATTTCCAGGAAAACATCTCAGTTTCTTTCCAAGGTCTCCCAAGGCCCCCATAAATGGTCTGGAACTGAATGCAGCCTCCTCTCCCTGCATGCACTCAGCTGTGTTCTTCAACACTGGCCTCCTCTCACCCCACATGCCCTTGCATCTACTGGTACTCTTCCTTAGAATCCTTCATGGTTGGGGCCAGGCGCGGTGGCTCAAGCCTGTAATCCCAGCACTTTGGGAGGCCGAGACGGGCGGATCACGAGGTCAGGAGATCGAGACCATCCTGGCTAACACAATGAAACCCCGTCTCTACTAAAAATACAAAAAAATTAGCCGGGCGAGGTGGCGGGCGCCTGTAGTCCCAGCTACTCGGGAGGCTGAGGCAGGAGAATGGCGTAAACCCGGGAGGCGGAGCTTGCAGTGAGCCGAGATAGCGCCACTGCACTCCAGCCTGGGCGACAGAGCGAGACTCCGTCTAAAAAAAAAAAAAAGAATCCTTCATGGTTGGGAACCCAGACTCTGCAGTCACACTGACTCAGTTCAAATCCGGGCTCACACCACTTTCTAAATGTAGGGAAGTTATTTAGCTTCTCTGAGCTTCAATGTCTTCATCTATATAATAAGGAAAAGTATAGCAGTTAACATTTACTGAATGTTTACCATATTCAAAGCAGATAGTATCAGACTGTATTATCTCACCTATTTCTCCTACTAGTGCCTGGAGGAAGTTCCTATCAATATATTCAAAATGGGGGGGCAGGTTAGGTTTACATGATGAGTAAGTGATAAAACCAGGACTAGAAGCCATCAGTCAAACATCAGCACCTTCGCATTATTCTGTGCCTGTCTCTCAAGTTGTCATATAACATGAGATATGACTTTGCATAGTGCTTGGACACAAAGGAATTGCTCCTTTAATGCTAGCTATTATTGTAATCATCACTATCATTATTGATCAAAAGTCTTATTCATCCTTTAAGACCCAACTTAATGTGTATCTTGGACAGTATCTTGTATCTAGAAAGTGCTTAATAAGTGGGCATCTAATGAATAAATTTATCATACTATGTTCTAATTAGAAATAATCAAAGTCACCTTTAAGAGACCAAGCAACTCCCAGCCCAGGCCAATAGGTGACTGAATATTTGACTAATAAGATAGGCTTGATTTATAAAACTTAAATAAACTAACATCTCAAAAATTTTCCAGCAGAATGTGTATACATTTTCAACAAATTTATAAAATGTATTTTTAAATAAAAAATGCTATTAGGAGGCATATCACCATGTCAGATGATAACTATCACACAAAAAATTAAAAGGAAAACAAAGGCTGAGCAATGTGGCTTATGCCTGCAATCCCAGAACTTCAGGAGGCTGAGGTGGGAGGTCTACTTGAGCCCAGGAGTTTGAGACTAGCCTGGGCAACATGGCAAGACCCCATCTCTACAGGAAATTTTTAAAAAATTAGCCAGGTGTGGTGGTGTGTTCCTGTGGTCCCAGCTACTTGGGAGGCTGAGGCAAGAGGATCACTTGAGCAGGAGGTCAAGGCTGCAGTGAGCTGTGTTTGTGCCACTGGACTCCAGCCTGGATGACAGAGAGAGACCCTGTCTCAAAAAAAAAAAAAAAAAAAAAAGGAAAGAAAGAGAAAAAAGAAAGAAAGACAAATATACTAGTTTAATTGCAAGGAGTAGAAAAACAAGAAGACACCAATTAGAGCATAATATCCATCCCACATTTTGTACCTAGAGTTTCTACCCGTGGGATATTGATATTGGGGTTAAGAGAAATAAGTCCCATTTCCATAGAAACACAGAATAGTCTGCCATGGAAATATATCTCCAAATGTAATCTGTTTTCAATAGTTTTATCTCATAATAACATCTCTGGAGTATGGGGAAGTACAGACGCTAGCCATGCTGTGGTATCCTTTCATGCAAGTTTCATGACTGGAAATGCTACACAGCATTTTCTCAGAAAGTACTCTAGAAAACCAGTACACTTCATCAACTTTAGTTCAGAAGGTCTCTATTCCTATAATTTATTTTGTTTTTATAGGGAAAAAAAGACTTGGGAAGGTTCCTGTAAGACGTGGAAAAACACCATTATCTGTCAAGGATAAACATGTTTTCTTCCCCAAACCGTTGAAGTCAGTGAAATTGGTTTCATATAGTGAATCACCAAAAGAAAAAGCCCTATTTTTATTGGACTAAGACAAATAATTTCTATGAATCAAGAGGGAAAATGGAAAGTGAGTGCGGACAACCAGTGGTTAACATCTGATATTGCACTTAGAAAACCCTGTAAGATAAACACCGGGGAACTGGAGAAGAGTCTGGTAGAACAATAGGTTCCTTTTTTTGTTTTAATGCTCATGTTCGGTCTCTGTGTGCTGGAGAAAAATTGTTTTAAATGTGTTCAGAACTGGAACCTTTTTGGCAAAGGTGAACTCATTTATCTAGCCAAATCTAAACGGAAGTCTCAAGTAAGTGCTCCATGTAACATGCAAATTATTCTCAACTGATGTAGCTAAACTTGACAAATGTACGTCCAAAATCACACAGCTTCAATGTCTTGCTTCTAGCTTAACGGGAGAAAACATCATTTATTTGTAGCTGCCAAATACTATATTCTCACTAATTTAATAAGCAGCCACCATTTTCTCTGCCTTTGAAAATTTATGTTGGTCTTTGGACAGGTCTGGCTGCCTTTTTAAATCTAGTGGTCTGTGACCATGGAAGGTTTTAGCCAAAGGGAAAATGACTCCATAAATCCTCAGAGGCTGTCTCACATTAATTTATAGTTTGAAGGCTCCAAGACCATATGAAAAGCCTTTAAACAAGAAAAATCAACACATACCAACACATATGTATTGGAAGTCATCCTACCTTACAACAGGAAGTATTCCTGAGTCTTTAGAAAGCAAAGCATGTGCAAACATAGTAAGATACAGACTTGGTAACACCTGTAGAGACCTGCGACTTAATTATTAAAAAATCTGGTCACATTACATCATGAAGCACATTAGTGCACAAAGTAGTTTTTGGTGCAAAATTATGACATTTCTTCTCTTGAATTTTGCAAACAATAGACCTATTCATCATGTCATTACTGGAAAGCAAATTAAGTTGCTTTAGAGGATGACATGTCACTTTCCTTTAGAACTCATGGTAGATCTCTTTAAATCAACAAAGGTGTTATTTCATAACCTCTTAAACTTATCTTGCAGGTAAAATGCATGGAAAGAATCTTCAGACTATAGATAAGCCATCTATTTAAATAAAATAACTAAGGCCTGGAAAAATTCAATGAATTTCTAGAGACACGTGGCTAGTTAATAAGAAAACAAGGAAAATACTTTAGCCAAAGGCTAAGAAGGGGAGGGGAGGAGAGGGGAGGGGAGGGGAGGGAGGGAAAGGGAGGGGAAGGGAAGGGAAGGGGAGGGGAGGGAAGGGAAGGGGAGGGGAGGGAAGGGAAGGGGAGGGGAGGAAAGGGAAGGGGAGGGGAGGGGAGGGGAGGGGAGGGGAAGGGAAGGGGAGGGGAGGGGAAGGGAAGGGAAGGGAAGGGAAGGGGAGGGGAGGGGAAGGGAAGGGGAGGGGAGGGGGGGGGGAACGGGAAGGGGAAGGGGAGGGAAAGGAAGGAAAGGGGAGGGAAAGGAAGGAAAGGGAAGGGAGGGGAGGGGAGGGGAGAGGAGGGGGGAAGGGAAGGAGGGAAGGGGAGGGAGGGGGGAGGGGAAGGGAGGGGAGGGGAGGGGAGGGAAGGGGAGGGAAGGGAAGGGGAGGGGAGGGGAGGGGAGGGGAGGGGAGGGGAGGGGAGGGGGGGAGGGGAGGGGAGGGAAGGGGAAGGGGAGGGAAGGGGAGGGAAGGGGAGGGAAGGGGAGGGGATACCTTGAAGATAGGTCTAGAGTTGTCCTAGGTACTGCAGTTCCCACTATTCTGACTTGGTATACACCCAACATACTTTACTTATTTACTAACTTTCTTAGCTCCTAAAATTATATAATATGAGACTCCTGGACTCCTGCCCTATGTTTAACTAGAGTATGTAGAGTTCTTTCCACTCTACAGTTACTCCATGAATAAAATGTCATTGACAAAATGAGACGAGGCTCTGAAATTCTCAAAAAGACTGTAAATTCATTATCATTTGTAAAATAAGTGATACTCTCTATAGACATAATTCCCTTAAGTCAACTGTTTGGCATCACTAGCAAAACACATATGCAGAGCACAGCCTCTGTCATGGTTAATGTTATGTGGTAATTTGAGCTACAGGGTGCCCAGATATTCAGTTAAATCTTATTTCTGGGTGTGCTAGGAGGGTGTTTCTGGAGGAGATTAACATTTGAGTCAGTATCTGAGTAAAGTAGATTGCTCTTCCCAAAATGGGTGGGCCTCATCCAACCCACTGAAGGCCTGACTAGAAATAAAAAGACTGAGTAAGAAAGAATCTGTCTTTGCTGCCTGACTGCATGAGCTGAACATTTTGGTGTTCTGTTTTTGTTTTTGTTTTTCCAGCCTTCAGATAGGGACTGGAACATGAGCTCTTCTTGGGTCTTCAGGTTGCTGGCTTCTGGACTGTACTTTATACTGTCAGATCTCCTGGTACTCAGGCTATCTGACCAGGACTGGAGTCATATGTCAGCTCTTCTAGGTCTCTAACTTCCTGGCTACAGATCTTAGGTCTTCTCCATTTCCCTAATCATGTGAGCCAATTCCTTATTATTTATCTATCTACACATGCACAAGCCTAGTGGTTCAGTTTCTCTACAGAACCCTGACAGTACATCCTCTTTACCCAGAGGTCAAGCAACTGGCAAAATCCAAGCATTAAAACAAGGTCTAAGACCTAGAAGTAAAATAAATCCCCTCAGTGTTCCCTACAATTACATAGAGCTTGTAAGATGGTCGATCATGGAATCTCCAGGCTAGAGTAGATTAATAGAAAAAATGGAAAGAAAGGCAAGACTTCACAGATTTAAAACAGAAAAAGCGGAGCTAAAAGGAAACAGAGAAAAATTAAAAGCAGATACAGAACTATGTATCCCAGCCTTGACTGTGCCTCAATGAGTGAGGAAGGATTAAAATGTGTTTAGTAGCCCTAGATGAGAAACTAGATGAAGTACTTTGATTCCTACAGCCAAGAGACACATCTTCAGTGCCTGTAACAGGCTAAGCACTGTGTTAAGAACTGAGCATATAGCTCCTCATTTCAAGAACCTATCAATTCAGGAACAGCAAGGGCAGATGAATATGCAAGTCAATATAAATATTGTAACGTGTGGTGAAATAGTTGGATGAGCAAAATACCAGGCCAGAAAAGCAAGAGGAAAGATTCATTCTACGTTTGCAGGGAAGCTGTTAAGCAAGGTATAGAGGGGAAGAGGACATTTAAGCTGGTCCTAATTAGTGTGATTTCACTGGACAATGGGATTGAGAAGTCCTTCAAGGCAGAAGAAACAATATACACAAACGCATGGGAGCACGAAATTGCAAGTTCACTATTTGCAAAAAGCCAATCAATGAGCAGGATGTGTTTTGAGTGTAGGTCTCTAGAGGTTGACAGGAAAAGAAATACAGGAATTAAGGCTAAAGTGAAAGGTTAGAGACAGAAAGCAAAGGATCTTGAATGTCTTGCCCAGAGATATTTTTCCCAATATTTGTACTGGGTTTTATGACCTTTAATTTGTGCTTGTGTTTGTTAGACCTTCCATCCTAATAACAACCCTATGTAAAGAAGGCCACTGAAACCAACCCCAATAAAATTTTATAAAATCAATTAAGGGAAGAAAACATTCAACTAGGCTTGCAGCACAATCAGAAGCATTCATGAAGCCCACTTGCCCTTTGGCTCACTTCCTTGTAGCTGGTCGCTGCTTACCACTCCAGAATAACATAGCCCTTGTTACAAGAGTGTGTTCCTTTTCTGTTCTATAGATAAGATCTAAGACATTGTGAGATGAGAAGCTTTCCCTTTGAGGAGTTTCTCCTTCAGGTTCTGCACAGCAATAAAACTACCCATGCCAGCTGGTCTGGAGCGCCCAGCAAGGAGTTGACTTATACATGAACACAGTTTCTATATCCTAGTGATTTCATCCCCCTGACCTGAACCAATGACCCCAATTTGCTAGTCCATCACCCTCCATGATCCCCTTAGGAACCAAGAACCCCTCAGGAAAACAAATTTAAGGTTTGAAGATTATTCCTGTCTCCATGCTCGATGGCCTTGCCATTATTAAGCTCCTTCTCTGCTGCAAACCCTGCTGACTCAGTGTATTGGTCTGTTGCTGCACAACGGACATATGAACCCGATGGTACTGTAACACTACCTTAAATCTTTTTCTGACAATAAGATTTTATGTAAACAGACACACTATGCAAAAATGGTATGTAATGTACAGATCTCCCTCATTGTCCCCATCCCAGGATATTCCCAACAAAAGATTAAAATACAGTTTGGGTACTTGGAATTTGAGTTATCTGATGAAGGCACTTTGTGCAATTTTTTCTCTCACTCCCCTAAATTTGTGGGCCATGGAAGTGTTACTCTAACATAGGCCCTGTGAGGTAAGCTGGAGAGAAAAAGAAAGGGAGAAGGCCATGGTGGAGGAAGAAAGAGTGAGGGCAAGTGGGTAGTCTTAATCAGGTGAGGTCAGGTACTATTAGAACAAAATCACCCCGTCAGCAACCAAAATAGCGCTTTTCTAAAATTTAGAAAAGTCACTATTTTAAGTTAAAAGTAACTGATTATAAAATATCAACACTGGATTAAATAGCTGCATTATTAAAATATAAAATTATAAAATAGCTGGTTAGATGATGGGCTGATTAGTTATGCACCTTGCCTTGACCACATGCCTGAAGAACACCAGGCTGAACGGGATCCCTTTCCTCAGACAGGACTTTCACAAAGAAATGGAGATGGCCCCAGAAGCTTTCATGCCTGTGGAAAGCCAGCCAGGGGAAGCTGCCAGCTTGCAGCTTGATGGATTGCTATTTACCAAAGGGTGCATCTCCTTGCCTTCTCAGGTATCCTAGCGGGAGCTGGGGGACAGAAGCCATTGACAGGAGGCCCCCAAGAGTCATCTCTTACCCTCTACAGCTCAGCTCCCTCTCTCTGCCTTATAGGTCTCCAAGGAGCCTCCAGCTGTTGAAGCCGCCTCATCTCAGAGGACCACTTTAAAAATGTGTCCTGCTTTCTCCCTTTCCCCATGTACATTTCTTTACAAGACTAATGTATTAAAGTTAGGTGGCTGTTTCTTGTTTAAGTGGTACTTCATTTTGAATTTGTGCCACCAGTTTCTTTCATTCTTTCTGGAGTGTTCAGATTATCTTCTCTTGTCTATTTTTCTTCTTCTTCCTTTTTAAACCTTTGTTTGTAAAGTATTTGAGTTGTTCTTAGTTTCCCCGAAGTGATGTAATTTTGAATGTTTAGTCCCCTTTTCCACTTTTACTAACCTATTGCTAGCATTTATTTTAAACTTCCCTTTAGCATTTTACTCTTTGGGCTTTAACTTTAATTTGTTTCCCCTCTGAAATCTCAATTTTCTAGTGTTATGTATAATTTCCTTGCCTCAGTCTCCCTAATTTGAGCATGGCAGATAGGAAGGGCAATGTAGTGATGGCAATGGAGAGGGGAACTTTCCCTCAAGGAAGAGAGGATGGATTTGTCCTCTACTTGCCAAAACCAGCCTTTCTTATGCTCCTTAACTGGTCCTCCAAGCACTTCTATTAATGTGGAGTCCATTAAAATAAAACAAATAAATTCCAAACTGGGTAACTTAAGAAACCCTCCCTAGTAATTACAGTTTGGTTTCTCATGGCACAAGCCATTTACCTCCATGATGGGCAGTTTGCAGGATCCCCAAACCTGGCACATATATAACCACTGGGCAAGGGGCAGTAAACCACATGTTCTGCTTGGGAAAGGGCACCGTATCAACTCCCTCGGTTAACCTGGGGACCACTGAGAACTCCATGAGAAGCGGAGGAAAGGGCTCATTGCTGGGATCTTGGCGTCCCTTTTCCAGCAGCCAGTCTACCTCTAACCTCTTTTTCATCATAGGTCATAGTAAGATCCGCGTGACCTATGTGATCTTTCCAGTCACCTTCCTTTTAGGAGAGAAAATAATTAGGTTTGAGAAAAGCAGAAACTGTTTGGATCTATGAAAAGTAACATATTATATACACACACACACATATATATACATACACACACACACACAAACACGTACAAAGAATGTGAAAAACTTCTTTCTTAAGCCAGGGGTAATTTTAAAAGAGGTATATTTATACAAAGTCTTTCTTTCCTTTTCTTTTTTTAATTTTTATTTTTCAGGGGGACGTGTGCAGCCTGGTTCTGCAGGTAGATTTGTGTCATGGGGGTCTGTGGTACAGATTATTTCATACTAAGCCTAGTACACAATGGTTGTTTTTTTCTGTTCCTCTCCCTCCTCAAGTAAGCCCCAGTTTCTGTTGTTCCCTTTTTCACAAAAAGTATTTCTTAATTTTTTTCTTTAACAGAAAGAGATATAAACTTGATTGCAAAAAAAGTCAAAATCACTGTATGAAAATAAGTTTAGGGATTTCCTATTTCAAATATTTACACCAGTCTTGAATTGCATTACTACACATCACAGAAACTTTGCTACACAAAAGATTGTTCCTATTATCAGTTCACTGGTGACCAAAGTGTTTATATAACTACTTGTCCTGTTTTTTTGTTTTTTGTTTTTTGTTTTTTCAATACCTATATAACCTTTAAAAAAAGAAAGTTAAAGTTTTGTTAAGATGTCCAAATTTGTGGAAAGAGAAGAAGGTTTTCCTCTCACTCTACTTCTCTCTTGGGATAAAACTTCAATAAAATTCAGAATTCAGAAATGTTTCAGACATTCTCAAAAAGGCTTGTGATCCCTCAGCGTCCTATCAATAAATCAGTTCACAGAATCTGGTAAGGTTTATTTATCTGACTGGAACTACGGAATTTATACTAAATCACTACATTTTTTGAAATATTGGTTCTCAAATGAAATATCAAAACAGAAAGAGAAAGAAAAAAATATTTTGACCTGACATCTTAATGAAGCGTTACTATAAAAACAGGGAAAGTAAAAGTTACATTTCCAGAGCTAGTCAGTTTTAACTTTAACCAACAACAAAAAAGGCCTTTAGTCTTAGCTATTCATTTTAGCAACTGGTTTGTAACAAGTATCATAGAACTGCTTTGATTACTGTATCCTAAAGAAGGCTGATTTACATGTTGAAAAACCCAACTTAGTTCAATTTTACAAAGTAGTAATTACTGATTAGCTACTCAGATTTTTTCACATATTGAACATTACCTGAAAGGAACATTAAAAAATGTAAACAAGTGAATATTTCTAGAATCAAAATGATGTAAAACCAGCTTAAAGATAGGAATTTCGGAATGACTAAGTTCAAGTTCTGTTCTCCCTTTTAAACCAAATATTCTAGTGGTTATATTTGACATTTAGAACATGCACAAAGATATAATTTAAATATATATATATACACACACACTCAGAATGTTGCAATAATGAGAACTCTAAAAAAAACCAATGAAATTCAGTTTTCAAGGAAACACAAATTATTTCTTCAACACTCTGCACTGTCTTTGCTCATCATGTACAGCATCTAAAAATGCCATTGAAGTAAGAATATATCTGCCTGGAAAATTTCCTTTAAATGGAAGCAAAGGTTAAAAGACCCACAATGGAAACCCTACAGCACAAAGAACTCCAATATTACCTTGAGGAATTTACAATGAGCTTTAACCTTTCCATTTAGAAAACCTGATTTTCATGGAAAAGGTGCAGCAGTAATAAATCTAGTCCTGCTAGGAAGTCTAAGAGGAGAAAACAAAACAAAATTTCACGATTTGTGAATTAACTCTTTTATGCCACTCATAGCCAGGTTGTTAATTATGTTATCATGGCATTAATTGCCATCCTTAAAGTGTTAGAACTTTCCTTTTTTTTGTTTTCTTTAGATGGAGTCTCGCTCTGTCACCCAGGCTGGAGTGCAGTGGTGGGATCTTGGCTCACTGCAACCTCTATCCCCCGGGCTCCAGCGATTCTCCTGCCTCAGCCTCCCGAGTAGCTGGGACTACAGGCATGCGCCACCATGCCCGACTAATTTTTGTATTTTTAGTAGAGACGGAGTTTTGCCATGTTGGTCAGACTGGTAAGAAGAGTGATTTAATCTATGGTTAGCAATAGAAACAAAGTTTTTAAAAAATATTCTGCATTCATACATATGAAATTTATATATATAACAAACACCAAGGTTTATCAATGACTAGGATGTTAGTTTTTTTTTTTTAACTCTCCCATGTTAATTGACTAGAACATATGACACTGAATATCTGCTACTCCATCAACTATCTTTGAGATGATGAATTTCTTTGTAGTACATCTTTTATAACTCTTACTTTTTCTTGTACTGTATTTTATAAATCTTTATTCCTAATAAGTAACAAGTTCTTTAGGCTAAGGACACTACCTTATTGACACTGGTACTCCTGCAACACTGAGTACCATGGCTTGAATAGAGCAGGGGCACTCCTGGAATACATGGTGATGGTGTCATTGGAATGTCAACTAGCAGTTCTTATCAACTCAGAACTAAGGTCTAATTTTCAAGCTGCACTCAAAACCACCGTGACAACAGAGCTAGCTTTGAAATTGTCCCACCTCCTTATGTCTACAGCTCTTGAACTGTTCCCAGAACTCACAAGTAGTACCTGCTAATAATGATACTAATTTCCCTGCATGTCTTAGAATTGCCTTTCTACAATTTTATTTGTAATGATATTCATGTACATGAACAATGAAATCAACCCCAGACACAGAACTTCTAGATAAAACAACTGAGGGAAAAAACCACAAAACTCTCAAGTTACTTCATTAACATAATGAAACAACTGCAACCTGTCCTTCTGCACAGTCACTTACCTGTCCATGCTGGAGGCTGGAGACTCCAGTTCGCCCCCAAAGAATTGCCATTAATTTCTGATTTATCCCTTTAACTCTCAGATCACAACCTCCTCCTAGGATGTTATCACATTTTTCAGGGAAGAAACAAGGGGCTGTATTTTAGATGAACATGAAATAACACGTCGGAAGAGGAGCCAGAGCTCTTTGTCCAACAACTGGCATGGTGATTAACCTGGAAAAGGCACTAAACACTTTGAACTCTTCTCCAAGAGCATTAATCTTCCTACGTTAACTTCTAAAGACACTATGGTATGAATTAAAAATATCTACAGAGCCTAGTAAGCTCTCCAGAGTCTGGTAAGTTCTCTTATGAGTATTTTTCCAAAAGGATCATTGTGAAAGCAATGCTTATCTTTCTTCTCTCAGAAAAAGTACAATATTTCAACTTACCAATTTGTTTCTACAGTAAAATAGCAGGTATGCTCTTATCAGGAGATATCAGCAAATCTCAGGTATAACAGTAATTTATGTACATCTGGGGCCAGTCAATGCTTTTGAGAAAAGCATTCTGATTGAGAAATAATGGTGTGATAATAAATAGGAAACATTTCTGACTGTTATAAATTTGTGATAAGTGGTGGGGTTTCCCTAAAAAAATAAATACTTTATCAATTGTTTGCAAAAAGCTACAAGGCCCTGCTTACAAAACTCACTTGAATTATAGATATGGATAATACTGTGTTTATAATACCACTGTTTGTTGAATTTCATACACTTTGCCTAAGATTTCAGCAGGTCTTTGAATACACAAAAAAGAAATCATGTTAAAAATATTGATTCCTGAAATGTACATACCACAAAAAGCTAATTTTCTAAATACCAAAATAGAATATGACATTTGTTTTTACAGCGTAATGTCTTCATTTCTCTGTTATTCCTTGATTTATTGAAGCACAGACATGAATAAAAAGTCTTCTGTAACACATTGTCCTAAATTCCACCACTTGCCTTCTAGTGATCTACTCTATAGCTCAACGATTCCTCTGAAGGACAATGTCACCTCCCCTTGGAAATATATAACCCATTTTTTATTATATTTGGGTTAATAGACAAAAAAACTGGCACTTAATATCTTTTACGTGAGGTATTAAAAACAATCTTTAAAAAATTGTTTATGGTGAGGTGGGGGTGATAACTAATTTGGCTGGAGAATTAATATATTATGGATCTTGCATATTTTAAGTTTTTATTAAAATAAGGGTAATATATTGCTACAGTAGTTAAAGAAGAGTAAGAAATAGAAAAAATGCAGTTGTGATTTCAAAAGTAACTGATGTGTTTTCAGGAGCATCATGTCAGATAATATTCATTTTCCTAATGAGTATAAAAAGATATCCTTAATGTTTTGTACATATCAGGCCATCCAGCCATATAAACATGGAATAGTTCTGGAGCTGTGATGTTTTGTATTTTTCTGGGTACCACAAATCATCGAGATAATCAAGGACATCCATATTTACTCTCTGTGAGTTCACTTACTTATCCAGAAATATATACCAAGCTCTTTTGTCTCCAAGGCACTACACCGGGCTGTGGGAATACACTGGTCAGCAGACATCATCTCCGCTTTTCTGCTGCTTATGATCTGGCCCAGTGGTCCTCAACCCTAGCTGCACATCAGAATCATCTGAAGAATGTTTAAAAACATCGATGATGAGGCTCCAACCTGTGCTTCAATTGGTCTAGGGTGATATTGAGCAATAGCATGTTTTAAAATTTCCCTGAATGATTTTAATGCACTTCCATGGATGAAAAGCCCTAGTCTAGTGAATAAGAAAAGTATGAGATAAATATACAAATATATAATTTTTTAAGTGTTGAAAGGAAAGGTGTAAGGAGTTATAAGAGTGATTAATGAGACTGAAGAATTGGGAAAATTGGCCAAGAAAGGCCTCTCTGAACCAGTGATATTTAAGCTGAGAGCTAAAAGATGACTGGGAGTCAGAAAAGTGGAAGAACCCTATGGGTGGAATTCCACACAGAGGGAACAGCATGTGCTGAGGCTTTAGGGCTTACAAAGGCTTTGGCTTGCTGAAAGAACACTTAGAAAGCTAGGGTGGCTGGAATACAGTGTGTGAGCCACACAGGGGCCAGAACTCAGTGGCCTACAGGAGGGTAGAGGAAGGACTGCGGATTTTATTTTAGTTGAAGCGGAAAGCCATTTGATACATTGCTGTTTTGTTACAATGACTTTTTTCCCCTTTAATATTTTCAATAAGAAATTGCATTAAAAATCTGGACATCCAGCCAGACAAAAACGGACAAGACTCCAAGAAGTATTAGGCATGGTTTTCATCTCCCTCTGGCAGATGGCAGTGATAACAGCAGTTATAAAGCCTAAGGGCACACCTAGGACCCAGCCACTGGCGTGTCACTGCTCGCTATTCCAAGAAGTTCTCCGCTCTTTACAATTTTGACTATAACCCTGAGTTTTCTAATCAAGCTGCCTTTTAGTAGGACAGATTTCCCCAAAGACAATCCTCTTAAAACTGAAACTGTTCATAGTTTCAAATTACAAAGGAGAACTAGGATTTATTACATATTTACTTGGGTACCCAGGATTTAAAATTTATAAAATTGCCTATAGTATCATGGAAACAAAGAAGCAAAGATAAAAGAAGGGCATAGACTGTTACAGCTGCTCACATCAAGAGAGGAGCCATATGCACAATGAGCGAAGAAGAAACAATCTGTTGATTCCACAGCAGTTCTTTAGTGGCGCTGACACATACTAATCAGTAATGCAGAGTCAGGAAGTGAGAATGATGTTGTATTTCAAGAATCAAGAAATATTCACGCATAATTTTTTGGTAATAACATCTTGGGCAATGCCACGAAGAGTTTATACAGCATATGAAGCTACTCGATCCTGGAGTACCCCAACACACAACATAATGTCACACACCAGCAACCATGACCAAGAATTAAATGGTTGTTAAATTAACAAACAAGATAAGGGAAATGCATATTTGCAGTCTTTCTGCAAAAAGAAATCCAAGGAACTACAGTCAAGTACCAGTCAAAAGATCCCCGGGCCAAGCTGCATGGGTCGCAGAAGGGCAACAGTGCTGAAAACATACCTGTTTACAAAATTAAAAAGAGTTGGGAAGAATATGCATGTGCAAGTCATCCAAAGGGAGGAAAAAAAGTAAACTGCAAAAGTTAAAGTACCTTCAATGAGGACTTAGGCAAGCAAGTCTCAGTCTTTCCCTCTACCCTGCTCCTGGCATCATCTAAGGTCAATGGTTCCCAGGAGACAATTAAGAATAATTGGGGCCCCCAAAGAGCTTTTGTTCATGTGACCTTATTCAAGTTACTTAAGCACTGTGTGTCTTCACTTCTTTGTCTATTAAATGGGGATAATATTACTCAATATCTTTGACTGTTTTCACAATTCAATATTATATTATATTATCACAATGCCTATTACAAGTATATAATACACATTTTAAAATTATTTTTACTAGTACATGGTCCATCTTTCTTAGATACCAAATTCCTATGTGTGTTTTTACACCAGTTTCTGCATCAGTTTCTTGCCCATATGGCAGTTTTAAAGATTCACTGTTTTAATTTATGTACCTCTCTGATAAGACCTCATCTTGTCATTTAATCACGATTAACATTAGACATATTTGTATTCACTAAACTCATATTAAAGCAACAGTATGAGGACAGGACAGTGGTTAAGAGATTGACTGTGACAGTGGTTAAGAGATTGACTGTGAACTCAGAGAATCCTCAGTTCAGATCCTGGTTCAACATGATCTCTTGTACAATTTGGAACATTTCTAAAACCTCTACAGCTATGCTCCATCATTTGTAAAATTAGGACAATAATATTATTTTTCAATGGGATTATTATTAGGATTAAAATAAGCAGTACTTGTCATCCTGTGAGTTGTTGATAACTGTAATTTTTAAAAAGCAAGAGGGAAAAAAATGCTGTAGGGAGACAGTCCAAAGTGGGTGAGACGGGAGAAAGATGATAACCCAGCATGTTAATAGATTGATCGACAATATTTTACCTTTGTCAATGTATTTATAAGTAATGCACTGTTTTCAAACCATGGATGAAAAGAAAACTGAAGAATCCATCTTACTCAAATACTATTGTTACAAGTAGGCAGAGAAGTCATTCAAGTTTCCGCTGATGACTCCCTTGACCACACAGCACGTGGCCCATGCAGAGCACTGGGTGAGAAAGCTGGAGGAGTAGCATGGAGCACAAAGTTCTCTTCCTGGCTGTGGAGTAAAACTGTGTTCTGGGATTTCAGGCTGAACAGCCAAAAAGTGCTCTCCTACAGCACACTGGGAAACAGACAACTGAAACTGAGTATCTACAGCCATCTTTGAAGAAAATTTTGAACAAAATCTTCCAGGTTCCATTCAAAATAAGTCTTCACATTATTATTAGCATAATGGTTTCAATGATATGGTCTGTGACTAGGGAAGTAACTTATTTTTAACAAACATGTATCAGCTACACATGACATACTTGACAAAATACTTTTTAAAAGAACAAAAGGATAAAACTTGGTCTGTGTGTATACACACATAATATGTACTATATATGTACTACATAAATATATATTCTTTTCTTTTTCTTTTTTTTTTTTTTTAAGACATAGTCTCGCTCTGTTGCCCAGGCTGGAGTGCAGTGGCCGGATCTCAGCTCACTGCAAGCTCCGCCTCCCGGGTTCACGCCATTCTCCTGCCTCAGCCTCCCGAGTAGTTGGGACTACAGGCGCCCGCCACCACGCCCGGCTCATTTTTTTTTTTTGTATTTTTAGTAGAGATGGGGTTTCACCATGTTAGCCAGGATGGTCTCGATCTCCTGACCTCGTGATCTGCCCATCTCGGCCTCCCAAAGTGCTGGGATTACAGGCGTGAGCGACTGCGCGCGGCCTATTTTTAACATTCTTAACACATTCTCAGAAGACTCTAACATGACAAACCTAAGTGATCTTATGTGAACAGGATAGAGAAATGTAAAAAAGCATGTAGGGAAAACAAGAATGAAAAATAGTAAATATGGACAAAAAGGAAAAAAGTCAAACTGTGTGATAACAGTGACTAAGAGAAGTCTGGGTATCAGGTTATAATCAAGCGTCATATAACAAATAAGGCTTTCTAAATGAGGGCACGAGGGCAGAAATAATAAGATCTATCAGTCACCAAATTACACTTCATTGTCAATAAATCTGTGGTCAGAACAATTAAATCAGTTTTCTCTTCTATTATTAAATCAATGAGTTATATATATTAGCCCCAAACATCATGGGAAAACTTTGATGGATATACCCTTCAAGTCTCCTGCCCTTCCACTAAGTACAGCTAAATTATCAAACTGACTAATAAATACTCACCCCCATTACCACTTTGTTTCTGAACCCTGCCTTTTTTCAGAAGAATGGTATGTGGAATGTTCAGACAAGAGATCTAGTTTTACATGTTAGTGTGTAAAGGGAAACAGAACATTTTAATAATTAAAAAAGGCCTGGAAAATAGGTTGTAATATTGTCTATATTTTAATAAGCAGGTTTTAAATATACATGAGCCTTAAAAGCCTAGCTATACATTCTATAACTGAGCATAAAGAGGCATATCTGCTAATTCAATGGACACGTCATGAGTGTAATTGAGTAGCCAATGAATTGAACATGTTTTGCTTTATTAGGTGCACATTTGAAAACCAGACCAGTGACTTCTACGCATTTGCATTGTTCAAAAAACACCATTTAGGTAAAACATAAAATCCCCAGTGTTTCCCCCTAAACCAGCAGTGTTCATCAAGCAACCAAAATCCAATAAAATGAATCTACATGCCCTCCCCACAAAGTGTCACTGTTTCTCTCATGCTGCATTAAACATATTTTTAAACATTCAGAGTGTATCTGTTCCCTTTAGCAAATCTTGCAGTAAAATGATATTAAGTAATTAACAGCATGAAAGTGATGGAAACAGATGTCACAAGTAAAAAATGTCAAGGCAGAGTGATGCACAAGAGAGAAAACTGGTCCAGAATCGGGAGACCTGGCTTCCTTCCCATCGATGTCACTGATTATGGCTTTACCCTAGGCAAGTCATTTAACCTGGTTACACTTAAGCCTCCCTTTCTTCAACCATCTGCTTTGCTCATAGGAATGTGGTGACAATTAACAAGAGTGCTTTGAGGTCACAAGAGAAAGACTGCATAAATACAAGGTAGTATTATTCTGATTACAAGGAAGCATCAAGCAAGTTGCTGTATAAGCTGTAATTATAAGGGAGAGTAATCCGCAATGGCAAAGGTAATACTGCAAATTACAATCTATGTCATTTTTGACACTTATCATTTTAGGAAATAAATTAGAGACACAATGAAAGAGAGAAGTAACTCGAAGTGAGATGCTGAACAGAGGCAAGAGATCCAAGTAGCTACCCTGGAAAACTTAACAATGTACAACCATTTATTAAATGTTTGAACCAAAATTCACTAAAAGATGAACTCTGATAGCTTATAATAAAGCACAGTGGTTTAGTAGTCCATGCACATTTACAAGCAATTTGGGGCTTTACAGTCACAACCATTATTTCTAACACAGCACATATTTCTAAATAAAGATCTAAATCCTCTAAATATCAGTGTTTAAGTGAAAATAACTGTTAATATGTTCTACATAGCATTTTCTATAAAATGAACAAAACATTTAATAAAGCCACACTTCATTAGTTAAAACTCCATTTCCAATTACCAATATTGTAATCTGCCTACATTTTTATTTCTTAATTAAAGTCTCTCTGATCTATCAGAGTGTCATCAATTAAAATCAAATGTAAATTAATTGTGGCTCTGGATCCCTACATCCACACATAATTTTCATCAGCTAATATTCTACTATTCCTTGAGAGTTTCTGGGTAGCTTTCATTTATCTAAAGCTTGTAAAGTAATTTTACTCCAGGCAGATATGCAGGATGTGCACAGAGCCCTACAAATTCTATTAATTCTAACGTTGCAAACAGTTACTCATTTAAACTATTTCAAGTACTGTCCCTACAGACACCTTAGAGCAATCAGTTCTTCACACCAACATTTTCCTAAAAGGTTTAAGAAAGAGGTCACTTAGAGGCTGTTACAGTCTGGGGAGCCTTGATTTTTGCCGTACAGGATTTAAGACTTTGGGTAATGGAATAATACATAACCCTCTACAATTAATTCTTCACAAGACAAACAAGCTAGGCAAAGGGATAGCAGCATTACCCTGGGGTTACCACTACCACTGTCAATAACCTGACAAACAAGTGTAAGCCCTTTAATGAGCTGTGGCTGACTAGTGTAAAAATGCAGAATCCAGGTTTAGCCACAGTTCTTTGGGGTCAAGACTGATGGTTTTGTCTGTTTATTTAATCTACCTTTTCTTTGATAAACACCTTATTTTCATCATAAAATATTACACAATACTACTGTCCAATTCCTATGCACATTTACTTCCAAAGAATGTTTATTACATTAATCAAAAACACATTCTTTCTTGACAAAATTATTTTAGATATCTATTCTTCTCTGCCTTTAAAAAAATTCCTTTTTGCCTTTTCAATCAACAAATATACTTCAATAAATACTGAATAACAATCATATGGAGAAAGGATACCTTTTTTTAAGAATTAGATTTCATCTACTTTAGAGAGAAATGCAACTTGGTCATATGCAAAATACATTTTTAAGATATAAATTGAACACAGACCATTAAAGGCAGATTATTTAAAGGGAAATTTACATGGGGCTATTTCTTTTACTGAAGAAAAAAATGAAATCAGAGCATTAAGTTCATTTTAAAGATGAAACATAATCAGAAGTTGAGAATACTAACTGGAATTAAAATCTAGACTATGGCAAGAAGCTTGCAGTCCAAGCTTCAACAATACTTTGTGCCATGATTTTTAAAGGCACATAAAAACTGCTTAAATGAACAATTTTTGTGCCAATCTTCTACACTGAAATATTATACCACATTACACTGTAACCCATTAAAAGCATGAATGATGAAAAGATCTCTAAGATAATGCCACATGCATAGCTTACCTTTTGACCTAAAAGAATGCAACTAGAATTCGGCAAATGTAGATAAAGGGATGGTAAATACGTCTATTAGATTGTCTCTTTCTAGTATCAAATGTCTCAAGAATTTTGCAGCTGTGTAATTAAATACTGCTCATAATCAAAGGTCTTTAAAAAACAAAGCAATGATTATGAGTATCTGAGACTGATTCGCATGCTCAGAGATGCCAAGCCTGAGGTGCAAATTCATTCTTCTGTTTTGAAACTTTAGCAATTAGACTGGTATTCTCCTCCCTGCCCCCCGCTCTTAGTTTGGATTTATTTAAAAGTAACTTGTAGCCCAAAGAGGATTTATGTGAATTAACCAGATATAGGGCCAGTAAGTAACAGGTCTGAAGGCTGAATCAGATCTGTAGTATTTTAAAGATCTTAAAAGAATGTCAAAAGCTGGAAAGCTTGCCAATACTGTTTTTTTTCCCCCCTTAGGAGAAAAAAAAATTGTTAATTTCTAAGCATTTATACTTCAAAATAAATTATACCCCATGTTACAAGAAGGACAATGGCTATTTTATAAAGTTTTCCCAAACTCAACTAATTTTAATAAAACCTCATGGTGGTATATTATTCTAAAATAAACTACCATTAAATGGACCTTCTCCAAACCCCAAAAGGAATACACATAAGTTGACAACAAAGTTGATATGCTAACATTTATTGAGTACTTTTCATATGCCAGGCACTATGCTAAGAACTTTGCATGGATAATTTCATTAAACACTAACAGAACATGCTATGATTATTCCCATTTCACAAACAAGGAAACTGAACCTTAAAATGGTGAAGAAATTTGACTGAGCTCAAATAGTTTACAAGTGTTAGGTGTGGGATTTGAAGTAAGGCCATTTGACTCCAAAGTGCTAACTCCTTATCTACAAAATACTGAATTTGATGTCACAGACGTCCTTGAAGATCTATCAAGGTTGATTCTTTTTTTTTGTTTCTATATTAAACCTAAGCCATTCCTTCTATCGGCATCCAGCCAATAAATGGAACTGCTTCTACTCAAAGACTGTGACATCAGCCTAGAGAACTTTTCTTACTTTCTTGTTTAAACAGAAAAACAAAAGCCAGTATTATCATCTGTGCCCTGAGAGATCTTATAATTTAGTTGAAGAGATAAAGTGTTCAACACGGTTTTTAGATACATACTCAAGTGTTCAACATGGTTTTTAGATAAGTTCTGCCGTAATAGGGAAACCAGAAGTAAGACAAGCTACTGATCTAGGAGAGGAATAAAGATAACTGCAGGCAGCCAGTGAAGACAGAACTGTCTGAACAAGCAAGAGGGGGCGCCAGATAGTTTTACACTGGATGACAGAGCTTCAGAAAAAGATGAATATAGTAAGCGGGTTGAGGGCTCTAATAGCCTAAAAACAAGTTGCAGAATTTGCCCACTGTATGGGGACTGATTATGTTAAAAATGAAGTTTTAGGACAGTCAAAGATGTTTAACCAGATATAGGGCCAGTAAGTTACAGGTCTGAAGTTTGGGTTACCGACTTAAGGAAATAGTAGATGGTAATGAAATTGGTGTTAGTGATTACAAAATATAGTCAGCCCTCCATATCTATGGATTCTGCATATATTCAATCAATCGCAGATCAAAAATATTTGAAATAAAAATAAAAATTTTAAAACAATAGATTATTACAACTATTTACATAGTATTTACATTGTATTAGGTATTATGAGTAACCTAGAGGTGATTTAAAGTATCTGAGAGGATATGCTTAGGTTATATGCAAATACTACATCATTGTGAATCAGTGATTTGTGCATTCATAGATTTTGGTATCTGCAGAGCATCCTGGAATCAGTCCCCCAGGAATACAGAGGGGACCACTGTACTCCAGAATGTTAGATAGAAAATGAAAAGAAAAAATTAACATAGAATGTAAATGAACACAGGATTTTTTTAGGAATAAAGAAAAATTAAACATGTTTGTAAGTACAGGGAGAATGGACTACATAAGAGAGGAATTGAAGACATAAAAGACAAAAATGGAATTTGTTGAACAAAAGTCCCAGAGAATCAAGGAGATACAGAATTATTATTAAAAACACAAAGAAAATAGTTGGGCTTGGCAAAGAGGAAAAACATGTCTTACTTAGACTACAGTAAATAGATACAAGTAAAACTACACCCAGATATTCATGTCAAAGGTGGTCTCAATATTCTCAATTACAATAAAGGTTAATATCTTTCTGTAAACTATTACAGGAGTAGAAATACAGTTGGATTCAGGAAGACTTAAATTGTCTGGAGTGGTCTAAATAAATGAATTTAAAAAACAGCACCTTTTAAAAATGAAATTACAAAACACTACCTTTTTTAAAAAATTTCTGTTTTACCAGGATTCTGGGCAGGGGGTAAGGGAGGACTTTCTCCCAAACACTCATGTCTCAGAGAAGAACCAACACATTTATAAAAGCTTCTCACTTAGTTGATCACCTGACAATCTATAAAACCAAAAAAAAAAAAAAGTTTTATTCAATTTACATTTATTGAAAATTCTTCAAAGATTGCTGCCCAGCCTTACTGTTGCTGGAAATAAAAATTCCTCATAAAATTTAAGTATGGAAGAATATTTATTTCATTTTGGTACTTCAAAGGACTTTCCCAGTAATTTCTAACTCATTTTATTATCAATTTACAAACTGGATTTAACTATAAGATAATAATGTTAAGACGTTTTCTAAATGTGAAATAACAACAAATGAGCTGTCTTGATCCATTCTTCAAGTTATTAATATTGGCATGTTTGAAGTTTAGATTACGAGAATCTTTAACATTCAATGTCAGTTGAGCATGTGTCCATTGGCAGATTATTCAAATGGCCCAGCAATATGGACTTTATGCTGCTACGTTCCAGAAATACTAGTGCAGCTCCATCCAAAAACACCATGCTTACCTATGATATACATAGTGACCTTTTATTAACAGCAAATTCTTTTGAGAAGCATATTGGGAAGAAGTCCATGTAATCAAATTGAAAATACTTTTGGTTAAGTTCTGGAATGCTGAAATGGAATAAAAAAGTATTCTGATTAAGAAAACCAACTGCATGCAACAGCTATTAACCAGGATGATAGTGGTTTAGTGAGTTAGAACCACTTGCAGATATTGGAAAAGCAAGTTAAATATTTCCACTCTAAACAGGGCAACCAGGGTAGAGACCATGCAGGTCAATTTGCAATTCCAAAGTGGACTATTTTCATCTAAGATATCATGCATGGAAGGTTAGCATGATCCTCACCTGCTCCATTCTGTCAGTTGATCAGCTACAATCTCAGCCATTCCACTCCGACTATTATTATTATTAAGGCAGGAGAGAGATTCAAAAGTTAAAGGCATGTTCTCAGAAAGAAGTATAAAAGAAGCAGAGGGGAACGCTAAATCAGTATGACCAAAGCTCACCAACAGCAAGAGAGGGTAAAGTTCTCTTTTTTCTCCCTTTCTTCACTGAGATCTTCACCCAGCTATGGCACTTACATGACACTGACCAAGACATCTTTGATGACTGTCCTATCCAGAAGCAACGTTTTCTTTATTGCCCTGCAAATGATTTAGAATTCCACTTGTTTTAAGCACCAACTCATATTGTGATAGTATTTCAGAGTTTTAGGCATACACGTTTATATGTGCTTTGTGTTAAATTGATGTTTAAAATGGCCCCAGTTACCATCCTTATATTCATTTTCTTTGCAATGGAATTTTGAAACTCCTTTCATCAAAAGCAGAGTGTATTTTTCCATTCCCTGAATTGAGGCTAACCTTGACTTATTTTACCCAACAGAAGTGACAGAATTGATACTGTGCAATTCTAAACCGAGGCCTCTAGAGACCCTGCATGCGTCTCCTTGCTCCTTTGGAACTCTCCCACTACTCTGAGAATAAGGTCTAGCCTGCTGGAGGGCAAAAGATCCTATGAAGGAGAGTCCAACTGTTCCAGCCAAGGTCATATGAAACCAGCCAATAGCCTATCAATTTCCAAACACAAGAGAGGGCACAGCCTAGATCAGCAGAGCTGCCTAACTGACCTAAAACTGCCCATAGACACATGAGTAAACCCAGCCAAAACCAGAATGGCTCAGCTAACATGTGGACTCATGGGCAATGAAAAAAACTTACTGTTTTAAATCACTGAATTTTGCGGTTATGAAACAGCATCTTTTTGTAGTAATAGATAATTGAAAGATGCTTTTTCTTCTAGATATAAGCGTAAATTAAAAAGTATACATATATTATCTATCAATATCTATCTATCTATCTATCTATCTATCTATCTATCTATCTACCTACCTACCTACCTACCTACCTACCTACCTACCTACCTATCTACCTACCTACCTACCTACCTATCTAAATGCTCTGCTAATACTTCAACCACATAGCTTCCAATGGATTACCAGGTCTTATTAAGGAGCAGAAGTAATGGGCTACAGCAAAAGTCATGACTCGTTTTCAGAATTCCATCTTGAAATATCTTGTGCTTCTGACTCCTCTGTAATAGAACGGATTCCTGTATCAACCTAAAACATTACTACATGATTTTAACATTATAATTATAATCCAAATCTGCCAAAGTAGTATATTTTCCAAAACAGAATTATGTTATTAGTTATCTTAGTTCATTTGGCTGCTATAACGAAGTACCATAAACCAGCATATGAACAATATAAATTTATTTCTCACACTTCTAAAGGCTGGGAAGTCTGAGGTGCCCGCAGATTCAGTGTCTGGTGAGGGCCTGCATTCTGGTTCATAGACGGTTGGATTCTCGCTGCACCCTTGCATGGCAGAAGGAGCAGGAGATCTCTCTGGGGTGTCTTTTATAAGGGCACTAATCCTATTCATGACAGCTTTGCCCTCATGACTTAATCACCTCCCCCAGGCCCTACCTCTTAATGCTAACACCTTAGGAGTTAGGGTTTCAACATAGGAATTTGACAATGGGGAGGGCAGACCTAAGCATTCAGTCCATTGCATTAGTCCTATTACATCTTCAGTAAGTATTTTTTAGTATCACCAAAAAAGTATTATTCTTTAGTCCTAAAGAGGGCTATGCATTCTTTGCATTCATACTAATAAAAATTCAAACTCTTCTTCTAATCTCATTTTTGGATTTTTTTTGGGATCGTAATTCTGACTATAATCCCAAACATATTATTGGAATTACTTACTCCTCTTCCAGTGATGAAAATCATTTGTGTTAGCTTAGCTGTCAGGTGACACATGTATATCTTTTGTCATTTATGTTTAGACGTCACAGTTTACATACTTTAAAATAGGACTAATATTTAATATCAAAAAATGGCAAATGTATTTGTATTTGCCATTCTTATAATTTCAAAACTGGCTTGAAGAATATGCTATGCAATTGAATATTTAGAAATTGCTAGAGTCTGTCCCTGGGTTCTGGTATGCTTTCACAGATAGAACTCATATGTTGTGAGGAGATCCACAGCTGCATGGCATGGCATAACACCACGCTGGGGCTTCTAGCTGTATAGTCCCCTTGCAGTTTCATTAACATAATTAGAATTGGGACTTAATTAGTAATACTCAGGTTCTATTCTTAGTGATGAGGGGTGTGCTCTTTTCCTCAGAGAACAATTTCACCTAGGAACTTCTTTAGGAGAAGTTACTTGAAAATATAATGAGAATTTGAAGAAACGGTAATTGGCTGCTACAGATGTCAAGGACTTTTAAGATAAACTGCTCCTATCCACCACTCAAGATCAAGAGAAAACAGAGTGGACATTTCTCAACATTTATTTGTCCAAGCAACATCCATTCCCCATTCCTAACAGCCCTGTGATTTTCTAGGATGGATTACTTTGTGTATGGTCTTGCCTGGGTGACAAATCCAGGTGCCCAGGCCAAAGATGCTAGATCCTGCGTATGTCTCCGGGGTGGTAAAATGTAGGTGTTATTAGTTCATTCTCACACTCCCATAAAGATACTCCCCAAGACTGGGTAATTTATAAAGGAAAGAGGTTTAATTGACTCACAGTTCCACATGGCTGGGGAGGCCTCAGTAAACTTACAATCATGGTGGAAAGTAAGGGGAATATGGAGGCGGGAAAGAAATGAGTGAGGAGCAAAGGTAGAAGAGCCCCTTATAAAACCATCAGATCTCATGAGAACTCACTCATTATCACAAAAAGCAGCATAGGGGAAAATGTTCCCATGATCTAATGACCTTCCACCAGGTTCCTCCCTTGACACGCAGGGATTACAATTTGAGATGAGATTTGGGTGGGGACACAGAGCCAAACCATATCAGTAGGGGCAAGAATGAGGCTTAAGCTTAGTCAATACTGTCTCCTGGAGGTGAGAATCTCACTGAAGTGACCCGAGGATGAGAAAAGTCTGATGCCTGCTTGCAGAACTATATCCTGACTAGCTTATTCCTTCTGAAAAAACAGTTTTGACTCGTTTCCTCATCTTGCCTTAATTCCTGTTCATTTTTAAATTCTCAATCATTGCCCTATTTATTTTATAAGCCCTTGTTTTTTTCCAATATATTTATTCTTATTTAGGGTAGTCAGTTTTCATCACATGGACTCAACAAGCTCAATTACGAGGTCAAAACCTGCCTACTACTCATCAAAGAGGGTGGGATGCTTGGTGGTGATGGAGGACGGCATTGTCTCAATTCCAGCTACAAAGTTAAAAAATGCATTCAGTAAAATAACAAAAATTAATTTATTTCTCTTCATACCCACCATCATCATAGGAAAAGATAAAATTCCTCTTGGAGTCTCAAGCTATCTAGCTGCCAAGGCTTAGACATAGTAAGTAACTACACTTTTCCATGTTTATTTCTTCCCAGGGTTTTCTACCTATTACTCAGAGATAATTGACTACCCTTCCCACATCTGCATCAGCTGTGGGTTTTCTTTTACCTGTACTTGAGATAGAGACAGAGAGACAGAGGGAGAGAGAGATACACATATATGTCTTATATACATAGATATCTGTATATATACATATATTTATATATCTGATATATATGTATATCATATATACATATGTATAGAAGTCTATGCACATATATCAGATTGTGTGTGTGTATAGCTCAGGTATATATGTTACACTTGGCAGAATTTCTTCCTCTTCTCTTTCATTTTACACTGTTCTCTTTATTGAAAATCCTGCTCAATATACAGTTTCCAGAAAGTTGTCTTTTATTAGCCTCACTGATCATTCCATTACTGTGAATCCAATCTGGCACTTACAAATATCACTTGCATTGCATTTTTACTTATTTTAGTTTGTGAACAGTTTTAGATGTGTGTACATTCCAACTTTTACATTAAATTTAAAGCTCCCCAGAAGTTCAGAGAGGCTTTTGGTTTTCATTTTCTAATATTCAGCATTTCTGTTACATGCAGTATAGACTGATACTGTTGAGTAACAATTTTTCACAAAGATTTTCAGAAGATATTTGAGAGGGAGCCAAATCTTGCAAAAGACTATTCACAGGTGACTTTTAACAATTTTAATAGCAACTAATTGATATCTTCATATATTTTTAATACATGGAATGCTGTACATATATATGCTTGTAACTTTTCCTTATTTAAAAAGAAAAAAAATCTGTAAAATTAATGCCCCTTTAATACTAGTTTGAAATTTTACAAAGATTCAGACCGAATCAAGCTACAAGCAGCTACCAATGTTATAATCAATGTCCCATTAGCAAATGAATGGTAAGATTTCATTCTCTTAACATTCTAACAACTTGAAGAAGAAAGTATCTTCTCCCAGTGAAAGCCACGATGTTTTAGTTCTGTGTTATCCTTGGGTAACCTATCTCCTCTTTAAAAATTCCCTGCAGATTAATGTTTATTGGGATTGCCTTGTTTTGGTTGTATAGTCAAAGCACACATCTTCCACACTTTAACTGTTTCAAAACAAGACTCATAAGATCTGATTGCTCAAGATCTTATTTCACCATCAGTGGTTTTAGTCCTCTGTTTTACCGCTTTTACAGAATCTGAGTTAATAAAATATTTCCTGCAATATCATGCAGCAAATACTATATCACTAAGGCAAATAACACAGTTATAACATGTCCTTAGTGCCCTAAAAATGCCAGATTATGTTGAAATTCAATTCAGATCACTAAAATTTGACTTCCAATTTAACATACTTCAACTGAAATTGACTATAACTTTTTGTGAATCACAATCACCTCTGTGTATAAAAATTATGAATAAGAATATATCCTCTATAGGCACCTGTGTCAAAAGTAGGCTACCTTCTGGTTTTTTTCTAAAAGTTAGCATGAGTAGTGTCATATTGTTTAGTGACTCTCATAGGTAAAAAATTATTTAATTGAAATAGGAACAATAATTAAGATTTCTCTATCCCAGTATTTCTCAATCTTTTTTCTTCTACCCCCTCTCCAGAGCCTTTTTAAGACACTGCCTTCCTAACTGCCACCTCCATATAAATTTTAATATATTGTATATCTGTTGATGTACTGCACATATATATCTCTGCTTTATATAATACATAAAAAGAATAAGTATAGGGTTAAGGCTGACTGAATATATTTTTAAGTTAAAATCTAACTAAAAATTAAAAAGCTATAAATGCAATTTATTTTACATAAGTTGTGCTGTATCAAATTTTATATACAAATCAATTCACAAAAATACATAATAATGACAATATAATCAAATTTTTCAGTCCTTCAAAATTATTTTCCAGCTAAAGCAAAACAATTGAACAATTAAATTATTTTTTAAAATGTATTTTCAGTGAATTTATCTTTAACCTTTGGTTGATACAAATACAGGAAAGTAATTTCTCACTTAACTGGCTACTGGATAATCATTCAGATATTGTCAATACTTTCTCTTCTCAGGGCTTGATATAATAATGGGTTGAATAACTTGTATTAAAATTAAGAAAATATAAACAAATCTAATTTTCAAAACCTGAGTCACACACAAACACAAAGCAGTCAGCAGTAGCTAAGAGGCAGACAGACACAGGCCTCCCCTCTCAGGTTTCAACTCTGAGATCTAGCAATAAATGGAGTCCTACAACTAAGCTGTATATGCACCATAGTTTTGGAACACTGATCTCATATCATAAAAGATATCTCATATCATCTTTTATGAACTCAGTCAATGCTGCCTGTGTGATACCCAAATAAAAACCAAACAAGATTAATTAAATACTACAATTTTTGTCAGGTAGGATGAGATTTGGAGAGACACAAACATTGTAATATTTAAGATGATTTTGTTCCCAAAGAATCAACTTTCTTGGTTCCCCTTGGGGGTGATATCTCAACTCCATTTAGAAGGTATGTCCTATTTAAAAAGGAACAAAAAAAAAACCCTGTATTTTTTTTGGTATTCATGTTTCCTTTAAGCTACAACCCCAATGGTCTTCCTACTTCCCTTACCACCAATTTCTTTCAAACAGTTGTGAACAATGAACAGCTTCCAATTTGACACCATTGATTCACTCCTCAGCCAAATGCAATATGACTTTTAGTTCTATTACTCCTTTGAACCTGCCTGGAACTCGTTAAACACCATATAAATAATACCAAGACAAAAAACATTTCTTACATTTATTCATTCAACGGTACTGCCTAAGTCCTCCTCATCCATATGTGATGGTGTTGACCACCTTCTACCACCAGCTTCCACAATCCTTCTCTTTTCTGTACAATTGCTTATTTCAGTCTTTTCTCGGTTCTCTTTGGTACAACTTTTCCCTTAATTTTAGCCTTATTTCCAAGGTTTCATTGCTTATTTGCTTCTCTTTTTGCTTTATATTCTCTCCCTGAAAATAACAGCAACCATTCCCATCATTTCTATTATTTATTGCATAAATGAAAATGGCTGTTGAATCTCTCCACGTCCTAACCAGTGTTCTTTGCTATTTAGATGTCCCATGGGAAGCTCAAATTCAGCATAACGCAAACTAAATTCATTATCTCACCCTACTCATACTTCTGCTGGTCTTCTCATTTAAAGGCATTAGAATCCACTGTATCCTGTTCCATCTAGAAACTTGCTAAGCATTTTGGTTCTTTCTGCCCTCCTTACTCATGCCATCCCCACAACCTGCAACATTCCAAGAGTTGTACAACTCTGTAGATTCTAGTTAGTAATAACTTTTGCATCTGTCACATCTTTTGTACTTCCACTGCCACCCTCCTACTTTGGGCCCTTACCTCTTATCTGACTTACTGCAATAGTCCCCCTATTTGATATCTCTTTTTGTTTCTTCTCTAATTCTTTTCCACACTACCATGAAACTTTTCTTTCTAAAATTCAAATGTAAGCATGACACAGGCTTGCTCCAACAACAACAACAAAAAGATTCCCTCTTGTCTATAAAATAAAGACCTTTCCCATATGCTCCTGAATTACTTTTCTAGTCCTGTTTACCACCAAAATAGATAACTGTTATTTCACTGATAAACAACACCCTCTCCTAGCTCTAATTTTGCTTTGATTCCTTTCTTTTTTGAGTGCTTCTTCTCCCCCACTCTAATTGTCAAAACATCTAACTAGACTTCAAAAAATAAACAATCACCCTCATTCCAAATTGACCCAAGTCCTCTCACTATACTCTGATTATATCTGTCTAAAATGATCTAACACAAGGTCTATTGTTTGTGACCTCATCTAGATTAGAAACTGGCTTATTATTAACAGATTTCTCTAGATTGTTAGCTACTTTTATGCATTTGATAGAGTGCATGATCTAGACAGGGATACTCTTCAACATTAAAAATAACCACCTATAACTTTCTTTTTAATGGAAAAAATAATTCTTATTTCTTCACACATGGACAATGAATGAATTCTCTTAAAAATGCTGAAGGTCTAATGAACCAGTACTGATTACATAGTCTCAGGTTTGTAAAGAGATATTCAGAAATGAAATAAAATTCATCAAAGCTTAGGAAAAGACCACCAGTTTAGCCTCTCTTATCTATTGCACATCTGCCTGACCACATTATCTTAGTGCTCAAGCATCATTTTTGCATTTCAATGCAGCATTCTCTCAGATTAATGCCCAAGATATTCCAGCTGCACTGCAAGTGAGTGAGTGGACATACAGGAATATTATGCATGGCTTGTATCATTGACACTGAGCAAAGGAAATGTGATTAGCACCAAATTGCATCTGACAGGGGAATCAGAAACCTGTCAAACACGATGACATGGATCCAATGTTTAGAAGGCAAAAGGGGGAAGAAAGGAGCAGGGCAGTCTCGCATGGAGACAGCAATAAAACACAACAGCGATGATAAATTAATTCATTTACTTATGAAAAATTAGAGGCTTCCACACACAGCTCCCATTTATAATCTTGTCAATCTGGTTGAGTAAATAAAATGCTCTGCAATATTAGCTGAAAACACAAGCAAGAGAAAAGAAAATGCAAAAATTGAATGCTTGGCCTTATTTTTAATCAAATACAATAATTCTTTGGTGTGAACCACAATGGTATTTGAAAAGAATTTTTTCAAAGAGAATATATTACACCACCCTCAATTGAGATCTTCTTTCCTAGCCTCAAACGTAGAGCTGTAAAACTCCAGGGCATAAGGCCATGGTTGTGTGCTCAGACTTTCGTTCCAAAAGGTGTTTAGACAAAAGGACGCATCAAAATGCCCTTGGTAGTTTGCTTCTTGAAAACTCTGAGGGGAAATACAAAAATCTGACTGGAATCTTCTGATAGCAAATGGTTAGCAAATACATGCACAGCCTCTCTCTACGAAAAGTGATTGCCAGAGGTTACATCAAGCTCAATGCTTGAAAGTGTACACATTTACTAACCCCAAAAGAGCAAGCATATCCTGATGGGCCACAGCCTCAAGGTGAAGGCTTTGTTGAACCTTAAGACTTTTTGTTTTGCCATATTCTCAACTGAAGGAGGCATCAGATACAGAATTACCTGGAACACCGTAATTGTTCTTTACACATACTTCCATCCATTATGCATGAAAGAGGAAAAATTTTTCTATTGTATCCAAATTAACATGACTATAGGAATAAATAAGACATAAAGAGCAGAGTCTGCAAGAGAAATTCGTGACTCTGTCTAAATGGAAGACTTTTAGAAAAAAAGTGACTGGAAGAGACAGCTAAAGAGAAGTCAGAGATGCACAGAAATGTTTCTAAAACCTTTCATTTCAAGTCTCCAAGAAAAGCCTCTTATATATACAGTGTTTCTAGAAATAAGCTACACAACGTATGGCTTGCCTTAAACAAGAATGAGTGATAATAAGACTTTTTTGAAGGGGAAGAGGATTACTTAATAGATGAAAGAAGAGTCATATTTTAAAAAGGGGAAGGTCATATTGATTTCATTAATAAATCAGTGCACAGCCTCTCTCTATGAAAGAGAGGAAGGATAAATAACTTTTGGAATAGTATATACAATGGAATATCATCCAGCATTAGAAAGGAGCTAACTACAAATATACCAAATGGTGAATCTCAAAAACATGCTGAACAAAGAAGCCTTATACAAATGAATACGTACCATATAATTTCACTTACAGGAAGTTCTAAACGAGGCAAAATCAATCTATGGTAGAAAACAATCAAAACAGAGGTTGCTGTTGGGAGGTTTGAGGGACAGGGATTGACTGGGAAAAGGTGATTTTCTGAAGTGACTGTAGTGTTTCAGAACTTGATAGGAGTTTACACAACACAGATGTATACATTGTCAAAACTCATCAAAAGTTCTTGAGATTTGTGCATTTCATCATATGTAAATTTTACTTCATAAAGATCTTTAAATAATATGAAACTCTTGCTAATGATATACATGCTGAAGTACTTAGGAGGGAAGTGTATGGATGTCTGCAATTATTTGGAAATGCATCAAAAAAATAAGATGCCTTGCAAGAGAGCTACAGAAACAGAGAAACAGATATGTAACAAAGCAAATAGAGTTCAATGTTATTTGCCAAATCCAGGTGTTAAGTAGATGAGTCTTCACTGCATACTTATTTCAACTTTTCTATATATTTAAATTTTTTCATAAAATGTGGGAAAAAGTCAGGGTAGGGTAAAGATGTAATAAATATTAGCTTTAAATGAAGACTGGGTATAATGGGACCAAGGACGGTGATTCACAAGGATCACAGAGCCAGGAAAAAAAAAAAAAAAAAAAAATCACCAGAAACACAGACCAACTATCAAGTACTTGGTATTCTCTCCCTGAAAATAACAGCAACCATTCCCATCATTTCTATTATTTATTGCATAAACGAAAATGGCTGTTGAATCTCTCCACATCCTAACCAGTGTTCTTTGCTATTTAGATGTCCCATGGGAAGCTCAACGTTAGCATAACGTAAACTAAATTCATTCTCGCCCTACTCATACTTCTGCTGGTCTTCCCATTTAAAAGGCATCAGAATCCACCGTACCCTGTTCCATCTAGAAACTTGCTAAGCATTTTGGTTCTTTCTTTCCTCCTTACTCATGCCATCCCCACAACCTGCAACATCCCAAGAGTTGTACAACATGGGTAATGGCTAAACATCACTCAGACTGGGACAAATGGCTACATCAGTCGAAAACAGAAAAATCACCAAAGCCCTCAAAAAGAGCATATTGCATATCGGGTATCTTACAACTATTATTTTTCTATAACCTTTGCAAATTTTACACCTCAGCAAAAAACAAGTAAAAAAGCATTTTCAATGTGAAGTTTCAAAGCAAGTCTAGCAAAGAAATTTCTCCCTTAGGAAAGAACACTATCAAGCATTATAATGTTTAAAAAACAAGTTGCCTGTTTGTAATGTTTAAAATCCAGCAGCTGGCCGGGCGCGGTGGCTCAAGCCTGTAATCCCAGCACTTTGGGAGGCTGAGACGGGGATCACGAGGTCAGGAGATCGAGACCATCCTGGCTAACACGGTGAAACCCCATCCCTACTAAAAAATACAAAAAACTAGCCGGGCGAGGTGGCGGGCGCCTGTAGTCCCAGTTACTCGGGAGGCTGAGGCAGGAGAATGGCGTGAACCCAGGAGGCGGAGCTTACAGTGAGCTGAGATCTGGCCACTTCACTCCAGCCTGGGCGATAGAGCGAGACTCCGTCTCAAAAAAAATAAATAAATAAAATAAAATAAAATCCAGCAGCTTTCATCTTACATTAAGAATGTCCTCAGAGGAGAAATTTGAAGGTATATATTTTACATTTTCTTCTACAAATTTAAGTAAGCATTTATCTCTTCTTGGTTTAACTTGATTCCATAAAAACTCTCTCCTCATGTCAGAATGCCCGTCAAAACTTAGTAAGAATATATCAGGCTACAAAGTACTCTAAAGCTTTTCTTAATTTTGTAAACTTTAATTGCTGTAACCAGTAACGCAAGCTTTTGTGAACTAATCTAAGAAAAAAACTTGTCACTATTCCAAACTGCAAATTCTAATATTTAATCGGATTAAAATAAAAATACAATCACTTTTACTATTACTATTGTCAGGGTTTACTATTAAAGAAAAACAATACCTTGTATTAGTCAGTAGCCACAAATAATTTATAACAATAACCCCCAACAGCCTTTCAGATCCTAAAACAATTAGTTTTTATTTGAACAACAAATGAAATGTTCTGAATAAAAGGAAAATACCTGTAGTTGAATATACTGTTAAAACTCTTCAGATCCAAATTAGAAACAAAAATTGTAAAATGTTAGTATTCTATCCCTAAATTACAAAGAAATGGAACACCCAAATTTACATCTCAGTCCAGATCTCTATTTCCAATTTTAGACTCATTCTCAAGATGTCCCAAACCAAACTCCTGCAGGCATTCACCATACCTGCAACTCCCATAGAGTTCCCCAGCTTAGCAAATCAACTCATACCTCTAGTTGCCGAGGATAAAAAAAATTGGTCCTATTGTTAGCTCTGGTCCTCTCACTCCTCACACGCATTAAATCAATCTGTCCTGAATACCCAAAATAGAAGCCACTATTCTGTTTTCCCTGAATTACATCTAAGGTTTCTTCACTGGCTCCTAGCTTCTACCCTGCACAACTTCCCAGTGCCACAAGACCTTGTCATTCCTCAGCTATAGATCCTTCCATAGCTGCTTCTACTAGAGAATGAAAGCCAATGTTCTTAGAATAGCCTACAAGGCCCTACCTGGTCCATCCACCCATCAACTCCTCATTAGCTCCCAGGCTTTGACTATCATCTTCTTAGAATCTTTCCTGATGATTATTTTAAATTGTCCTCCTCTGGCTCTAACTTCCCTCTCTACTCTATATTTCTTTGTATCACTTATGACCCTATGCAACATGCTGTATATTTACACTTTATATTTACATATTTCCTTGTTTTTAAAGTGGGCTCTCTTCATTAAAATGTTAAAACCAAGAGAACAGGGATTTTTATCCATTTCATTCATTGTTCTATACATCCACTGTATCTAGAATACTTTAAAGTTTACTGGTACTCAATAAACATGTCAGATAAATGAAGAATCTGAAATTTAATTCATATTGTAAAAGCTCAAAAGAGTGGCTTAGTATCATAAGTCCTACTCATATTTGAAAAGGATTATTTATGTAAATGGTCAAAATTTACAGATAATTAAGAGTATGCGGTATTCTTGCTCATTAAGGGAACTCCATGAACAAATGGATAAATTAGTTCTAATTACAGTTTCCCTACAGTGAATATTTTTTATGATAAAAAAATCTACATCTTTAGACAATGAAAATATTTTCTCATTTACGTTCCTTATAAAATACACTCTTCTGGATTATTTATCACTTAAAATGCAATTGCAGTCATGGAAAAAAATGTAAATTTTAATAAATCTCCATAGAATTTTAAATTCAATATGCTACCATATAAATTGGACTGTTCTTGTATTACTTTATCCATTCTTGAGTTAACCAACACAATTTTAAAATATTCAATGATTTCAGAGAATCTACTATTTTGTTAATGCAACACAAAATGCTATACATGATTGAGAATTTAATAGGGAATTAAATCTAAAATTGACCTATAAAGTTCAAAACAACCATGTATCTATTAGATATTTTTAACAAAAGTGTCGCAGTCAGTGAAATAATGTTTTCTGTTTCATAAACAAAATATTCTTACTGCTGAAGCTGTTTGGTTTTGCATGAATAATGAAAAGTACATAGGTAATACCACCTGACCCTAATTTTTTATCTTGGAAAATAAACAGCCAACTGTCTTTCCTGTCAACAGTTATTCTCACAGTTCTTTTCAACAGCTATTTGTGCTTACATGCACAGTTATCACGCTGTATTTCAAAGCATCCCACTCTCCCTTGACTGAAGCCATCTATATAATATGACCGGGGCAGCTACTAGACTGGGAATCAACCGTACAAACCTATCAAGGACACTCATGGGCCTTCGACTCAATCTTCCAGCAGTCAAATTCACAGCCACAAACCGCAAATGAATTTTTAATTATTCCATATTTGATTTTTACAATGCTTTGAGACAAGCAATTATGAAAGACACTTTATTTGTCTGATGTCATTAATATGCATCAGTGACAATGAAACCACAGAAAAACCTAGTGAACGGGGTGTCTCGAGTATTAATTAGCCAAAGACTTAACGAAAATCTCTGAAGATAGTTTTGTGGAAGCCCTAAATATTGTTAGCATCATTTCAGATATGTGACTCAGAACTTGTGATTTCTGAGAAAGTTAAGCTCACTAAAATATCTTTATGTTTACTTGTAGGTTTTTTCCACGGTGAAAGTAGTTTTAATACACTTAACTAAACTTTAGAGGCATTTTGTCACATATAACTCTGAAAATGTTATATATTTTAGTATATACACTTAAAACTAAATTCATACGGCAAAATAATGACTATTCAAATATCGTTAATTCAAGTCTCCTTAAATGATGCATAACAAATTTCAGCATTACAATTATTACCAAAGGAATAATGAAAATTAATCATAAATTCAAAATGACATACAGCTTCATTTTTGGGAGAAGACTTCTCTAGGGATGGGACTTTTCTAAAATTAAAATTAAATGTTATTAATTAGACAGTTTATTAAGTATAGCATAGGCCCTTTGATGAAAAGAAAGTACTATAATTTAACATGGAGGAAAAAAATGGCTGAGAGAAGGAAGCTAAAAAGCTGCATGTTCACATAGGAATAGCTAACAATACTCTCTCTTTCCATTAAAGAAATGTTTTCCAGATGTGACAAGTGTTTCCTCAGACCATCGTCTTAGAGGTACAGGAAGAGTGCAGGTTAACGGCGGAACAACTTTCTCTGTACCTCCGCCCCGCCGATTCACCAGGAAGCCCTAAATCGGAGAGGAAAGCGGGGTGCGAAAGTGGGAATCTCTCTGGTTAAGCATCTGGCTTGGGTTCTAAGGATTAAAACCCAGCCCAAGGACTCCCTTCACAGACCTCCTCGGCTGTGGGCAAGACCACGAGCATCTGGGCAGCTGGGGATACGGAGCTTGGAGGCTTCTCTACCCTGCTCCAGGCACCAGCGCGTGGGCCACTCCACAGTCTTGCTGGAAGTTCATTCCCTGCCCCACTGTCTGCCCTCAAACCTCCCTTTATTTCTTTTCTTTCCCTCTCTCTGTACAGCTGCTCCTAACCTCTTCACCATCAGGACGTTTCCTACTCTTCAGGTTGGACTGAGGGCTGGGGTCTATAGGAGGTTTCTTCCTGGCTTTTGAACAATTTCTACATGATAAATCGCTCGTCCGTTTTTCACAGGAAACAGCTCCTCTACTCCCCTCATTCATTTCTACCGTTCCAGTCAGACATCCCAATTTCCATCAGCAGATTTACTTACTTTCTTCCCTCCTTCTAGTCTCTCTCTCTTTCCCCCTCACTGTCATTAGACAAGAAGAAAAGAGTTAAAATGATTATCAGAGGAATTTGAGTTAAGCTTAAGAAAATGGCTTTGACTTCCTAACCATTATTGTTGTAGGACTTTCTCTTTAGTTCAGCTAAAAATAGGGTCCTTGTCACATGACCAGGAAAGATTAGGCTTGCAAACACGTTGAAGGGTGAGAAAAATTGAATTTATTGGGTGAAAAGGGGGGAAAAAACTCATCAAAGCAAGAGAGGTTCTTGTTAACAGACCCCCATCTCACAGATTGAATCCCAGGTACCATCCCGGATCAGGACACCTCCACAAATGGTGCCAGCTTCCCAAGGCTCCACCCCAGTGTGCACTCCTCCCAGCGCGCAGGCCAGTTGGAGGTTCTGCTCGGGAGCCCTTTTTACTTAGCTATCTCATCACTACCATCAACAGAAACAACTGACCCTTACTGAGGGCACACATGCAAAAGCTAAGCCAGCACAGACATTTCCAAACTTTCCAGTAGAGCCTTCAGTGTCTTGGTAATGTTTTCATTCTGCCTTTAGACCAAACAAAACACCCAACAGCTCTATTCATTAAGTAGACAGGTCTAAGCAATTTAATTATTTCTGTCCTAACAACTTAGTAACCATTTGAGAAAATAATATGCATACATTGAACAAAACTGATATTTTTAGTTAATTCTTAAATAATCCCAAATTACTAATATGTGTCTATTGGGGCACTGCAAAACTTCTTAAACTAGACACAAACAGCTTCATTTCTTTTTCTATGATGATTTTCACAAGGTATTGCTTTTTGTCATAGCAACTGATGAAAACTCAGCTTTGCAAAGATATGACAACATCAAAAGGAATGAAGGTATAATCTAACACTGAAACAAAACTACCATGAGACGGAAGTCTATGTAGTGTTTCACAGAAGTTTACAATATTGTGCAGTGTCCCTCTGAGTTTTCTGTAGTGCTAGTGGTACTACAGCTCGTTTGGGAACCATGAGAACTGTGGTTCTAAGCACTTTCACATGCACTATCTCATAATCGTCTCAAAAGACATATAAGGTCAGCACTGTCATCAATTGAGGAAACTGAGGCAATATCACACTAATTGGTGGGACCAGGATTCAAACCCAGAGAATCTGATTCTGGAGCCCAGAATCATCACCAAGCTCTAATGCAGAAAATCTATACATTTGAGAAATACAACAGAATATTTCCATAAAAGCTTGTACAATTTTGTTCAGTGAATATTTGTGGGTACCAGTCTATATACTACCACCTTTCTACAATGTTAAACATAGAATTTGGGGATTAGTGAGGTAAAGTGTCTCCTGTGAACATATTAAATGTAATATTGCATCTTTAGGAAATATTATTTTGAGAAAGTTAAACATTTGAAAATTCATTGTATAAACATATGACATTCATTTTACCTGTAGGCTAAATTACCATCAGTGGGCTGAATTCATTTTCATGATAAATGATAATAGCCCCTTTGAAAGTCATCACTTTAATGCTTCCAAACATCTATTTGTTATGGTTAGTACTCAGATTAGCCAGGTGAACACAGAAGAATCCTGATAAATGTAAGGAGAAGGGAACAAACAGCTGAAAGAAAAAAGGATCTACAGTAATGTTAAGAGAAGGAAGAATCCACACATTTCTCACTAATACTTCTTAATTTTTTTATAGAGTCTTATGTTTTTAGCTATTTCCCAATGAAACTTTCAAAATTTATTTTCCTTTGTTGCTCAACAATCTAACAACGTTTCCAATACTCAATATCGAAAGGCAAACACACTTTGGGCATGCTACAAGATCGATTCTCAATTGTTCTTAATGAGCATATTTCTTTAAAACAAATCTGCTTGAAATGCATTTAAAATCTGTATACTTTGCGCTTTTAAAATTTGATGAAACTGTTAGTAAAGTATATGTTTAGGCTAAAAGAGATATCTTCTTGGAGCACACAAAATCACTATGAGAATCAAGACACACATATAAATGATCCATAAATATTTAATATGACATGATAAAAAATGCAGATTTAAGGTCAGCTGCATACTTTATTCTGTTGAGTTACTTCTTGAAAGCAATGTAGGGAAGATCCAAAGATATAAAAACATGTGATTAAAAGTCTTCAGTAATTTTACCCCAAAATACATCAGTCAGGAATTAGCATCACTTCCACATTTCCATGCAGTTTAGGTTGCATGTTAACCTATGAAAATTGCTTTAAAATTATCATATGTTTCTAAAATATGTATATCAAAATACCCTACATGTCCCTTCCAGGCAGAAAAGTAAATGAATAACCCAAATGAATACTATCCAGAAGCTCGGAGCACTTCTAAAATGGCCTTTTATGATCCAAAACTGTACTTGCAGTTCGACTTGTACCTACAAATTCATGCAAATTTTTCATTGCATCTAATAACATGTTAGTTTAAATATTTCTTAAACTTTATACCTGTATATTTGAAACATTATTTAAGTATATTTCACATTTTTTTTGTAATTTTATTTTTTCCAGCTTTATGAAGTATATTTGACAAACAAAAGTTGTATACATTTAAAGTATACAACATTGTTTTCATATATGTATACATTGGGAAATAATAACCACTTTCAAGCCAGTTAACATAACCACCGTTACATGAAATGTTCTATTTTGTTGACCTAAATCTACAAATGAATTGTTGCTATGGGCAGATGCCCTGTTCTCAACTGTGACCTTCTGTTGACCCTGGCAAACAGTCACATATGCCCTAAGATAAAAGTACCAAGGGTGGACGTGCCATTAAGCACATCATAGAAGAACACTGTTGCAGACTGAAATGAAGGTTTCTGTGTCTGGATGCAAATTTCTGGTTAACGCTCTACCTTTATGAAATGGAGAACTCCTTGGAAATTTACAATAGAAAATTTTTCATATTATTGAAGATGTTTGATGAGCTTCTGTCTCTCAAAATGATATATAAACTAAAAATACAAGTGGTATCCTGGTTTCCAGCAACTGGTGTTTTCTATACAATCTGTTAGTCAGGTGAACAACACTGATGATCTTAAGGCCAAGTATGTTGATGATGATAATGGCTGCTCCCAAGAACTAAGCACTCACACAGCATTATCGTGTTGAATTATTTAAGCTTCCTTCTTAATCTGGAATCACCTGTGCATCAACTTTCTCTCCCTGCTCTAGCACAACTGGAAACAGCTGTCTCTCACATGCTGTTTGCGCACTTGCTTGTTAATCTGTTCCTTCATCTAATCGGGGATTATTGGGCATTTCTATGTGCTTCGTGCTAGAAAAGTTCACAGACACATCAGGAAAACAAGGGTGTTAGCACAAATATCATAAAATAAAGTGATAATTTATGAGCAATGTAATACTATTAAAATAGTCACTTTCATTTAATACAAAATTATTAGTTCTGTGCCCATTTTATGGAGTACTTAGCTTAAGGGGAAAAAGATTATATTCTTTTTTTTTTTTTTTTTTTTTTTTTTTTTTTTTTTTAGACGGAGTCTCTCTCTGTCGCTCAGGCGGGAGTGCAGTGGCCGGATCTCAGCTCACTGCAAGCTCCACCTTCCGGGTTTACGCCATTCTCCTGCCTCAGCCTCCCGAGTAGCTGGGACTACAGGCGCCCGCCACCTCGTCCGGCTAGTTTTTTGTATTTTTTAGTAGAGACGGGGTTTCACCGGATTAGCCAGGATGGTCTCGATCTCCTGACCTCGTGATCCGCCCGTCTCGGCCTCCCAAAGTGCTGGGATTACAGGCTTGAGCCACCGCGCCTGGCCAAGATTATATTCTTAAAGTAACCTTATTCACAGGAATAGGCAAGACATTAATTTCTCCCTCAGAAGCCAAACGTAGTAGGGTCATTTCTGGCTCATCAAAACTTTTTATTCTTTGTTCAGATTTTCCTTGAAACCTGCCAATATTTAATTGCTTTTGCTTCACCTATACCACCATTTCCCTTAGCTTGAAAGTACAGAATCAAAATATATCTTTTACTTTGGTTATTACAGGTTTCTTACCTTTCAACTTTCTGCTTCCCAAACTTTGCTTCTCTAGATAATTCTCCTCCCCTACCAAAAACAGTCTGTTCTTTAAAACAAATATATAAGGTCTAGGTTTTGTTAAGGTCTTAGCCCAGCTACCCATTCATTAGACTAGGAAGAGAATCAAAATTCTAAACCTTTTATGAAACTTTCAAATCCTGGGAAACCTGCTTCTCTTTATAACCTCTTACTTATTTGTCAACTGCTTTCTCTTCATCCTGGGTCACTATTACACATTTCCTTTGTCCAATCATATATTTCAATTCTCTGTTTCCTTCCAAGGACATTTTATTTGGAACGTCTTCTAAGCTCAATATTGGAGGTCCACCAATACGCTTCTTTTACTCATCATCTAATCATCTAAACAGCTTATATGCACAATCCTGTCATATATCATCTCCAGCAATGAAAGAGCTCAAGATCATCCCTGACTCTACACATTATTTATGCTGTATCTTCTATTTGGAATGACTTCCTTTCTCTTCTATGAGAAAAACAGTTTTAAAAAATCTAATAGTAGCAATAAAGGAAATATTGTATTAATTATAGCAAATTCATGCACTGAAATACTGTGCAACAGAAATGGTGATTTCAAAAGTCAGTTTCAAAAGTCAATCACCCATATTCCTACCATTTATACAAACGAAGTGAAACTCCCTTCCAAAACTCTGTGCTCCACTCATCAATGACCCCATGCCAACCCTGTTAATCACTATTAACAACTGATTGTATAAGCTTACTGGTAGGTACTATCATTATCTCCATTTTACAAGTGAGAACACCAAATTCAAGAGAAGTAGAACACTCTTAGGTTCACAGAGCTGAGAAGTATGAAAACTCTCACACAAATCCAAGTAATCCAGCTTCAGAATCTGTACTTATTAACATTGAACTTTATATTTATGTATATTTATGATGGTCATCTTCCAAGATTAAAGCACATATTTTTTAGAAGGATGAATAGTAAATATGTAGCATATATTACCAATAATTTATATGCATGATATGAATGGGCATTTATGTTGCCTTTTTTTGAACCATTAACAAATGATGCTGCAATAAACATCTGAATGTGTGTGTGCATCTGTTTTTAAATTTTGTCTTTCATTTCCACAGAATGGATGCCTACTTAACCATGTAATTTTTGTGACAGTATGTGCGTTTTCAATTTTAATAAATATAGCCAAATTACTTTCCCAAATATTTGTACAAATGTAATCCTTGACAAAATTGTATGACAATGGCCTTCCTTACTTTTTTCTAAGGTTGATGATCTGCATGGTTCCTTACTGCATAACCTTTGAACCCTCCTGCAGATGTTTAAGATCCCTAAATTCCTGGTAATAACTTTCCTTTTGGCTGAGTTACAAACAATAAAAAGCAGTTCTGCTGAAGGACACTATTGATAGGATGAAACCACTCAATGTTTTTGTCACTGAGACTCATGCCTTTATATGGGCCTTAAGGTCTCATGAAAGTTATCTGTTATTTATTTTTAATACATTTTACCCAAGTCAAATTCACTATCTTTATGGAAACCCCTTGGTCAAGTAATCTAACAGAACTACAGAAAAAGTAAACATCTCTTCTTTTTACAAAAACGTTATTCTGGTTAATCTTTTTGGATCTTTAGTATCTATTACTGGGCATCAATTCTTTTTAGATACTACTCATCAACTTGGTTCACAGAGAATTTGAAAATTACACAAGGATGACACTAAGCCCAAAAGAGTCTAGGCTCCAGTACAACATTATTTCCATTTCAACTCTCCATTTCAGTCTTTTGTATTCTTTTGTATCTCACAGACTTCTGTTTTTTGTAGAGCATTAAGCAAATGCTAAAGTCACTTATTTTCATGCAAAAAGTAGTAGTGATTTCCCCCAATGTGCAACTCCAGATACCACTGAAAAAAATATTCCCAGTTGGTAGAAGAGTTTTAAAGATATTGCTAACATTTCACTAAGCCTGATGATAAGAACAATGGTCATGAAAACAATTTGGTATTTTGGTTCAACTTCTTCCACTTGCTTTTTGTATGAATTTGGACAACTCATTTATATGGGATTCAATTTCATCTTCAATATGTGATAATTATATTTAGTATATTTAGATTTCCTTTTAGCTCAAAATTCTTATGACTCAATTATTGAGAATTATTAACATGTGTTCATATTTTTGGATTATCTTACTATTTCCTTATCATTATTTTCTTATATTACAAGTTCAAAGACAGAAGATACTATATAGGTTTAAACTCATTTGGTATAGGATAGCACCAAGGGGCTTAGAAAATTCATTATTATGATAGAGAAGCTGGTAACAATGTAATTTGTGGTGAATCCAATGGGTGTTAAAAAGAGTTAGAAGGGAACTTAAAAAACACTCTTTAGGCTGGGTGCGGTGGCTTACGCTTGTAATTCCAGCACTTGGGGAGGCTGAGGAGGGCAGGTCACTTGAGGCCAGGAGTTTGAGACAAGCCTGGCCAACATAATGAAACCCTATTTCTACTAAGAAATACAAAAAAAGAGCCAGGTGTGGTGGTGGGCGCCTGTAATCCCAGCTACTCAGAAGGCTGAGGCAGGAGAATCGCTACAACCCAGGAGGCGGAGGTTGCAGTGAGCCAAGATCGTGCCACTGTACTCCAGCCTGGGTGACAGAGTGAGACTCTATGTCAAAAACAAAACAAAACAAAACAAGACAAAAAAAAAAAACAAAAAATAACACTTTTTACAGAAACAAGGTCATGAAGTAACATGTCAAGACAGTCTTACAATATTTATAAAGAGACACAATTTTATGACCAAACACTGATCAAACTCTGAATTCCATGAAAATAAGGCTTTGGCTGAGCCCCAAACGTGCCTCGTATTTACCACCCAGAGTGACACAGTGTAATTCCCTGAAAAGAAGAATTTCTTCTGCATTACTAGCAGGGGGCTCCAGAGAAATCAGATGCATTGGGAATTCTCCAGAGGAATTTTATCACATAATATAATTTACATTCAAATAAAAATGTAAATGAAGGTGTACTAAAATTTACAACTTTCAAAGACAAGACCTAGAAGCATGGCCCTATGGATTCAGATCATTTCTCACAGGCCTAGTCGTTGTCCTCCACAGGTCCTTTCCCAGTTGCTAAATAAAAGCTTTAATGGTAATCCCAGCACATTGGGAGGAGGAGGTGGGTGGATAATGAGGTCAGGAGATCAAGACCATCCTGGGTAACACAGTGAAACCCATCTTTACTAAAAATATGAAAAAAGAGCCAGGTGTGGTGGCGGGAGCCTGTAATCCCAGCTACTCGGGAGGCTGAGGCAGGAGAATTGCTACAACCTGGGAGGCGGAGGTTGCAGTGAGCCAAGATTGTGCCACTGTACTCCAGCCTGGGTGACAGAGTGAGACTCAGTCTCAAAAAAAAAAAAAAAAAAAAAAAAAAAAAAAAAGCTTTAATGTTTTCCACTTAAAAATCAGTATCTTTGTTTCTACTTTTAATACACTCAATTCTCCACAAAAATGCTAAAATTCCCAAGAATCTTCATTATCTGCAAATAGCATACATTCTCCAAGATAGCACCATGAGCATCCCGATTCAAATGGTGTACAAAAACATGCAGATGAAACAATCCAATGTCAAATGTTTAACATAAAATTAAGCCTGAAAAAAACACAACCTGGTGACCACATTACAAAGAAAGTTTTCTCCATGGCTGGAAGTCAGGCTAAATGGAAAAACAAATTTTGAACTCACTCTTTTTACAAATATTAGTTAGGCTGCTAATATATCTGTCAAGCTGTGGTTATCAAACAGAACAATGGTTGCTAAATTACCAACATAAAGGAAGGCATCAAAATTACAGCTTGGATGCCACATTGAGCAAAAGAAATGATTAACAATAACAGTCCAAACACCATGTGTTCTCTAGTTAATAATAAGGTCTACTGCCCATATATATAACTGGCACGGAAGGAGAATTCTCTCTTCCCATATTCACTCATTTATACACACACACACACACACCAATGAAAAGAGAAAACAAAGGGGGAAAATGGGCTTTAGCATTCTAACTACAATTTTCACTGTTTATGTGATGATAGAGTTATTATGGTATTTCAAAGCAAGAAAAGTCTGAGTCTAAATGGGTTGCATTCTGGAGGAGACACCTACTCCAGAATCTCATACAGGGAGGGCAGGGTTCATTTTACTTTGTGACACATAGTTACTATGACTTCTAAATAATTAGTTAAGTCACAGAAAAAGTATTTAACTAGCTACCCAGTGCAGATGAGAAACAGGAGGTGGCACTACATCAATCACAAACCACAATCAGGAACACTTTAATGAGCCATTATTTAGCAAAAATTACTCTAACCCAAAATAAAGTCATGGCTAAAACTGCCCCTATTGTCCAATTCCCTTTGCCTGCCAAATCTGGATTTTCAACTTCCTAGATTAATGCCAAAAACATCTTAGCCTTACACATGTTACTTTCCTTTGTTTCTTTTTCCACTGACTTAACTGCTTTTCATCTCTAGGAATGTTTTCAGGTGTTAGAAAACACTGGTTCCTAACTGGTTTTCTGCTGGTCCTCAAGAATCATTTTTCCCCACTGGTTTGCTACTGGTCCTCAAGAGTCACTTCTCCCTGACTAACCCATTTAAGTGGTATGTTGGCTTCATTCATCTTGAGCACATTAAGTAGAAGGGAGGCAACAGCTGCCTAATAAAATCTAATTTAACCCCCACTCTTCTTCTGTTCACTACGCCTACCAACATTTTGCCATTGTGCCCACCTACTTGGTCAGCCCCTCACCTACAGCAAAGAGATTTGAGTCTCTTTTGAAGGTCACTCCAGAGGGAAAAACTCAAGAGGGAAAAACTCATCATTTTTTTAAGTATTAATACATCCTACATAAACTTTTAAAACCAGTGACATTTAGTGATCCAGAGTATATTTATATTTGGCCACTTGAATATCTTCCCTTTAAATGGTAAAGCCATTTTTCTTTCATAGTATTCTCAGAATAAACCACAACTTATTTAACACATTTAAAGAAAAATGATAGAGAATACACTGTACCACTGGAGACCAGGGAAGGGGTGGTCTGAAGCCCTGTCTCTGGTTCTCCTCTCCTCTCCCACCATGCCAGGTCCCAAACACCACCAAGTGGTCCATTCTGCTACACAGTTTGGTAACTCCTGCTGATAACATCACATCCTGGGGCACTGCTCCAGATGCCTCTTTCTGATATTTACCTTTTCTTTCTCTTAGTTGACCTTGAATGAGGAAGGAGAAACATTTAAGTATTGCTATATATTAGGGATCTCTCCATGCTATCTCTGTTAATTCTTAGAACAATCCAGCAATGTAGAGTTTGTGATTTTTCCCAGAGCTCACAAAAAGAAAATAAGCCAGGATTCAATCCCAAATTTATCTTATTCCAAAGCCTAGTCTCTTCTTGATCCTCTATGCTTCCTTCCCAAGTCTTTAATTTTATTAGAAATACATAAGCTGTCAAATGCAGTACAACAGTGATTCAGTAACACACCTACATTCTACATATTGTAAACTTTAAAAATCTTAAGATTTTAACATCACATATGTGGACCAAAAATCAATTCTGAATGACATAAAGGTGAAGAACATAAATGCGCATGAAACATAAACTATCATGACATGTAGTGATGTGCTTTTTAAAATAAAAAGTAGAGAACATATTTAACATCCCAATCTTAATGGAAAAGTATAAAAAACAAAATCTTTCAGGGATATTTCAGAATTTCTTAAAAAATACAGCATTGAAATTAAAGTCATTGCTATAACTATAATGTATATATAAGTATAATCTGATCTTAGACAACTTGCTTCTCAACTACAAGATGTTTAAAATTAAATTTTAATTTTTTTCATTTTTAATTTTTGTGGGTACATAGTAGGTATATTTAGGGGGTATAAAATAGAAGGGTAGATAATGGATGCAAATAATACAAGTTTTCCAAAGGAATTTGATATGATCCCTTGGAAGAAGCCACAGAAGAAAACAAATATCCCCTGGGTTACTGGCAGAACCTGGAGTAGATTATTAACATAAAGGTTGGGTTTTTTAAAAACATGCACAATGCAGGTCTGTCGCCAGGCCTCCATCATAACAGTCAGAAATGTTAAGGATCAGTATCTGAATTAACATGCTTAATAGTGATTATGTCGAATAGTGATGAAGCTAAATTATTTTAATTACTGAAACCATCCTGGATTATCTGAAGAATGCAGAAATGGTTTAACAAAGGAAAGTAATGAAGACTTTTTTTTTAAGTTTAACAAAGAGTAATATTGAATTGAACTTAAAGAACTATAAAGCAGCTATTTGCCAAAAAATAAAATAAATCAGAGCCTCTTTTTTGCTAAAGGTGCAATATACTCTGATGGCAAGATTTCAAAACTCTTATGTGTGGTATAGATCAATAATTTTCTTTCAAGTAGCATTCAATAGCAAACGGGATACTTTAGCACAGAGAAATTACAAATAGTAGACCGACAGATAATTATACATTGACAGCATAATGAATAATCTCAGCATTGAGTAGAGGTTGGTCACCTAATTTTAAAGAAGGTTCTATAGAAACTGAAAATACAGCTCTGTAAATTTCCTCTATTTGCCATTTTAAAGCTTTAGCTTCTACAAAGCTAAATGATGGTTAGAGGCAAAATAAAATTTACATATAAAAGGACACTGCAATGATTGCCTTTTTTTAATGAAAAGTTAGAGAGGAAGAGATGAAGATAGTCTCAATCATATTAATTCTTCATTTTATTCCAGATCAATAAAAAGAGAATGAGGAAATTTTTCAGGAAATTAAAAAACAGAAAATTTGTGAACCAATTAGGAAGGTTTCTCTTGCAAAATGTAAGTATTCTTGGCTTGTGGGATTCATAATATCAAGAAGCTATCAATATAAACAGCATGGTTAGATTTTGAAGAGATGGATAAGTTTAAGCACATTATAATGGTTTTAGCCAATCTGTGGTAATATAAAACAAAACACATTAAACATGTAATTAAATGGCATGTCCTAAGGCCTTTAGTCCCCCAAAGGAGGAAGAAATTCAAACATGTAACACAGTGTCTCTAAAAGCTTGCTGCTGAAATGTCAAATGTTAGCGCTTGCATGGTCTTTCACTTTGAGTAACAAGAAAGTTCTACTTTATTCAAGCTGTTACTAATTGGTTTGAAATTCAAAATTCTATTTCATCTCTCATAATCCTAGTATGTTTTCTGCCCTACAAGGTAAGCTAAGAAAATGGCAACCTTTCTCATTTTAAAATGTAAGTACCCACTTAAAACTAGAAGTACCATAAAGGCCTACATGGGAAAATGGCTTCTCCGGCTTATATGATAAACTATAAATCTTTCCCTCTCACTCAATTACCTTAACAACCCAAACACAGTTCACTCCTGAGTTTTCTCTCTAACACTCTTCCTACATCCACAGGATACCTTGGCATGTTCATTGTGTCATCACCACCTACCATTTCCAGGACATTTAGGCAGTGACCAGCAATTCGCTGACCAGTAGTACCCATAAAACTAGACTCAGTGGAAATGAGTACATAGATTTCAGGAGCCATTGCTGGCAAGATAACTTCATTTGGTCCAAATATACTAGGAAGAGATGAAATGAACTCATTAAAGTTTCTAAAAGAGAAAGAAAAAAAGCAGGACATTTCCTTTAAAGAAATGCTTACGAGATAACTGTAGGAACAAACAGAAACTCATTCTTTATACAACTTAAAAGTGTCTAGCTACTCAGATGCTGTCGCACTGGATGCTTATAATCTCAAGTCTCGATTTTAACGCCGAAAATCATGAGTGGAGAACATAGATCAATTAATTTCCAGAACCACTTGAAGTATACCTTAAATTTCCAACAGCTCCTTAAAGAAAATAGCCTTTTCTATGTAAAACATTAACTGATAATTTTGAAAGAAAAGTTATTATCTAAAATACAGCTTCTGAATTCAAGTTGAAGGACAATAAATGGTCCATGCAGCCAGGCGGCCAAGGGAGTGCTCGCACCACCACCCCACCAACCCCGGGCAGTGCAGCTCTGGGAGGCTCCTCCCTGCTGCTTGAGGAGAGTGGGGTAAGAGTAGAGAGGACATTGTCTTGCAGCTTGGATACCAGCTCAACCACAGTAGAACAGGACAGTAGGCAGAATCCTGAGACCCCCACTCCAGGGCCTAGCTTCTAAACATTGCCAGGTGAACCCTGAGTCAGAAGGGAAACCACCTGCCTTGAAGAGAAAAACCCAGTCCTGGAAAGATTAATCACCTGCTGACCCAAGAGCCCTTGGGATCTGAATAATCAGCAGCAATACCCAGGCCATTCTCACTGTGGGCCTTGAGTGAGACTCAGAGACGTGCTGGCTTCAGGTGTGATCCAGCACATTCCCAGCTGTGATGGCTACAGCGAGAGACTCCTTCTGCTTGAGACGAGGAGAGGGAACAGTAAAGGGGACTTGTCTTGCACCTTAGGCACAAGCTCTGCCCCAGTGTGGTAGAGCACCAAGTAGGTTCTTGGGTTCCCCGATTCCAGGCCTTGGCACTTGGATGGCATTTCTGGACCTGCTCTAGACCAGAGGGGAGCCTACTGTCCTGAAGGGAGAGTCCCAGGCCTGTTAGCATTTACCATAAGCTGACTGAAGAGCCCTTGGGCCTTGAATGAACACCAGCAGTAGCCAGGTGGTACTTGCCACAGGCCTCAGGCAGTGGGGGCCTAAGGGAGAGATGACTTTACTTTTGGAAAGAGAAGGGAAGAGTGGAAAGGACTTTGTCTTGTGGATTCAGTACAGTGCAGCTGCCATAGAATAGAGCCCCAGGTAGATTTCTAAGGTTTCTGACTCCAGGCCCTGGCTCCTGACTGGTTTCTCTGGATCCATCTGGGACCAAGGGGAAATCACTGCCCTGAAGGGAAGGACACAAGCCTAGCTGGCTGCCACCTGATGACTGCATAGTCTCAGGGCCTTGAGCAAACATAGGCACTAGCTAGGCAGTGGTTATCACAGGTCTTGGGCAAGACCCAGTGCAACCCCAGTAATCCCAGTAATGATGGCTACAAGGATCTTTGTGTCACCCCTCCCCCAGCTCCAGGAAGCTCAGCAGAGAGGAAAGAGACTCCAATTGTATGGGAGAAACTAAGGAAAGAGAAAGAGTCCCTGCCTGGTAATCCACGGAATTCTTCCAGATCTTATCCAAGACCTCCAAGATGGTACCTGTAAAAGTCTGTAAAAGTCACAGTGTTATTTTTAGGTAATACAGATGTGGCTGAAGTGACCAAAAACTTAGATCACAACACCCAAGTCCCTTCAAATACCTGGAAAGCCTTCTGAAGAAGGGCAAGTACCAACAAGCAAAGACTGCGAAGACTACAATAAATACCTAAGCCATCAATGCCCACACAACGACAAACATCCACGAGTATAAAGAACATCCAGGAAAATATGACCTCACAAAACAAACAAGTAAGGCACCAAAGACAAATCCTGGAGAGACCTTTTAAAAGATTTATGACCTTTCTGACAGATATCAAAATAGCTGTTTTGAGGAAACTCAGTGAAATTCGAGATAACACAGAGAAGGAATTCAAAAACCTGTCAGATAAATTTAACAAAGAGATGAAATAATTTAAAAGAATTAAGCAGAAATTGTCGAGTTGAAAATGCAACTGACATACTGAAGAATGTGTTGGTGTCTCCTAAAAGCAGAACTGATCAAGCAGAGAAATAATTAGTGAGCTTGAAGACAGGCTATTTGAAAATATACAGTCAGAAGACAAAAGAAAAATGAATAAAGAACAATGAAGTACACCTACAGGATCTAGAAAATATCCTCAAAAGGGCAAATCTAAGAGTTATTGGCCTTAAATAGAGCTAAGGATAGAAAGTTTATTCAAAGTGATAGCAACAGAGAATTTCCCAAACCTAAAGAAAGATAACAATATTCAAGTATAAGAAGGTTATGGAACACCAAGCAGATTTAACCCAAATAAGACTACCTAAAGGCATTTAACAATCAGACTCCCAAAGGTCAAGGATAAAGAGGGGATCCCAAAAGCAGCAAGTGAAAGGAAATAATACACAAAGTCCAATAGCTCTGGCAGTAGACTTCTCAGTGGAAACCTGATAGGTCAGGAGAGAGTGGCAAGACATGTTTTAACTGCTGAAGAAAAAAAAAAAAAAAAAAAAAAAAAAAAAACTTTTATCATAGGATAGTACATCCATCAAAAATATCCTTCAATCAAGAAGAAATACTTTCCCAGACAAAAACTGAGGGGTTTAATCAAGAGCAGACCCTGTCCTACAAGAAACACTAAAGGGAGTTCTTCTAGTCGAAAGAGAAGGATGTTAATGAGTAATAAAAAATTATCTGAAGGTATAAAATGCACTGGTAATACACTGAAAAACACAGAATATTATATTACTGTAATTATGTTGTGTGACCTACCTGTATCTTAAGTAGGAAGAATAAAAGATGAACCTATTAAAATAATAACTACAACAACTTTTCCAGACATATAGTAAGATACAAATAGAAACAACAAAATATAATAGCAAAGGGACCAAGTTAAAGTGTAGAGTTTTTATTAGCTTTTTTTCCTTGCTTGTGTGCTTACACAATCAGTGGTAAGCTGTCATCAGTTTAAAATAATGGGTTATTAGAGATTATCTGCAAGTCTCATGGCAACCTCAAATCAGAAAACATACAACAGATTCACAAACAATATAAAGCAAGAAATTAGAGCAGCAGAGAAAACCACCTACACTGAAAGGAAGACAGGAAGGAAGGAAGGAAGGAAGGAAGGAAAGGAAGGAAGGAGGGAGGGAGGCAGGAAGGAAGGAGGGAGGGAGGGAGGGAGGGAAGGAAGGAAGGAAGGAAGGAAGGAAGGAAGGAAGGAAGGAAGGAAGGAAGGAAGGAAGGAAGGAAGGAAGGAAGGGGGGAGGGAGGGAGGGAGGCAGGGCGGGCGAAAAGGAAACCAAAAACAAATAACAAAAGGCAAGAGTAAGTCTTTATATATTAGTGGTAACACTGAATATAAATGGGCTAAATTCTCCAATCGAAAGACATAGATAAAATAAAAAAACCTAATAATCTGTTGCCTACAAGAAACACACTTCACCTGTAAAGACACACAAAAACTGAAAATAAACGGATGGAAAAAGATAGTCCATGCCTATGGAAGACAAAAATGAGCAGGAGTAGCTATACTTGTATCAGACGAAACAGATTTCAAGACAAAAACCATAAAAAGAGACAAAGAAGGTTATTATATAATGATAAAGAGGTCAATTCAGCAAGAGAATATAACAATTGTAAATATATATGCCTCCAACATAGAGCACCCAGAAATATAAAGCAAATATTATTAGACATAAAGCGAGAGAGAGCCCCCATTACAATAATAGCTACTGACTTGAAAACCCCACTTTCAGCATGAGACAGATCATCCAGAGAGAAAACCAACAAATACTGGAGTAAATCTGCACTACAGACCAAATGTACCTAATAGATATTTACAGAACATTTCATCCATTGGTTGCACAATACACCTTCCTCTCCTCAGCACATGGATCATTCTCAGGAACAGATCATATGTTAGGCCACAAAACAAGTCTTTAAGAATTCAAAACAAATTGAAATTGTATCAAATATCTTCCCTGACCACAATGGAATAAAACTAGAGGTGGGTGGGGGAAGTGAGGATGGTTAATAGGTACAACAATATAAGCACACAGAATGAATAAGATCTAGTATTTGACAGCACAACAGGGGGATTATAATCAACAATAATTTATTATACATTTTAAAACAACTATTATAAAAGAGTATTATTGGATCATGTGTAATACAAAAAAAAAAAATGCTGCAAGGAATGGATACTCCATTTACCCTGATGTTTTTATTATGCCCTGTACATATGTATCAAAATATAACATGTACCCCGTAAATATATATACCTATGTAACCACAAAAATTAAAAACTAAAAAAAAAAAGAAATGGTCTATGGTTTTTATTGTCATTGTTGTTTGTTCATTTAGACTTTTTTTTTTTCACTGTAGTAAAATATATGTAAAATTTACCATTTCAATCATTTTAAAGTATACAATGTATTGCTGTGAAATACATTTATAACATGTGCACCAATCATTACTACCATCTTCAGAGCTTTTCATTATGCCAAACTGGTCAATGATTTTCATCTAAGTTTTTCATTTAGTCCTTTATTAACTACAGAAACCTTTTGTTTGTTGACTCACCCAAGGCCTATCAGATATTTTAGGGTTTATTTTTTTTTCACTTTAAAGGTTTATCAGTAGTCTTTTGTTCTCTGCTCACAGTTGCTGCTTGATTGACTACCACAACATTCCGATTAAGAGGCAGAAAGCAATGATCAATGTTCCCTTGCTTGCTTTGTGACTTGTTTCTTTGAACTAATCTCAGTATTAAGTTAATCCCTTTGAGGTAACTTAACCATCAAACATGAGAATTTTAACAAGGAATCTTTGTGGTGATGAAACTGTTCTGCATCTTGACTGTACCACTGTCAGTATCTTGGTTGTGATACTGTTGCACCGTTTTATAAGTTACAATTAGAGGAAACTGGATAAAGAGTACAGAGGATCTTCCTCTGTTACTTCTTATAACCACATGTAATTCTACAATTATCTCCAAATGAAAAGGTTTAAGAAAAAAATAATCAGAATTTTAGGAGATAGTCCATTGTTGCTCTTTTTCTCCTTTCAGTAAACCTTTCCAATTCCCTTAAATTCTCAAAAAAAGAAAACAACAACAACAACAAAAACCGTACCTAGAGGTTTAATAGTTATTATGGCCTACACACTGAGCTACACAGTGTATTTATGCAACCTTTTACCAACTCTTAGTCCTCTAAAATGTTGACTCAGAGCAATTTTACTAAGGTCTAAATGAGAAACTGCTTATAAAATAAAGAAAGACACAAGTATACCAATCCCTCACAAATCGAAATATTCTGATATGTCTAAGCCCTTATAGATACCAGGGATTTAAGAGCTAAATTATAAATAATTTTGTGAAGACCTTATAAATTTGTTAAAAATATTTACATGAATAACATAAGGGAAAATCACTTAAAATAGGAATATCTATGGTATTATTGTATACATGTCAATAAGAGTAACATACAATTAATTTCATTATTCTTCACTTGTTAAAATATTTTTAACCCCTCTCTGCTGTACAGATGCAATTTACTACTAATATAATCATTTTTATGTGTTCGAGATCATACGCATACCAGGCAATTTTTACTTTTAGACAAAAGTTCAAAGCCTTTCTTATTTTATGACCTCCAAACAATGAAATTCTGCCTTGGTCTTAGATACTCAGAATAATAAGGATGTTAATGGTTAAAGCATTAGATAGCCTTTATTTAGTGTACCGGACCTGGCTAAATAGATATTTTCCACTCCCCTTCTAAATGATAGGACTGTAGAGTCATGTCATTAGTCTCTCTTACAAAGAGCACTTGTACTGATAATAAAGAGCAATACTGATGATGATTTTAATTGCTAACATTTATTAAGCTCTTACAATGTTCCAGGAACTGAATAAAGGGACTCACAGACACCTTTTCAATTTGTCCTCTCAAATCAATCTCTACAATATGGTAGATTCAAAAGGTTACCTCCATTTCATATATGTGTAATAAAAGTTTAGATGGATGGGCTAAACATGTCCGATGTGCCACCATTGGCAGAGGTGCTATTCAAGCCCAGGTAGCTTAACTCCAGCGCCCTTGAGCTTCACCTCATCAATATGCAGCACAGCGCCTCTAGATAATACCCAGAAACAGGAGCATGACGTGGAGGCCAAAAACCAACTTCCTCTTACCTTTATTTACTTTCATTATTGATTCAATGCAAAAAGCCCCCTACTTTGCTGACATCTAATTCATCCTCCTTTATAAACCTAACCTCTAGTTATCTCATTTGTTAATTATTCTAAGTAGAGTGATGAATAATAACAGCTAGCATTTGCAGAATCCCATTTCACAGAACAAGTACACAGAATACAGTGTGAAAGGTCCCGGGGCAGAAAACTTTGGTTTAAGCAAACTCTGAGTAGAGAATCTGTACATTCCAAAACCAAAGTGCTTATGGTTGAAGAAAAGTCGCAGAGAATTATTTATGATCAGATTTTATTGAAAGGGAGTATTTACTATACAGCTAAATCAATAGTACTGTCCTTTGTTTATATCCTGTCTACCTTTTCAGATATTGTTTACAAAAAATAAGAGTCAATACTGCTTTCAGGTAGACCCCCGTCTAACTCTAAAAACTATTTCCTTTAAGTATTTCTAAGTTCTTTCCAACTGCTTGCTTTCATGCACATACTCTTTCAGTTCCTACAGTGAAAAAGCTCTTAGAAAAAGTGAGTGTAAATAGGGATAAGGAATCATATGTACATGGAATTTGAATAAGGAGAATAATATATCCTGAAGATAAAGCACAGTAAAGTTAGTATTGGTTCTTTTTGCGGGGGGGGGGGAGGAATTCACTAACTTTGAATACATTTATTTGCATAAAACAATAAATGTTCAGGAAACAATTTAATGCAAAAATAATTTTCTTAGCTTGCTATTACAAAAATGTGAAAGTATAAATGTTCATAGAATAAATTAATATAAATTTAAGAAATCTCCTTGATATACATCAGTTAAATACCTGATAACTGAAAAAGACTAACTTTGGCTGGGTTATAACATCAGTTCTATAAATTATCTAAATGATATTCTGAGTTTTAAAGGGCTAGGTAATGCAAAATTATAGACATTTTATGGTTATAAAAATAGGATAAGTATCCTTTTCTTAAAGTTGCATAAAAAGCTTTTGGTTTAAAATTGCAAAAGACATTTCAAATTAGCCTTTTAAAAATGATTCTAAAACTATATACAGCTTGTAGAAAGAAAATAAACTACTTTTCTAACATAACCTAACGCCTCCTAATCTAGTTTTTTTTCTCTAAGTAGGTTCTATTTTTAAACAGACTCCTTGATTTTTCCCAACATAAATGCACATTTGCACATCCTTCCCTTCACACTGCTCCATGTACACTTGAATTATGGGTTTTTCGGTAGGTCTTTCTCCTTAATTCTCTACTTTTCAAAAAATATATTACTACAGTCCAAACATTTTTAAGTTAGTGCTTCTGTATTTTAAAGGAATAAATTTCATTTTCCCTTTTAAAATAAATCTACTTTAATTTCTTCTAATCAAGTTTATTCTTTTTGATAAGCTCTCCTTTTACGAACCAAAGGCATTCTTTTATTGCTCTTTGAAAGGCACTATTTATATTACCTTAGTTCATTTTATCCATGTCATCTATAAATATATATTTTAAAAGTTTGAAAAAACAAACCTGAAAAATTTAATTTTCATGAAATCCCCTTTAAATGTCCATCCCTGAAACACCAATAACTCAACCCAGGAGTGACCTCCAAGCATTTGGGGGTTGGGTTTTACAGTGTTTATTTCTTTATTTCATATTTTCATTATTAGATGCAAAATGTTTGTATTCCACAGTTATAACTTACTAGAAATTTGCAATTTACTATAATAAGCTCCATTTCAGAGAATCACAGAAGACTTGTATTTTAAGGAACATTTAATATATCTCCTGTTAATAATGAGGAAGCTGAGGCATGGATGTTTGACTTGCCCATGACAGGAAATGAAAAGAATAAAACTAAAAATGCCTGTCACTATAATATCTTTCATATTTTGTTAACATTCCTTAAAAATGAGAGTTAACATATTCCAACCCTGGTTTATACTCCTTTTTCTGTTTTTCCTCACCTCAAACTATTTGTTTAAAGAAAATGTCTGTATAACATACCACCTTGCAAAAATGCAATTCCATTACTACAATTTTAACAGATTCAAGTAGAATACACACATTCTTTGCAAAGGACACCATTAATCTCTGAGTACCAACATGTATAATTCATCAAAAAAACCCTTAATGCCCTTTAAATCACCCAAAACTTTACAAATGTTATAAATGACATTAAACTCATTTCAAATTTTACTGCAAACCACACAGTTGAAATGGCAATTAACTTTTTTTTTTTTAAACTAAAATAGAGTTTAAGATAAGGTCTTAGTGTCTTTGTAAGGGACACAGTCATATTTTCTATATAAAATAGATTTACTTATGTAATCACATAAATGGAACAAATTACTGAACCTTAATTAATTTCTCATTCATTTTGCATAAACTTTTATGAATTACATACTTTGAATTAATAATACAATAAAAGTTATTCTGCTTTACTTTCAACAATAGCTCTTTTCTATTCATAAGGCACAATCTTAATAACTGAGCTATTCAGTATGGTAGCCACTAGCCATATGTGGCTGTTGAACACTTGTGATGTGGCTACCCCAAATTGAGATGTGCTATATGGGTTTTCAAGACTAAGTATGAAAACAAAACACGCCTTATCTCCATAACTTTTCTATTATATATTCAAGTTTGTGTATATACTGAGTTAAATAAAATATGCTATTAAAATTAATTTGTGCTGTATCTTTTCACATTTGAATGAGGCTACTAAAATATTTAAAATTACATATATGGCTAACATGCTATTTCTTTTGGACAGCGCAGCTTTAGAATCTTTAAATACATGCATTTGCTTATTTATTAATCTATCATGCAAAAATGACATTTATTTAGTTATACTTGTGGTCATCTCATAAAAATCCCTCCTCTGACTCCATATTTTCCTCCAAGTACTTTCTCATTTCTTTGCTAAACTTTAAAGCATAACACCTTAAAAGCACTGACTCCACTCACTGCCTCCACTTTCATACTCCCCATTTCAATGAAATAGCTCTCCTGGGAATCACCAATGTCCTCCAACTTGTCAAATCCAATTACCATTTTTCAGTTCTCATCTTACTCGTCTTACAGTTGATCATTCCCTTCTTGTTAAAATACTTTCTTCATTTGGGTGCTCAGATACCACCCTCTTCTGGTTCTACTCCCTTGCCAGTTCTTGCATTTTCCCAACCTTTCTCTGACACGTAGATACTGGAATGTCCTGGGCTAAGTCACAGACCTACACTCACTCCCTAAGTCGTCTTATCCAATCTTATAACTTAAAAACCACTTCCATGCTGAGACACCCACATTTATTTCTCCATAAACTCCAGTCTTTTATAACTGTCAAATCATCTTTTGTCTAGATTTGCAATTGTAATCTCTAACTTAACACATACACTAACAACTTACCTATTCTCCCTTTCCCCAGCCCAGATCTTTCAACCAGTCTTTCTCATCTCAAGAAAGGACTACTTTCTTGTAGTTGCAGAGAAAAAACTCTTAGACTTCCCTTTGTTTCCCCACATCTAATCCATCATTGAATCCTTCTAAAGCTGCCTTCACAATACACCCAGAATCTGACCACATCTCTTCATCTCCACTAACATCACCCTGATCCAAGCCATTTGAAACTTCCACCCCTATATCTTTTCTCATACAGCAGCTAGAGTGATCTGATTACTGCAATTACATATCAGATAATTTCACTTTTCTTAGTTTTCATGCAACATCTTCAAAATCCATGTGTGTTTTATATATAGCACATCTCAATTCAAGGTAGCCACATCACAAGTGTTCAATAGCCACACATGGGTAGCGGCTACCATACTGAATAGATCAGCTGTTGAGACTGTTTCGTATTACTCAAAGTAAATCTTCTGGTCTAAGCTAGTTAAGTGCCCAGTTCACTCCAAGTCAAAGTCAACGTCTTCAATGTGGTCCATAATAAGATCTTCCTCCACCCACTGCACCCATCGAGCTTCACCTCCAACCCTCTCCACAGTCAACTCCAGGCACAGGAGTTCCTTTGCTACTGCTGGAAGGGCCTAAGCACACTCCAGGCTCATGGCTTTGGCACTGATTGCTCTCTTCCCACCTTGACTGTACCTTCATAGCAATGTAAGCTCTTCCTCTTCTCTGCAAATAAGATAGCATTCTCCATTTCACCCTGTACCCTCTGGCTCCCACATCTACTTATCATGACCTGTGTTATAATGATGTATTGTCTCTCTCCCTCTCAGCAGAATATAAGCATCGTGAAGCACTCAATACATATGTGTTAAATAAATAAATGAATAATCAATGCTAAGCATTCCACTGGTTGCCATGTACAAAGACATGGGTAATTTTCAATGACTACCTTCAGGGCATCCTAATTACAAAGTAAAGAGGCACGGACGCATAAACACAGAGCCAGGGGTACCAGAACAGGAGCACAATCTCTAGGACTGCCCAGGGGAAAGTACTCCTAACTACTGAGAGCCAAAGGATAGGCAAATTCAGAAAAATTGTCCAGAGGGGAACATCTGGGGCTGAATATTAGCTGGCAAATGGTAGCTCTCCAGGCATAATGGTGATAAGATTGAGAGAGAACATTCCAAGGAAAAGGAAACAATATATGTGGGGTACGTAGAATAAATAAGAAGAGTAAATTCTAGAAATAAGTAATTGTATTTGGCTCTGGTGCTAGGAGTCTATGTAGGAAGGGGAGGTGAGAGTAGAGGAAAGGGAAGGAGAAGAGAGGTAAAAAGACCCATGCATGCCACAATAAATATAAATAAATTTATACAGAGAAGTGCACGTGTCCAGATGTATATGCAAATGTGCAGGAATGTATAAATTGCATATACATGTATATATGTATATATAATACATATGTGTATACATACACACATATACATAGATATATGAGAATGGTAGGAAAAACTCTTAGAAACATGTTTAGGTTCTTCTACCCTTACTTTCTATTTTTCTATGGCTAGACATAATCTCAAAAAAAATGTAGAAGTCTACAAAACTATATAAATATGAAATGCCTAAATCTCTAACATCTAAATATTTTTTCTCGAAAAGGAACTTCCTGACTTTCACCTCCGTTAGTTTACAAAGACTTTGTAGAAATATGTAGATATCAGGATCAGTAACTCAGGTCAAAGCAAGATCATTTTCTAGGAATTTCCTCCCTCCACTGTATCCCAGGAAAGGGTTCCATCAATTTACACAGAATGTTCCTTGGCAGAGACTCCCTTCTGCTCATCACATGCTGCCAACAGCCAGCTCCCAAATGGTGGCCAGCTGATTCTCCCTTCACCCACAAATCCAGACCAATAAGCAATCTCTAGCAAAAATTTTAATCACAGGGAAAATGGATACTATAGCTAAATTTTAAGCATGATTACGTGGTGTGAATGGAAAGTGGGTGAGCTGTACGAAATTCCAGCAGGCTGTTTTAAAAAATGGGATGCATTATAATAATAAAGTAACCTGAGGATATAGTTCAGAGAAGAATGTGGCTGGTTTTCAATGAGACTGCAGTAAGCTTTTTACTGCAGTGTGGCAAGCATCTCTTAATAAAGCAATATTAGAATCTGTCCAGTAAAAATATTTGCGTTATTTCGAACACTGATTAAAACATTTTGTGCAAGATACAGGAAAGGAATGCCATACACTATGCAAGACCCACGGTGGCACTTGGCAGAAAATAAATCATCGAGCTCTAAAATCTGCTGCGGTTGCCATCTTCATTACAGAGACCTTGCACGCAGCATACAAAAACATCTATAATGTTTACAGCACCTGGATGCCTGCACTATTAAACATCAATACAATCTGTGTTCATATCATCTCCATGCTAATCAGATCGATTACTACTGATATAGTGTCTTGTCACAGTATCGTAATGCTAATCAAACAAATGGAGCTATGGAGAGACGATTCCGATGTATAGGTATTTAATAGCACACGGTAAAAAAAAAAAAAAAAAAAAAAAGAAAAAAAGAAAAAGAAAAAGACTTAAGAGAAAACACACAGGGTGCAGTTGTGTCGGGGCAGGCAGATTCAGGATCAGGTCCTGGGTGGTGCTGTTGTAATTTTGTCAGCAGTCATTGAAAGGAGAATATAATACAGTTTGATGCCATAAAATGGACTTGAAAGGAAAATGAGATTACTGCTGCTGCTTAACATGGAAGTGGTAATTAGCTGTACAGGTAATTAGATACAGATTCCTAGAATATCCTAGTGGAGGCAGTGGATGATGGCAAGAGATATTATCTCTTGCCTGTTGAAAAGGATCAATGTCACAGTTGTTTTAGATCCTAAACAACATCCGCATCCAACACAATATCCTCCAGACAGCAAAGATGCTGTAGTAGCTGCAGTGAAACGTGCTATCACTTAATAAAAATGAGTGAAGGAACATGGGATGGGAGGCTGAGCAAGAGGGGACATCCCTGCCTCCCTGTGGCTAGCAGGCCTCAGGCCATGTGTATATCTAGCTCAGTTGTCACTTCGTGACATTCACCATTGTGCATGTCTCCTGGTTTTCTCCTGGTTTTCTTCAGCTAATTTCATTTACAGCAAAATCCTCAGAAAAAGACTGTAAGGGGATGTGGTAGGGGGAGGTGGAAATCAATGATGGTACCCAAAACATGGAAAATCTGTGAACATACTATTCCTTTAAATAATTACCCAATAAATTTAATATATATTCAATGTATACATATTTTGGTCAGAAGCATATATTTCATCAACTGAGATACTCCCACCCTTGAATGTGGAGGCAACTGAAACTTCTTGACTAGTGGCTGAAAATTATTTTCTCCTCCTGGATATATTAGGAAAGCACAAGCATTTCCAAGACCATTTTGCTGTTCCATGCCTTGTCATCTTCTATTTATTCATTCAGTAAGTATTTATAAAATGCCTACTATGTATGCAGTCCTGAACCAAAGCATACTTTCCTGTACACACTAGGGCCACCACACCATTGACACTGCCTAGACTGCCAGCCAGGGGCCAGATGGATTGCAGTGTGGTGAGTACTCCCTGCTGGCATGCAAAGAAGGCAAAGCAGACATGGTAAATTCTGCATCCAGTTGCGATAAAACTGATAGTCCTAGAGAACACATGCCAAAAGTAAAATTAACCTTCCAGAAAGAAACACTGTATACCTCTTTCTATAGAAGGAAAAACACATTATATAATTCAGATGGATTTAGAATCAGCAATTCTGGGTAACTGATTAGAATGCTTCCAGTTAGAAAAAACACAGCTATTAGAAAACCAGTTTGTTATTTCACTGAAAAGGGACTTTCCGTTACGTTACTCTGGAAGAGTCCTAACATCTTCAGTTTTCTCTTTGCCAGCCCTGAATCAGTTGAAGGTTCAGTGGTGAACTGGATGTAAAAAGTAAGCATAAATAGTTTGACACTGTGAATGACTATCAGAGGTATACCTGATTTCCTGCTGACTGCTGGAAATCATTTAACATCATAATGAATTTTACTCAGCAAATATTCACTTCTCTGTTTAAACATCTGTACTATTCCTTTAGATCATGCTGCTTCTTATAATGGCAGAATGGCACTGCCATCTAGCTGGACTTGAACAGTTCCTAGAGCCAGGGCTAGCTTCATGGGTAATGCACAAAGAGGATCCCATACTTTGCTTGGTTTATTGCTCTGTTGTTATTGGCTTCATTCTTAATAAATTGAGAACAATGGGCCCACATTCCATTTTGCATTGGGCCCTGCAAATGCAGCTGGTCCTGCTCATTGAGGAAGATGGCAAATATTAGCATCCCTTTTATATATGGTAGAGAGACAACTGCTTTATCTATCACAGAGCATTCTCTATAAAAGCTATTTGTGTCTTTCATTCTTAGGAATGCAGGCAGAATCGAGATCATGAAGAGCAGAGAAGACCTTCAGAAGGAGTCAAGCTTATTGGTGTAAAGAATGTGAAGCAATAGATTTGATGTGCTCAGAGCTGGACTGGAATGGCCTTTAAGAGTTAATAGATCTAGAAAACCAATCTAGAGTAACTGGGAGGCAAAATGAAAAAGACGCACGGCTTACTCAGTTTCCCTACAATGTGAGAACAACACTGGAAGCATAAGGCATTGAGCTCTGGGAGTCCAGCGATAGTACCTCTACTTACCTCTCTACTTATCTCACTCTGGCACTGCCCATAATATTCCTCATCTGGCCTTGGTTATCTACGTTAAACAGTCTATTACCAAAAGTTTCAACTATAATTCTTTAGCTCATAGAATTTACCAGCCTTATGTTTCATAAAATACCTAGTTAGTCCCTCCCATCCTATGTTTTGTTTGTGTTTCTTACTATTTTACTGGACTCTTCAAGAGATTTCTACTGTCATGAAAACGAATTTTTCTCAGGCCTCCTCATCTTGGTCCCTCCACACTTTTTTTTTTTTTTTTTTTTTGAGACAGGGTCTCATGACTGTTGCCCAGGCTGGAGTGCAGTGGCACAATCTTGGTTCCCAGCAGCCTTGACCTCCCAGGTTCAAATGATCCACCGCCTCCTGAGTAGCTGGAACTACAGAAGCACACAAGCACAATTATTGTCTTTTTTTTGTACAGATAGGGTTTCACTATGTTGCCCAGGCTGGTCTCAAACTCCTGAGCTCAAGAGCTCTGCCTGGCTTGGCCTCCCAAAGTACTGGTATTATAGGCATGAACCACTCTTTGCACCTTCTAACACATTTACGTCCCATTTGATGTTGACTTCAAGGCCTCATCTGTTCCTTTGGCTTGTGCAACACAGTTCCCTCCCTCTCTCCCTTTCTCCTCTGTCTGCTCTCTTGTCTTCTCTGCTAGATCTTGGTCTACTGCATATCTCACTCTGCATCACTGTCACTTGCCACCCAACATCCTCTGTCGGGAACACTTCAAGCCTGGTATCCTCAGCCTTATTGTTGATAAATCTCACTACACATCCACAAATGTTTAGTAGCTATTTCCACATAGATTTCTAGAAATGCATAGGTTTTTCAATACCTCTACCCTTCTCTCCTCCCTGCAAAATGGGTGCTTGTGCCTTGCCTGTCATTCCACTTCCACTCTTCTGATCTCAGCCCCCTCAATATTCTCCTGCTGCTCACCTCTCTCCTGCACCCATGCCATGGACGGCTTGACACTTCACCAATGATCCCTCCCAGTCGGAATGCTGGGGTCTTAATAGTTCTCATATACTCCTCAAGAATCAGATCAAATTTCACCTCCTCTCTGAGGACTTTTCTGGCTTCTCAAGTCCATAGTGAGCCCTTTGCCATAAATTCACAGCATCCAATGACAGTGCCAACTTCTGGCATTGCAGCATGCACCGTCTGGTCGTATGCCTGTGGTAGGGTTGCCTTATATTGCTATTTGGCTTTACATGTGTGCTCATTTTATGTCTCCAGTTACCTTGCATTCTGCTTGAGGGCAGGCATGTGATTTTAAATTGCTAAAATCCCCGAAGGGTATGAAATGGAGCGCATATAGAATAGTGCTTTGTTAATATTTTTAAATCAAAGAAAGCAGCATCCTCATCTACAGCAGTTTGGGCTTCTTTTAATTTATAGGGTAGTTTGCCACTTCTTCATTCTTTTCAAAAAATAAAAACACTTCTTCATGTTTTCAACGTGGTATAATTTGAGTTTTGCTTTTAAAACTTGCTATAACTAGCCAACATGCAGACGGGCTATCCCAAAAGTGACTGGACTGTAGTCTGGATGAACAGCTACCACCATTTCCCTGTGTAAATCACAACCAAGTAATGGCTTCGGCTTCTGTAATATTCCACTAATGCTGTTTAAACAAAGATATATGCAGGTGGCAAGTGACTCAGCTTCCAAAATAGGCTTAAATAAAAATAATCACATTGTTTTGGAAGACTGTGTTTAATTGGTAATTTCTGGGTTCTGAGATGGAAACATACTACTATGGATTCTAATGCTCCTTTAATAAATGAATTACAGTAATATAATCCCATTATCATTCATCTCAATTGAACAGATAACTTTCCCTAAATAAAAAACAAAGGAACCAAAGAGATTCAGTTTACCTACTCCTGAACAGATGGAACTAAAAACTTATTTTAAAAAATAATGCCAAAATGCCTCAAAGGGTTTTCTGCATAAAACACTCAGTATAATGATACATACCCTGTGGGCCTTTGAAACATACCTCAATTGCCTGCCAGATACCAGTAGTGACTGTTAGGCAGTCACAGTCATTAGGCTAAAGCCCATCTAAGAAAATGCCTTTGTATGGCACCCTGATGTTAAACAGACCACCTGTCTGACAATCCCTCAGAAGACAAGAACTGTTAAGTATCCTCATCTCCAGATCAGTTCTCAGTCTACAGAAAATATTTTATTTTTTAGCCATCCCAGGTGGCCCAAACTGAACCAAATCGTTTATATGGGGCTGTCTTAGAATTGAAGGGAAATTATTGATTGTATCTGTTTGTATGATTTCATATGTTGCATAGACATCTCAAATATTTTTAATTTCTATATTCTGCATCACTATAGCAGATCCAAGCAGGTCCTTCTTAATAATACTGAGTATTTTCCTTTGTTGAAAACTAGTATTCAGCCTAAAGACCATTTATGAGAACAGTCAAGTGTGATAAAAGTACATAGACTAAAGAATAATTCATAAAACACTAAGACCCAATGCGCCAGCAGGCAATACTCAGGAATTTACTAAATGAGATCTCCTAACATTTCCAATAGTCCACAGAGACACTGGTGCTAGGGCAATGGTGACAGCTTTCTTGATGTCTCATAATGAGGGTCAAATGCTTATGCTATGATGGATGACATGGCTTATGATGGGAACTCATAAAAATAGGTTGGAAATACACGACCTAATTTTAGACTCTGGTTTATGGAGAAATGGGAGGGTAAGATTTGCCTCCTTATATCCTGCTCGGTAGATGGAACCAATTCACCCGGAGAAGACCCACTAGATGACTAAGTCTTTTCTTCTTTGATAGTTGACTTAGCTTGAAAAATGCTTTGTCGGTTGTGTAACCAAAATTGAACACTTTCAAATAGTCTGAAAGATTATTAAGCCCCAAAATTGTGGACAGAAAATAATGATGGGAAACTGAGTTTGCAATTCAGCTATTCTCTGCAGGTGACCAAATACATGCTGATGCCACTTAGAAAAAAACGTGGGAGAAGTGGCCTTCCTGGTGGTAATCATTGTGCTGAGAAGCTCTTTTCCCTTCTCAGGCAGTTGGAGGAGTGTGTGGCTCATTCAGCATGTATTCCACACATGTTTCTTGACCAACTATTAAGTATGTGAAGCTCTACTTAGGATATAAAACTAGAGTTCACACATATTCAGGATAATCACCATTTAACTTTGAAACTGGACATATATGCCCCCAACTAGATACCTCAACACATTAAAATATATTCTGCACAATTACTCAACAAATTGTTTCCAATCTATATGTCCTTTTTAACAGTCAATATCTGAGTAGAAAAAGCACAGATTTTGAATAAAGTTTTTATTTATCAATCCGAGTCAACTTTCTTATCTTTAAAATATAAAAAACACTATCTGCCTCACAGGACTTTCATGAAGAAAAAGTAAAACATGTGCTGTGATTACAATAAATGGTATTTAATATTAGTTCTCTCTAAAAAAAGGACACACAATTTGTCTTATTTTTATAAAGAACACTCTGCTAATGAACAGACAACCTACAGAATGGGAGAACGTTTTTGCAATCTATTCATCTGACAAAGATCTTATATCCAGAGTCTATGAGGAACTTACACAAATTTACAAGAAAAAAACAACCCCATTAAAAAGTGGGCAAAGGAAATGAACAGTCTGTTTTCAAAAGAAGATATTCATGAATCCAACAAATCAATGAAAAAAGCTCAACATCACTATCATTAGAGAAATGCAAATCAAAACCACAGTGAAATACCATCTCAGGCCAGTCAGAATGGCAATTATTAAAAAGTCAAGAAACAACAGATGTTGGCAAGGTTGCAGAGAAAAAGGAATGTTTTACACTGTTGGGAGTGTAAATTAGTTCAACCATTGTGAAAGACAGTGTGGCAATTCTTCAAAGAGCTAGCAGCAGAAATATCATTTGACCCAGCAATCCCATGACTGGGTATATACCCAAAGGATTATAAACCATTCTATTATAAAGACACATTCTATTGTAAAGACACATTCTATTGTAAAGACACATTTGTATGCTTATTGCTGCACTATTCAAAATAGCAAAGACATGGAATCAACCCAAATGCTCCTCAATAGCAGACTGGATAAAGAAAATATGGTATACATACACCATGGAATACTATGCAGCCATAACAAGGAACGAGATCATGCCCTCTGCAGGGACGTGGATGGACTGGAAGCCGTTATCCTCAGCAAACCAGGTTGCTAATGACCTAGCAAACTGACGCAGGAACATAAAACCAAGCATCACATGCTCTCACTTATAAGTGGGAGCTGAGTGATGAGAACACATGGACACATGGAGGGGAACCACACACACGGGGGCATGTTCCTGGGGCCAGGGGGAGGGAGAGCATCAGGAAGAATAGCCAGTGGATGCTGGGCTTAATGTCTGGGTGATGGATTGATTTGTGCAGCAAACCAACAGGGCACATATTTACCTATGTAACAAACCTGCACATCCTGTATGTGCAGAACCTAAAATAAAAGTTGAAAAAAATAGAACATTCTGCTATTTCCAAAAGGAAATTTTCTATTCCATTTACATTTCATGATGACTTCAAATAAAATATAGGAAATTTTAAAAAGAAAACATGCTATTGGTTATAAACACACTATTCTATTTGAAAGCATCCAAATTAGAAAGCTTTTCCTTTTTTCTTAGTCAAGTGAGCCTGATTCATTTATTTCAACGGTAACACTTCAAATTTGTAGACATAATCTATTAATATTTTCACCCCACTGGCTCTTCTCTCACTGGCAACAATATCATTTGCAACGGTCTTCTAGGTTTATGCGGGCTCTCAGATATCATCTTTCTGCTGCTCCCTAAGGTGAAGATGCCTCACTTTAATCCTAGAAAAATATGAAATATTTAGCTATTATCTTGTATTTATTCCCATAAAGAAAATAGAGTGGCTGGGCACGGTGGCTCACACCTGTAATCCCAACACTTTGGGAGGCCAAGGCGGGTGGATCACAAGGTCAGGACTTCAAGATCAGCCTGGCCAAGAGGGCGAAACCCCGTCTCTACTAAAAATACAAAAAAAATTAGCCAGGTGTGGTGGTGCACACCTGTAATCCCAGCGACTCAGGAGGCTGAGGCAGAGAATTGCTTGAACTGGGAGGCAGAGGTTGCAGTGAGTCAAGCTCACACCACCGCACTCTACCCTGGGCAACAGGGCAAAACTCCATCTCAAAAAATATATATAGGCTGGGTGCGGTGGCTCACACCTCTAATCCCAGCACTTTGGGAGGTTGAGGCAGGTGGATTAGAAGGGCAGGAGTTCGAGACCAGCCTGGCCAATATGGTGAAACCCCATCTCTACTAAAAATACAAAAATTAGCTGGGCATGGTGGCGGATGCCTATAGTCCCAGCTACTCAGGAGGCTGAGGCAGGAGAATCACTTGAACCCGGGAGGCGGAAGTTGCAGTGAGCCGAGATCGGGCCACTGCACTCCAGCCTGGGAGACAGAGTGAGACTCTGTCTCCAAAAAGAAAAATATATATATATATACACACACACACACACACACACACACACACACACACACATATATATACACATACACATATATATGTATATATATAAAATAAAAGAAAATATAGTTCATGCATCTGAATACAGAACATATAACTGATCAAAAATGAAACAATCAACAACAATTTAGGTCTCAACAGTACTTTGAAAAATAAAATATTAACACAGTGACAGAAACTAAGTGTTAGTGAGGATAATGATGAGGAGAAAATGATGAGGAAAAGGAAAATAAAAGGATGGTGTCGCTGATGATTTCCACCATTCATTGGATAAGTAATGATGACAAAAATGGTGATTCAACAACCATTTGAAAACTTATTTTCACTAGCATTTCCAGAGTTACAAAGAAAACGTACAAATTTTTATTTATATGATATTCCAAACAGTCAAAAAAATTTAGGAATGCTTTCTAGACATAGACTACAAGGTGTCTTTACGGAGCACAGGAAGCTCATTCTTTTCATAGAAAAACCCAGTTCCCTTTTTCCAAGTAAAGCAATGCAAAGAGTAGGACTAGAATAATCCCCAAATTCCACCAGGACCTCCAAGCTCATCCTGAATGGTATTTGATGGTATTGTAGGTTAACCCTCTGAGGTTATATTGTAGTAGTTTAAAACCTTTATTAGAAATTCATAATCACCTGACCTCCCACAAAAGCCTTCTAAATCAGTGATGAGGAGGAAGGGCAAGATTTCCCATTTCTAATAAGCTTGTCCTACTGTCCACATGCTATACTCTGAGTACCAAGGTCAAGGGAAGGACATTGAAAAGTTCCTAATAGTAGGACTCCTTGTTTGGAGCCCACAGAACCAGTCTGCAGCTTTCAATGTGCATGTTTTGTCAAGGAGTCTGATTACCAATACATAAAGCAATTCATTGTGAAGAATGAAGGAGGGGAGGTAAATAAAAGAGGCAATATACAAATAAAGCTTTTGCAATCAGACCCTTGCCATAAAAGAAATCAATTCAGTGGTAAAGCAGTCTATTGACATCTGTAGATTACCCAATATTAGGCTAAATTTTAGGAGGATTATAGAAGGATTATCTGATTATTGTCCTCCAAAAGATGTAATCTAGAAAAAATATTTAAACAATTTAACACTAAACGATAATAACTCTGTATGCAATAGGCCTCAAATGTTTCCCAGCAACAAAGGTTTCTCAATGGATTTGTACTCTTGGGAAACAGAGAAATGGCACAGATTTTTAAATATGGGGAATTTAGACAATTGCTTTTCTTGTTATACACAGTTTAGAAATTAAAATCAACTCCAGCGATTGTATTCCAAAGGTAGCAAAAGTCAGTTTATAGCTTTGTGCTCCAGTTAGGTGAGATCTTATTCTATCCTTTGCTACAGGAAAAAAGGAAGCGTACATGCGAGTATGTGTAAGAAGGCGTCTGTGCTGCCTGACACCAGGATGTGTCTTAGTGATGCTTCAGTCAAGGGTGTCAGCTATTCCTAGACCCTCTAAAAAGTGAAAGCCACAAGGTAATACTAAATTCTTGGGACTAGCTTTGCCTCTCCCAGAACATTCATGATTCAGGGACAGTGCAGAAGCACTTCTGTGCAGCTCTCGGATAGGAAAAGAGGTGACTAGCCAGTCGTTGATATAGCGGATGCACAACACGCGGATGCAGCACTCCTGACTCTGGGTTGCAAACTCTTTCTCTGAAAAATCTACTCCTCCTTTCCCACGACTCCAAGACACATAGAGCTCCAGAGTTTCCTTCATTAGCCTGGCCTGGAATCCACCAGAAATTTGCCTTTCAAAGAAACCATTTCTCAGTTGGCTTCAGCATGCTACTTGGCAACCATCTACCAAGTTCAGCAATTCTTCTTCTTTTACAGAATGAGATCTAGAACTTAAAACAACTAATTTTCCCAGACTATGAAAATAACAATGGTGAGTCCTTCTGGGCTAAAAGAAAAAAAAAACAAAAAAGCTTCACTCTCTCTCATTGTTTTCTTATTAAGCAAAAATTTAAATGTCACGTTGTCAATGTATAATGTATAAAATACACAGCAATCTGCTGAAGAAAGAGCTTCCAATTAAGATTTATCAACCTATAGATCTTGACTTTGTTGATACACTCTGTATTCAAGTCCCTCCCCCAAAAGGGATTTAAGTAATATAATGAGACTGTTGAAAATGGCATTTTACATAGACACAGATGCACCCACACACAGACTGGTTGACCACATACAAAGTACATATTAACGATATTGGTGTACTTTGAGAACAAAAGAAAAAACTGAGTAGCTAAAGATAATATCTAATACAGTCATGTTTGTCTAATGCACAGACCTCAAGAAAATGCTTGCCTTTACTAACTATGAGGTAAACATCAATTGTTTTTAGTAGTGCTAAATGATTTTGTCAAGATGGGAGAAGTTTCACAGAAAGTTTCTAACCTCACACAACAGATAATTCTAGTGATCTTGTTTCCATGACTTCTCTGATCTCGATTTTTTTCTTAACGAAATATGATAAAATATTAATACAAGATGCCAAGAGACATATATAAACAGAAACACTGCAGCACGTTTGTTCTAATATAATTGTAGGATGTTGGCTCTACTCCTAGGTAATTATTGCATTAGTTAGCTCTGGCTCCCTATAGGGTTATGCAATTTTTTAGAGTAGTTAGACCAGATATCCTGTCCACGCGAAAGTCATTTGTGTGCAGCCCCACACTTGGAGATAATAGTGCTTCTTGGAGATAACAGGGCTTCTGCACACTCTGCTGGGTTTTTTTGGGTTTTTTTTTTTTTGTTTTTTTTTGAGACGGAGTCTCGCTCTGTCACCAGGCTGGAGTGCAGTGGCGTGATCTCGGCTCACTGCAATCACTGCCTCCCAGGTTCAAGCCATTCCCCTGCCTCAGCCTCCCAAGTAGGTGGGACTACAGGCACCCGTCACCACGCCTGGCTAATTCTTTGTATTTTAGTAGAGATGGGGTTTCATCACGTTGGCCAGGATGGTCTCGATCTCCTGAACTTGTGATCCACCCACCTCGGCCTCCCAAAGTGCTGGGATCACAGGTGTGAGTCACTGCGCCCGGCCACTCTGCTGTATTTCAAACTGCATGTGCATATATGCATGCTCTCTCTCTATATATATATGTATGATATACATATATAACATATAATAGTAGATATCATATACTATTAAATGACACTTCTGGCAATTAGTCAAAAACAGAGATAGGGAACAACTGGTAAATCCAACATGCTAAACTATATTAAATCACAAACAACTGCGAGAAGGAGGTCATTTTATGGGGCACTTTCCATGTATCAGGAGTTGGTAGTCTGGAAAATAAAATCATGGATCCAGTCTTTCTCCCTTTAGGAAGCACAATCCAGGTATATCAAAGAAATACATCCTTTAGAACAGATACATTATGACCGATCAATAAAAAAGGATGCTTAGCTATTTCACAGTTAATAAAACAATCAAAGTGAAAAGAACTCTGACTTTCCCACAGAAACTCTACTAATCATCAGTTAGAGTCTATTTAAATCTGACTGGTCTCTGGCACTTAGCTTTTGTTGGCTACTCAATTCAGCACTGGCAAAAAGAATAAGCCCACTGATATCCAGGCTCTGCAAACCTAATTTCAGAATTAAGCTATGAGATGTAAGTACACAAATTGGTTAGCCAAAAGTAAGTATACGGGCCAAACCACCTCCAACCAAACATTCAATTCCTGAATCTTTTAAGGCTGGTAATTAACAACCTTTAATAGCTTTACAAAGGGCATATTCCTAAAAACCATCAGGAGTTATTTCCAAATCTTGCACTATACCCCCACAACCCATACAGGCATTTGGTTCCCAAGACAACTTACAGATTATCCATTTTCATATTGGTTTCCTCCAGGAGTATCACATTGCCATATAATCTAAGCAATCTTATAGCTGAACATATCATTGTAAGATGCTCAGAGAGGTGAGGTTAGTTGATTAGTGTCACCACACATGGGTTAGCATGAGGATTAACATCAGAACCCAACTCCTCCCTCACAGTCCAGAGCTCTATGACCTGGCTCAGTTGACACCTTAAAGATTTACTTTAAATCAAAAGCCATTTCAGTTTCATAAATCCAAATAGCCTTAAGCATGTCCTGAGACGTTCTTACCCCAAGCACAAAAAGCAACTACATTTTGTAGGTTGCATGTCACAGCCCCTGCCTGACCTGTCATCTGAAATGTGAAACAGGAGGCTTTGGGAACTGTGCTCCATGTAACAAAAATGGGTTCATTTATTTTACATTTGCAATTTTTTAAAAACTTGAATGGTCATTATTATAGAATGCTGCCAGAAATTGTTTCTTATGCACCTTTCCTACAAAATAGCTATAATTGAACCATTCTGAAGGGATGACAATTATAGGAGTAAAACATTTATAGCACACATCTTTCCACATTCCAAATAGCTAAGGGCATGTACAGCAACCAACAATTACAGCTTTCTGCTTTAAGTACTGAACTTTCTGTGAAGGAAAAAAAAAAAAAATCATTGTCAATCTTGTAAACCTAAATAACTACTGTATGCTTCATTTCTTTCTTCCTGTGTAGCATTCCTATAATTTACAATTTTCTAAAAAAAGACATCACTAATAATCACATACATTCTGTCAAAGCTAACAATAAAAAGTTCTGCTCTTAATCCTGATATACCAAACAGCAGGACCCACTTCACATTCCCCCTCGATATGGCTCCTCAAAGAAATAAAAATTAAATGTATATATAGGTGTGACACACATACACACACATACGTCTATATGTATCAAAAAAACTGAAAAGAGACTTGGGTACTTTATCACCCTTAGCTAGGAAAATTGCATTTTTATTTGAAGGGGCATATATATGTTACTAACAGTTCATTCTTGTTAAAATTTGCTATACTCTTTTTTTTAACATGAAATAAAAACACGCATTAACCATAAATAATGTCAAGGAAAAACTGCGACTGTATTTGGAAGGCAAAATGGCAAAAGAATCAATTTAAGATTAGACTATATCTCTCCAGTTCGAAGTCACTGCTCTGGTTTTTATGTTTAACATTTTTTTTCTGTGTTATTGAACAGTAACATGTCAATTAGCTAAGTTTAATAAGAATTTAAAGAATTTATATAATTATACACCCAGTTTTACTGCTTTGCTTAAGATCATTGTCACCTCCTATAAAATACTTTTCATTAAAAAAGGCAATTTCTTCAGTCCTTTGATGGCACATAATTAGCTTTTCTGACATATCAAAGTCACCTTGCAACACTAACTCTATGCTATAACACTAAAGCCAGGTGTGCTGTTACATGACTTTTTTCTTTACAGTGCCAACAAAACTGCTGATGGATGCCTCTGTAGTTTAATATCTGACAGTAGGTGCAAGTAAATAACATTTTTATTTTAAAAACTATGATGCATAGTGATAATGAAGGGCAGAGGCAGCTTTTTCATTTACAACCTGTCTATAAATTTTGGCAGGAAATTGAAACTAATTTAATACGTTCAGTCTGAGGAAGTTAGTTACTCAGTTCTAAGAACATACACACCATAGTTAAATTGCTGTAGCCAGAATTATTCTCTCTGAAATGAACAAAACAACAATGTAGGACTCCTAACTGGTATTGCCAAACTGACACACAGTATTTGGCTAGACTGAAGTAGAAACACAGAGTTCTCCTGTCTGCAAACTTACTGAAATTACCATCACTAAATAAATCTTAATTTGATGCCCCTCCAGTACTTGAAAAAATTACCAGTGTTTTCCTGTTTCAACTCACAAAGTCATTGTATATTGAGCCTTTGTGAATCCTGGCATCTTTAATGAAATTCTTTGGTAGAGGGACAGTAAGAATTATTAATATATATAGTCTTCTCTCAGTATATGCATTGGTTCTAGGACCAAATAGTTATCAAAAACTGCAGATACTCTAGCCCAGCAGTCAGACATGCATAACTCACACATAGGAAAAGTCAGCCCTCCTTCTATGTGAGTTTTCCATTCCACTGAGTACTGTATTTTCAATCCACATTTGGTTGAAAAGAATACACGCATACGTGTTCAAACACATGTTGTTCAAGGGTCCACTGTACTTCAATTTAAATAAACTGGTTGTATGAAATTGCTACAGTGGAGTGCTTTGATTTACATAACCTATACCTCCTAATTAAGGGCTTTTCAGTCAAGACATCAGATAATATAAAGCAGAGGCCCATACTGGTAAAATATACCTTTAATACAACTTAAAGCCCAATAAAAATTGGACATGAGGGAAAACAACTCCAAGGAAGCTGGATTAGGAGCGCCTGGGGTTACTTGGCCTCAAAAGAGGGTTATGTATGAGCGTGATGGAGTAACTCCCTGAGTAGAGGCAGAGTTCCAACCTGTTAAAAGAATGAAAAACAAAAAATCAAGATGTACAGTCTTCTTTGCATCTTACTTGTTAGGCCTAGGCATCTGCCAAGGCTTAGAGTAGCATGGGGTGTCTGTCACTTCCTAAATTTTTTGCATAAAATCAAAATCCTTCAACTCAATCCAAAGACAGTTTTGTCTATAGAAGCATATCTCCAATTACATGATGAAGAACAGTGGAAAAATTTGATTTGCTCTACAAAAATGTCCTTTCTAGCCAACTTTAAGAAAATATTTGCATTTAAACTAGAGATACATCATGTTTACCAAGCGTTGATTCAGTTGAAGCTATTATATTTGGAAAGAGGGTTCTGGAAATGAGCTTTTGGATTATTTCATTTTATGAGGCAAAGATTAAATCCAAACTTAATGTTTTCAATGTAAGTACTGAATACAGTATGTCCTTTTCACTTCCCTTTCCATTGATAATCCACTCACTGACTGATATAAGGATGGATAAACCACCGTTTCTGAAACCCAGGTCAATAGCTTACAACTGGCTCCACTGCCATGGTCTGCAAATAGGAGTACAATTCCCTCTTCACTCCAGGTCCTAAAAAGGTTTTGGGAGAAGCCAGTAAGAGAGTGGATCCAGAAACTGAGGCAAGACCCTGCAAAGAGGCTTTGATGAAATCCTACTCATAGTCAACAAGTCTCCAGTGAGACCCCGAAGGGTTCACCCTGTACAGATGTTTCTTGTTTATTCTTCAGCAGGCTTTTTAGTGAGTTATCAATGAACCAATGACATACTGTAAGATTTTTAGGGCCACCTTCTTAATTCTACCTTTAAAACTCTCAAAGTCCACTTCCTTTTTACATACCGACAAAGAGAAGTAATGAACGTGTAAAAACTCAAAACAGATTAAGAACTGCTCTGAGAACAAAAACTTCATGTGCACATAAATCATCAGATAAAAAAGTTACAACATACAGTCTTATTTCTCTTTCAAGGCATGCCAACCAAAGTCTCTTACCACACTGCTCAAAGTGGTCTCCAGGCTGGCAGTGTGCGCGTGATGTGGGAACTGGTTGGAAATACAGAATCTGAGACTCACCCCAGACCTACCTAATCAGAATCTGCCTTTTTTCAAGGAGACCTGAATGCATATTCAAGTTTGAGAGTACAGTTCTAATTGACTCCATCTAAAGATTTTCAACAAGATGCTCCACAAAGGAATTGAAAACTAGAAGGCAACACACCATCACTATGTTCAAGATGTACAGACATAAAGCCAACAGTGCTGTTTATTAGGACTTTGATAAAGAATATACAAAATTATAAAACTGTTAAAATTATATAGATTGGGAAAGGTGAGTGCCAATGACTACGAGGCTTGTTTCTGAGGTGATTAAAATGTCCTAAGATTAGGGTGATGGTTGTACCACTCTGTAAATATATCAGAAACCACTGAACTGTGTACTTTAAATGGGAAAACTTCTTCGTATGTAAGTTATATTTTAGTAAAACTGAAAATCTTGATTAAATAAACTTTAAAAAGCATAAAAAGATCAAATCATGAATGATAAGAGAGATATAAATTAAAAACACAAGATACCATCTCTTGATCACTAGAATAGCTAAAGAAGAGAATGAATAAACTGTGATATATTCATGCAGTGGAATATTATTCAGCAATAAAAAAGAAGAAAACCACTGATGCCTCCAACAATATGGATGAACTTTACAAAGAATGTTGAATGACAGAACACAAGTCCCCCAAAATACCAACTATGATTCCTTTTGTATGCACTTGTAGAACTGAGCTAGGGCGATATTATAGAAATCAGAGCAGTGCTTGCCTCAGGGGTGGGTAAGAACTAATTGGAAAGAGGCACATGGCAACTTAGGGAAATTATGGAAAACAGCTACATCTTATTGGAGTGGTGGTGACACATGTGATTACATTTGTTAAAACTCATCAAGCTGTTCATATAAAACCTGTGCCTTTTGTTTGTCAATTAAACCTCAATTAAAAAAAAATAACAGAAAACTTTACCCCACCTTGTATATCCATATGTACTGGATGTCTTTTAAAAACTAAGAAATACAAATGTTACAGTTAGGCTTCCCTTCTCTGTCATCCCCAATATTGTAATTGCCTTTGGAGGTAAATGTTTTACTAATGGTTTTTTACCCTTTTTTTTTTTTTTTTTTTTTTTTTTTTGAGACGGAGTCTCGCTCTGTCGCCCAGGCTGGAGTGCAGTGGCGCGATCTCGGCTCACTGCAAGCTCCGCCTCCCGGGTTCACGCCATTCTCCTGCCTCAGCCTCCCGAGTAGCTGGGACTACAGGCGCCCACAACCACGCCCGGCTAATTTTTTGTATTTTTAGTAGAGACGGGGTTTCACCGTGGTCTCGATCTCCTGACCTTGTGATCCGCCCGCCTCGGCCTCCCAAAGCGCTGGGATTACAGGCGTGAGCCACCGCGCCCGGCCGGTTTTTTACCCATTTTAAGCATCAAAACTTATTTCAAATGTTGTACTTTTCCTAAAATTGTTCACAACTGCTTACTTTTTAAAACAGAATTCACGTATCTTTTTGTATAAATCATTTTAAGCATCATGAGCATCAGTTAAAGTACCCTGATGTAATATAGGGCTGTCACGAGAGAGGTATGTGCTGAAAGGGGCCATTCATTGTTCCTAAAACTAGAGCTCCCATAACTTAGTTTTGTTTTTTGTTTTGCTTTGTTTTGTTGTGGTTGTTGTTTTGAGACAGAGTTTTACTCATCGCTCAGGCTGGAGTGTGATGGCGCAATCTTGGCTCACTGCAACCTCTGCTCCCGGGTTCAAGCAATTCTCCTGCCTCAACCTCCCAAGTAGCTGGGATTACAGGCGCCTGCCATCACACCCAGTTTATTTTTGTATTTTTAGTAGAGATAGGGTTTCATGACATTAACCAGGCTGTTCTCGAACTCCTGACCTCAAATGATCCGCTCGCCTCAGCCTCCCAAAGTGCTGGGATTACAGGCGTGAGCCACCGCACATGGCCATTAGTTTTATTTCTATCTGCCCTTCTTTTTTACTATTACCCTCCCTCTTCTCTCACTGCCAGATGCCTACTACATTTTCGTTCTCTTATTTGCAGCTAGAATCATTATGTGGACTCAGGTGTAACTTCTGCAGACAGACATTCCCTGATCAACCTTACCCGGTGCTGTTTCCAGCCACTCACACATCATCCTGCTTCTTTATTACTACATTGTAATTTCCTGTTGTTTTATTGTTCCATCTCATGTACTGTTTGCCTCCTCTCAAAAGAATTTGTATTCTATGAATGCACAGACCTCATTAGTCTCACATACCATTAAATGGTCAGCAACTTAAAAGAGTGTCTGGCACAAAATACGTGCTTAGGAAAGTCCTGGGGATGGGTGATGAAGTGTCCGGGGGACAGACGAATAATGAATGGCTGAGGACATCACCGGCTTGAGAAACAGACAATCGAGTCTAAATCTCCCAATTTCAGACCTGGGGCTTGGACTCTCTGAGCTATAGTCGCCCCGCCTGCTAAGACAGGGAAAACAGCTTTCGATATATATTACTGTTGTGAGGACTGAATGGCATTCAAGTCCTCTTTAGGGTAAAAGTCTGAGAATGAAGCCTAGTCAAAATGTGTGTAAAGCAAGAAAAAGTAGATCTTGAACAATATTCTGCCTGTAAAGCATATACGCTTTAGTGTCTGTCCTCCTTATGCAGAGTTTCACTGCTCAGATCTTTCACATGTAACACCTCTGTTTATCTGCTAATTATCTACTAGTTATTTAATAATCATTGCATTATAATTATCTTTATGTTTTTACTTACCTAATAGTTAGATTAGTAAAATGCTCTTTCTTCAAGGGAAGTGCTTATTAAAGCCAAATCAAGAACCACCTCCCTACCCCTTACTTCTTTAGAAATTGTTTAAAATACTGTTTACTCCTCTCTAGATTTGAGAAGCAAATAAGAACAGAATACAGAGGGACATTAAAGTTTAAGAAGATACAATTCCCAGTAAAAGACTCAAGAGTAAAGCCTACAAGTAACTTAAAAAGCAAGACAGTGTAGAGTTCAAATAAGTATTTGGTTTATGCAGTATCTGCCCAATTAGGTAAATGAAAATTATTCATACAATTGCCCAAATACGTGAACAGCACAGAGCTAAAGTTAATCCAATTAGAGAAACACACAGAAGAATTTATTACAATTAGATTCTCAAAGTAAGTAGATGACCTTTGACAACTTCTGTCCTAACAGATACTAAGCAGTATGACAGCAATCTGGGCACATCTCTTAGGACGTCAACACACTGAATAACAAGTCAAGAAAACTGCATAGCTAGCTCAATAAAAAGCTAAGCAAACAACTAAACAAACACAAAAAATGAATACTTTCCCCCCAAAGTGCTCTGTAGACATGGATAAGATACAGTGACGAGATCATCTAAATGTCCCTATATACAGGGAAACTGAAGACGCCGTTTTATCCAAAACATTTTAAGCGAAACTTTTAATCCTTCCTCGTGAAATATTTTCTACATTTTTATATAATTATATGCATACATATATATTACATGTATATTATACACATAACTATCTATAGATGCATCTATCTATAAAATGTGTGTATATAAAATTTGGCAGATAAGTCCTAAAACAATTGCCATATGCTTTTCCCGTCATTTTCTGTATTTTGTGGATTTCTGAGATAATTATAATCTTTTGGAAAACAAAACAAAAATAATTATATTTTTAATGAAAACACATTTAATCTAGTTTTGAGCCAATAGTGTTAAGAATGGGTACATATGTAGCTGGGTGTTTTTCTTTGTTTTGGTTTTGGGAGTTTGGGGTTTTGTTTTTTGAGCTGCTCAGTAACAAATGATAATTAAAGAACTGTGTGATTGTCCATTTTACTGACTGTGTTTTAGACATTCAGGCTTTCTCTTCCATGCTCTCTTTCAGAATAAAGGGACAAGAAGGCTTTAAAATGGGGTTTTAATCAACTTAATGCCACAAGTAGATGAAGAAGAGCCACTGGCCTTGTATACATTTACAAAAGATCTCATAGCTCCATCTAGCTCCAGACGAGGGAACTTAGAAAATAATGCAGAATTACACCCAACAGGACTACCAACACATAAAAGGGAAATCAGGAAGAGTCAAAATGAAACTATTATGCAAGCAGTGAGTTTGTAAGTGCAGGAAATTTGTCAATTAACACTGATTAAAAAGAATATTCATTAGCTAATTGACAGTTGATTTTCTAAAGAAAAAAAATCATTCATATCATTATTTACTTTTCTAGCACTTCATGTTTAAAAAATAGAAAAGATAACGTGAGAAGGGATTAAAATTGAACTTTTTTCCCCGCATTGAAAATGTTATTCTGTCTCATACATTGTTCTAAGTGTTCTGAATTCTGCCTTCAGCTCAGGAAAACAAAGAGGAAGCTACTTCTAAAGTTAAAATTGAAGGATAAATCAGGATATGATGCAGAAATATGACATGATTAGTATTTTTTATTCAAACAATAGAGTCTGTCGAGTTGTTTATAGTCTACAATAAATCAAGGGAAATTCACACAAAGTCCCCAAAAGGGGGTTATTTAAAAACAGAATTACAATTCATGAACAGTCTACAAATATCTCTGTAATGTAAAAACACAAAAATAAGCAGTAAAATACTAAACAATTAATGAGAATACAGCTAGGAAAATAACTTTGGGCCTAAAATTAAGGAGAGCCAGGAAGAACATCTAAAGTCATTATTGCAAATTGCATTTCCTTAAACTTTAATGTCCCAATATTCAGATACATGTATGATCATACGTTAAAACATAAGGAGTTGGGGTTTGGATTTGATGATACAAAATTAAAAAGCATAAATATTTTATTATGTTTTAAAAATGTTTTCAAACAATTTAAAATGTCTTAATAATAGACAGGCAATCTCACATTTCTGTAAATATAATTTGTTGCCGAGGATCTCAAAACAAACATAAAAATCCCTGAAACCAAAAACAAATGGGTATTTAAGCGAATTTAACTAGTTTTCAAATAAAATATTCAAAAGATACAAAGGAAACATTATGTGTACCTCTTTATTCACTTTAAAAAACCAACTCATATTTGTGTATTATTTTTATTCAACTGAAATGCAACAAAATTTCCAAGTTAATTTCATAGAGCATAAAAGAGCATATTTAATTATTTGCTCTTCTTGCAAACTCTTCAACATGTGTCCTCATCTTCCTATTTTACTTAGCAAAGTGATCAGATGACCGTAATCAACCAGGACAGCTCTGGCTTGAAACGCTTACCCTGAGCATTTCATTCTCCTCATCTTTGAGATGGAGACATGACCACCTATTTCCTGGCTTGTCAAGAGTATTAAATCCCTAGCAGAAGGATAGAGCTTCACTATCAGTCTCTTCTCTTGCTCACAATGCCAAAACCTAGCATGCAAACAGAGCACAGGCATTTGATAGGGACTCTTAGCAACTTTCAAATTAATTAACATCATTTTTTTTTAACTTCAGCTAGGGATATTCTGAATTATAGTTACAGTAAGAGGTATTCTGGTAGTTATCCAATTAATTGTCATGCTCAGCACTTTATTTGGCTTGAAGCCTGACAGCATACTTAAGTTTACTGGCTTCTCAACCTAAGGGGACTTTCTCTGCCACCCCAGCCAAAACGCTTATACTGGGGGCCTTGGAAAAGAGCAAGAGAGAGACAGAGAAATGGAGGGCAAATGGAGTGTTATCCAGAGAAAACAAATACCTGTTTCACTAGTATGCCTAGGTAAGTCTCAGAGGATAGAAAGGAGGAATGAGTGGCCTCTGCATCCTGTTCTCACATTAGGTATAACCCTATCAGAAAACACTATGCTGACCAGTGGCTAAGGTAACAGAAAACTGGTAATTGACTGGATATCACTCACCTGCAGCCACTGTGGAAACAAGGATATTCTGATATTTAATTATAAACAAAACATTAAAAACACCAGACACATATCTTTGAAACAATTCCAAAACACTTAAGGGGAGCAAGGCAGGAATATCCAAAAGTTAAGGGTAGCAATGAGACTGAATACCCATATTTTTTTCCTCTATTTTCAGTATTCTTTGATCCTAGATAAGAAAAATATTCATCACCTCCATGTCTCAGCCCAATGTAAAAAGACTGCATAAAAAGAATCACAGCCAACAAAAATAAACTATCTACATTAAAAGGAAAACCTCATACTGCATCAAAGAAGTCACTGAAATACTTTGTTTCCCTAGGTTCCTAGGTATTCCTAAATATAATCTCTGTAAAGACAGACAAATACAATCTTTAAGGCTCTAATTTTATGTTTGGCAAAACCCAGAAATTATCAGTGGTCTAATAAGCTAAATATTTCTTTCTTACATGAAAGATCATCAGAGGTATCTTTTTCTTAGAAAGATTAGAAGCACAATTCTACCTGTAACTCTGTGCTTGTCAAAGTTTACTAATCACTCATATCAAAAATCTCCAGGGGTGCTAGGCAAGGAGGAGCAAAGGAACAGTCCTGGGCCCCACTCCAGAATTTCTAAATGTGAATCTTTTAACATGTTCTTCAAGTGGATTCCACACGTAAGTTTTAAAAACTATGAAATGAACCAAGAAGACCAAAAAGACCCATCTATAATAGGGCTATAGAGCCCCATAAAAACCATACCATATAATACCTCCTTGCTTTCGCAAATCTTATTTGATCTGTATAAACTAGATAACTGATAGCAACAAAAATCCTTAAAAGGAAAAAATATATCAACCTCAAACAGCCTACGAAGTTTGTATTAGACACAGGTCAGATACAGGGAATATCTTATTTTACCTTTTAAAATATATATAACTTCATGTATTTCAGAGGTAGTTGGATGGATAAGTATAACACCTGATTCCGTGTTGTTGGTTTTTAAATACAAATTGTCAACCACCAAAGTTGTATGTGCTTTCTACCTAACTGCCATCGCATGGGATCTCCACCACAAATGCAGAGTCCAGACAGATCATCTCAACTCAACTAGTCCCACTCAATCCTGCCTCATGCAATGCTCTCCAGCTCAACAGATTAAGAAACTAAGTTATGAACTTAAATATGCTACATTCATGACCTATTTAAATCTAAAGTATGTATGACAACGACAGTAAAAAGTGATATTAATGTGTAATTCACTAAAAGTAGAGTTCCTCCCATGAAGTTGTTAAAGTAGCAGAGCTTGATCAGGGTATTGGAAGGAAACTCAAATTCTCCAGGTTTCATGGTCTTCCTCATCTGAAATACTGGTGATAGTGGAGGAAGACTGCATAATTTCCAAAATTTTTCTAGTTTTAAAATTCTACAACTAAGGCAGGGTATGGATTTTATTATTATTATTATTATTAAAGTTCTATGGTACATGTGCACAACGTGCAGGTTTGTTACATATGTATACATGTGCCATGTTGGTGTGCTGCACCCATTAACTCATAATTTACATTAGGTATATCTCCTAATGCTATCCCTCCCCTCTCCTCCCACCCCATGACAGGAGCCACTGTGTGATGTTCCCCTTTCCTGTGTCCGAGCGTTCTCATTGTTCAATTCCCACCTATGAGTGACGACATGCAGTGTTTGTTTTTTTTTTACCTGCGATAGTTTGCTCAGAATGATGGTTTCCAGCTGCATCCATGTCCCTACAAAGGACATGAACTCATCCTTTTTTATGGCTGCATAGTATTCCATGGTGTATATGTGCCACATTTTCTTAATCCAGTCTATCACTGATGGACATTTGGGTTGGTTCCAAGCCTTTGCTATTGTGAATAGTGCTGCAATAAACATACTTGTGCATGTGTCTTTACAGCAGCATGATTTATAATCCTTTGGGTATATGCCCAGTAATGGGATGGCTGGGTCAAATGGTATTTCTAGTTCTAAATCCTTGAGGAATCACCACACTGTCTTCCACAATGGTTGAACTAGTTTACAGTCCCACCAACAGTGTAAAAGTGTTCCTGTTTCTCCACATCCTCTCCAGCACCTGTTGTTTCCTGACTTTTTAATGATCGCCATTCTAACTGGTGTGAGATGGTATCTCAATGTGGTTTTGATTTGCATCTCTCTGATGGCCAATGATGATGAGCATTTCTTCATGTGTCTGTTGGCTGTATAAATGTTTTCTTTTGAGAAGTGTTTGCTCATATCCTTCACCTACTTTTTGATGGGGTTGTTTTTTTCTTGTAAATTTGTTTGAGTTCTTTGTAGGTTCTGGATATTAGCCCTTTGTCAGATGAGTAGATTGCAAAAATTTTCTCCCATTCTGTAGGTTGTCTGTTCACTCTGAAGGTAGTTTTTGCTGTGCAGAAGCTCTTTAGTTTAATTAGATCCCATTTGTCTGTTTTGACTTTTGTTGCCATTGCTTTTGGTGTTTTAGACACGAAGTCCTTGCCCATACCTATGTCCTGAATGGTACTGCCTAGGTTTTCTTCTAGGGTTTTTATGGTTTAATGTCTAGGATTTTATGGTCTAATGTCTTTAATCCATCTTGAATTAATTTTTCTAAAAGGTGTAAGGAAGGGATCCAGTTTCAGCTTTCTACATATGGGTAGCCAGTTTTCCCAGCACCATTAATTAAATAGGGAATCCTTTCCCCATTTCTTGTTTTTGTCAGGTTTGTCAAAGATCAGATGGTTGTAGATGTGTGGCATTATTTCTGAGGGCTCTGTTCTGTTCCGGGTATGGATAATTTTTAAACCTCATATATTATGTACAACATCCTTCTAATGTAGCTCCACTACTTACAGGTATTGGGACCATATGTAAATTATATAAGCTTTATGAATCAGTCCTTCATTTATAAAATAAAGATAATGGCACTAATATTAACTTAGTGGAATTGTGGTGAAGATTAAATAAAATTTTAAAAGTACTGCACACTATCTTTGGCTCATAATAAATCCTCAATAACAAATAACAGGTATGAAAATATTTCAGGTTCACTGACAGTTAAGCACGGTCCCTGTCTATTTATAGAGCTCAGACTGGCCATGACTTACTTTATAGAGACTTGTATGAAGTCATTCACATAGGCCCTTCACTACCCTGGAAGTGAGATGTACAGACATTTTTCACAATGTTCAATGCCCTAAGCAGGATGGTACCTAGGATGTTTCTCTCAGGGAACACTCACAGCCCCTCAGGCCCTACTGCATCAATCTCTGAGATCTAGTCCATAAGGATTCCTTGCCAGCCCAAGACACTGCTTCCTCTCCCATACTTTTTACAGTAGAAGGTCTAGGTTAGTCAGTTCCAACATTTCAAACACTTCCCGTTTGGCTCATAGCAACAGTTAAAGAACAGTTAAAGATTAACAGGCAGTGATGGGATTTAGTTTTTTTTTTTTTTTTTTTTTTTTTTTTTTTAACAACCAAATAACACCCATTCAAAACAGAGAAATGTCTGCTAAATACATCCCCAGAAAGGGAAAGAAGCTATATGAAATGAAGTGGCAAAACATATAAAATGGTCAGGGATTTCTCTTTCATTACTGTTATCAAATTTCAAAATTAAAAAGTCAATAGGGGTATAATATTTATTCAAGGGACACAAAGCACATGGAACAATGCTCAAAGGTGCATTTTAAAGACCTTCAAACACGTTAAGGGAACTGAAGTTATAAGATAATAAAAATACTATTACAGCCCATTAAGCCTGTTGTAATGGTGCTCAGGGATGATGCAGTCATGTTTTGCAAAAAGTTATTTTCGCCCATTTCCCTGAGAGGAAATTCATTCCAACCCAGATATTTTCAGACTGGAAGACACAACAATGCAGAAATGTATGTAGCCACCAATGCAGACCTCAAGCACTAATTTGAGAGTTGAAGGTGTTGAGAAGTGCAACAAGCCAGAAAGAATTATCAAGTTAAAAAGCTGCTTTTTGCTTTATTTTATTTTGTTTTATGCCTAAATCACTCAGATTTGTCAGGGCTAAAAACTCAAAAGCTAATTAGGTCAAAAGTTCAGGCTTTCAATATTTTGCATTTGTGTTTCTGAAAAAAAAAAATCAACAAATGCTTTATCAAATGGTGGGAAAGCACTGTTTTGATAAGGACAATTTTATTTTATTTTTTTGCCACAGAGCATCATTCACTATGATCGCCCAGGCGGGAGTGCAGTGGTATGATCTTGGCTTACTGCAACCTCTGCATCCCGGGTTCAAGCGATTCTCCTGCTTCAGCCTCCTGAGTAGTTAGGATTACAGGTGCCCACCACCATGCTCAGCTAATTTTTGTATTTTTAGTAGAGACAGGGTTTTACCATGTTGGCTAGGCTGGTCTCAAACTCCTGACCTCAAGTGATACGCCCACCTTGGCCTCCCAAACTGGTGAGATTATGACAATATTTTATAATACATTATTTCAAATGATTACTGAATTTACTGTTAATAGGGTGATTTAAATACACATATATATGTATGTGTATATATATATGTATACATACATATATATCTTTTAATCGCATATACAACTCATCAGAGAACATAATCTAAAATCATAACTGTTAATGACTGCTGTTGACTGTATTTTTTTGTTGTTGTTCCAACTCCAGAATCCAGAACAGTGCTGGCACCTAATAAGTAGGAGGTCAATACATTTTTTTAATGAACAAATAATTGAATGATTACCCAGATATGTATGGATAAATATACTTGTGTGTGTATGTATACATGGCTTGGGAAATTTAAGAAAAGGGAGGGAAGACAGGTCACATATATTAAATACTAACTATGGACCCATCTCTATTTTAGTGTTTCATTTATATCATTTAACCCTCACAATAACTCACAAAAAAAGCTCACAGAGAATAAGCAACCAGAACATATAGTCACAGAGTTATTAACAATAAATGGTGGAAATGGATTTTGAACTCTGTGGATCTATTTTGCTGTTAGCATTCTACCATGCCACATCTTGAGATTCATTCTTTCTCCACTGGATATGAGTAATGACCAATCAAAAATAGTGAAATAAAATAATATGGCAAAATGCTAGAAATACTGAGCATCTCAAAGAACCTAGTGTTACACAGGACATGACAATGCTCTGGTACAAGCCTGCAGTGAAGGTACACAATGAGGATGAATGGGAAGCAGGTGGATTGGGAGGCTAGCTCTGGCCACAGGCAGGATCTGTCCTGAAAGCAAGGTCTTCATTTAATCCTTACAGTAACTCATAACCAAGGTTGAAAGGTTAAGCAACAAGAGCATAGGTCCATGTAGCTTATAAATGGTGAAAATGGATTCCCTGCATCATTTTTACTCTTTCTATTCTAAAACACTAATCTTGTGATTTACTCTTCTTCTATATCACTATTTTTCTTTCAATAGGTTTTTGGGGAACAGGTAGTGTTTGGTTACATGAATAAGTTCTTTGGTGGTGATTTCCGAGATCTTACTGTACCCATCACCTGAGCAGTGTACACTGTACCCAAGGTGTAGTCTATTATCCCTCACCCGCCTCCCACCCCTTCCCCCAAGTCCCCAAAGTCCATTGTATCATTCTTAGGCTTGTGTGTCCTCATAGCTCCCACTTCTGAATGCGAACATACAATGTTTGGTTTTCCACTCCTGAGTTACTTCACTTAGAATAATGGTCTCCAATCCCATTCAGATTGCTGTGAATGCCATTATTTCATTCCTTTTTTTTTTTTTTTTTTTTTTTGAGATGGAGTCTCGCTCTGTCGCCCAGGCTGGAGTGCAGTGGCGCGATCTCAGCTCACTGCAAGCTCCGCCTCCCGGGTTCACGCCATTCTCCTGCCTCAGCCTCCCGAGTAGCTGGGACTACAGGCGCCCACAACCGCGCCCGGCTAATTTTTTGTATTTTTAGTAGAGACAGGGTTTCACCGTGGTCTCGATCTCCTGACCTTGTGATCCGCCCGCCTCGGCCTCCCCAAGTGCTGGGATTACAGGCGTGAGCCACCGCGCCCGGCCATTTCATTCCTTTTTATAGCTGAGTAGTATTCCATGGTATATATATACCACATTTGCTTTATCCATTCATTGATTGATGGGTATTTGGACTGGCTCCATTTTTTTTCCAATTGCAAATTGTGCTGCTATAAATGTGTGCGCAAATATCTTTTTTGTATAATGACTTCTTTTCCTCTGGGTAGATGCCCAGGAGTGGGATTTCTGGATCAAACGGTAGATCTTTTAGTTCTTTAAGAAATTTCCACACAGTTTTCCATAGTGGTTGTACTAGTTCACATTTTCCCCAACAGTGTAAAAGTGTTCTTTTTTCACCATATCCACGCCAACATCTATTATTTTTTTATTATGGCCATTCTTGCAGGAGTGAGGTGGTATGATATCATATCGTGGTTTTGATTTGCATTTCCCTGATAATTAGTGATGTTGAGCATTTCTTCATCTGTTTCTTGGCCATTTGTGTATCTTCTTTTGAGAATTGTCTATTCAAATGTCCTTAGCCCACTTTTTGATGGGATTGTTTTGTTCTTGCTGTATATCACATTTCTCAACCAGGGACGATGTCTGGTGGCATTTTTTTATTATCACATCAGAAGCGTGTTATTGGTATGTAATGCATAGAGGCCAGTAATCTATCAAAGCACTCACTTACATATGTGTCTGTAAAGTGCGAGACACTCCTCTAAGCACCAGGTATAGGGAGGTAAGGAAATCAGACAATGTCCTCTGTCTCAAAGGTCCCATTCAAAAGTGGGAGATAGACCTGAAGCCCATAAATAAAATTAGTTCAGATAGTAACGAATGCCAAGAGGATAACAAAACATCGTTAAATGGGAGAAAGATGAAGGTGATAAGTTTAATATTAGACTAGTACTAGATAAGATGGTCAGAGAAGCACTCTTTGAATAGGGAACTTTGCGTGGACACTTTTAATTCTAAGAAAGATTCTGGGAGTCAAACAAACAGCCACTGCATTAGTTCTATCAAGAAAGGATGTTGGGTGGTCAAGCAATTAAAAAAAGTCAATTTAGCTGGGACATGCTGAGTCAAAAGGAGGTTGTGCTTCATGCTGAATTAGAGAAGACAAAAGGGCCAGATCATTTGGGGCTTTTCAAGTCCCAGGTAAGAAGTTTACATTTTAATATAAGTCAATTAATTGTGACTGGATGGTTTTATCATGGGGAAAAAAATGGGTCCCATTGTAAAGCTCCCTTTGACTTCCATATGTGAATCTGGCACGGGGCAGGGCAAGGACAGAAGTACAGGAATGGCTTAGGAGTATGCTATCGTCCTCCAGGCAAATGACGATGGTGACTTTAAGATACAGGAAAGTGGAAGTATAAAGACAGAATAGGAAAGAGTCTATTGGCAATCAAACAATCTCCCCAGTGAAGCGCTATCACAATGAAAGGAACACCCCCATGGAAAATGAAAACACAGATGACAGCTTAAATGAAAATGATCCACTTAAATTTTTTTTGGAATTATAAACAATGGGGATTGACAAAGTTTGCAATAATAAAGCCCTTGTTCAAATTCAATTTTCATAAAATTCAGCTTTACCTTGCTCTTGTGGATGTGTTCTGAAAAGATTTTTCTTAACATGAAAATCGGTGTCTGTGGGAAAACTCAAAGGCTTATTAGGGAATACTCTGTCTTTTGTCATACACTAAAAATCTGTCTTTGAGGCACTGAAAATTTCATACACGTTGAGATCCACACTTATCCCAGTATACTTTTCTATCTATACGGCCTAAAGGCCATTCGCAAACTACAAATGGACTGTCTTACCAAAGTTTATTTGCAAATCAGTTACTTGGGACCCAGAACATAAATTTCCAAAGAAACAACATTGTGTTGTAAATAATGGCTAGATTACTTAGCCAGGCAACCAAAGTTCTAACTCACACTGTATTTATATTAAAATACCAAAGCTGCAACAATTGTAAATATTGCTTCTATGGGAAAAGAGGCTGAAATTCCGATTCGTAATGCCTGGTGTCTGAGAATGAGAATGAGGAGTTTTCCCATATCCTGATGCCTGTCTTGATACCAGAAGGGGTTTGGGGGTCTCAAACCACAGGGGCTGAGGGTTCGACTCCTCACCAGTGTAAGAAAGGTGATGCAAGGATGGCGTCTCCAGTGGAGGATGAGGCACTGGGAGTCAGGGATACAAGAGGTATCTGCATTAATTCACTCAACAAGCATCTGGCTGGAAGGTGGAGATGCAACAATGAATAAGGCTTCATGTGTCTCATCCCACAGTGCAAAGCCTTTATCACAGTGGGAGGGGAGGCAAGAGGTATTGATAGAGACAGGAGACAGCCAAGGGTCCCCAGCGAAACCCCACCTTCAAGGCTAAAACAGCCTGAAGGCTGAAAAACCAGACTGCTGGTCCCGGATGAAGCCCGCCCTTTGCCGACTGTTTCTCTCTGAACAACGCCCACCTGCACACTGGGAGGATGGGGTGGAGGCTCAGGAGGTTTGCGCCATTTGCAGCTGGGAGGAGCCTGGCTTCTTCAGTTCCTGGGTGGTGCCCTGGGATTCAATCTCTAAGGTGAGAAACCTGCTAGCAGTACTCTCTCTCACCCTGCTGAGTGTTATTTATTTTTTTTTCTTTTTGCCCAATAAATTCTGTTCCTCATCCTTCTATGTGTCTCCAAGGCTAATCTTTCCTGGTCATGTGACAAGAACCTGGTTTTAGCTGAACTGAGAGGAAAGTTCTGCAATAGTAGAGGGGAAAAGGGATGTTTGGGAAAAAGTGAGGCTCTGGTGACAAGAACAGATGTGAGTGTCCTAGTGAGAGGTTCTTGGGGACAGAAGAAAAAAGAAAGAATCATGAATTTAACTAAAACTCATTCAGTCTCTGATATAGTATAAACCTTATAGATTCCATCTGCCTAAATCAACCCTCACATTTTACAGAGGAGGAACCTGGTACTAAAAGGCAAAGGAGTCCAGTGGTAATTGTGGAATTGGGTATAAAGTGCTTGATAATCAAATGCCTATTCATATATGCTAATCAATATCAATTTTTCCTTTTAATAAATTATACCCTGGAATAACAGGAAAAGCTTCAGCCGTTAATAAAAGAAGGACATTAAAAGCCACTCCCTTATTTTCCAGGTGAGATAATGGAGGTGCAGGGAGGTAAAGTGATGTGACTTGCGTAAGATGAAGTCATAATGAGGGCTGCCTGGCTTGTGTGACCCAGAGGTTTCCACTGTGCTTCCAGCATGACCAGCCTCATCGCCAAAATGAGGACAAGGAAAAAGAGCTCTATCGCTGGGAGTGGATATCATATGTAGACTAAAAAGGTATATTCCTCTAAGCAAAGATTTTAAACATAATTTCCCACTTATGAAAATTGTTCATTGGTGAAAACAATCATACATGATTTAGACCCTCTTTACCTAATATAAATATGGAGTGAAAGTTTCTAAATGAATTTTCCAAAAAATTAGTATTTGCCCTTTAAGTGACAAAAATTTCGCTATTTTTTTTTTTTTGAGAAATTTCTTCTTTCAAATGTCTTAATTGAATCAATTGAAATGAGTTTTTCCCCACTGAAGTCCTGAAGCCATCATTTCACTTTGGTAATTGAGTAATTTTTATGGGATCTTTCTTATCTGAAGCTGTCTCTGTCCCGTTTTATCGGCATGCTTCCCTTCCCTCCTGCAGCTCCCTAATTCCAATCAGATGCTTCTATTCTTTTACAGACTGAGACAAACTGGATCATAAGGACTGACAGAAAATTATGTAAGGTAAGAGTCCAAAAGCCAAGAGTACTTCTCAAAAGTTAAATAATCATTATGATGGTAATTTTGGTGGCTCAGACGCATCTCCAGTGACACTATTCTGAATATAACTTACTTATCCCTTTTGATCTCAGTTCAGTAGCATTTTCAATTACATCCAAAATCTCAGCAGTTTTCTGAATAATTGAGATAGCAAAAATTTAAACTTCAGTGAGATTTAATTTTTAAGAATATATATAGAATTGGTTTTTCTACTTCAAGTAATACATTTCCACTTTAAATTTCATTTAAAACAACCCTAAATATTTTTCTTAATACCCTTCTTGATAGGTTAATTAGTTTGGAAAAACCAAGTTATATATTTCCACTTAAAGTACTACTTGTGGATAAAAGTTACTATGTGAAAGTCATCTAAATTAATTAATTCTGGAAACACAATATCAAATAAGAGGTACAAGAGAGACAGAGAGATATTAGGTAGCAATAGGCAAACAAGCTACAAATGAAAAATTGTAGCAGCCCCCAATGAAATCATTAGGAACTAAATGCCTATTTGTAATAGGTGGCTTCAGAGACTCCAGAAAACAAATTGGAGATGTGTGGTAATGACTATAACCCCCTAAGTGATTCAGTGATTCAATTATGCACAGCCTTTGCAGGGAAAACTTTACATTTTTGTGTCATATAAGCCAAACCTGACTTCACTGTACATTATTTTAGCCCACTGCTAAACAAGAACCACTGCTAATCTGCACATGTGAAGCCTGGGAAATAAGGTCTTCAATAAAGACCTTTTTTAACTTATCAAAAAGAAATGTGGATTACACTTTTTATAAATAATGTTTCAAAGAGATATCTTTTCAGTTGTAAAAACAGAATGAATGTGTCCAAATATTCAGTCAGCATAGTTGGTTTAGATGATCTCTAAAGGGCTCTTCCATATGAAACTACGTTACAATCACACCAGAGGGAGCACACTTAGGAAACTTAATAACAACAACTCTTCTCTTTCCTTGCAGTTAACAATTGAATATCTTTTACCAGTCTCCATTCTGCCAAAACGTTTTCTGTATACAAGCTGGCAGCACTGGAGAAGTTGTCATCTTCTTTCTTTCCAACTCTTAGCAATGGTAGCCAAAAGTCTCTTTGTTGCTCAAATAGTCCATGCCATCTGCCAGCAGTTTCTCCATCCTGCAGTACCATCTGCCAGGCTCTGCTTCAGCGTCCAGGTCACGTTGCCTGTATGCTATTTCAAATGGCTCTCTCACCAGAAGAGAGAGCGAGCAAACCAACACCTTTTGGTTTTAACCATTCTTGGTAATCCTCACAAACACTGTCCTCCAGCTGACTGGTTCTAAACAGGGCAAAAAGCTCAACAATTGGAATGAAACAATTTCCTTTGTTGTTGTTGGTTTTTTTTTTTTAGCCTAAGAAATTAGACAGCTATAGAACGTTAATATAATCAGTCATTGATATAACACATTTTTATAGCTGTGATTCCTTTTTGTTTTTATAATGTATTCTTAATTATAATAAATTATTCTTCAGATAAAAAAGCAAAAAGGGGAAAACAATCCGTATTTCTACAGTTAATCCTGATTATTTTAAAAGCAACTCCTGGCAGAAATTAATAATTCAGATGAATGTTATTAACAGTATAATGCTAACTTTATGCTGCACTGCACTATTCTTCATTCTAATCTGCTTAAAATTCTTGACTTTAAAGTAGAAAACAACAAGAGCCGCATAACAGTCCCTTAACAAGGTTAAGCCTAAAGAGTTCCATTAATATCCTCCCTAAGGCCACCAGGAAATTCCTTAAAGCGAGAGAGTTTCAGGATTTGCTGTGGATTATGCTCTAGGGCTTTTCTTTCTAGATTTGTTACTGCTAGGAATTTATCTTATGTCTCCATCACTGCCTGGCCTTCAAGGGAGGCCCTTTTTATTCCCACTCATCAAAAATCCCAGGATAACTCAACTACCATGAAATGTGGAAGTCCTTGCTATACTAGCACCAAAATTAAATTAACATTCAATTGAATGTCAGGAATCAAGTTCATTCATAAGAAATTACATTGTTCTACCCAAATGTCAGAAAATGTACATATTTTAAGATGCAACATCTGAGGTTTTCCAATCTTGACAGATGGCAATGTACGCCATAGGCATGTCTGATCTTTATACATGGGGGAGGGTGCTCTTATTATATTAACCTCCACATTTCTTTTACATCTTTTAGCTTTGTAGACCATAGATCTTGATGTTGGGGTATATGGCTATTCTCATCCATTTCTAAAAACATACCTACTTTTATACTCCTAATATGTGCAGAGTAAAGTTTCTAGTTTTTGTTTCCCAAATTTTGATTCACAACAGAATAGCACATACTTGTTATAGTCGAATACTTCCGAATACCACTAAATAAAATTTCATCATACCTATCACTATGCATATTCTGCTCACTTCAAGAAAAAGAAAAGAAAAAACTGGCTATTAAATCTTGCTCTTCAATGTCATTTTTTTGCCTTGAAGCGTATATTTAATAAACATCATGCAAAAGTATTCACATCTAAGATTTTACATTCAAATTTCACTAAAATTTGAGAATAAAAAAGTTCTTAAAAACTCTTACTTTTCAAATATTTAGACAAAACCCATATGAATATTGGAAATATGAGAATGATGCATAATTTTGTGAGCGTTAAAAGCAATAAATATTCTGAAACATAATGTTTTTAAAAATTCTAACTGAAATCAAATGTGTTTTTAAATAAATTGTATATATTGAAGGTATATAACAAGATGTTATATGATATATATGTATTTTGCTATATATTTTACATATTATATGTGTATATATAATATATACACCTATGTAGAGAGTAAAATTGTTACTGTTGTGGAATAAATTAATATACCCATCATCTCACATAGTTAACCATTTCCCCTCACACGGCAAGAACAGCTATAATCTATTCATTTAGCAAAAATCCTAAATACAATACACTATTAATGTACCCTATGTTTTACATTAGATCTTTGGATCTATTCACACTAAACATCTACTACTTTGCATCCTTTGACCTACATATCTCCCTATTTCCACCCCCACCCCAACTCTGGCAACCACTGTTTTATTCTCTCTATATATTTCATTTTCCTTTTTTTTTTTATTCCATAGGTAAGTGAGTTCATGCAATATTTTCCTGTTTCTGGCTTGTTTCATTTAGCAAAATATACTCCAGGACCATCCACGTTGCGGCATACAGCAGAATCTCCTTTCTTAAAAAGGCAGAATAGTATTCTATTGTGTATATACACCACAGTTCCTTTATTGGTAGATACCTAGAATGTCTCTATCTCTTGGCTATTGTGGATAATGCTGCAATGAACATGTTTTCAATTGAGGTGATCCTCTCTGGTACTTTAACTTGAAAGATATTTTACCATTTGATGAAAACTAAGGTTAATATGATAGTATTAACGTATTTGATAAAATGAGCAATTAACTAGTTTCCTTAAGTTTAAATATGTTATTTATATATACTCAAACTTATGGAATCCATTGAATGCATTTACGATATTATGGAAACACTATTGTATCCATTTACACCATAATTTAAAGTTTGGAACTGTGAACCCAGATAAATTCCATTGAGGCACAGTTTGAAAGACAAATCCAAATTACCAAGTGTTCAGGACCAACCCTCCTTTCAGATGATCAAGGATCTGTAGAAGGATGTGTTTGTCTTGGGATGAGCTTTTGTCTTGGGATGAGCTCTTAATGGGGTTCAGAATCTCTAATTATTTCATCTTGACATTTGAGAAAACTTCAGAAGCAGGAAGGCCATTCTCACCTTCCCTTGGCTCTTCTCCCCTGAAGCAGGCTATAAAATCGAAGACGGTCACTCTCTGACTTTCTCCCCAGAAGTGTTCTTCCTATGCTTGGAGGAAAGAAACATTCTTATCTCTGAAGATATAAAGAAGAATCTGAACAAGTAGGCCTTGTTCAACCCCTGTCCCCCAGTTTAATTCCATTAGATCATACTCCCTGTGTCCAAACATATTTCTCTATAATTATCAACTTCTTAATAAAACTTAGCATAAAAATACACAGGTCTCTCTGTTTTTTTGCATCTTAATTTTCTTATGAAGTGTCCTATGTCATGTAAAACTTTTATATTAAGTAAATTTGTATGATTTTTTTCTCATTCGTCTGTCTTTTCTTACAGGGGCCTCAGCCATGAACCTAGCGATGGGTGAGAAATCAAATTTTCCTTCCTCTACATTCTCTTCCACATTAGACAACTTATAAAGGCACCAGTAGCTTGAGAGACTTATACAAACAGGATTTACTCTTAAGATAAAGAGTTATTTTTAGATAAAGGCTCTCCGCTAAAATGTATGCTGCAAATTTATGAACTCCTGAAGAAAGACGTGCCTTCTTGAATCTGAATGATATTAACTGAAGAAAGTTGAAAAAAGATGCTCAAGTTTCAACAGGTGATTGATATGCAGCATTCAAACAGTGATGCAAAACACATAATAATATGAATTTCAGTGACGTCAGCAATAACTGATAGTAAGTGGGAGATTCTTTTTTAAATTTAAAAGTGGAGTGGGGGGGTCAAATATGGAACAAGAAAAGACCCATAACAACCAAACCAATCTTGAGCAAAACAAACAAACAAACAAACAAACAAACAAAAAACCTGGAGGCATTACACACTCTGATCTAAAAAAGAAAATCCTAAAGCTCTTATAATCAAAACAGCATGGTACTGGATGACATAAAACAGACATATCAACCAATGAACATGATAGAAATCCCAGAAAGAAATCTATGACACACAGGTGCCATATGAGAAATAAGTAGAGTTTCTTTAATAAATGGTGGTGGGAAAACCGCATATTCACAAGGAGAAAAATGAAATTGAACTTTTATCTCACACCATATTCGAGAATGGACTCAAAAGAATAAAGAAATCTAACATAAAACTTGAAACTATAAGTAGAAGAAAACAAGGGAAATGCCTCATGATACCAGTCTAGGAAATGATTTATTGGATAGCATTCCAAAAGCACAGGCAATGAAAGCAAAAATAAACAAATAGGATCCCATCAAACTAAAAATTGTTTCCTCTGCACAACAAAGGAAACAACAGAGTGAAGACACAACCTAGATTGGGAGAAAATATTTGCAAACCATCCATCTGATGAGGGGCTAATATTCAAAATATATAGGGAACTCCAACAATTCAACAGAAAGAAAACAACTTGATTTAAAAATGGGCAAAGGATCTGAACAGGCATTTCTCAGAAGAAGAAATACAAATGACCAAAATATATATGAAAATAATGCTCAACATCTCTAATCATCAGAGAAATACAAATTAAAACCACAATGAGATATCAGCTCCTGCGTGTTAAAATGACTATTACAAAAAAGACAAGTGATAAATATTGGTGAAGATACGGAGAAAAGGCAACCTTTGGGTACAGCATTGGTGGGAATGTAAATCAGTACAACCATTTTGGAAAATAGTATGGAGTTTCCTAAAAAATATAAAAATTACCATATGATCCAGCAATCCCACTTCTGTATATATTTCCAAAGGAAATGAAATCAACATGTCAAAGAGATATCTGCACTCCCATGTTTATTTCAGCATTATTCAAAAATAGCCAAGATACGAAAGCAATCTAACTATTCATCAATAAATGAATGAATAAAGAAAATGTGGTATGTTTACACATTGAAATACCATACGGCCTTTAAAAAGAGAAAAATTCTATCCTTTGGGACAACATAGATGGAACTAGAGTACTTTGCTAAGTGAAATGAGCCAGGCACAGTAAGGCAAATACAGAGAGTAGAAAGGTGGGTACCAGAACATGGAGCAATGGGGAGAAAGAATGGGGGGAAGGAAAAATGTACATGAACTAAACTGCATGGTGACCACAGTTAGTAATAATGTATTATATGTTTTAAAATCTCAATCACATGAGGACTCTAAAGAAGACATTCTTACTGAATAGCACCACTTCCATATAGACCTTGAAAGAGTTGGCTCCTCACATCTTTCTTCCAGTTTACTCTTCAGTTTCTTGACTCTCCTGAGTTCCTTTCCACCTACCCCTCCAAGCTTCATCTTACATCACTTGTTCCCTCATCTGCTTTACTTCATTCTCATAATGTTTCTTTCAGTATTTTGAACTCTCCAAGCTCTGCTCTTTCTCAGGATCTTTGCAAATGCTCCTCTGTCTACCAAAAATGTTCTAATCCTTGCTTTTCCATTGCTATTTTCATTTCTTCTTTTATGTCTCAGCATAACATTCCTCCCACAGACATGTTAGTTTGATCCCCATCCTCCTCCTATAGTTGGCTACTGATTCCTTCATCTTTCTTCCAGTATACTCTCAGTTTTCTTGAACTCTATTTATATAAAACTCCTCTATCCACTCTAACTCCTTTACTTTTTCTACCTAGCATTTACCACAACTTGTAATTATACACTTATTTGTGCCATTACTTATTAAAATGTGTATTATTTATTAAAATGTGTTTCACATGCTAGAATGAGGCCTATATGGGCAAGGATCATATTTATTGTGTTCACTGATGCCTCCTCAGCTTCTAGCAACATGCTAAATGCATACAAAGTGCTCAGTTAACATCAGTGGGAAAAAAAATGACTGAACATGTCCTCTGTTTTCTTTTTGTTTCTAAAGTTCGTTCATCACTCATTTAGTTATTTGTTATGGTTGTCAGCATATTCTTTAGTTTGCTGAGCTTGTGTATATAAGAAGTTTCAATACTGACTTCCATTGCCAGCTTTCTTACGTCTGACTTATTCTGTATAATGAAAGTGGAGAACTGAATGAAGACCAAATGATTATTGCAGTTTGCTGAACTCTTGGCCTCAAACAACGCAACCCAGCCTATCATTCTGTCTGAACTTTCACACAGCCAGGCTTCATCGAGCCAGCACTAAAAAACTGTTATTCAAAATTCAGCCCAAGTGGGACATCCACCAAGAAGACTTCCTTGACTCCCTAAGTTGAGTGAGATGTCCTCTATTTTAATTCCAAACTCCTCCTTTTATTTCTTTATTATGGATATTGCACATAGTACTACAATCTATAACTTACTCAATAGTTCCTATGGAACATATGTTTTTCAAATCAGAGCTAGAATATACTAATACCTGATAAAATTTGATGAATGATTAGATGCTCATAGTGATAATCATTAAAAAAATAGTTATAAGGAAAATAGAGTATTAAAAATAATGCCAAAGAACAGAAAGAAACACTTTCTAACACATTCATGCATATCTTGATAACTAAATAATCCAATGAACTTTAAGACATTAATATTTCATTATTTCCATATTACATTATGAATATAAAGAATTGAGAAATACCATATAATAACTTAGGACCTGAAAGAACTTCAAAAATGTTAACTTTTATTATCAAATTAGATTGTAATGGGCTTTCCTTTATTATATACTGTATTTCATTAGTGACAACTAAATATTCAACAGTCCCCATTCTATCTCAATTAAATAAATTTTAGCTGAGTTACTGAGCCTTTAAAACTTAAAGAAGTTAGCACTTAAAATGGAATAATTAGAACCGCTTTTGTAATTAAGAAACAAGACACTCTGGAGCATTGCATTTCTGTAGAATTATTGCATGTCTTAAGCACATTAAGACTGACACCAAAGGCACAATGCCTCAGCCTCTTGAGAAATATACTAATCCCTAGATATCCACTGCTTAAAGCTGCTTGCTGTGTATAGATTTTTTTTCCAGTATTTAGATATCAACTCAAAATTTTTTTACTTCATGTTTATAACATTATTCCAATTTGTATTGGGAAACAGTATGACAGCTCTCTTTTTACAATATGAACATTTAAACTATTGGCCAAAAGGAAATACACAGTCATATGCTTTATTATGAAATTAACTTTATGTATTACCCTAAGTTGTAACAGTCCTTAACCAGAATCTCCCCTATATACATACATGAATCTATATATACACATAAATATATACACAGTATTTCCCACAGGGTAATAATGAAAATTAAAGAGAACTGAACTCCACTGGAATTTAAAAGCAAAATAACCACCTAAAACACTATTAAGAAAGCCTCAAAAATAGCAGTTTGCCAAAAAACAAACAAACTTGTGGCAAGAAACCTAAAAGACTAAAACAGATTTGGAATGTGTTACAGGGCAGTCATTTGTTACACACTACTGTCATTACTCTCTAACACCTTCCTTATATCACACTGTGGGAGCTGTAGTGATTTCACACTCAAACTCTTTCATCAATCAAAACCATCTATTGAAAAAAGATTGTCAGCCTGGTGCGGTGGCTCATGCCTATAATCCCAACACTTTGGGAGGCTGAGGCAGGCAGGTCACCTGAGGTCAGTAGTTCGAGACCAGCCTGGCCAATATGGTGAAACCCCGTCTCTACTAAAAACATAAAAATTAACTGGGCACGGAGGTGGGTGCCTGTAATCCCAGCTACTCGGGAGGCTGAGGCAGGAGAATCGCTTGAACCAGAGAGGTAGATGTTGCAGTGAGCCGAGATCACGCCACTGCATTCCAGCCTGGGCAATAGAGTGAAACTTAGTCTCAAAAAAAAAAAAAAAAAAAAAAAAAAAAAAGATTGTCAAGTGCTACATCCATGTGTTTTTGCTCTTGTTGATATCATTCTGTTGGCCAGTTGATAATGTACATTTTATTGCAATGTGTCCGTTTATTAATAATGACATAGGTCCAAGCTTTCTAATCTATTTAACCTATATAAAATGTTTAATGGCAAACTCAAATACAGTTGGATAGTCACAGCAAAACAATAAGTATCACTGAATCTTATTTTAAAGTTAATGTTAGAATAAAATCCTGTAAAATAAAGTTTGAATTCAGAATCTAGTTTGGTGAAATGTTTACCATTCACTCTGACAACAAGTTGGTTAGTCTAACTATACTCTACTCATTCTAATATTCTTCTGCTATTCTATTCAATCAGAAGCCTTGAGGAAAGTCACTTTGGTTAGCATGAGGGTGGGGAGGGAGGAGATGATTACTGCTTACCACACCCTTCCAGGGCTTACAAATAGCAAAATCACACAGCCAGGCGGACTTGAATTATTTTCTACTTTTGTTTATCAATTTTTCTTGGTGACTAGGGGAGACAAGCAGAAAGGGAAGTGTGTGTTTCACCAAGGTTAGTAAATGGGAAATACTGGAGCTCCTCTGGTATAAACCAGGGTAATCATTACGCTTCATTTTATAATGGCTTAGAACACTGACATTCTATTTGGGAATACTTACATTATTCAAGTTTTCCTGACCTGAGAAACATTCTCCCCACTTTAAGAACAATTCTGCCAAAATGTAAGTACAATCTATAAACCAAATGCAAGCCTTCTACAAAAGACTGTACTTCCACAGTCTTTGTCTTACTTCACCAGATGGAAACAATATGATTCCTTGTACAGCACTCAGTGCAATTTGCCAGACAGTCATAATGATCAAGCTACCAATACAAAAACAGGCATATACCATGTGTGGAGCACTGTAAGACCTTATGCAAAAACATAAAAGATACATTAAGCACAGTCCCTGTCCTAGCTTACAAACTATGCAAACTCATAGGCAGTCACATGTTTCAGCATTTGGTCAGTGCCTGCTCAGCTACGGTAGAAAAAGAGTGACACCCTCCAGTAGGAGTCAGGGGCTTTGAGAACGCCACCAGCACTGCCCGCTAGCTAACACGAAGCAAATATGAATACAATGAGCTCATATCGGCAACTTCCTGCTGAGCTATGATCACCAAATGCAGCAACTGCCTCTGCCTTTTACATGTTTTCATCACTTTCACCCCATTAATCATATATATGTATATATATACACGTATATATGATTATATACGAGTATATATGTATATATGATATATATGTGTATATATGTATATATGATATATGTGTATATACATATATATGAGATATATATATAGACTGATTAAGAAAGTTCACCTAGGTTTATCTCTCAAAAGCCTATGAGACCCAATCACAATAAATAGACAATCTCAGCTGTCCCAGAAAGGTTTACTTTCTGCAAAATATCAAGGCAACCCAGTGGTTTCAATTACTTCTTTTCCATTGGAAGAATGAATTCAAGTATGAGGTACTCATTTCCCATTTGTTTATTTAGTGGAAATAACAGAAGAAGAAAAGTAACAAAACAGGAACATCATGCCACGAATATCATGCCACCAAATCTCACATCACATACTGTTTTCAATGAAACAAAATGGAGACAAAATATAAACTAAGCTTCAAGTAGCAAATCTGAAAGCATCTAATACTGGAATTTTGCCAAGGCAAACCATGCAAGTTGTTTGGCAGGACTGACTACCATCTGAGACCTGGATTAACATGTGCCAGCTCCAAAAGACTTGTAGACATGTATGGGCATATGCATAGATATGTGCACATATCTAATATGTTAACTCTTCAGCTTTTAGAAAAATACCAATTTATTTCATTCACTATGCACTAATTCTCAATTTCTCCATTACCAGAAACCACCATTGTTTCTGGAAATACTAAATGACAATTTACTTATCCTTCTGTAAAACAGTAAGTCACTTAGCTCCCAATTTTTAATGATTACTTAGGCCAGCTGCACAAAAAAAAATGATAATTTAAACATAAGTTCTAGTCATGAGTAAGAATACACTAACAAATTAAGAAAGAACAGCGTTTTGAAAAAATATTTTTTTCTTTTGAGGAAAAACATTTTTTTTTCTGACAAATGCTAAATAATGTGTCACTAACTGTCATTTATTAGATGCCCTTGAAGGCCTAAGGTGTGAAAATGCAGTCTTTTAAAGATTCTTCAAATTAGTATTTTGGGATGATAACATTGTACTAACATTTAAATTTCATGAAAAGGTTCAGAAGTTATATTACAAAGATGTCAGCACTTCACTATTCCCTAAGTACCAAGATTCTTCTCATATTAGTTAGAATTCAGTGTCTCAAACTTACTCATGTAAAAGGTTGCAAGAAGGTTAATATTCAGCCTAGTCCTATGTTGAATCAGCAATGCTGAATGGTTGAGTTAGAAGTCTTAATTACAAACATATTTACCAAGAGTTTCTATTTTTAAATAATATGCATATAGTAATTTGTGAATTAGAAATAATCTTAATTCTCAGGAGATTCTTATGTCCTGTACGTCCTACAGAGTATTCATTTTTCTATCTTCTTGAAAAATGACAGCACTCTAATTATTCTGTCAAGATTAATAGACCCCAAATTTGACTCTTAAATCTCAGTGGATGTCTTTTTCCAATAGCCACTTCTCCTAATTTGTGACATTTTTCTTCCCTAAAATTGTGTGTTGCAAGAATTTTCATAAAGTCAATTTATATAGCCAAACAACCTCTAAATCAAAGAAATAGAATGATATAATCATGAGAGAAATTAGAAAACAACTTAAAGAATCTTAACAAGAGCTTTACAAAGGACCTTAAAGATTGATTTTAAAAATTGTTTATAAGCTAGAAACTTTATCTTCTAATGAGACAGAAGAAACTCTAAATGAGAAAACTAAGTCAAATAAATTTTTACTTGAAAAATGTTATGAAATGAAGACTATAAATAACGTATAGATGGTAAAACTCAAAGTAAGAGATGCAGGAAGTTAGCAAGCACATATGCCAGCTTTTAGTTTAAGAATACAGACTTTATTTTTAATATATGCTTAAAATATATATAGATACATAGATAGATAATAGATAGGTAAATATATAGAGTGAGACTCTGTGTATCTATTTATCTATCTGTCTGTCTGTCTATCTATCCAGGCTGGAGTGTGCAATGGCACAATCATAGCTCACTATAACCTCAATCTCCTGGGCTAAAGCGATCCTCCTGCCTCAGCCTCCAGAGGAGCTGGAACTACAGGCATGTACCACACACCCAGCTAATTATTTTTTATTTTTGTAGAGACAAGGTCTCACTATGTTGCCCAGGCTGACAGCTGATATTTTGACAGCAATTCTGGAAGCCAGAAAACAGTGCAGTAATATTTTTCAATGCGCTGATAATTGTCAAATTAAAACCCTACACTTACTAACTTCTACAAGCAGAACCGAATAAACTTAAAAGACAGATGGTAACCAGTGGTCCCTCCTTATCCACAGGGGATATGCTCCAAGACCCCCGGTGGATGCTTAAAACTGTGGATAGTACTGAATCCTATATATACTATGTTTATTCCTATACATACTCACCTATGATAAAGTTTAGCTTATACACTTCATAAACTTTAGGCAGAATAAGAGATTAATACAAATAATAAAATAGAACAATTATAACAATACACTGTAATAAAACTTATGTGAATATGGTCTCTCAAAATATCTTATTGCACTGGACTCTTCATTTTTGTGAGGATGTAAAATGATAGAATACCTATGTGATCAGATGAAGTGAGATGAATGATTGTGACTGTAACTTTTACAGTTTCAGACCCAACAGCAAACTAGCACAAATTTCTCTTTCCTTCTTCACAATTTCATTGATAGAAGATTCCTTCTTACCACAGATCTTAGTAACCTCAGCATATGACATTTTCCTTTCCTTATTGAGAACTTGCACTTTTTCACTTAAAGAACTTGACGACGACTCTTTGGCATATCCAAATTGCCAACAACACTACACTTATGGGACATTATTCAGTAAAATAAGAGTTACTTGAAAACAAGCACTGAAGTACCACCACAGCTGAACTGATGACTTAGAAGGCTACCAGGTGGAATGGATAGTAGCCTATAGACAGTGAATATGCTGGACAAAAGGATGATTCATGCTCCAGGTGAGACGGTGTGAGATTTCATCACACTCCTCAGAATGGAATGCAATTTGAAACATATGAATTGTGTATTTCTGGAATTTTTCAGTTAATATTTTAGGGCCACAGATAACTGAAACCACAGAAAAAGAAGCTGCAGATAAAGGTGGACAACTATTTAAGTATTTGTCATTTAAGACCTTATTAATTATGCATGTTAAACTCGCTAGTTTTTTTTCATGAATCTAGGCAAGCTAACTCTAAAATTTCAATTGTTTCAATTCTGCATGTGTATGCACACTGATTTGCAATTTAAGCATATTTCTTGTGGTGGCTTCCAGTCAAAGCCATTTGAAAATCACTGTTCTATAGTTACAGCAATAGAGGACAGCAGCTACTCCTATAACGTAGTTGAAACACAAACGATGCTAGGCAAAAAAAAAAAAAAAAAAAAAAAAAAAAAAAAAGTTACAGAAAAATAGCTGTTACACATTTCCCTCAAGAAACAAACATACCTAAACAATATATAGTTTCAGGATATAGAAATATGTGGCAATAATCTATTCCTTAATCTGTGTGATGACCACTTTATTCTTGAACCTGTGTATATACAGATTATGATAAAAGTAACAAACTTCAAATATGACTATATTAAAATATGGAGTATATCTCATAAGAAGAGACAATCCCAATTTCTATGGCTCTGTAATTCCCTCCTTTCATCTACAGTCAGAGGATGAGTTTGAAAGGAATAGTGGACTGGGCATATTCCCTGTAGTTCAGGGAAGTGAACACATTACAAGCTGTCAGAATCTCCTGGTATAAGAATTAATTTTTTTCTCAACAAGGAGACAATACATTCATCCAACAAGGAGATAATGTGTCATCCATATGTAGAAGAAAATGGCTTAAGAAATACTGTCAGGTATAGGAAGCCTCCTGACTATCTCGTGTGCTCACTGGACCTTGTTTGTACTTGTACACACGTAGCTGGGGAAAGAGAGAGAGAACGACAGAGCGCAAGTGCTCTTATAACTCTTCTTTTTAAGGACACTAACCCTATCATATCAAGGCCCCAGCCTTACAAAGTTATTTTACTTTAATTAACTCCTTATACTCACACTGAGGGTTAATGCTTCGACATATGAACTTTGTGTCGGGGGAACGATCAGTTCACGGCAATGACAATCAGGGATTAATTTTAGCTATTAGAATTCTGCAATGTATATGCCTATGTATTTCTCTAGAACAGATACCTAGCATTTGAATGCTGGATCAAAAGTTACACATTGTTTTTAGTTCCAAAAGTTGTTTTATAAACTGCCCTACCAAAACGGCTTGAGCAATTTCCATCCCCACCATTGGTCATATGAAGAGCAACTGCCTTCCCACACCAGTGTGAGAAAGCAAACCCTGGATCTTACCACTCCTTATCCATTTGACCAATCTCAAGAAAGCATTTTCTTTTAATTACCAATTCCTAGAGAGTGAGCGTGAGCATTTTGTCAATGTTTGCCATTCCTTTCCTCTGTAAATCTGTTATTCAAAACCTTTGCATTTTTTTCCTTTTCTTCATTTGTTTTACTATTTGGAATTATAGAAACTTCCCTTCATATTCAAGATATTAATCCTTTGACCATTAATTATTCTTTTCCCAATCTGCAGATATTCTTTCTCAATCTGGCTCTTGTCTTTTAACTAGGTATGGTGTTTTATCACATACGTATTTTCCACTTTTATATAGGCATATATGTCAATTCTTCATATAGGTAAGAAGGACAATAAAATCTTGAAAATATTTTTCAGATCACTTACGTCTATACATAGCATTTAGGAAAAAATGACTTTTAAGTAGTAAGCCATTCAAAGAAGTTTGAGATTGATGTGTAGTTGTGAAGGATATAGTTTTATATGAAATAAAATCAACTGAAATCAGAGTCTATTCACTTGTAACGGCAGGGGTCTATGTATTTACCTATGTAAAGGTAGGGGTCTCCTATGTAAGGCTCTCAGAATTGAAAGAAATCAGCCATACTCTTATATTGCACAAAAGAGCAAATCAGATTTCATGCATAGGTGCAGTCTTTAGAATTTCTGTTTTTCATAAACTGTAGAACAAACAAGGACTACCAAGATTTTTAAAAGGTATTATCACCCCTTACATATCTAACAATGTAATTTTTACTCTATGAGTAAAATCTATAAAATATTAAAATATACTTCTAGCTGGTATTTGATGATTTCTACAATACAGCTTATTTTTTTAAAAAAAATTAAAAAGCATTATTAAAAATAACAAATTATACCTATAAAAAGCTAAGATTTTCCACACAAAAAAGTTGTTCAAAGCAGAAAGTTAAATCCTAAATTACCAGAATATGCAGCTTTAAAGAAATTAGTTATTTTCATCTTCCTACTTCAAGTCAGCAAGAATATCATGTATCATAATGAGTGGTGGCTACATATACTTTTTATAGCTTCTAGTTTATTCCCTTTGAGGGTAACATTAACACCTGTCAGACTGTACTCTATTACATTCTCCCAAATTGACTTCCAGTTTAACACATGCTTCTATTTTCAACTCTCATTTAGCTATAGGTAATCCTCAGCGTGCACGATACATTTTCCTCTTTTAAGATATGTACTCTGTGAGAGGTTTTATCTTGAAAATCTTGCATCTTTTTTCCCTTAACAATTTGACCTAGAAAAGTGGCCCAGTGGGGGAGGACAGTAAGAGCAACTGAGGCCAAATGGCAATATACTCACATATAAACAGATAATAGACTTCTCATATTTAAAAATACATGAAAGGGGAAAGTCAATAATGTAAAGTTATTAAAACATTTTCAAATAAAATAAAACTTACAACTTTTTCAAGATCTTATTGGAGAACTACACCTTAGAAAATGTTTATCTCACAAATAATTTAATGGGTTGATTTGAGCTAAAAAGAATAGGCCTGTAATTCAGCTGGAGCAATGCTTTATCATTTGGTCAATGCTTACTGACTCCTATCACATGCAAGTCACTATGCAGGACTTCATCTTCGATGTAAAAACATGTAACACCCAGCCCCCGCCATCCAGGTGCTCACAGGTTAGTACCAAAATGTTAGAATTTAGCATATTTAATATCATCTACCTAAAATGACATCTGTGAGAGCATTTCTTTATATTTCATAAAGCTGGGTTTCTATAAACATTCTTTTATAGCTCATTGAGATTACAAATTAAAATATTAAACTAAAAAATAAAATTTTGCATTTTTACATCTCCTAAACTAACATTGCTAATCAACTTTAAATGGCTATAAGCAATGACTCAGGATGAGTCTATTTCATGGTTTTTATCTAGTGATAATTTACTTAGAGTGGTACTAAAATTATTTACTCTCAGACATCAATGAATGATAACTTATGAATGACTAAGTAACTTTTGTACAGAAATAATAATTACGTAATTCCTTGGGACAAATTTGGATAAAAACAAACATAAGTGCACACATTTAAAAGGTAACCATTTCCTTTGGGAAAGGCGTATTTGTGATTAGGTAAGACAATGTCTGTCCTTTATGCATAGTTCACAAACGAGTAGTTTCTCAAAAACTAGTAGTTTCTCTCTCCTCTCTGCTAATTTGCTAAATACATCTGACAGAATTTCAGCTTTCATCAGCTTTGTGCATTGCCATTACTCATAAGCAAAATCAGTATTAAATAAATTAGTATTACCTGATAGTATGGGGCTGTCAGGTTGCAAAAAAATTTTGGAAATAGAACTTTTCCTTTGTAAAACTCCAAAGAATTTTGAGATCCTCTGAATAACATGTATGAATGAAAAAGAAGAGAAAATAAAGACACATTGAGAACAAATACAAAAACATATTTTGATCGAAAGAGTTGAAGCTTTAGATCCAAACAGACAAAGGCAGAAATTCAGATGCACCTGCTTCTCTGGCTTTAAACTCTGGGCAGGTTGATTAAGGAAACTGAGTTCTGGGCTGGGTGCGGTGGCTCACACCTGTAATCCCAGCAGTCTGCGAAGCCAAGGTGGGCAGATCACTTGAGGTCAGGAGTTCGAGACTGGCATGGCTAATATGGTGAAACCTCGTCTCTAATAAAAATACAAAAATTAGCCAGGTGTGGTGACGTGAACCTATAGTCCCAGCTACTCAGGAGGCTGAGGCAGGAGAGTCACTGGAACCCCACAGGTGGAGGCTGCAGTCAGCCAACATCACGCCACTGTACCTCAGCCAGGGCAATGGAGGAAAGGAAGGGCAGGGCAGGGGAGGGGAGGGGAGGGGGGGAGAAAAGGGGAGAAAAGGGGAGAGAAGGGAAGAGAAGGGAAGAGAAGGGAGGAAGGAAGGAGAGAGAGAGAGAGAGAGAGAGAGAGAGGGAAAGAGAGAAGGAAAGAAAGAAACTGAGTTCTGTACAGATGATTATGCAGCATAGATACACCATGACTTACGTCACAGAATTGGATGGAAGAGTGAATGTCATGACTTGGACAGTATCTAGTGATTAATAAATGGTAGTGTCCTCCTCCATCCAACTATGAAGCTGACTACTGAACCTTTGGGGAAGGCTTGTCTCATTTTTTTCTCTCTCCAAGCTTTCACTAGTTTAACAACTCTCAAAGTATGGGCCGAGGTTTAGCGGGATCGCCTTCACTTAGGAACCTGTCAGAAATACAGATCCTCGGGGCCCAGCTCAGACCTACCGAATCAGGAACTCTACCAGGAGGGCCCAGACACCTACGTTTGAATAAGCCCTCCAGGAGATTCTGATTAACCCTGGAGTTTGAGAACTACAGATCTTGTGAATCTGAAGCTGAGGAAAGTTTTGCCAAGTCTAGCAAAAATGACCTACTTTCTCCTATTCTGGTACATTTCTTAATGACTCAGCTTCCCTTCGAGAAATTTAACAGCTTTGAGGAGCTAAGGTAGCAGTCCTCAGTGACTCAGCTGTAGAGAAAGCAAAAAAGCAGCCCACAGCACAGGCCTGCTGTACAGAGCGACTTTCTTCATCAGAAGTCAGGTTTCAACAAAAATGTAAAATGTTTTAACATTACAAAATACATTGTTTCAAAATCATCTTTTCCAGACATTTGCTCAGCAATTCTAACCAGCTGTAACAGAAGCCATTCTCCTTCTCTAGGGAGTTTTTAAAGATAAATTTAAATGAGAAAAACCCCCTTAATGTTTCAGGCACATTTAAAAGAAATTTAATTATTAGAGAGATTCTCCCTCTCCATTTTTTTTCTGGCACAGATCCTCTTATGTTTTATAATAATTCTTCATATCAGATGTTGTCAATATATTGCTCTTCTTTAAGGTGCTTACTTAATCCTCCTCATTTGAAAAACACAATATTATTCAATAAAGGAAATGAAAGCAGCCAAGATCACCTTAATTCTGTAGCACACAAACTCTAGACAATCATTTTTCTTCTTCCCAGTACCACTCATGCACCCATGCTGGTGTCAACACATCTAATATTTAGTACCCACCTGGGAGTTTTATATCACCTCATTTTAGATGCTGCAGAGATTAGGAAGGCTTGAAAGACTATTGCTGTGAAAAATAACTGCTATTAAGAGCACACACAAGCACACATTCACACACAGGAATATACACGAACTTAATATCCTTCCATGAAATGAAATCTAACACAAGAAAATCCAAATAAATAGAAAAAATTAGAATTTTCAAATAATTTTTAGTCAGGGAATTTTTCAGAGATTTAATTTTCTATGAGGCAGCTGAACCTTCTGAAATATTAACAACCTGAAGCATGTTATTCACGTGAACTCATCTAAATTGAGTTTGCTATTCAATTTTATATGTTCCTACAATGTTAAAAAGTTTTCTCTTATTTTTTGTTACTTTAGATTTAAGTTGTGTTGACACCAAAAAAAAAAAAACCCACCAAAAAACTTCCGCAAAAAATTAGCTAATTATTACTGTGATACAATTTTGATAATTTATATTTTACATAATGGCCTATTAAAAAGGGACAAAGATCCTAAGTTTAACTGAGGAAACTGCCATCCTCCCTGTAGAAGAGGAAAAGAGATTATTACTTTCACCTGAAATGGGGAAAAATAAACCACAGAAAATTTACCCTCATCACAAAACAAAAGCAAGTCGGTATTCCAGTGATCTTATAAAAATCTGTACATGTTAAAGACCTGCATCTTCAGACAGAAAATCAATTAAACAGCAATATATTAAAGTGACCCTAAATCGGCACTGACAGTAACATACCACTCTAGAATGCTACCTGTTGCATTTTATAACTCAACTAGACACAAGAGTGGCATTTTTCTGCTTTACAAATAAGTAAAATTAAAGAAAAGTAAGGCACACTGTTAGAGTAATAGGAGTTGTTTGCTTTGTTCTTGTATATGCGCTCTGTGTTTTCTAATACCTGGTAGTTGTGCTTTAGCTTTGTGTCAATGTGTGCATGCACCTTCTATCTGGCTCCTTCCCAAGGATACCCTTGAGGCTCTAATTTTCCATTCTGCTACGTTTTGGAGCTTTCATGCACTAGTAACCTCTCCACCAGCATCCAACCTACCACACAAGAAGAAGGAAGCCTTACCAAGTAGAATCAGATAAGAAGAAGCAAGCAGAAAACTAAATCTTATTTAACATAAGAAAACCGATCTGCAGAACAAGCTTCTTTGTGTTGTCCTTGGCAATGTCCTGGTCATGAGCAAAAGTGACTGATCAAATATGACCACTATTTGGGAATAAGAAAGAATCAAATTATGTAGAGTAGTCTTCCTTTATCCGCAGGGGATGTGTTTCCAGACCCCTAGTGGATGCCTGACCCTGGTAATAGCACCAAACCCTGTATATACTATGTTTTTTCCTATACATACATACAATAAAGCTTAACTTATAAATTAGGCAGAGTAAGAGACTAACAACGCTAATAATGAAAAAGAATAATTACAACAATATACTGCAATAAAAGTTATGTGAACATGTTCTTTCTTTCAAAATATCTCATTGTGATGATCTCAACCTACTTTGAGATCATGGTTGACCATAGGTAACTGAAACTGCAGAAGATGAAACCCTGCATAACACTACTGTAGTTATCATTGTGGTTGGACAGGACAACCACACTTATTTGCCTCATACAATATACAATTTTGTTATCTTACTGTACTCCACATCATGCAAGTTGTTCCAATTCTATGGAGAGTTGAAAGCTACTGTCTAAGGACCACAGTTAAAAAAAAAAAAAAAAAAGACAAATTCAACTGTTTTATTCACTTTTTTAAAAAACCTATTTTCATATCTTCATATTAAAGTGGGGAATTTGGGAAGGGTCAAAAGAAGGTTTGGGGTCCCTTTTGACTAGGACTAAAAGAAAGCATGAAAGTGGTGGTGGAGAGATATTCCCCAGTTTCTATTAATTTTATGAAGTAAAACACAGCTTTAGAGTAGAATTTTTCATTAGGTAAAAGTTTTCCTAAAGAACTGCTAAGGTCATTAACTTATTTCTCTAGAGCTATCCCAAATAACCTGAATGTGGAAATGCTTCTAATTTTTAAAACTTGCTTCACCCTTTAATCTCTGACCCTTCCATTTTTATTCAGCTATATTTTTATATGATTTAAAGTATTTCTACTGAGTAACTTCATATGAACTGCTACATTAACCACCTTAATAACATTAAATTATATAAATTGTATAAGTTTCGATGTAGTGATGGAGAAAGGATGTAAATCCCTTACCTTCACTTCCTGAATATGTGCTTCTGGGGCAGAGGAGAGAGAAATACACATAGAGGGAGGGAATGCCACTTTTAAGAAAGATATATCAATTATACTTTTAAGTGGCACTAAAATATTTATTGTTAAATGGGACAAGTCTCTTACACATTAAAAGCATCAGAAACCCAGCCTTACAGACTGGGTAAACTTGAATAGCTTTCTATTCAAGTTTTTAAATTTCTACTACAAATCTTTTTTCAAAGTATTATCGTGAACAAAAACAGCTGTTCTTCAAAAACCAAATTCTTCATAATTTGGTTTCCAGCTCATAAGATGATCTTTCTTCCTGTTGATTATACTAAGTTTGTGTGTTTTCCTCCCTTTCTACCTAATCTTGAGAATAAGAATGCAAAATTGTCATGTGTACACACACAATGAGGCAGAAGAGAAAAGGAGGGGTATGCAGGGAACAGTGGGATGTGAAGAAGAGAAAGATTAAACAAATCATCTCTCTCTGAAAGAGTACATACAAAGTTAAGAATTCGGAGTGCACAGCCACATCAGATTGAGGCAGGAAATACATTGAGGAAGTCACCACAAAGCTGTGGCGTGCCTTAAGGTAAATATTTCTAAAATCAAAATGGAAAATACAGAGTTAATCAGTGGGAAAAGTCTGTTTGGTTTACATATATAATACTTCAATGTTTTCCTGAAACTATCTTACCGGAAGAGAATACTTTTATTATTTCAACAACATGTCTACAAAATGACATAGAAAAAGTATGCTTGATATGATGATATGTGCCTTGCTAACACAACTGACCTTGACCAGGTAAATTTATGCTGCTGTAAAAGCACAGATTTTGTTCCTCCTGATGCCACCAGCTGAATATAAGGAGTCACCATTTTTCTAATACTCCAAATTACTAAGTGTAGCTAATAGAAACCCAGAACAGGGCTGACTTTATAACATGGCAAACAACTACTTTCTTAAAATCTAAGACTAAATGGAGCCCAGCAGAGACAAATGAACTACAGATTTGGCAAATCAACATCTGGCTCACTTTGGCATAGCGTATGACTTTAACTTCATGGTTAAAATCTCTTTCCTCAAATTATGATCTACACATGGTGAACAGAGAGGATACCCTGGAACCCTCTTACACAATATTTACTCAGTGGGCCACATTAGGCCCTTTCAATGTCTTGCAATTTTGTTGTTTTTTTAATTTTTATTTCATTTTGTATTGATACACAATAGATGCACATGTTTTTGGTAACATGTAATAATTTAATACGTTCATGATTTGTAAAGATCAAATAAGTACAATTGGGATATCCATCATCTCAAATATTTGTCTTTTCTTTATGCTAGAAAGATTCTAATTATTCTCTAATAGCTATGTGAAATATACATTTCTGTAAACTGCAGTCACCCTACTGATTCTATCAAACACTAGGACTTTTTTTTTTTTTTTTAATACTTGAAGTTCTAGAGTACATGTGCACAACATGCAGGTTTGTTACATATGTATACATGCGCCATGTTGGTGTGCTGCACCCATTAACTCGTCATTTACATTAGATACATCTCCTAATGCTATCCCTCCCCTCTCTCCCCACAACAGGACCCAGTGTGTGATGTTCCCCTTCCTGTGTCCAAGTGATCTCATTGTTCAATTCCCACCTATGAGTGAACGTGCGGTATTTGGTTTTCTGTTCTTGCGATAGTTTGCTGAGAATGATGGTTGACAGCTGCATCCATGTCCCTACAAAGGACATGAACTCATCCTTCTTTTATGGCTGCATAGTATTCCATGGTGTATATGTGCCACATTTTCTTAATCCAGTCTGTCACTGATGGACATCTGGGTTGATTCCAAGTCTTTGCTATTGTGAATAGTGCCGCAATAAACATATGTGTGCATGTGTCTTTATAGCAGCATGTCTTATAATCCTTTGGGTATATACCCAGTAATGGGATGGCTGGGTCAAATGGTATTTTTAATTCTAGATCCTTGAGGAATTGCCACACTGTTTGCCACAGTGGTTGAACTAGTTTACAGTCCCACCAACAGTGTAAAAGTGTTCCTGTTTCTCCACATCCTCTCCAGCACCTGTTGTTTCCTGACTTTTTAATGATTGCCATTCTAACTGGTGTGAGATGGTATCTCATTGTGGTTTTGATTTGCATTTCTCTGATGGCCAGTGATGATGAGCATTTTTTCATGTGTCTGTTGGCTGTATGAATGTCTTCTTTTGAGAAGGGTCTGTTCATATCCTTTGCCCACTTTTTGATGGGGTTGTTTGTTTTTTTTCTTGTAAATTTGACTGAGTTCTTTGTAGGTTCTGGATATTAGCCCTTTGTCAGATGAGTAGATTGCAAAAATTTTCTCCCATTCTGTAGGTTGCTTGTTCACTCTGATGGTAGTTTCTTTTGCTGTGCAGAAGCTCTTTAGTTTAATTAGATCCCATTTGTCAATTTTGGCTTTTGTTGCCATTGCTTGTGGTGTTTTAGACATGAAGTCCTTGCCCATGCCTATGTCCTGAATGGTAATACCTAGGTTTTCTTCTAGGGTTTTTATGGTTTTGTTTTAACATTTAAGTCTCCAATCCATCTTGAATTAATTTTCATATAAGGAGTAAGGAAAGGATCCAGTTTCAGCTTTCTACTTATGGCTAGCCAATTTTCCCAGCACCATTTATTAAATAGGGAATCCTTTCCCCATTTCTTGTTTTTCTCAGGTTTGTCAAAGATCAGATGGCTGTAGATGTGTGGTATTATTTCTGAGGGCTCTGTTCCATTCCACTGGTCTACATCTCTGTTCTGGTACCAGTACCATGCTGTGTTGGTTACTGTAGCCTTGTAGTATAGTTTGAAGTCAGGTAGTGTGATGTCTCCAGCTTTGTTCTTTTGGCTTAGGATTGTCTTGGCAATGCGGGTTCTTTTTTGATTCCATATGAACTTTAAAGCAGTTTTTTCCAATTCTGTGAACAAAGTCATTGGTAGCTTAATGGGGACGGCATTGAATCTATAAATTACCTTGGGCAGTATGGCCATTTTCACAATATTGATCCTTCCTGTCCATGAGCATGGAATGTTCTTCCATTTGTTTGTGCCCTCTTTTATTTCACTGAACAGTGGTTTGTAGTTCTCCTTGAATAGGTCCTTTACATCCCTTGTAAGTTGGATTCCTAGGTATTTTATTCTCTTTGAAGCTATTGTGAATGGGAGTTCATTCACGATTTGGCTCTCTGTCTGTTACTGATGTATAAGAATGCTTGTGATTTTTGCACATTGATTTTGTATCCTGAGACTTTGCTGAAGTTGCTTATCAGCTTAAGGAGATTTTGGGCTGAGACGATGGGGTTTTCTAAATATACAATCATGTCATCTGCACACAGGGACACTCTGACTTCTTCTTTTCCTAACTGAATACCCTTTCTTTCTTTCTCTCGCCTGATTGCCCTAGCCAGAACTTCCAACACTATGTTGAATAGGAGTGGTGAGAGAGGGCATCCCTGTCTTGTACCAGTGTTCAAAGGGAATGCTTCCAGTTTTTGCCCATTCAGTATGATATTGGCTGTAGGTTTGTCATAAATAGCTCTTATAATTTTGAGATACGTTCAATCAATATCGAATTTATAGAGAGTTTTTAGCATGAAGGGCTGTTGAATTTTGTCAAAGGCCTTTTCTGCATCTATTGAGATAATCATGTGGTTTTTGTCTTTGGTTCTTTATATGCTGGATTATGTTTATTGATTTGCATATGTTGAACCAGCCTTGCATCCCAGGGATGAAGCCCACTTGATCATGGTGGTTAAGCTTTTTGATGTGCTGCTGGATTCCGTTTGCCAGTATTTTATTGAGGATTTTTGCATTGATGTTCATCAGGGATATTGGTCTAAAATTCTCTTTTTTTGTTGTATCTCTATCAGGCTTTGGTATCAGGATGATGTTGGCCTTGTAAAATGAGTTAGGGAGGATTCCCTCTTTTTCTATTGATTGGAATAGTTTCAGAAGGAATGGTACCAACTCCTCCTTGTACCTCTGGTAGAATTCGGCTGTGAATCTGTCTGGTCCTGGACTTTTTTTGGTTGGTAGGCTATTAATTATTGCCTCAATTTCAGAGCCTGCTATTGGTCTATTCAGGGATTCAACTTCTTCCTAGTTTAGTCTTGGGAGAGTGTAAGTGTCCAGAAAATTATCCATTTCTTCTAGGTTTTCTAGTTTACTTGCTAGAAAACCTAGAAGAGGTTTATAGTATTGCTAGAGGTGTTTATAGTATTCTCTGATGGTAGTTTGTATTTCTGTGGGGTCAGTGGTGATATCCCCTTTGTCATTTTTTATTGCGTCTATTTGATTCTTCTCTCTTTTCTTCTTTATTAGTCTTGCTAGTGGTCTATCAATTTTGTTGATCTTTTCAAAAAACCAGCTCCTGGATCACACTGTATGTGCGTACCCATTCCTCACAAATGGCCCTGCATGGCCTACCCTTCCATCCTTTGCTTCTTTGAAAGAAAATTTTTATTTGACTCAAAACCTGATTCAGCTGGGTGCTGTGGCTCATGTCTGTAATCCCAACACTTTGGGAGGCAGAGGTGGGTGGATCACCTGAGGTCAGGAGTTTGAGACCAGCCTGGCCAACATGGCAAAACCCCATCTCTACTAAAAATACAAAATAAAAAAAAAATTAGCCAGGCATGGTGGCAGATGCCTGTAATCCCAGCTACTTGGGAGGCTGAGGCAGGAGAGTCGCTTGAACCCAGGAGGTGGAGGTTGCAGTGACTCAAGATCGTGCCACTGCACTGCAGCCTGGGTGCCAAGTAAGGCTCCATCTCAAAAAATAAAAAATAATAAAAATAGAAACATGAGTCAACCTTGACCTTTTCTGAAAATCCTCCTCTTGCTCAGCACAAAGTCAGCTTTTAGAATCTTACTGGTTTCATACCTCTTTGTTGATCACTCTTTTAGAGCACTTATTTTACCTGTGTATTTATCTGTCTCTCCCCCATTATACACTGAGCTCCCTGATGTTATCATTGTCATCTTGGTAGCCCCAGTGCTTAGGGCACAGTGCTCCAGAGAGTTCTGTTGAATGAACAAGACTGGGGGTGGGTTGTTGGGGTGAGCCTTAGAAAGAAAAGTTAGGTAGGACAAATAGTGGTCTTCAAATATGTGATGGGTTATCTCATAGAGCAAATAGTCTTATCCATGAGAGTTCCAGAAAACAACATATGGCCAAGGGCTGGAAATTACAGAGAAGCAGAAATCAGGTGAAAATGTCAAAATGATTAGAGCTGCCCAACTAGGGTATGGTCTTTCCTACAGAATAGTGAGCTCCTCATCATCAGATATCAGCAGTGTCTCTTTACAAACTTACTGAAAACCAAATTCATTAACTTACAAAGCTGGATGTATACACACAGGGAAAGCCCTCTTTAAGAAAGACCAGGCCAGGCGTGGTGTCACATGCCTGTAATCCCAGCTATTTGGGAAGCCAAGGCAGGAGAATTGCTTGAACCCGGGAGGAGGAGGTTGCAGTGAGCCAAGATTGTGCCACTGCACTTCAGCCTGGGCAACAGAGTAAGACTCCATCTCAAAAAAAAAAAAAAAAAAAAAAAAAAAAAAAAAAAAAAGAAAAAAGAAAGAATTTTTATTTTTTTGAGAATAAAATCCAGACACTTAAAATCGCAGATCCTTTAACTCAATGAAATAAAATCCAAGTATTTAAAAATGGTAAACTAAATACATTAATTTCTAACATGTCCCTAGATTTTTAGAAGATGAAGCCTCTTGTAAAAAGTATAATTTGAATGTACTGTCTAAAAGATAAAGAGAAAAAGCTAAGATTTTTATATAGTCTTAGTATATATGAAAACATACTAGATAACATCATCGTTATTACTAGAATGTATGTTGCAAGATAATAATTCACGTGAAAGTATGACACATCAGGGGGTCCAATCATACACCACTGGATGTTAATTAAACGCCTCATGTTATTGAAGGTGAAATATCTCACTGGGTATCAAAAGTGTGATTTTAAAAACAGGAGGGATACTGTTTCTGTAGACGCCTTGCATTTCAAAAGACATAATGTTTTTGCATTTGTACGTTTTTTTAGTTCTATATAGCATATAAAAATTCATTTTTATAACACTTTCATAATAGAATACATGATCACTGCAGAAAACCTCTAAAATAAAAACAACCATAAAGGAGAAAAGTCACCTACTATCCTACCTCTCAGAAATAAGTTTCCCTTTGTATTTTCTTCATGTCTTCTTCATACAAGCAAATACACATCCACACTTACATATTCACTTATCCATACCTCTATATATATTTTTTTTTTTTTTGCTCTATAGTATAAATGAAAGGTATTTTATTTTATTATTATCATTTTTTCGGAGATGGAGTCTCACTCTGTCACCTAGGCTGGAGTGCAATGGCGCGATCTTGGCTCACCAATTTCCACCTCCCGGGTTTCAAGTGGTTCTATTGCCTCAGCCTCCTGAATAGCTGGGATAAAAGGCATGCACCACCACACCCAGCTAATTTTTGTATTTTTAGTAGAGATAGGGTTTTGCCATGTTGCCCAGGGTGGTCTCAAACTCCTGAGCTCTGGTAATTCACTCGCCTTGGCCTCCCGAAGTGCTAGGATTACAAGCGTGAGCCACCATGCCCAGCCAATTTAAAGGTATTTTTAGAAATCCATATAATCACTTTACCTATTTTGTATGTTTATGAACTTACGTATCTAATTATATTTCTGATTTACTTGCAGAGATGTAAAATTCTTATTTCTGAGATAAAAAATTATCCTGTAAAACATTATAAAATGAGTCCACACATTATATCTCCCTTGATAAATGCAATAGGATCTATATACTTAATTATCCCACACAAGCCTAAGACTACTTTTGAGTCAGTGGAAGAAAATCATACAAACTTGCCCGTGAAGCTGAAACCTAAAACTTCATGTTGAAAGCTAATTTCAGACTACTTTGAAACACGTATCCTTCACTTCATGTTCATAGTTTGATATTTTTAACAATTTTTTTAAATGGGGTGTCAATAAATGGAGTACAGATGCTCCTTGACTTACTATCTTGATAATCCACCATAAGTCAAAATGCATTTAATATACCTAACATACAGAACACACCATAGCTTAGCCTAGCCTAGCCTAAACGTGCTTGGAACACTTACATAGGCCAGCAGTTGGACAAAATCATCTGACACAAACCCTATTTTATAATGCAGTCTTGAACAACTCACATGTGAGGATCGTGCCACATATTGCTAGCCTGGGAAAAGATGAAAATTCAAAATTCTAAGTATGGTTTCTACTGAATACGTACTGATTTCACACCAGCATAAGTCAAAAAAATCTCAAGTCAAACCATTTTAAGTTGGGGACCATTTGTATTTTATTTCAAAATTGAACTGGTATTCAGATCTTAGGTCAATAAACCTCCCTTTCCAACCATCAAACTGCCTTCCCAATACAAGTTTGGGGAAGGGAGTGGCAAACGGAGCAGGGGATGAAGACAGGAAAGGGTAGGGAAGAGAAGAGAGGCATAGGAAGAGGAGAGGAGAGGTAAGGAGGGGCAGGGAGGGATCAATGGAACAAGAAATGGAATGTCAGATAGAAACCATACTCATGTTTCAAGGTCCAGGTTAAATGCTATTTCTTCCCCAAAAATGCTTCAGTGGTATCTCAGTAAGGAGTTACCTTCCCCACATCTATGAATTCCCAAAGTATGTGGATTTGTGATAATTTCTGCATCAAAACACATTTCTTAGCGTGCATCTCATCTACCCAGTGGAATGTGAGCTTGTCCAGATCAGGGGACTGGATGTAGCTCCCTCATCTGCACAAAGTGCATTACTTAGAGACGAATATATACATGACTCCAAAGATCTCATTTTAGCATTGCATCCAGTTCTCCAAGAGCTTTCCTGTAATTATCTTATTTGATACATGCAAGAATCCTGCAGGGTACCATTTCATAAACAAAATCACCCTCAGTGAGGTTAAGTGACTTGTACCAGGTCTAATGAACAAGGTAAGTGGTGACGCTAGGACTCAAATCCAGGTGTTCTAGCTCTAAACCTAGTGCTTTTTCAACCACATCACACTATTGCAATCAACAGGGTACTTAGAATCAGGACTAAAAACAATTACTCATCAATTCATGAAATGCAGGTGCCTTTTTCAGCCCATCGCTGACACAGTAAAAGTGATTTGATCCCTTTGGGTTTAATGAACACTCTGCTGCTGAACTGCGGGAGGACAGGGGTAGAAGACATTTCCTCTCCCTTTGCTAAGCTCTAACTCCTAGTTTCCTTTTGCCAGCTACGGTTTATTAATTCTCAAAATGTCTCTCCCATTGTGGAACTGTATTCCTCTTAATTGTTTTGATCTCCTAGTGAGGATATTAATAAACATATATACATGCTACTCCAAAAATTTTATTATTTTAAAATATATTTCTGTTCATATTTTTGTAATGCCCAAAATACATAATCCCTTTACCTAAAGATATTTTGCTCAATACCATTATAATGTAGCTCCTCTACAGGATTCTAACTTGTTTTGGCAGACATTTGCTTCAATTATTCAATCACGTAAAATTGAAGAATTACTTCTATTTCCAGTGATTATCACAATCATACTCTTATTACTTCTTCCTCCATCCAAACACCAATATATATTTATGTATTGAGCCTGTATTCTGTGCTGGGCTCTATGTGTACAGCAAGGAACAAAATTGACGCATTTGCTCATGAAGAGAACAGATCAGCTGAGGAAACACATAAAGCAAATACTCACAAATAAATACATACAAACAATCAGAGATACCACAAAGGAAAACAATGTTATAAATTATAGGTGCAGATAGAGCTGGTTTAGTTTGAAAGGTCAAGAAATGTCAAGGTAATTCCTAAAACAAAAATATTGCATATGAGAGTAGAAGGGTGTCATCCCAGGTGAAGAATGGGGACCAGTTGAAGTAGTTGCAACATTCCTGCCATGGGAGTTTGCTGGGCTGGAAGAAGTGAAGACAGGTTTCTGCGCTCCGGGCATGGGAGCAGGGGAAGAATGGCAGGGATGAATTTGGAGAGGTAGATGGGGCTGGGACACTCAGGGCTTGTGGGTCATGTTAAAGGCCCTGGACATTATTTCAAGCAAATGGTAAGACACTGAAAAGGTTTATTAGTCAGTTCTCACGCTGCCAACGAAGACATACCTCAGGCTGGGTGTTTATAAAGAAAAAGAGATTGAATGGACTCCCAGTTCCACATGGTTGTGGAGGCCCCACAATCACGGCAGAAGGCAAAAGGCATGTCTTACATGGTGGCAGACAAGAGAGAACTTGTGAAGGGAAACTCTCATTTATAAAACCATCAGAGACTTATTAACTACCATGAGAACAGCACAGGAAAGACCCACCCCCATGATTCAACTACCTCCCACCAGGGCCCTTCCAGGAAACATGGAAATTGTGGGAGCTACAATTCAAGATGAGAATTGGGTTTGGGACACAGACAAACCATATCAAAGGGTTTCAGTCAGAAGGGGCATAAGTCAAGGGATGTCTGGGTTAAATTAAACCACCACCAATATCGGTCTGGGAAGCAGAGTCTTTACAGGGAGTTCTGGCTCTGCTGTTGTAACAGTCAAGAAATATGAGGCTACTCTTTAATGTCTCTTTACCTTCTTTTCAATGGTGTGAGAAAAACACAGGGTTATCTAAAAGTTTCCCCGGCTATAACATTCAAAGATGCCAGTGAATACTGACGAGCACTTTAAATACTGAATACTTGGACTCCAAGATTTATCTATAGTGTGGTGTCCATTTTTGCAAGATGAAATTGCTGATGATGAAACCATAATAAGGCATGCAATTTGCATTCGTCATTTTTCACAGTAAATGAAATCACTGTTAGGTAACAAGCTAGAGTTTCAGGGTATTTTCGGTGTTATAAACTTTCTTCTGTATGTTTAACTGCCTGCTTAGAACAATGCTTTTTCTTTTATTATAGTAATAAGCTACCTTACATCTGTACAGGCTTTAGTTTCGAAGTATATTCATTCTTTAATGATAGGGACCAGGCATTCATTTTCTCTTTATGGTGCCCAGCATACCATGCTATGTAAGTAAGAACTGTAGTTGTTTTTGTTTTTGTTTTTTAAGACAACTAATACCTACCAGTTGGAGGTGTCACTGAATAGGAAACGTACTACTACACTGATGGGGAGAAAAACCTACACAACTTCCAGAACACAGCTATGCTTCAGCCATAGCCCTGTCTGAGACCTTAAGAGGTTCCTCACTACTCAAGCCCAGTGTACCCATCACAACCAAGAATCTATTGGCTCTTGCAGATTCTGCTCACCTTGTCTCCCATGCCATTCTTCAGTTATGTCCACTGTACCTCCTTCTGCACAGGTGTTTCCAAATATGGCATGAAATGCCACACCCTTTTGCTTCATTCAGCTGTTCTTTCAGGGTGGCATGTTCACTCTCTCACAGTGTGAAGTTCAGTGGCTTAAACATGAATATGCTACAGACTGAGAAGGTATACACCATGCGATGATTCAATGTTCCTTCACTTTTCTATATTTCAATGATTAATTCTTGTCCACACAGAAAAAAAATCAACTACTATAACATTAATTTTAAATAGAAAAGCAAGCATGGATGCTAAAATCTTGAGGAAGTACACTTTAAAAAATCATCCAGGTAGTCCAGAATATGATATCTATTTTATTTATTTATTTACTTACTTATTTTTTTGAGACAGAGTCTCGCTCTGTTGCCCAGGCTAGAGTGCAGTGGCGTGATCTCGGCTCACTGCAAGTTTCGCCTCCCGGGTTCACGCCATTCTCCTGCCTCAGCCTCCCGAGTAGCTGGGACTACAGGCGCCCACCACCACATCCGGCTAATTTTGTTTTTGTAGTTTTAGTTGAGACAGGGTTTCACCGTGTTAGCCAGAATGGTCTCGATCTCCTGACCTCATGATCTGCCTGTCTCGGCCTCCCAAAGTGCTGGGATTACAGGCATGGATGTCTATTTTTAAAGGTAAATAAAAAACTGAACATTCTACTTGTGGCCCTCCCAGTTAGCATCTGCATATATACTCAGGAGTTCATATACCCATTGTCACAAACCCTGTTCAGTAATTCATTTATATTGTGGAAAAAAAGTCTGGAAGCTTTTCTCATAAAATTCATACATTCCTGTTGATTGCAGTAGTCCCCTTTCAAATAGGAATATCCTATTAGTGCAAAGTAGGAACTATTAATACAAAAGGAACCACTACAATGAGAAGGGTTTTGTCTAAAAGGCAGTTCATTCTTTAGATGCCAAATATATATAAAAATAAACCAAGTAAATTCAATAGATTTGGTTTGGGAGTGGAAAAAATTCTGTTTCTCTCTAACTGCAATCAAACTCATTTCTTACGTATCTTTGGAAGATTACCATCTTCTGCTTTTTCTCTAGACTTGATTTTAATGTTTCTGCTACGCAGTACTTAAGTAAGAGCAGTTTTATTTCTGAAAATAAGTTATTAAAACAATGAAATGTCTTTCTTTATGGTGGCTTCTAATTAAGACATGTGGATTGAGTTTCCACAAGTTTTTATATAAGTGTGATATTTAAAGAATGTTGTCCTCATTTTTAGATGCAGTAATAAGAAATTGTACTTCTTTTCCAACTATTTGTAATGGCCACCTAGGTCACCTCTCAAATGCTTTTGATCTCAGCAATGCAGCTAAAAGAGTAAAATCACATTTCCCTTTGAAGTTCTGCTTCCTACTCCTAATTTTTCTATTCATAGAAAAGTTCAAGCAAAAAATTTAAATAACACAGTATCTAAGAAAACAAAACTATTAGGCTAAATTTTAGAAATAAAGAAGAGTTCAGACAACATAATTTAGTTACTTTTATACCTGAAGCCTTTTATTCAATTAATAAAAATATAAATATAAGCATTCAATTTACTCAGTTATTTAGATAATAAAAGGAGATATCATTTTATAGTATAGTAGGTACATGCCAGCAATGATAGTTGGGCTTAAATTCTTTATTCTAAAGCATATTTGTTTACCAAATATAAATCAGAAAATGTACTTTACCGCTATATCAGAGACGTAATGTGACAGTGATCTTCCACTTAAGTGTTCTCCTCCCTCGGGCTAAATTTTCTTCTTTCTAACTACCGAGTACCCATGGTCTTCTGTGCCCTAAAGATTGGAACAGAAAGTTCCTCCAAGCTGGACAGCTGCTATCATAGGAACTAGTCTCATTCCCATTTCAGAGACAGTGATAGGAGAGAACAGAGAGTTCCCTAATCTTCTCTCCTTGTGAAGGAAACAAACTTGGTCTGCATGGTCTTATAACATTTCTTAGTCTGACTCTTTAAGTAACAACGGCAGGATTCAAATTGCAGTTCATTAAAATAGTTTCTTAGAAAACACATATGCCAGGCAGCCACACATTAATCTTCTTCACTATACAAACGTTATGCTAATTTTCCTCAATTCTCCTCTCCCACAATTATAAGATCATATCAAATGAATTCCTGAGGATATCTTAACATCGCTATATAGCACAAATAATTTTAGAATCTATTCAGCATCAGCCCTATAAGCAAGGTATTACTGAAACAACTCCGACAGCAATCCAACACTGAAAGCTGATTTTTGGCAAATGGTAGACTTTCTGCTTGGGACCGATCTAGAAAGACTTTTGGAAAGGGATCTGGTAAATCCAGTTATCCTACGTATTAGTGTGTTCTCACATTGCTATAAAGAACTACCTGAGACTGGGTAATTTATAAAGAAAAAAGGCTTAATTGACGTACAGTTCCATAGGCTATGCAGCAGGCATGGCTTGGAAGGCCTCAGGAAACTTACAATCACAGCGGAAAGGCAAAGAGGAAGGAAGCACTTCTTCTCATGGTGGCAGGAGAGAGAGCGCACTAAGGGGGAAGTGCTACACATTTTTAAACTACCAGATCTTGTGAGAACGCACTATCACTAGAACAGCAAGGGATAAATCTACCCCTCTGATCCAATCACCTCCTACCAGGTCCCTCCCCCAACACTGGGGATTACAATTCAACATAAGATTTGGTGGGGACATGGAGCCAAACCATATCATCCTATGATCCTTCTCTCATTATTTACTAACACATTAATGGCTACCTCCTATGTTCATTGAGTTTGATGAAAAGAAAATGCCCTCTCTCCTAAGAGTTTATTGAATTAGGGAGACAAAGTACAAGATTTGAACTCTGAAGATCAAACTGGGAGCCCAGTCATACCTTTCTATTGAAGAAAGCTGATTAAAGTTGCTAGGCTTCAGTCTTCTCACCTAAAATTGGGATAATAGCACTTTACATGAAGACAAAATAAGACAATAAGAATAAACAAATTCCTAGCACAGAATAGTCATTCAGTTAATGTTGGTTAACTATGAACTTAAAGAATTTACAATAGGCGATGTCCACTTTTAGTATTCCTTACATTGCTGCTGTAACATACAGCTCACTTCTCAATACAAATACATATTCACAGTTAAGTTTCAGAACAAGATCAGTCAGGATTTTGTCTTATAGGTGGTTACCAAACTTCAATGAAACAATTACATGATACAACACATTTTACAGCACTATCCATAGACTTGGAGGGAACAGGGGACCATGGACCTGGAAGTCAGGAAAGACTTCATGCAGAAGACTGGAATGCACAGGCCCTTATATTTTACAAAAATCTCAAAGAGATGTTCTGTAAGGAAACTGATCTATGGGTCTAGATTTTAAAGTTTTATATTCCATGATAAGGATTTTTAATTTGATCCTGCAGGCAATGGAGAGCCAAAAGGATATGGGGCAAAAGAGTAGCTAACTCCTTGATGAGGCTAGCATTAATTTGGTCCTACTATGCAAAAGAGATTGAATCAAGAAATAAAGAAAGATCAAAGATTAATATTCCTCAGATTAGAATTAAAGAATAAATTAAAAATCAGGACATAAAGATATTTTGGAGATAAACCAGGGGAGTGGTATTTCTAAATGGAAATATCTTCTTGGTTAGGCAGGGGCACAGAGCAGGCACTTAAGTGAAAGGAGATAGTGGTATGACACTAATCAGCAGAGACATAAGTGAAGTTTTGAGACACAAACAATTCCCTGGACTATGGTATAAAAAAGGCTCTCAAGTCTAGCTGTGCATCAGAATTACTTATGGAGTTTTTAATATTTGACTATGCTTGGGGCCTCACCTCAGAGGTTGTGATCATAGCCAGGGTTGAGAATCACTGGAGCAGAGAAAGAACACAGGGCAAAAACTGAGCCGCAGGGAACTCCCAGAACAAGGTCAGAAAAGGAGATTGAAAGGAAGCAAATTTTACAGAAGCAGAAGGAAAGGGAAGAAAATGAAATATGGCAGAATTCAAGAGAAGAGGAGATTTCAAGAACGAATGGATAGCAAAAACAGTAGCAATTGCTGCTTAGAGGTCAACTGTGATGCATCAGAAATAAGGCGTGGCTCCCAGTAGGTGCTCTGTAGATACCTATTGAATGAACGAGTGCTGAGGAAATGGCATTCTTCCTCCGTAGTTCAGAGGCACTACAGTTTAGGGACTCCACACTGGACCAGGGGCAGATGGTGTCCCCTGGGTTGAACTGGATTGATTAGGCTAATCTTTGAGTTACAACCGCCCACCTCCCAGATTCTATTTTGAATAAGATCATAAAATTGGGCTTCTGGCAGACAAGAGAATGGAACAGCTTTCCAAGTGAAAAACTGATTCATTCATTCAGCCAGCCATCCAGTCAGATATTTATGCATCTATTCATTCAGCAGCCATTTACTCCAGGGAATGAAGATAGCACTTCAAAACTTAATCTTGAAGCCACATGATTTGCATTAATTTGCATATAATTTTAATCTATTTCAAAACTGTAGTAAAGCACATTTAACATGCATTTTTTGAAGTGCTTGGAATTCGTCTTGACAGATTTTCGAGCAAAAGCATATTTTTATTGTGATCAGATTACTTTTTTCCTAATACCTACCACTGTTCTTCCACATATGTCAACTTCATTAGAATTTAGTTTTGTTATCCTAAAAGTGTTAGACTAATGGGTACTTTGAAAATTATCACATTAATATTCTTAATGCAAATTTCAACTTTAAAGTCATTCATTAACAAAAGAGAAGGCCAGATCTCTTTAAGCATGAACTATCTTTCCTAGTTCTATAACTATCACTGCCATTTATACAAAAGTTTTAAAGGAAACCAATTAAATTAATATTTTCATGTAATACATGAACAAATCCTCACCTCTGTCACTAGCTTCTTTCCCTATTATGAAAAGTTCTCCAAGTGTTATAATTTCATGCATTTCTATCACTATACTGATTTGCAAAAACTTATAAATAAAGTAGGGTGTTGCCAATGCTGGATTGCTAACACTGGTTCAATACACAGTATTTCAATAACTGTGAATATGGATTGTTGCTTTATTCAAATTTTACACAAATAATGACAGTTACGTTTTCTAGTTTTTATTTTCTGAGCAAATATAAACACATAAGATCAACCACTAGAAAACTCAATGAGCTTCACAATGTAGAATGAGAACAAAAACCTATGAGACTATAGCTTTTTTTTTTTTTTTTTTGGTAGAGACAGAGTCTTGCTCTGTCACCCAGGCTAAAGTGCAGTGGCATGATCATAACTCACTGCAGCCTTCAACTCCTGGACTTAAGTGATCCTCCTGCCTCAGCCTCCAGAGTAGCTAGGGCTATAGGCATGTACCACCATGAATGGCTAATATTTTTAATTTTTGTAGAGAAAGAGTCTGCTATGTTGCCCAGGTTGGTCTCCTACTCTTGGCCTCAAGCCATCCTCCCACCTCAGCCTCCCAAAGTGCTTGGATTACAGGCATGAGCCACCATGTCCAGCCGAGAATGCAACTTTCTAGTAAACAAAAGCAAAACAAAAGATGTGATATTTTGTTTTCATATATACGTGTGGAAATAAAAAGATTTTTAAAAATTCAACCTATTTCCAGGGAAAAGATACTATCTGTCAATCAGCAATTTTCTGGATAGCTATCATAGGTAACTCTTTAACATGCTGGTTAGAAAAGTAACAATAAACATCTGAATATCTTTATGTAAATTATTGTGGTAGTCCATAGATACATAAAAATAAGACTCATTTTTTGACCCTAGGAAATCACAGGGAAATGAATGGTGCCCTACTGAATAGAATTAAAATCCAACTTATCCCAATTTGACAGTTTAGAATCCCTGTCTCTACCAAGTGCTGGAGAAGAACAATGGTGGCAACTGGTCCTTCCTGAGTCAATAGCTCGCTCTGAGTATTAAGTCCCAAACACCAGTACCTCTGCTCCATTATAAGAGCACGCAACACTAGCTATGAAGGTACAACTCCTGGAAACCTCAGACAGAGACCTAATCAAGTATAAAAAGAGATAAGGGTCAGCTCCTTTTGCCCCCAAACTATATAATATTCTTCAAGGTTACAATAAGACTGTAAATGTAACTTCAGAGGCTCCTCTCCTCCCTCTTTTCCTCTCAAATTAAATTCCTCATTTGACTTATCATGCCTGGAATTTCCTCAGAAATACCAATAAAAGTGGAAGTGGAGTCACTTTGGAGACTCCCATGCAGTGGGAGTGAGTCTAAGGAGGAGGTTGAGCCTTTAGGATCATCACACAGTCAATCTCAGGCTAAGGTATATAAGATACTGTAAAAAAGGGAAGTGATTCAACAACAAAAACAACTGAAAATCTGGGTAGAGTAGGAGCCAAGACTGCATGAGAATGGGAGTAACCAATTACTCTATTCACAACAGCTGCATTCCTGCAGCCTCACCTGAATTAGGATGAGATGAAGACAGTTCTTTTCAAGAACTCGCTCCACTGAAGCTCACTGTAACTTCGGTGGATAATTAATGGGAAACCATACACAGAAGAGTGGAATTTAGAATTTCATCTAACTTGGTGCTTGACTCATGTGGTGGCCACTCTCCAATGCCAGATCCTGAGGTAAGAATAGAGTTTTCTGTTTAGTCTTCACCAAAAATACTGCTGCTACCTGTGCAACAAAAGAGCTAGCAAATAAGTTGTGGCCTAGTCATGCTAACGACTGACAAAGCTCCTATGAAGAAAGTCAGCTGTGGCAAACCTATATACCCAAGGCACAAATACATATGAATGACCTCAAATCCTGCAAGCACTGTTTCTATTTGTCTCTAGGAGACTGTCAACAGAATTGCTCCAAGCTGTTCCAAATTTGCCTCCCACTGTGTGCTTCCCAATTCTACCATCACTTTCTCCAGAGGGCCACATTTTCTCCTTTAGAGAGCCTGAACTCTCCCTGGGGACACTATAATTAGTCTGCTACTCAATGGCCCAGGTTCCTTCAGATGATGAGTAAGAAAGCTGGAGAGCAAATCAATTACTTTCATGTTTGACACACTGACTATACAAACAGATAAGAGCTAGATCGTATATGACAGTAGAACTCTGACCCATATGCTCTGCAACAATCAGCCCAGAACAGTCAGGACTTGGACAATGACTATTTGCTTCTCTAATTTTTTGCCCCTGGTTCCAACTCAGGACCAACCAGAAAAAAAAAATTATATATATATACACACACATACATACACATACACACACACACACACATATATATATGCTCCCTAAACCCATCAAATTAGATGCCTCACTTCTAGTTAGCCTGCCTCCAGCTTCACCATGCAGCAACCACCAATGAGAACATATATGCTGCCCAAAGCATGTGATGGTGGCTGATTCCCTTGCTACAGCCAGCTCTGAATAAACAGCCTCTGTTCCCCTTAGGTGGGGCAGGATCTTCGTTTATTTCCGTAAGTTCAAAACCTGATTGTAGGAATGTTCACAGCCTCAGCATTAGAAGCCTTGGAAGTGGGAAACTAAATAGAAATATATTTAACATAATTTTAAAAGAAGTGGGAAATCAGAACTGGAGGGTCTAGGAAATGGCATGTCTAGATTCCACACCAGTCTTTACTTAAATACTTGGGAAAAGCTACTCTGTCCCTGGCCTCCTTTTCATCACTCATAAAATGAAGCGGGAAGAAGACTATGTGATGGAGAAGTTCTGGCAGCTCTATTTCTGAATGTACCAGTCAGGAAGCATATGATGTACTCAAATAGAGATAATTCAAGGAGGGCTTAATATAGGAACGATGCCAACAAGGTGATAAGCAGTACACCAGAGCTAGGAGCCACTGAGCTATTCCTAAAGAAGCAAGAAGATGCAAGCGTTCCCAGAACTAGCAAGCAGAGATGGAGAAAGGGCTACCTTAGTTTGAGCTTTGGTAGAAGGATACAGCCAGCCTATTTATTGGGGCCGTGCAGAGGGAACAAAGGTAAAAATAGCATACTTTCACTCTCCTCTCCTCTTCAGTGTACTTCTAGGATTCTCCATTGGCCAAATGCAATTGGAAGCCAGAGGATAACGGCTATAGACATATCAGTCCCTGTGTGTAAAGATGAGAGCAGAGAATGACAGACAGCTGGTTTGGAGGGAAAGGCAAGATATCTGACAACCTGATGCCTTGAAACCTTATACTGCTCTTGCTCACTGTGCTTTCATCTGGAGCTCAGATTATTAGAGCAGTGTTTTTCTCTTCAGAACTCCCATCCCTAACTTGCTTCCTCCTCTTTAGCTGTTTCATTTTTATTATTTCTCGCTTTTAACTCTTGCTACCCCCAATGATTTTTTTTTTTTTTTTTTTTTTTTGAGATAGAGTCTCACTTTGGTGCCTAGGCTGGAGTGCAGAGGCATGATCTCGGCTCACTGCAACCTCTGCCTCCTGGGTTCAAGTGATTCTCATGCCTCAGCCTCCCAAGTAGTTGGGATTACAGGCATGTGTCACCGCACCTGAATAATTTTTGTATTATTAGTAGAGATAGGGTTTCACCATGATGGCCCAGTTGGTCTCAAACTCCTGACCTCAGGTGATCCGCCCACCTTGGCCTTCCAAAGTGCTGGGATTACAGGTTTGAGCCACTGTGCCCAGCCACCCCCAGTGTAGGTCTTTATTTTTCTGATATAAATAAGGAAATAAGTATCAGTGACAATAAGCAGAATACAGGTCCCTAGTATGTATTCACAAGCATCTCAGTAAGCAGCACCTAGGGCCTCATACTATTTCTTACCCTATATGAATTATACTTATGTATGTAGCCAGTAGCCTATAAAAACCATGAAGGCAGAATTATTACCTATCACCTCTATATTTACCATAGTACATGTAATATATAAATGACACTCATTTTTTTCAATAAAATAAGAAGTGGCAGTCCATAATAGTTCCTACATAACACACACCCTTTTTCTTTGTTCTTTTCACTAACCCCAGAAATCTTTATGGTAAAGTAAGAGCACAAGATAACCAACTGTCCTGTAACCAATCTGCAACGCCAATCATTCTGCAGCACAGGAACAGAGGTAAATACAAGACTACCTTGTACTTCCAGAGCGAAAGCTGGCTGTGGGAAAGGATGAGCAACCTGAAGTGTGCCCAAAACTTTCAAACCTGATTAGTGCCATTCCTTAGGAAGAAGATGAGGATCCCAAAAGCAAGGAAGACAGCAGATGAAGCTAAAGAGAAGAGTTTACCAACGTGTAGCTAATCAATAATTTTACCTTACCAATGAGGAAAGTTAATATTTTCAAAAAATTATTTCAAATAAGCAGCTCCACTATGACACAAAGATTCTCTCAAAGGCCATCTAAGTGCCTAAATATTTTGTCTTCAATCAAAGAAGTTAGTAGGAAAAATAGGTTCCACATTTCACAGCATGGGGCATCTTTTAATGAGCTGTTTTTCCCATTTCTTTGCTCACAGTATTTACTCAGTATCATTAACAGGGAAAGATGGATGGTGTGGCATTCATTCCAAATTACCTGTGCTGCATAGGTACCTAAGAGAAATTGCACAATTTAAGAAAGATGTTTATTATACAAATAGATACAAAATGAATTAAATTTATTTTACAAATAGATACAAAATGAATTAAATCTATTTTTTATTTGAACCTTAAAGTCCTTTTATGTACTGCTTGTATTTTGTTTCAACATAAACTGATAACTGCCAAAATAAAGCTAAACTCAGTTTATGAAATATTCTAAATCCTGTGTTGTCATTTCAACAATGTTCATAGCATCTTCACCAGGCCTAGACTTCACCTGAAGAAACCACTTTCTTTTCTCATCCAGAAGAAGCAATTCCTCATCCACTAAAGTTTTATCATAACATTGCAGCAATTCAGTCACATCTTCAGACTCCAATTCTTATTCTAGTTCTCTTGCTATTTCCACCACATCTGCAGTTACTTCCTCTACTGAAGTCTTGAACCTCTCAAAGTTACCCAGGAGGGTTGGAATCAACTTCTTCCAAACTCTTGTTAATGTTGGTATTTTGACTTCTTGCTGTGAATCATGAATGTTCTAAATGGCATCTAGAATGGTGAATCCTTTCCAGAAGGTTTCAATTTACTTTGCCAAGTTAAGGAACCACTATCTATGGCAGCTATAGCCTTATGAAATGTATTTCCTAAATAATAAGACTTGAAAGTCAAAATTAGTGCTGATCCATGGACTGCAGAATAGGTATTATGTTGGTGTAATAGCTTGTTTTCACGCTGCTGATAAAGACAAACTTGAGACTGGGAAGAAAAAGAGGTTTAATGGACTAACAGTTCCACATGGCTGGGGTGGCCTCACAATCATGGTGGAAGGCAAGAAGGAGCTAGTCATGTCTTACATGGATAGCAGCAGGCAAAGACAGAGAGCTTGTGCAGGGAAACTCCCGTTTTTAAAACTATCAGATCTCCTGGGACTTACTCAGTCCCTATGAAGGAGAACAACATGGGAAAGGCCTGCCTTTCCATGAGTCAGTTGTCTCCCACTGGGTACCTCCCACAACATGTGGGAATTATGGGAGCTACAAGATGAGATTTGGGACACAGAGCCAAAGCATATCAGTTACCACACATGAAAACAACCTTACTCTCCTCATGTATATCTCCATTAGAACTCCTGGATGACAAACTACATTGTCAATGAATTGTAATATTTTGAAAGGAATCTGGTTTCCGAGCAGTAGGTCTCAACAGTGAGCTGAAAATAATCAGTAAACCATGCTGTAAACAGTGTGTTAGCCTCCAGGCTTTGTTATTTTATTTACAGAACACAGATATGGTAAATTTAGTATAACTCTTAAGAGTCCTAGGATTTTAGAAATGGGAAATGACCAGTGGCTTTTTGTTTGCTTGTTTTTGAAACAGAGTCTCACTCTGTCACCCAGGTTGGAGTGCAGTGGCATGATCTCAGCTCAATGAAACCCCCGCCTCCTGAGTTGTAAGTGATTCTCCTGCCTCAGCCTCCCAAGCAGCTTGGATTATAGGCACCCGCCACCATATCCAGCTAATTTTTGTATTTTTAGTAGAGATGGGGTTTCACCCTGTTGGCCAGGCAGGTCTTGAACTCCTGACCTCAAGTGATCTGCCTGCCTCAGCCTCCTAAAGTGCTGGGATTACAGGTGTGAGCCACCATGCCCAACCAGCTTCCTCTTAAAGTCACCTGCTGCATTAATCCCTAACAAGAGAGTCAGCCTGTCCCGCGAAACCAGGGATTGACTTCTCTCTGGCTATCAGAGTCCTAGATGACATCTTCCTCCAATAGACAGCTGTTTTGTCTACAAAAAAAATATGTTGTTTAGGATGGGCATGGTGGCTCATGCCTGTAATCCCAGCACTTTGGTAGACCGAGGGGGGTGGATTACTTGAGGTCAGGAGTTCAAGACCAGACTGACCAACATTGTGGAACCCCATCTCTACTAAAAACATACAAAATTAAATGGGCATGGTGGTGCATGCATTTTATCCCAGCTACTTGGGAGGCTGAGGCAGGAGAATCACTTGAACTCAGGAGGTGGAGGTTGCAGTAAGCGAGATTGCACCATTGCACCGCAGCCTGGGCAACAAGAGTTAAACTCCATCTCAAAAAAAAAAAAGTCTATCGTTTAATGTAGCCACCTTCATCTATTATTTTAGCTATATTTTCTAGACAACTTGCTGCAGTTTCTACAACAGTACTTGCTGTTTCACCTTGAACTGTGATGTTACGGAGATGGCCTCTTTCTTTAAACTCTATGAACTAACCCTCCGCTAGCTTCCAACTTTTCTTCTGCAGCTTCCTCACCTCTTCTCAGCCTTCATTAAACTGAAGACAGTCAGGGCCTTGATCTGGATTTGACTTAAGAGAATGTTGTGACTGGTTTTATCTTCTATCTAGACTACTCAACCTTCTCCATAGCACCAATGAGGCTGTTTTGCTTGCCTTTCATTCATGTGTTCACTGTAGGAGTCATTTTAATTTCCTTCAAGAACTTTATCTATGCAAATCTTGGCTGTTTGGTGCAACAGGTTTAGCTTTTGGGCCTATCTTAGCTTTCAACATGTCTTCCTCACTAAGCTTAATCATTTTTAGCTTTTGATTTAAAGAGATGTCTGACTCTTCCTTTCACTTGAACATACAGACATCTTTGTAGAGTTATCAATTGGCCTAAGTACATTATCATTGTGTCTCAGGGAAGAGGGAGGCATAAGGAGAGAGAAGACAGGAGAATAGTTGATTGGTGGAGTAGTCAGAAGACATACATTTATTAAGTTTGCTGCCTTATAAAGGCACACTTTGTAGTGCCTAAAACAATTACAATAGTAACACCAAAGACAACTGATCACAGATCACTGTAACAAATATGATAATGAAAAAGTTTGAAATATTGCAAGAATAACCAAAATGTGACACAGAGTGACATTTGAAGCAAGCACATGCTGTTGGACAAATGGCACTGACAGACTTGCTTGAGGCAGGGTTGCCGCAAACCTTCAATTTGTAAAATACAATATCTGCAATGTGCAATAATGCAAGGCACAATAAAATGAAGTATTTCTGTATGTATATGTAAATATTTATAGACATATGTGTATGTATCTCCAACTGTTTCTATATTAAGCTAAACATACATGAGTTCATGCTGATGTCTCTAACTCTAATCCACTACCACATGGATCATCTTAGTCTCCCCACATGCTTGTCTATACCTTCTCACTCCAGCTTACTTACTTTAACATGTCCCAAAACGCACTTCAGCATACTCTCCCATGAAAATAGCAACATCTGAAAAGAGTGATTGATCTTCCATTTAATAGTTCAATCCACACCTATAATACATAGGTTCTAAATTATAACAAGATATTGTCAACAGGAGATACTAATAAAAAGTTCCTTTTTCTTTATGAATACTTCCTAGTCTAAGTTAGCACAACTATATGTCTTAGCTGAGGCTGAAATGTTCAACCTCTACTGATATTTCTCTTAGGGCAAGTTATAATTGGATGTCACACCTATTAACTCAACTTCATTCTGATAATTATTTAATTTTCCTCACATTTCTTTTTACAACTGCATTTATAATAGCATTAATATATGCAATGATAACATTTTGAGACACACAAACTCCTTAAAATTGTAATTACTGTATGACGATCCCATAGGAATTACTGAAACTACACTAACACGTTTAAGATCAATATAAAAATAGTACTTTATTCTAAATCTCTTTAAAGCTCAATGTTTTACAAACCCTGTTTTAGAAAGAAGCAAATAGTTTACATTAATAAACACCTTATATCTTCAAAATGAAAAATCAGTGTGAATAATTAATATCTACCTTCATTTATTCTCATAAGCTGATTAAACTACTCCTGTGAGAACTGAGGACTACAGGTGAACAATAAATGAGACTCTCAAGATCATGCACTTCTTAAATATTACTAGCTAATTCTTGCAACTCTACTTTTTGGATTCATAACTATTTGAAAACCATTGCCAAACTAGTCATTCCATAAACTATCCAAGAGTTTGCTGAACGCTAAAGCAGAGGCCTGTCTGTCTGGTGGAACTATTCTCACCAGCAGAGAGTATGTCATTAGGATACACCTGCATTGATAAAGAGGGACAGTCTGGGCATATGCCTTTATAAATAAATTTCTCCCTTAAGAAATACTCCAAGTAAACTTTCCTTCTGGCCTAGAGGAAAGAAAGGGGACCAGATATTTAATCTGCTTGCTGAAAAAAATTTGTTTTCAACCAAAAAACAAAATATACAAAAGTTTTCAAGATACCTATCAAGCAAAAAAGGATCACGATCCTTGAGACAGAAGAAACAGACAAGGTGAGCTCTGTAACTGCTTCAGCTTACTGCCTACGAAGTTTCCTGTCTGCAGATTGGGAAGAGAAAGCCATTGTGAAAAACTAGCAGACTTCCTCTATTCAAGTGATGATGCTGCGAGTTTGAAGAGCCTAAAGCAGCTGAATTTCATAGGAAGGATGACAGGGGTGCACAAAGAAATAACTCCAGAGATCTGTAGAGGGTCCCCTTCAAATGTTCAGCTGAGTCTTATTCAGCACAAATACTTGAACAGATTAAACATTATAATGTTAACATGCACACAAGACCAAGAGTAGTGCTTCTTCCCAATAGGAACACTGAAAAGCTCAAGATTCACAGAGAACTGGGCAGAGTACACAGAGGGATATCAGCTCAGTAGTTGGTAGTTACGGGTAGACTGATCACTGCTCTGCTCCGACCTAACAACTTTTAAATTAAAGTCTAAAAGGATTAAACTGTTTCTAAGAAATCTCTAGCTATGTCTCTGAAATATGATTTAGGATATTTACAGGAATAAAAATAATATCTAGTGCCCAATAAGGTAATAGTCTGGCATCCAAAAAAATTACTAGATGTGCCAAGAATCTGTAAAATATGATTCATAATAAAGAGATAAAGGAATCAATCAAAACTGACCCAGAACTGACAAAAATGTCAGAATTAGTAGACAAGGACATTAAAACAATTATTACAAATAATCTGTATGTTCAAAAACTCATATATAGCTATGTAATATATGAAAGAGCCCAACAAACTTCTAGAGATAGAAACCACAATGTCTTGGATGAAAAATGCACTAGGTGGAATGAGCAGCAGGTTAGACATTGTAGAAGAAAAAGATAAGTGAGTCTAGACATAGCAACAGAAATCATATGAAAGAAAAAGAGGGAATAAACAATTTTAAAAACTGAAAATAGAATCTGCAGCCTGTGGGGCAGCTTAAAGGAGCTGAATACACATGTAATTGGTCTCTAAAAGAGAGAGGGAAGAGAAAAATATTCTAAAAGTAATGAAAAAAATATTTAAAATTTTATTAAAACTATAAAAATCACAGATCCAGGAAGCTCAATGTACTCCAAGTATAAGACCCATAAAACTATATGAGGATACATCATAATCAATTCATTTAAAATCAGTAGTAAAAAAAAAAAAAAAAAGAATCTTAAAAGGAGTTAGGAGAAACAGACATTTTTTTGCAGAGGAACAAAGGTAAGAGTGGCAGCATATTTCTCATTAGTAATAGCACAAGTGAGAAAATACTGTAGTAATATCTGTAACGTAATAAAAGAAAAATAATTGTTAACCTGTAATTCTATATCCAACCCAAAAGTTTTTCAAAGACAAAGATGAAATAAAGACATTAGAAAACATACAGAAGTTGCAAAAATGTATTACCAGCAGACCAGCATTAAAAGGAATGTTAAAAGTTCTTCAGGCAGAAGAAAAATGAAACCAGATAGAAATATGTATCTATACAAAGAAGAAGAGCATCGGATATGGTAAGACATAGGCAAATAGTTTTAAATTACTTAAATGTATTTAAAAGATAATTCATTATTTAAATAATAGTAATGTTGTTTGAAGTTTATAACATATGTTAAAAGTAATATGTACGACAACAATAGCACAATGATCAGAAGGACAGAAACTGAAGCATGCAATTACAAGGTTCTTATACCATATGTAAAGTGCTATAATATCACTTAAAGATAGATTTTGACAAGCTACAGATGAGAGTATAAATCTTACAGCAACCACTAACATAGTAAAACCCTTATCTCAATTATTTGATTCAACAAACAAAAAATCATCATAAAAAAGTCACCTACTCAAGATAGCACACCTGAAAAACATTATCAACCAATGCAACCGAATTGGCATCTGTCAAACCATGTGTCCAACAATAGCAGCATACGTACATCTCAACAGACTGAAAGTATTCATGTCATACAAAGCGTGTTCCCTGACCAGAACAGAATTAAATTAGAAATCAATAACAAAACATCTCCAGAAAATTTTAAATGTTTGGGAAAAATACAGTTCTGAATAATTCTGGGTCAATGAAGAAATCAAAAGGAAAATTAGAAAGTACTTTATACTGAGTGAAAATTAAAACAAAGCATATCAAAGTCAGTGGGATGCTGCTAAAGCAGCACTTAGAAGGAAACTAATAGCACAGAATAAATGCCTATATTAGATAAGGGCAAAGGTCTCAAAATCAATGACCTCTTCACAAAGAGGAGGAAATTAAATGGCAAAGTTAGCAGCAAAATGGAAATGGTAAAGAACAGAGTGGAAATCAATGAACTAGAAAGCAGAAATAATACAGAAAATAAATTAAACCAAAAGCTGGTTGAGATTTTTTTTAAAAGAATAAACCTCTAGGCAGATTGATCATGAACAAAAAAGAGAAGATACAAATTCAGACAAAAATTACCAGTAACAGGAATGACAGATAATACTACAACAGAGTCTATAGATAATACAAGGATAAGGGAATACTTTGAACAACTTTATGCCAATAAATTCAACAACTTAGGTTAAATGCAAATATTTATGGAAAGATAAAAGCTACCAATGCTCATTCATCAAGTGAGCTCATTAACCTGAATAATTCCATATATATTAAAGTAATTGAATTTGTTTTTTAAAGCATTTTTATAACCCAAACACCAGGCCTAAACAATTAAGGAATAAATGATATTAATTCTACAGCAACCACTCCAGAAAAGTATAGGAGAGAATAGTTCATGACTCATTCTATGAGGCCAGCATTACCCTGACAATCATATAGAAACATTATAGAAACAGAAAATTATGAGAATAGATGAAAGTCCTGAACAAAATTTTAGCAAGTCAAATCCAATAATACATAGAAAAGATAATATAATGTGACTAAGTGGAACTTACTACAATTTTACTTGTACTGAATGATGATTTAACATTCAAAAACTAATTGATGTAATTTACCATATTAACAAAAAAGAAAAACCATATAACTATCTCATTAAGAGCAGAAAATAGCATTTGATATCTTCAATATTCATCCTGCTCTTAAAAATAACAAGACAGAAGAGAACAACCCTCAGCATACTAGAAACAGAAGGAAACCAGAAAAAGAGATCCATGAAAAGCCTACGGCTAATATTTTACTTAATGGTGAAATATTGAATGTTTTCACCCTAAGATCAGAAACTAAACCAGGATTTCACTCTCACCACTTCTCTTCCACATTGTGCTGGACATCCTATCCAATGAAATAAGGTGACAAAAAAATGAAACTCATTTGAGATTAGAAAGGAAAAAATACAACTCTTTATTTCTAGAGGACCAGGCAATCTATATAGAAAATCCAATAGAAAAAATATTTACATACATGATATATACATTTTAATATATAGTTTACAGTTTATGTTATAGATTATAAGAGTTCTTGACTTATATATCATTTATATTTTATATATAATTGTATTTGATATATATAACTTATACATATAAAACTAATGACTGATTCAGTAAAGTTTCAGGATGCAAGGTCAATAGGAAAAAAAATCAATTGTGCCTCTTTAAGTCAGTAAAGAAAAACTGAAAATTGGAATTAGAAAGCAATATATGTACAACAAAATTTAAAATTATGAAAACCGTAAGTATGAATCAAATAAGTAACAAAGATCTATACACTAAAAACATGAGATTTCTCAGGGAAACTAAAGCATTAAATAAATGGAGAGACATGTTATACCTTCTTCATGAGTTAGAAAACTCAGCATTGTTAAGGTGCAAGTTCTCCCTAAATTGGACTATATCTTGAACATAATCCCTTCAAATTCCCAGCAGGCACTGCTGCAGAAATTGACATGCTGATTCTATGAAAATGCAAAGAACCTAGTATAGTCAAGACAATTATGAAAAAAGAAACAAAGTTAAAGGGCCAATACGACTTCATTTCAAAACTTACAATATTATAAAGAGATAGTAATCAAGATAGTCATGAGCCAAGAAGTATCCAAAAGTATATGGATGTCAGAATTTTCAAGCAAGGTGCAAATGGCAATACAGCATAGAAAGAATAGTCTCTTTTGAAAATGGTGCTCAAGCAGCTGAATATCCATGTACAAAAAAATAAACTTGAACTCATGGCTCCCTCTTTATAGAAAAATTAATTAATAGATCACCAACCTAATTTGAAAACTTAAAACGATAAAACTCCTAAAAGAAAATTTAGTAGAAAACCTTTGCAAACTGAGATTAGGTAAAAGTTTCTTAGACATGACACTAAAAGCATCATCCATGAAGAATAAATTGAACATCATGAAAATAAAAGCTACCATTATTTGCGTAACATTTTAAAGAAAATAAATAATAATCCACAGCCTGAAGAAAGTACTATCAAATCATATATCAAATAAAGGCCTGTACCCAAAAGTGTATAAAGAACTATGAAAACTCAATAATAAAGCAATTAATCCAATAAAATAAATATCCAAAATTTTAAACAAACTCTTCACCAAAGAAAATATACAAATGGCAAAGAAGTACACAAAAAGAGGCTCAACATTATTAGTTACTGGGAAATGCAAATCATCACCCACAACTAGTAAAATGGCTAAAATTAAAAAGATTAACTATACTAAATCTTGGTGAGGAAGTATAGTAACTAGAACTCCAATATTGGTGGGAGTGTAAAAATTGTACAACCACTTTTGGAAACAATTTGTTGGTTTAAATATACACTGATCATATGATCCAGCCATTCCTCCGTAGATATTTACAAAGAGAAATACAAGTATAGGTTCATAAAAAGATGTATACACAAATACTTATGGCAGCCTTAATTGTAATAATCAAAAACCGGAGAAAGCCCAAATGTCTATCAATAGGTGAATGTGTTAGAATAAGTAGTTAGGCAAACATGAGCAGGGCAGGAAACCCCTTACCCCCAGAAATGTTAGGTGACCATCACGTGATGGCCAGGCAGTTGTTTAAGTGTCTCCCTAGAATAATAGTTGTTCGCAGCCACTGCCAGGGTAAGGCAGTCTCCCAATAGATAGAAAACACCTGAAGCTGGTGATCAGCAGCTTCCTGACAAGATTTCAGGAGCTGGGCAAGTGGGCTCTAGCACATGCACTAGGAGGCTAAGTTTCACTGGTATATGACCTTCCTTTAGGGACATTCAACTGGTAAGGTAAAAACACTCAAATGAGCATGTGTACAACTTCAGTCAACACAGTGAGCATGCGACCCCTCCCAAGTGCTGGCAGGCCACTGAGCATGTGGAAAGCCCGCCCCAAGGCAAGAATCAGGGGAGAAGAAATGCAGACCCCAGAATTATGCCAATGTATAAAAACTCCAAGACAAAGAATAAATGCTGCACTTGGATCACTTAAGTCGCCCACTTGGCCATCTTCCAAATGTACTTTATTTCCTTTCATTCCTGCTCTAAAACTTTTTGATAAACTTTCACTCCTGTTCTAAAACCTGCCTCACTCTGTCACTCTGCCTTATGCCCCTGTGATGAATTCTTTCCTCTGAGGAGGCAAGAATCAAGTTGCTGCAGACCCATATGGGTTCACTGTTGCTAACATACGGACAATCAAACCGCGGTATATCCATACAACAAATACGAATTAGAAACACACAAAAAAACTTTATGCTCACTGCAATATCATTAAATCTCAAAATAATTTTAGTGAGTGAAGCCAGATATAAAAAAAAATGCTATGTGTATGTAAAAATGTAGGATGTGCAAACAAATATATAGCGATAGTTTAGAATGGGATGGAAGGGTGCATGGTAGAAAAATTATTAAAAACCTCACAGAAACATTTGGAAAAATTGACATGATCATTACTTTAATTCTGGTGATAGTTTTATGGGTATATACATATGTTTAAAAAAGTACTTAAATAAAACAAACTTTGCCAGGCCAAATGTTTCTAAAAGAGCCAATAAAGACCGTGATCAAAATAGTACGAAGGAGAAAAGGTTTATGCAAACATTAGCTTTTTTTAAAATGTAGATGATGGCAGTCTGAGGCTGGAGAAAAATTTCCCCAACCTGCTAAAGCTTTAGGGATTGACAGTAAGAGAAAGGGTATATAGGAGTTAACAACTGCATATTTGAAATTGGTGGATAAAGAGAGCTGCTTTAGCTGCTAAAGTCTTATGCAGACGATTATATTCCAGAGTCCAGAATCTGATGTTGTCCCACACCCCATTCTTCCATTTCAGTAGTCACTCTAATGCTTCCTCATCAGGAATCTAAAAAGCGGCTAAGAATCTATCTCACCCAGCATCAAATTCCACAGCCCTAATGGATCCAGATGTACTCAGAAATCTACAAGTCATGTCAACTTCTATGTCTTTCACTTCCCCCAAACTCTGTGCCAGGCACCATGGGAGATGAAATAAACATTTCAAACATCATGTAGTATACACAAATCAGTAGAGTTTGATAAAGTAGATAAATAAGAAATAAAATAGGCAGTTTATACTAAGTACTTCAAGACCTTCTATTACATCAACAGACACAAAAGTTCCAATTTAACTCCAAGAAACTTTGAGAGACACAGGTAGAACTCCATGAAAAAATCAGTAAGACAGGCCACTAGTTAGATTAATAAAGAAGAAAATAGAGAGGATACAAATAAACACCATCAGAAACAACAAAGGGTATATTACCACTGACCCCACAAAAATAAAAACAGACATCAGAGACCACTAGAAACAACTCCATGCACATGAACTAGAAAACATAGAGGAGATGGATAAATTCCTGGACACACACACTCTTCCAAGACTGAACCAAGAAGAAATTGATTTCCTGAACAGATCAATAATGAGCTCTGAAATTGAACCAGTAATAAATATCCTACCAACAAAAAAAAGCCCAGGACCAGATGGATTCACAGCAAATTCTACCAGATGGACAAAGGGCTGGTACCATTCCTACCGAAACTATTCCCAAAAAAATTGAAGAGGAGGGACTCCTCCCCATCAAATTGATGAGGCCAGCAATGTCCTGATATCAAAACCTGGTAGAGACACACAACAACAAAAACTTCAGGCCAATATCCTTGATAAGCATTGATGTAAAAATCCTCAGCAAAATGCTGGCAAACTGAATGCAGCAACACATCAAAAAGCTAATCCACCAAGATCAAGCAGGCCTTATCTCTGATATGCAAGGCTGGTTCAACATACACAAATCAGTAAATGCAATTAATCAGAACTAAAGACAAAAACTACCTGATTATCGCAATAGATGCAGAAAGGCTTTTGATAAAATTCAACATCCTTTCATGTTAAAAAAACTATCAATAAACTAGGTATTGTAGGGACATACCTCAAAATGATAAGAGCCATGTATGACAAACCCACAGCCAACATCATACTGAATGGGGAAAAGCTGGAAACATTCCCCTTGAAAAGAGGCACAAGACGGCCAGGCGCAGTGGCTCACGCCTGTAATCCCAGGACTTTGGGAGGCCGAGACGGACGAATCACAAGGTCAGGAGATTGAGACCATCCTGGCTAACACAGTGAAACCCCGTCTCTACTAAAAATACAAAAAATTAGCTGGACATGGTGGCGGGTGCCTGTAGTCCCAGCAACTCAGGAAGCTGAGGCAGAAGGGCATGAACCCAGGAGGTGGAGCTTGCAGTAAGCTGAGACTGCACCACTGCACTCCAGCCTCAGCGACAGAGCGAGACTCCGTCTCAAAAAAGAAAAAAAGAAAAGAGGCACAAGACAAGAATGCCCTATCTCGTCATGCCTATTCAACATAGTATGGAAAGTTCTAGCCAGAGCTATCAGGCAAGAGAAAGAAATAAAGCATCCTAAATAGAAAGAGAGAAAGTCAAACTATCTCTGTTTGCAGAAGACATGATTCTGTATCTAGATAACTCCACAGTCTCAGCCCAAACGTTCCTTCAGCTGATAAACAAATTTCACCAAAAATTCAAGATTAAAAAAAAAATCGACGTTAAAAAATCACTAGCATTCCTATACATTCACAACTGCCAAGCCGAGAGCCAAATCAGTAAAGCAATCCCATTTGCAACTGCCACCAAAGGAATAAAATACCTAGAAATACAGCTAACCAGGGAGGTGAAAGATCTCTACAATGAGACTTATGAAACACTGCTCAAAGACATCAGAGAGGACACAAATGGAAAAATATTCCATGCTCATGGATAAGCAGAATCAGTATCATTAAAATGGCCATAGTGCCCAAAGAAACTTAACAGATTCAATGCTATTCCTATCAAACTACCAATGACATTCTTCACAGAACTAGAAAACAATTTTAAAACTCAAATGGAACTAAAAAAGGGACCAAATAGCCAAGGCAATCCTAAGCAAAAAGAACAAAGGTGGAGGTATCACATTACCTGACTTCAAACTATACTATGGGGCTACAGTAACCAAAACAGCATGGCACTTGTACAAATACAGGCACATAGACCAATGGAACAGAATAGAGACCCCAGAAATAAGGCCACACATCTATGACCATCTGATCTTTGACAATGTTCAATAAATGGTGCCGAGATAACTGGCTAACTATATGCAGAAGATTCAAATTGGACCCTTTCCTTGTACCATATACAAAAATCAACTCAAGATGGATTAAAGACTTAAAAGTAAAACCAAAAACTATAAAAACCCTGGAAGACAACTTAGGTAGTATCATTCTGGACATAGGAACTGGCAAAGGTTTCACAACAAAGATGTCAAAAGTAATTGTAACAAAAGCAAAAATTGACACATAGGATGTAATTAAATTTAAGGGCTTCTAATAGCAAAAGAAATTTTCAACAGAGTAAACAAACAACCTGTAGAATGGGAGAAAATTTTTTCAAACTATGCACCTGACAAAGGTCTAATATCCAGCATCTATGAGGAACTTAAATTTACAAGAAAAAAAAAAAGACAGACAAACTCATTAAAAGTTGGCAAAGGAAATATGCACTGTTCAAAAGAAAACATACATGATGCCAACACACATATGAAAAGAAGCTCATCATCACTCATTATTAGAGAAATGCAAATCAAAACCACAATGGGATACCATCTCACACCGGTCAGAATGGCTATAAAAAGTCAAAAAATAATAGGTGCTGGTGAGGTTGCGGAGAAAAGGGAAAGCAGTGTGGCAATTCCTCAAAAAGCTAAAAACAGAACTGCCATTGAACCCAGCAATCCCATTACTGGGTATATACTCAAAGGAATATAAATCATTCTACCATGAAGACACATTTACGTATATGTTCGTTGCAACACTATTCACAATAGCAAAGAAATGGAATCAACCTAAATGCCCATCAATCACAGACTGGATACAGAAAATGTGGTACATGTATACTATGGAATACTATTCAGCCATAAAAATAAAGAACAAGATCATGTCCTTTGTGGGAACAAGAATGGAGCTAGAGGCCATTATCCTTAGCAAACTTAAGCAGGAACAGAAAACCAAATACTGCATGTTCTCGCTTATAATTGGGAGCTAAATGATGAGATCACATGGACACAAAGAGGAGACACTGGGGCCTACTTGCAGAGGTGGGTGGGAGGAGGGAGAGGATCAGAAAAAATAGCTATTGGGTACTAGGTTTAGTACACAGGTGATAAAATAATCTGTACAACAAACCCCCTTGATACAACTTCACCTACATAACAAACCTGCATGCGTACTCCTGAATCTAAAAAGAAAAGTAAAAAAAAAAATGAAAAGCACAAATAGATATACACAAAGGACACACAACTCTGAAAAATGAGTATACAAAAGAGTGATTCCACTCGTAGGTACTACAATGAAGATGAAACTTAATACAAATAAAACTAGTAAAAAAAAGAGAAAAATAGAAATGCAACACAAGAATTTTTATGAATTAAAACGTAATACATTTCTTGTAGAAATACTGAATATAATCTCTATCTTTATTTTTTAAATTTTTATGAATATATAGTAGGTATACATATTTATAGGGTACATGAGCTATTCTGACACAGGCATATAATGTGTAATAATCACATCAGAGTAAATGGGGTATGCATCACCTGAAACATTTATCCTTTCTTTATGTTACAGACATGCCAATTACAGTCTTTTATTTTTAAATGTAAAATAAACTATAGTTGACTGTAGTTATCCTTTTGTGATGTCAAATACTAGATCTTATTCATTCTATCCCCACTACCCCCAACTCCCATAACCCTTCCCAGCCACTGGTAACCATCATTGTACTCTCCATCTCCATGAATGAAATTGTTTTAATTTTTAGCTCTCACGAATGAGAGAGAACATGTGAAGTTTGTCTTTGTATGCCTGGTTTATTTCACTTAACACAATGTCCTCCAGTTCTATCCATGCTGCAAATGACAGGTTCTCATTCTTGTTTATGGCTGAATAGTAATGCACTGTGTATATGTACCACATTTTCTTTATCCATTCATCTGTTGATGAACCCTTGGGTTGCTTCCGAATCTTGGCTATTGATAATACTGCTGCAATAAACATGGGAGTGCAGACATTGCTTCAATATACTGATTTCATTTCCTTTGGATAAATACCCAGTAGTGAGATTGCTACATCACACGGTAATTCTATTTTTGTTTCTTTGGAGGAACCTCCTAGTGTTCTCCATACCGGTTGTATTAATTTACATTCCGATCAACAGTGTATGAATGTTCCCCTTTCTCCACATCCTCACCAGCATTTGTTATTGCCTGTATTTTGAAGAAATGCCATTTTTACTGAGATGAAATATCTCATTGTAATGTCGATTTGCATTTCACCAATGATCAATAACTGATATGTCCCCATGCAAATCTCACCTTGAATTGTAGCTCCCATAATCCCCACATGTCATGGGAGGGAACTGATGGAGGTAATTGAATCATGGGGGTAGGTTTTTCCCATGATTTCTCATGAGAGTAAGTCTCACAAGATCTGACGGTTTTATAAAGGGCAGTTCCCCTGCACACACACTCTTGCCTGCCACCACGTAAGACATGCCTTTGCTCCTCCTTCAACTTCTGCCATAATTGTGAAGCCTACCCAGACATATAGAACTGTGAATCCATTAAACCTCTTTTTCTTTATAAATTACCCAGTCTTGGGTATTTCTTCATAGCAGTATGAAAACAGACTAATGCAATGATGTTGAGCACATTTTTACATATCTGTTTTTTACATATTACATATCTATTTACCATTTGTCTTTTTAGCAAAAGATGTATTCAAATCTTTTGCCCATTTAAAAAACCAAATTATTAGATTTTATTCCCATAAAATTGGTTGAGCTTCTTATATACTCTGGTTCTTAATCCTGTCTGACAAATAGTTTGCAAATATTGTCTACCATTTTGTGGGTTCTCTCTTCAGTTTGCTGAGTATTTCAGCGTTGTGCAGTTTTTTAACTTGATGTAATTCCATTTGTCTATTTTTGCTTTGGTTGCCTGTGCTTGTATCACTCAAGAAATCTTTGCCCAGATCAATGTTCTGAAGAGTTTCCCCAACGTTTCCTTTTAGTATCAAATAGTTTCATAGTTTGAGGTCTTAGATTTAAGTCTTTAATCCATTTTGACTTGATTTTCATATACGGCAAGAGACAGGGGTCTAGTTTCATTCTTCTACATATAAATGTCCAGTTTTCTCAGCACTGTTTACTGAAGAGACTATATTTTCCCCAATTTATGTTCTTGGTAGCTTCAAAAGTGAGTTCTCTGTAGATTTGTGGACTTCTTTCTAGGTTCCCTATTCTATTCCATTGGTCTATGTGTCTGTTTTTATGCCAGTACCATGCTGTTTTGGTTACCATAGCTCTGTAGAATAATTTGAAGTCAGATAGTATGATTCATCCAGTTTTGTTCTTTTTGTTCCAGATGTTTTTGACTATTCTGGATTATCTGTGGTTCCACATGAATTTTAGGATTTTTTTTTCCTATTTTTTTTTGAAGAATGTCATGAGCACTTTGACAGCGGTTGTATCACATCTGCATTTTGCTTTGGGTAGGATGTACATTTTAGCAATACTGATTCTTCCAATCTATGAACATGGAGTAGCTTTCATTTTTTGTGTCCTCTTCAATTTCTCACGTCAATGTTTCATAATATGATACTAGCTGTGGGTCTGCCATATGTGGCTTTTATTGTGTTGAGGTATGTTCCTTCTATACTCAGTTATTTTTAGGGTTTTTATCATGAAGGGATGTTGAAGTTTATTAAACGCTTTTCAGCATCAATTGAAATGACCACATGGTTTGTCCTTCATTCTGCTAGTATAATGTGTCACTTTGATTGATTTGTATGTGGTGAACCATCCTTGGTATAAATTCCACTCGGTCATAATGAATGATCTTTTAATGTGTTGTTCAATTCAGTTTTCTGGGATTTTTGAGGATTTTGCCATCAATGTTCATCAGGGATATTGGCCTGTAGCTTTCTTTTTTGGTTTATATTTGTCGGCTTTTGCTATCAGGGCAATACTGGCCTCAAAGAATGAGTTTGGAAGTATTCCCTCATCCTTTATTTTTTAGAATAGTTTGGGTAGGATTGGTATTCTTCCTTAAATGTTTGGTGAAATTCAGTACAGAAGCCACCAGGTCCCAGGATTTTCTTTGCTAAGAGATTTTTTTTTTTTTTTTTTTTTTTTTTTTTAGGGCTTCAATTTCTTTAGTTTTTATTCATCTGTTCAAGTTCTGGATTTCTTCATGATTCAATCTTTGTAGGTTCTATGTGTCTAGGAATTTATTCATTTCTTCTAGTTTTCCAATTTATTGGTATAGAGTTGCCTCATAGTAGTTGCTAATGGTCCTTTGAATTTCTGCAGTATCAGTTGTAATGTCACTTTTTTCATCTCTGATTTGATGTGTTTAGGTCTTCTTTTTCTCTTAGGCAAAAGGTTTGTCAATTTTATCTTTTAAAAAAACCAACTTTTTGTTACCTTGGTCTTTTGTAATTTTTTTGTTTCCATTATATTTACTTTGGCTCCCATCTTTATTATTTCTTTCATCTAATTTATGCTTTCATTTTTGCCTTTCTAGTTTTTTACATGCATTATTAAGTTGTTTATTTGAAGTTTTTCTAATTTTCAATGTAGACATTATGGCTATAGACTTTTCTCTTAATACTGCTTTCTCTGTGTCCCGTAAGTTTTGATATGTTCTGTTTCCATTTTCTTTTGTTTCAAGGAATTTTTAAATTTCCTTCTTATTTCTTCATTGGTTTAGTGGCCATTTAGGAGCATATTGTTTAATTTCCATGTGTTTGTATAGTTTCTACAGTTTCTCTTATTATTGATTTCTAGTTTTATTCCATTGTTGTCAGAGAAGATGCTTATTTCATTGTTTTTGAAAGTTTTAAGATGTGTTTTGTGACCTAACATATGGTCTAATCCTTGAGAATGATCCATATGCTGAGGAAAAGAAAGTGTATTCTACAGCCATTGGACAAAATGTTCTGTAAATATCTATTAGGTACATTTGTTGTATAGTGCAGATTAAGCCCAGTGTTCCTTTGTTGATACTCTGGATGATCTACCCAATGCTGAAAGCAGAGTGAAGTCTCCAGCTATTAACATACTGAGGTCTCTCTTTCGCTGCAGTAATATTTTCTTTATATACCTGGGTGTTCCACTGTTGGATGCATGTATATTTACAACTGTGATATCTTCTAGCTGAATTGATTCCTTTATCATTATATAATGACTTTGTGTCTTTTTATAGTTTTTATCTTGAAATCTAGTTTGTCTTATAAAAATATAGCTATTCCTGTTCTTTTTCACTTTCAATTTGCATGGAATATCTCTTTCTATCCTCTATTTTCAGTCTATGTGTATCTTTATAGGTAAACTGTGTTTCTTGTAGGCAAGAGTTGATGTTTTTTTTGAGACAGGGTCTCACTCTGTCATCCAGGCTGGAGTATAATGGTGTGATTTTGGCTCACTGCAACCTCCACCTCATGGGCTTAAGCCATCGTCCCAACCTCAGTGTCCTGAGTAGCTGGTACTACAGGCACATGCCACCACACCTGGCTAATTTATTTTGTGTGTGTGTGTGTTTTTTTTTTTTTTTTTTTTTTTGGGTAGACATTTTGCCACGTTGCCCAGACTAGTCTCAAACTCCTGGCTCAAGTGATCTGCCCACCTCCTGAAGTACAGGGATTACAGGCATTAGCTATTTCGCTGGCCATAACTCTTGCTTGTCTATCCACCTAGCAAACATGTCTTTTGATTGCAGAGTTTAGTCTGTTTATATTCAATGCTATTATCAGTAAGTAAGGACTTACATCTTGCCATTTTGTTATTTGTTTTCTGGTGGTTTTGTGGTCTCCTCCTTCCTTCTTTCCTTCCTGTCTTCGTTTTAGTGAAAGTGATTTTCTCTGGAGGTATGTTTTAATTTCATGCCTCTTTTTGTGTAACTGTTGTAGGTTTTTTGATTTGAGGTTACCATGAGGCTTGAAAATAATATCTTACAGCCCATTATTTTAAACTGATGACAACACTGTTTGCATAAACAGACTAACAAGCAAAGAAGAAACTAATAAAAACTGTAGGCTTTAACTTCATGTCCCTTGCTTTTTAACTCCATATACTCTGCTTTTTAACTCTTGGTCGTTTCTATATATATCTTATGTACTGCCTATTTCTTGAAAAGTTGTTGTAGTTATTTTAATAGGTTCATCTTTTAGACTTTCTACTCAAGACATGAGTTCATGCATCATAATTACAGTGTCATAATACTTTGTGTTTGTCTTTGTACTTATGATTACCAGTGAGGTTTGTAACTTCAGATGATTTCTTATTGCTTATTAATGTCCTTTAATTTCATATTGAAAAGCTCTCTTCAGCACTTCTTATGGAACCGGTCTGGTGTTGGTGAAACCCCTTGGATTTTATTTCTGCTTTATGTTTGAAGGATACTTTTGCTGGATATACTATCTAGGTGTGTGTGTGTGTGTATGTGTATATATATATATATATTTTCCTGCAGCACTTTAAATACATCATGCCCCTTTCTCCTGGCCTGTCAAGTTTCCACTGAAAAGTCTGATGCCAGATGTATTGGAGCACCATTGAATTTTGTTTCATTTCTTTCACTACCTTCAGAACCTTTCTCTATTCTTTATTATTATTATACTTCAGTTTCTGGGATACATGTGCAGAACATACAGGTTTGTTACATAGGTAAACACATACCATGGTGGTTTGCTGTACCCATCAATCCATCATCTGCATTAGGTATTTCTCCTAATGCTATCCCTCCCCTATGCTCCCACCCCACCAACAGGCCCTGGTGTGTGATATTCCCCTCATTGTGTCCATGTGTTCTCATTGTTCAGCTCCCACTTATGAGTGAGAATATGAGGTGTCTGGTTTTCTGTTCCCATGTTAGATTGCTGAGAATGATGGTTTCCTGCTTCATCCATGTCCCTGCAAAGGACATGAACTGATCCTTTTTTATAGCTGCATAGTAGTTTATGATGTATATGTGCCACATTCTCTTTATCCAGTCTATCATTGACGGGTATCTGAGTTGGTTCCAAGTCTTTGCTATTGTGACTAGTGCTGCAATAGACATACATGTGCATGTATCTTTTGAGTAGAATGATTTACAATCCTTTGGGTATATACCCAGTAATGAGATTGTTGGGTCAAATGGTATTTCTGGTTCTGGATCCCTGAGGAATTGTCACACTGTCTTCCACAATGGTTGAACTAATTTACACTCTCACCAACAGTGCAGAGGCATTCCTATTTCTCCACATTCTCTCCAGCATCTGTTTCCTGACTTTTTAATGATCGCTATTTAAACTGGCATGACATGGTATCTCACTGTGGTTTTGATTTGCATTTCTCTAATGACCATTGATGACAAGCTTTTGTTCATATGTTTATTGGCCACATAAATGTCTTCTTTTGAGAAATGTCTGTTCATATCCTTTACCCACTTTTTGATGGGGTTGTTTTTTCTTGTAAGTTTGTTTAAGTTTCTTGTAGATTATAAAATACAGGCAAAATGAATCCAGCAGTACATCAAAAAGCTTATCCACCATGATCAAGTCAGCTTCATCCCTAGGATGCAAGGCTGCTTCAACACACGCAAATCAATAAACATAATCCATCACATAAAACCAATGACAAAACCACGTGATTATCTCAACAGATGCAGAAAAGGTCTTCAATAAAATTCAACACTCCTTCATGCTAAAAACTCTCAATAAACTACCTATTGATGGAACATATCTCAAAATAGTAAGAGCTATTTATGACAAACCCACAGCCAATATCATACTGAATGGGAAAAAGGCTAGAAGCATTCCCTTTGAAAACTGGCACAAGACATGGATGCCCACTCTCACCACTCCTATTCAACATAGTATCGGAAGTTCTGGCTGCAGTATTCAGGCAAGAGAAAGAAATAAAGGTATTCAAATAGGAAGAGAGGAAGTCAAATTGTCTGTTTGCAGATGACATGATTGTATATTTAGAAAACCCCATTGTTTCAGCCCCAATCTCCTTAAGCTGATCAGCACCTTCAGCAAAGTATTAGGATACAAAAATCGATGTGCAAGAATCAAGCATTCCTATAAACTAATAATAGAAAGCCAAATCATGAGTGAACTCCCATTCACAATTGCTAAAAAGAGAATAAAATACCTAGGAATACAACTTACAAGGATGTGAAGGACCTCTTCAAGGAAAACTACAAACCACTGCTCAAGGAAGTAAGAGAGGACACAAATAAATGGAAAAATATTCCATACTCATGGATAGGAAGAATCAATACCGTGAAAATGGCCATACTGCCCAAAGTAATTTATAGATTCAATGCTATCCCCATCAAGCTACTATTGACTTTCTTCACAGAATAGGAAAAACTAATTTAAATTTCATATGGAACCAAAAGAGCCCTTATAGCCATGACAATCCTAAGCTAAAAGAACAAAGCTGGAGGCATCACTCTACCTGACTTCGAACTATACTACAAGGCTACAGTAACAAAAACAGCAAAGTACTGGTACAAAAACAGTTATATAGATCAATGAAACAGAACAGAGGCATCAGAAGTAACACCACACATCTACAACCATCTGATCTCTGACAAACCTGATAAAAACAAGCAAGAGGGAAAGGATTCCCTATTTAATAAATATTGTTGGGAAAACTGGCTAGCCATATGAAGAAAACTGAAACTGGACCCCTTCCTTATACCTTATACAAAAATTAACTCAAGATGGGTTAAAGACTTAAGCGTAAGACCTAAAACCATAAAAACTCTAGAAGAAGTCCTAGGTAACACCATTCAGGACATAGGCATTGGCAGAGACTTCCTGACTAAAACACCAAAAGCAATGGCAACAAAAGGCAAAATTGACAAAAGGGATCTAATTAAGCTAAAGAGCTTCTGCACAGCAAAAGAAACTATCATCAGAGTGAATAGTCAACCTACAGAATGGGAGAAAACTTTTGCAATCTATCCATCTGAGAAAGGGCTCTATTCTTGACCTTTGGGAGTTTGATTATTAAGTGCCTTGAGGTCATTTCTGGACTAAATCTGCTTGGTGTTCTATAACACTCTTGTACTTAAACCCTGACATATTTTTCTAGGTTAGGAAAGTTCTGTTATTATCCATTTGAATAAGCTTCATATCCAGATCTCTGTTTCTCTCTCTCTCTCTCTCTCTCTCTCTACTGCCTTTTTGAGGCCACTAACTCTTAAATTTGCCCTTTTGAGGCTACTTTCTAGATCATATAGGTGTGCTTTGATGCTTTTTACTTGTCTCTTCCAACTTTGTATTTTCAAATATCCTGTCTTTAAGCCTACTAATTCTATCTTCTGCTTAATCAGTTTTGCTTTCGAGAGACTCCAATGCATGCTTCAGTATGCCAATTGCATTTTCCACCTCTAGAATTTGTTTAAATTTTTATAATTATTTCAATCTCTTTGTGAAATGTATCTGATAGGATTCTGAATTCCTTCTCTGTGCTATCCTCAATTTCACTGATCTTCCTCGGAACAGCTATTTTGAATTCTGTGTCTAAAAAATTACATATCTCTGTCACTCCAGGATTAGTCACTGGTGCTTTATTTGTTTGGTGAGATCATGTTTTCGTAGATGGCCTTGATGCTTGTGGATGTTCATCAATGTGGGGGCATTGCAGAGTTAGGTATTTACTGTAGCCTTCACAGGCCTGGAGTGTTTGTACCTACTCTTCTTAGAAAAGGTTACCAAGTATTCCAAGGGAATTGATGCTGCGATGTAAATCTTTCATCACTGCAGCCATATCTGCATTTGGGGAACCCTCAGCCCAATAATACCATGGCTTTTGCAGACTCATACCATCATGGTGGTCTTGGATAAGATCTGGGAGAATTCCCCAGATTACCAGGCAGAGACTCTTGTTCTCTTCCCTCATTTTGCCCCCAGTCAGTCAGTCTTTCTCTGTGCTGAGCTGCCTGGAGCTGGCAAGGGACAACATGAGCACAGCTGTGGCCACCACCACTGAGTCTGCACTATGTCCGACCTGAAGCCAACATAGCACTGGGTCTCTCCCAAGACCCACTGTCTGTCTACTGTGAATGTTCACTCAAGGCCCAAGGGCTCTTCAGTAGGCAGGTGGGAAACCCAGACAGGCTTGTGTCCCCTTCAGGGTAATGAGCTCTTCCTTGATCCAGGGTACCTCCAGGAATGCTGTCCAGAAGCCAGCACCTGGAGTCAGAAACCTTAGGAATCTACCTGGTGCTCTATTCTACTGCAGCTGTGCAGGCACTCAAGTCACAAGACAAAGTCCTCCCCACTCTTCCCTGTCCTTTCTTCAGGCAGAAGGAGTTTCCCTGTGGTCACCAGCGCCCCAGGGCCGCGGCAAGTACTGCCTGGCTACCGCAGATGTTCCCTCAAGGCCCACGGGCTTTTCAGGCAGCTTGTGGCGAATGCTTCCAGGTCTGCGTCTCTCCCTTCAGGGCACAGGGCTCCAGTCTGGCCCATAGCAGGTCCAGAAATAATGTCCGGGAGCCAAAGCCTGGACTCAGGATCCCCATTTGCTGCTCCACTTCGCTGTGGCTGAGCTGGTGCCCACGGTGCAAGGAAAAGTCTCTCTTAGTCTTCCTTCTCCTTTCCTCAAGCATAAAGAGTCTTTCCTTGTGGCCTAGAAAGCTGAGAATGCGCTGGGCTACACCTGAAGCCAGCATGGCTCTGAGTCTCAACCAAGACCCATGGCAAGTACTGACTAGCTACAGCTGATGTTTATTCAAGGACCAACGGCTCCTTAATGATGCATCTTGCCAGGACTGGATCCTTCCCTTCAAGGCATAGGGTTCCTTTCTGGCCCAAGGTGTGTTTAGAAATGTCATCTGGGGGCCGGGCACGGTGCCTCACGCCTGTAATCCCAGCACTATGGGAGGCTGAGGCGGACGGATCACGAGGTCAGGAGATTGAGACCATCCTGGCTAACACAGTGAAACCCCGTCTCTACTAAAAATACAAACAAAAGTAGCCGGGCATGATGGCGGGCACCTGTAGTCCCAACTACTCGGGAGGCTGAGGCAGGAGAATGGCGTGAACCCAGGAGGCGGAGCTTGCAGTGAGCCGAGATCGCGCCGTCGCACTCCAGCCTGGGTGACAGAGCAAGACTCCGTCTCAAAAAAAAAAAAAAAAAGAAAAGAAAAGAAATGTCATCTGGGAACTAGGACCTGGAATGGAGGCCTCAGGACTGCCCAGTGCCCTATCATACTGTGGCTGAGCTGGCATCCAAATTGTAACAGAAAGCCCTCTTTACTCTCCCCACACCTCCTCAAGCAGGATGGATTCTCCCCTAGAGCTGCGAGTTGTGCTGCCTGGGGCTAGGGCAGGAGTGATGGCAAGCGCTCCCTTGGCTGTTCCTCTGGTGTCTCCCTAGGTGGCCTGCGCCTCCAATTCCACTGACTCTGAGCCCAGCACATCACTGGGACTTGCCCAGGAATTGCTGTCCTTGTGGCTTAGACCGTCTGTCAAGTTTATTTAGAAACCCGGAGTGCTTTAGCCTGCTATGGTGGGGCTGGCAGAAACTCAGGGGATGGACCATTTCCCACCAGCCAGGGCTGGTCTAAATGCTGTCTCCATGAATGCCACCAGAATTCTGCCCCTTGTTGCTTTCTGCTGCGACAAGCAGCACTGAGTTCCAACGCAAAGTCCCAAAGGAACTGTGTTCTCTCTCCCTCAAGCATACAGATTCTCTCCTGGTGCCAGGTAGCTGCTGCTGGGGGATGAGGGAGGAGTGGTGTGGGCAGTTCAAGACTGCCCGTCCTCCCCTCTCCAGTGCCTCTTTCTTTTCTATGACACTAAAACCAAATAGTGTGATTGCTCACCTGATTTTTGATTCTTATGAAGGTACTTTGAGTGGATAGTTGTTCTATCTGTTGTTCCTACAGGGAGGACAATTGCTGAAGGATTCTATTCCACAATCTTGCTCCCAATATAGTCAACATCAGTATCTTTTCATGTGACTATATATCCCAAGAGAATTATGTTAATTTAAAAATGCCATCCTTAGCATTTTAAGTCACCTAAAGTAATGTAATTTCAACTCGCATTTTAAGTCACCTAAAGTAATCAGGTCTCAAATTATAGAGAGAATTTCTCCTATCTCATTAGGTCAATGACATTCTTCCAAAAAAAAGTCTTCTGTTGTAGAAGCACTAATTTGGCAATAAACGTCATTTAAAACATTTAAATTTAAATTCAGAAATGTATTATGTTCAATATGTTCATATAAAATATGTGTATTTTACAAATGAAGGAAGATTTGAAGAACAGTAAAATAGTGGTATCTGTTTATAAATTAATAATTTTTAATACCATTGCCCAAACAACTTTGACTGCAAGTTTCTAGTAAGTCAGTGTTATGTATAGGTCTAGTTTCCTGATGTAATATGCACTTGAATAATTTTCCTTTATGAGAACAGCATAATACAAAAACAATACAACCAAAGAAAATAAGACATGTTTAGTTCCTCGTGATTCAAAATCTTTTTGAACTGATTACATTTTCTTTCAGGTAATAAACTTGTTCATCAGTGAAGTGTGAGCATTTACTTTTGTAATCCATTTAAATATAAAATACAATAAAATGTTATACCTCAAGTCCCATAACCAAATTTTAATTGAAAAAGTTATCTCATATGCTGTAATTTTAAGTTGTTAATTATTAATGACATACTAATCCATTTATTTTCCTATGAAATCATACTTACAGTTCTATAGCATAAACTTTTTATTTTTTTGGACGGAGTCTCACTCTGTCTCCCAGGCTGGAGTGCAGTGGCACGAATTCTGCTCACCATAACCTCCACCTCCTGGGTTCAAGCGATTCTCCTGCCTCAGCCTCCCAAGTAGCTGGGACTACAGGCATGCACCACCACACCAGTTAATTTTTGTATTTTTAGTAGAGGCAAGGTTTCACCATATTGGCCAGGCTGGTCTCGAAAGTCCAGATCTGAAATGATTCACCCACCTCGGCCTCCCAAAGTGCTGAAATTACAGGCATGAATAAACTTCTTAATCTAATGAATAGTTTAATGTATGGTCAAAGAGAAATGCAAATAGGTCTAAATTTAGCACAGCCAGAGGCATATGGTTATTCAAAACATAGTACCTGGAGGATTTGAATACACGAGAGCAGAAACTGAAAACCAATGACATAAATATGCTGACCACGAAAAGTCATCCAGAAACTGGACAGTAGAAAAGATTATGAACCGCTAGGCTTCACAAGAACTTGTGTGACATGTAATGCCATGAATCTTAATTTTGTTAGGGTGCTGCTTCTCTGGTGATGCTCATTCTGCATGTCTGAATTTTGGCAATGAGAATGAAGAATCACAACAGCTCACTTCGTGCTGGTCACCCTAGTTTCACATTCATAGTCTACGTTGAGATGTCCAGAAGGACAAAATGGCCACTGAGCTTGTTAGGCTTTGAAACAAAGCCTCTTGGCCTGGGGGATGAAGAAACTTCTTTCGCTGGTCCATGTACTGGAGGACTGCGAGCTGACTGTGGCATTTTCCAAGTGAGATCAATGTTCTTCTCCCCACGAAAGACTACCACTCTTTTACCAGAGAATATATCTTCCCATCTATGATATTTGCCCTATTCATGCAGTGTCATATTGCTCACTGTGAAATACCAGGCTAACTGTACTTCTGAACGTAACCATTCGATCACATTGCAAGACCAACCTGGTAGAGGAAAGGAGAGAGAACAGTAACTGCAGACAGCAATTGGGATTATAAGACAACCAACAATACTCACCAGCAAGGCATATATTATATCACAAATATTATTACTTTTTTCACTAAATCTTTTTGGATTAAAGTTGTTGATAATTTATGCCCTACCTTCTGTTCGATTTGAAGTTGCTTATAAATAATGACATATATGCAAAAGAGAAAAAACATGTATAGTGATTAGTAAACAAATCTCAATCACACTTGTTAAAACTTGTTAAATTTTATTTTTGATTCCTAACCAACAAGACAAAAATGGGAGGATTCATATGTTACACACAATCTTTCTTTTAAAATAAGCGGAAGAAGTGTTTTAAGTGAAAGAAATTACTTCCTGTTAGTAAACTAAAAATGATTTTCACATTGATTGTAATACAAGAAATAACAAATGTAAAGTAGGAAATGTATCCTTTTCTTTATTCAACTGGTGCCTATAATTGTTCTCAAGAAGAGCTTAAATATTAAAATGGAGTTCAGGAAATGTGTTTCTTGGCAGGCTCAGTTAATAAGTTCTCCAATGATCTAACCTGATGAAAGTTTGGAAATTTCTTTAGAATGCCCATCTTTAGAGAAAGTTTCGGTTGATACTAAGTACTCTGTAACAGAAAGAAATTCATAAACTATGGTGGCAAGTGGCAAGACTGGTATCTCATTGTCAGCCTTGACCATTCTGTTGAACATTTCTCCTCAGTATAAAGGCAACTCCTGCTTCCTTTGGTTGTTCAAAATAAGCCTCAAATCCTCAAATGTGACCAGTCATCTCAGAAGTCCACCCTTGGCAAACCATGGTAGTGTCTCTTGCTTTTGGAAGCAACTCTGATATATAACAATAAAATGATTAACAGACCCTTCCCGTCTGCAGTGGTGAAGGAATGTCTCCAATTACTACCAAAATGCCTCAATCACTATCAATCTGTTTGCCCAAAAATTGAGGGAGAAAGGGGACAGGGCTTAACAAAATCTTACTTTAATCCACCAGAAGTATTACTGGACTAACCAGAATGGAAGAGAACCTATTTTCCTAATCTAAGCTTAAAACTTTTCAATTCCTAACCAACAAGACAAAATATAAGCATTTAACCCCAATCATTGTTTAATGTTTCCATTTTGAATATTTCTATCTCCTTTCCCTATCTATACTGAGTTCTAAGGTTCTGAGGGACAATGACACCAATCTTTAACTTCCTTTATTCAGAAACAAGAATATTCTCAAACATAAGCAGCTTACTAGAATTTATATTAATGATGATGATAAGAATAATAAGTTATCTAGAGAGAGGAAACAGCAGCATTTTCAAAGGCAAGGGCCAGAATCAAGGAAACAAACCACATGTATAATAGAATTCAGTGCTGCAATATATTTTCAGTGGTGTGCTAAAGCTGGCTTGTACCAACTCAGGAGAGGAGACTTAAACTTTCATGTATTTTGTGAGCCAGTTATTAAACCATAACTGTTATTAAACATTTTATAATTAAATTGTTAAAAACAAATGTAATAAAGACTCAGAACTCATCATTACCTGATTATTTGACTGCATGTTACTGTTATCTGTGCTCGAGGTCATTTATATATATGATTATCTATACACTGGGAAGACCATATAATGGTGCCCTAGGGTTCATCACATTGGTAGGCTGCAATTGTCCACGTCAAAGTGTTTCCACCATGGTAATCAACAAATGCTACAAGCCAGTTCCACTCCACCTCATCCTGGCCCTGAAAGCCAGTTGATAAACCACTACCAGCCCACTCCTGCAGACACCATCAAAACAATGGAGCACCATACGCTAGTGCATCATGACATCAAGGGTTCATGTTACCTTCATTAGTGTATTATAAGTATCAAACTTAAAAACAATCTTGTAATAATATAATTCATTTTTCCTTGAGGTAACAACGTATTTTCATTACATGGAATTTATAGAGATTTAAGTCTCTCTAAATCTCTATCAAAACTGACTTAAAATCTTGTATAGGAATGTTCTGACCTTCAGAAAAGTAAAGCAATGTTGCTTTGAACATTATCAACATTTATGAAACCCCAAAGTACCCTCATTTCTTTTATGTGAGTCTACTAACTACCTGTAACTGTAGTAAAGCCTGTTTCAATCTCCCCTACCATCAAATAAATTCTGTTAGCTTTGAACACATCTATATTGAGATTACACAAATCCAAGGTAATCTCCAAGGCCCTATAATAAAGTGCCAGGAAAAGAGTTATAATTTGTAGTACTACTTGCAAACATGCCTCTCTATGAGAGTATTCAGTGATAGTAAAAATTGCCATCTCAGAAATTTATTTTGACATGTGTAATGATAAAAAGGAAATAAGACGGCATTTATACTAAAAAAGGTCAATGATGGCCGGGCGTGATGGCTCACACCTGTAATCTCCCAGCACTTTGGGAGGCTGAGGTGGGTGGATCATGAGGTCAGGAGTTCAAGATCAGCCTGGCCAACAAAGTGAAACCCCTGTCTCTACTGAAAATACAAAAAATTGGCTGGGCTTGGTGGAAGGCACCTGTAATCCCAGATACTCAGGAGGCTGAGGCAGGAGAATCACTTGAACCTGGGAGACGGAGGTTACAGTGAGCCAAGATCACGCCATTGCACTCCAGCCTGGGCAACAGTGTGAGATGCCATCTCACCAAAAAAATAAAAATAAAATAGGTCAATACATGAGAATATTAAAAAGATAACAGAGTCAACTGGGAATACCCTCACTTAAAGAGCTACCTTCCAGATTTATAATCCTACAAGCATATATATTTGTATTAGGACTGAAAAACAAAACAAAACATGTATAACTAATTAAATAATCTGCTAATTTTCGAGAAAGGCTGAGACTCTTTAAAAGTCAAATGAAGTAGTAGAGAATAGACAAACCATTCCCACGATAAAGGGACTGGGAAATAGTCCTCTAAAATATAAACGAAATATTCTGGATGAAATGAAAACTTTGTTTTTGTCAAAGAGGAAAAAAATAGAAAAAGTGGAATACAGCAAGCTTCATATATTTTGCAAATACAAATCACTGTCAAAGTCAGTCTGTACTGTTACTGGGGACTTCTTTTGATCACCTTGGATTAAACAAAAATTGGTCTTCCTTCTCCCTTCCTTATTCCTGCTCATGACAATCAGGGATGATTAAAAAGCAGCCTAAAGAAATCTAAAAGAATGTCAGTGATTCTTCTTGTTACCAGCTGTTGGTGAAGTGCTAAAAGATTTGGGTGATGAACGGGTCTATAAGAAAAAAATAGGTAAAGCCTTATTATTACATTCAGTAACCCAGATTAAGAGAGATGTAGGAGGTAATCAAGCAATTTGCACACAAGACATCTGAAAGAATTGAAATTAGCTGAAACACACCAGGTCATAAACTCTCTGCATTAGAAACCACAGACCTTTCTAATTGACTACTTAAGAAAACCCAGAACTTTATCACAGGACTGAGTTTTATTTTAGGTACAATATTTGAAGTACATGTGTTTGGTGTGGGAATGTTGTTGGTAGCATCGAAATCTGAAGAATGGACAGTGGTGGAGATAGAATGCCGGGAAGTCCTAAATTCCAAATTTTCTCTCCTTTAGTTTCTCTAGCTATTAAAAAAAATTGGTCTTACTTGAAAAGGACACTCAGGAATTTGTCTGGTTTTCTTTATTATACAGCACTATGAAAATAAAGCATACATACTATTGTTCTTTGGTCAATATAAAACTTGAGAAGAAATATAAAAGCTCTAGTCCCAGTGATTTATTTTAAGATTTCAAGTTTAAAGCCATTATTGCTATATTCTTTAACAAGCAAAACCAGTGAAGCAGGTTCAAAGGGATAATATTTTAAGTACTTTAAGAAAAAATATGATAGGTGAAATATAATATGTTCTGATATTTGTGCTTTTACCCATAAAGTTCAGCACATATCCATAACCAATCAAAAGTCTAATAAATGTACATTTGCTACCAGATTCACTATTCAGAATTTTTCTATTTACCAAATTGGTAAAATCTTTCTAAATTAGATTTGTAACACTCTTCTGACTTTCATTATGAAGTTTCCCAAGGGCATGAGCTCCAAAGAACTTTTTGTTAAATGTAAAAGAGTCTAGCATTCTTTCTGAAGCCATACCCCGGTATGCATTTTAGTAAATGTGACAAAAATAAATTCCAGTATAAGGTACAAATATAGTGGTACCTTATATTGTCTAAACTACCAATGATTATCAACATTAAGGAACTTTTAAACGCATCCACATACAAAGCTCCTCACTCTCTGTTCTAAAGTGCATAAGCGATGTGGATTAATAAATAAATAGGCATAGAAATAGTGAAAATCAAGTTGAGATCATAACTAGGCAATTCCAGTTTCTATACTACAATAATCAGTGTGTAATAATAGGTATGTAGAAAAGGTTAATGAAATAAAGACTCTGGCCCTTGCAAAATCTGATTACTGGCACAATCCTTATTTTAAAAGAGTGAGGCAATTCAAAAAGAACAATTTAATTAAAAGTAATCAGGAAACTGGAATCAATAGTTATTACTGTGAAGAACTCACTAAGTTCAGGTAAGCCACTGAAAAAAAGTCCTTCAATAGCAAAGTAAGCCTCGTTCTCCAAAATGGTTTCTGAGATTCATCCAATTCCTAAAATCTTCTGATTCTTTAAAACTTTTCTTTTGGGAAACAGAGTAAAACGATGAGAACTATTTTAGAAATTCATTCTGTAAACCTTCAATGTTTCCTTACTACTGCACCAGGATTATTATCATGAATAGCAACTCACTTTTATAACTATGAGGGGAATGATATAATATGGCTAAGAAGATATCAATAGGAAACAATAAAAATGATATTATGAAACAATTATATGGAAAATGAGACCTAAATGCAAATCAAAAGTAATTGCTATGATTTTTCACTCTGGTCAAAGATCAAATTAAAAGTTTGATTGTTGTAGTACCCCAGTGTCCACAATGTCACAACAACCTGCAAATGAGTAAAGGAAAGCCTTTGGGCTTGCTCTGATTCTAACATGAAGAAGGCATTTTCTTTTTTACCCTTTTTTTATTTTTTTGAGACAGAATCTAGATCTGCCACCTAGGCTGGAGTGCAGTGGCACCATCTCGACTCACTGCAACCTCTGCTTCCCGGGTTCAAGTGATTCTCCCGCCTCAGCCTCCTGAGTAACTGGGATTACCGGCATGCACCACTATGTCCAGCTAATTTTTGTATTATTAGTAGAGACAGGGTTTCACCATATTGGCCAGGCTGGTCTCGAAGTCCTGACCTCAGGTGATCTGCCTGCCTCAGCCTCCCAAAGTGCTGGTATTACAGGCATGAGCCACCACATCCAGCCCATTTTCTTTTATACTCTAAGCTTAAATAATAAACGGACAGTGTTTTCATTGTCTAGATTCTTCAGGATGCTGACAAAGATGAAATACAAAGTAAAAAACAGAAACAACAACCTGGAGGCCAGGGTTTTAGGAAAAACTCATTCTCTGCTATAGTAATTGGCTATTTCAGAGGAGGCTTCATCCATACAGGTCTACATTGGCAGATTCTTAGACAGTGCTTTTGAGAACAGGTATTGTCAACTCCACGTTATAAAATTCATTCATTCAGTCACTGGTACCAGAATGTAAACATCAGCACCCAGAAAACTTCTTAAAACACACCATGTCTTAATCTCTTCCCTGAACTTCAACTGCGAATGCACTAATTCCCAATGCTTGAAGTTATTTAGTGATTCAAATATTTTGCTGGTTTATCAAAAACAGAGGTGTGAGTTAAGTAACTTCAATTGAGAAGACTATTAAAAAAAAAAAAAAAAAAGAAAACCCCTTTTGATGAAACTGTTAGGCAGAATTCCAGGTATTCAAGACTAGAAAGCAAGTTTTTAAACAGGACCCTATCTTATTTTTAACTGCAAAACAAACAGCTAGAGATAAAGAGCTGGTAGAAAGATGCAACTCAAGAGGTCTAAACTGTTCCACGAACTATTTTACAAAAACATCAGAGGCTGGGCGTGGTGGCTCATGCCTGTAATCCCAGCACTTTGGGAGGCCGAGGAGGGCAATCACGAGGTCAGGAGATCGAGACCATCCTGACTAACACGGTGAAACCCTGTCTCTACTAAAAATACAAAAATTTAGCCAGACATGGTGGCGGGAGCCTGTAGTCCCAGCTACTCGGGAGGCTGAGGCAGAAGAATGGCATGAACCTGGGAGGCGGAGGTTGCAATGAGCAGAAATCGCGCCACTGCACTCCAGCCTGGGCGACAGAGCGAGACTCTGTCTCAAAAGCAAAAAAAAAAAAAAATTCAGATAACTAAAAATTCACCTCCACCAAGTTAGAGGATTTATGTAAAGGACTTGAGGGGGCCACAGGTTCTTGGTATGTAGACAAGGTTAATGAAATAACATGTGTAATGATATGGAGCACTAAAACTAATATTGACAAGAATAATGTAACAGACTAAAATTTCCAAGAACAAATAGACTAGATTTAGAAAGGTATTTTATCTAAAGTTTAAACATTTAATTTTCATCTTTAAAAAAATTGCAGAATTCAGGCTGATGGCTTTCCCAGTAGTTCTTGCTTCATTGCAGAATTAAAATCAAACCTTCATTACATCACTTTCCTAAGTTATACAGTTGTTTTATGTATGTGAGTTTTAAGTCTTTTACTACTTCCAATGGATTTTAAATAAATATAAAACATCTTCCAATTTTTGCAACATTGTGGTTGCCATAATTGTTACAGTATCTTAAAAACTGATTTCAAACATTAATACTTTGTCACAAAATAAAAATCATTTCACCTACTCAAAAAACATATTCCAGATTGGGTGTGGTGGCTCATGCCTGTTATTCCAGAGCTTTGGGAGGCTAAGGAGAGAGAATCACCTGAACACAGGAGTTCAAGACCAAGTGAGACCCCATCTCTACAAAAAATTAAAAACATAAAAATTAGCCAGGCATGATGGTGCACACCTATGGTCCCAGCTACTCTTGGAGGCTGAGGCGAGAGGACTGCTGGAGCCCGGGAGTTAGAGGCCGCAATGAGCTATGATTGTACCACTTCACTCCAGCCTGGGTGACAGAGAGAGACTCTGACTCTAAAATAATAATAATAATAGTAATAAAAATATATTCCATTTAATAATAGAACATGACAACTGCTTAACAGGAACAAGTGATAAAAATGTAAGTGAATGTACGACAAATTCGTCTGAAGTTCTAAAAATCTATATTTTAATTCATGAGATACAGCAGTAGAGGAAATGCTCTACATCACATTATACAATACACATAATGTTGTATAAAAATACTATGCAAAATGCTGTCATATATACTATGATCTTCATATTTGAAAAATATATCCATAATTATTGCTATTATTCTAACTTGCATCATAATTTATATATCTTGTCTTTTCCTTCCTATTTTTGCAAACATCTCATCTCAATATTTTAAGGTGACAAAACCAGTGCCCAGTACCTTTAAGTGATTTGTGCTGGACCATGTAATAATCAGTAGAAGATCTGGAGCTAGGATTCTGGATTCCTTGCTGGGAGTTCACACGTTTTTCTATCTTAAAGAAATCTTACCATCAGAAATGATGGCACATCCAAAGACTTTTAAATTTATTTGAACTAAAATATTTGATAAAACATGAGAAAAGATCATCTGCACCTGGATGGCTTATAATATCTTCAAAATAATTTAGGTCTGATTAAGAACTCTGCTACCTGAATGACAAAATTATACAAAGAGTAACAGGCAGCTTGTCATTTTTGTACAATGTGAGGCCTATTCCTCTGTCTACTGCAAAGGAATCAGACAATCCCTATGAGGTAACAGTGCAGGGCTGTTAAGGAAGAATATGTTCTATAGATTCTTTTAAAGCAGAATGTCAGGCTGGAAGGCAGTGGCTATCTTTTTTGAAAAGTATCAGTGTATCTCAGCTACTTTCCCTGGTAACGGTGTTTGCCTTTCCAACAGAGTCCATTAATCTATATGTATTCTACCGTCTCAGTACATCCAGTAAAATGCAAATGGATATTCAGCTAGACACATGAGATTCTCATAAGCATAACCATTACAAAACATAATGTCTAGCTGATTGAACGCACACATCATTCAGGAGTTATTATGAAAGGAAGTTTATTCACAAAACATGGATTAAACATCTAATACAGACCAGGTACTGTATAGAAGAAGTGCAGAGATGATGATCAGGAGGCCCCCAGGAGCTCCATCTGGTAGGATCAATGGACAAATCCAGTTCAATAGCCACACTCTGCCATGACAGAGAACTGGAAAAGGGGACACCCCATCCAAGGTCTGCAGGAGGGAGAAAATGGAATACTACTGTCCATATATTCAATCTTGTCCAAAAAGTTGGTGTTAAGAGTCCAGCTTAAAGTTATTTTCCTTTAAAGACAGCTGATAAATTTACAGCATATTTTATCCCTGAATAGTGGTAGAGGACAGTTATATTCCACCAATTACAAATATATTGATGGTCTAAATTTCTAATACCTGAACGTGAATTGACTACACTAAAATATGAAAATAGAATCTATCACTTACATGGTCATGGGAAACGAGGCCTACCTTTGCTAGTATCATGTCTACTCTCCAGAAACCCTGTTTTTTAGAAGGTGAGATCAAGTATGACTAGATGAAACTCTGAGTTATAGACTGCCTTCCAGAATTGCCACCTCCAGTGGCAATGGTGCTGAGACTGTATATTTCACAATGTAAATTCTCAACTGGGCTGGAGCTACACCTCCTCCTCACATTCCTACCTTCACACTTGATGATATGTAGCGAGCAGATTTTCTCCCTAACACACAAAAGTCTGACAAAAGTTGAGGGGTCTCTAACAGGTGAGGGGTAGGATAAACCATGAAACATAGTAGTATCAGGTACTTTCACGGATGAGCGCCAAGGTAGCCCTGGGGCAGCAAGTCAAACATGCCCCAGGTGAAGTGATCCCGTACCCCAAGGCTGAGGAATGGCCACACTCTGAGTTGTGCAGTCTTCCTAAACAGCACATGAAGGGGATTCAAAAAGATGTGTTGAGTAACTCCTAGGCTGCAATAAAAATGATTTCTGCTTTCAACTTTGATAAAATCATATAAAAAGCTATGTTAACAACAAAAAAAAAGTACGTTTTGTTGATTTAGACTCTAAAGAAACAAAACATTTACATCCTATGTGTCCAGAGAACTAAGCAGGTCTTTAAGTCACGATTATTCCAGAGTGTACAGCTGGCAAATTATTTTAAGTTTTATTGATATTTTTTGTCTTTATTACATTGAGAATGAGAGCGAAATGCTTGTGATTTTCATAGTATTTGATCCCCAGGGCATCCATATCATGATGAATACGGTTTCTCATTGCATTGGTGGGACTGTCATATACCATCTCTGAAATGACTCTTGTTTTAGATTCGGTGTTTTGTTATTTGCTCACTAAAGAAAATCACTGTCGATGATTTTTAAGTTAAAAAAGGAAATCCAACCTAAGGAACTCAGAGGAACACTGACAAGGGGAAACAGGACAAAAAACTTATTAGCCACACAAAGTTCCAGTGACCTCCCTTGGTATCCTGCAGTGAAGGAATTTTTCCAATGTTAAGCTTATTGCCATCCAAGGAGATGGCAGTGAATTCAGGTCACTGTGTGGACTCTGAAGTGCATGCAAGTCATTGGAGTTCTGGGCTCCAGTAATTCACAGAAAGGACCAAAAGCAAGCAAACAGAAGGCATGCTCGAGGCACCTTAGCACAAGAAAGCCATCCTTTGTTTGACTGGAACTCATTTTACAGATTCCAACAGAGTTCAAAATAAAGAAACTCAAGGAGTAGGAAATTAAGTCTACATAAAAGACACCTTGAATTTCCTGAATGTAAAATCCCATAGAATCAAATTGTGCCTGTTACCCTATACCACCTACCAGTTTCTATTGTCACTTGCATTACCTCATCCTCATATGATTTATGGGATGCCCAAAATTAAGAAAATAGCAATTTGTTGGTTTCAAACATCCACATATTTTGATTTTTTGTTTTGTTTTGTTTTTTTAGATGAAGTCTTACTCTGTCATCTAGGCTGGTGTGCAATGGTGCAATCTTGGCTCACTGCAACCTCTACCTCCCGGGTTCAAGTGATTCTCCTGCCTTAGCCTCCCAAGTAGCTGGGATTACAGGCACCCACCACTATGCCCAGCTATTTTTTTGTATTTTTAGTAGAGACAAGGTTTCACCATGTTGGCCAGGCTGGCCTCGAACTCCTGACCTCATGATTCGCCCGCCTCAGCCACCCAAAGTGCTAGGATTACAGGTGTGAGCCACCATGCCTGGCCCATTTTGATATTTTAATGATACCCAGTGAAGACCTTGGCTATCAGTTCAATAATTAAAACAATATGGGGGAAAAAAGGTAAAAATAACTAAAACTTACTAAGTTATTCATTCAACATATATGTATTTCTTTTCTTTTTTTTTTTTTTTTTTTTTTTGAGACGGAGTCTCGCGCTGTGTCACCCAGGCTGGAGTGCAGTGGCGCGATCTCGGCTCACTGCAAGCTCCGCCTCCCAGGTTCACGCCATTCTCCTGCCTCAGCCTCCGAGTAGCTGGGACTACAGGCGCCCGCCACCACACCCGGCTAGTTTTTTGTATTTTTAGTAGAGAAGGGGTTTCACCATGTTAGCCAGGATGGTCTCGATCTCCTGACCTCGTGATCCACCCGCCTCGGCCTCCCAAAGTGCTGGGATTACAGGCTTGAGCCACCGCGCCCAGCCCATATATGTATTTCTTGAGTGCTTCCTGCATGTCGGGCACTGGGCTTAAGTGACTGGGATAAAATAACGTACGAAAAGCAGTCCAGTGGCCTAGATAAGGGGACTGGAGACCAATACATAACTCTCATAAGGGTTCTGAGAAGAGCAAGTATTTTTATGAGTTTGATAGGTTGCAGGAGTATCTATCTAACCTTGAAGTGTCATATTAAGGAAGGATGGACACAGAGACTTGACTTCTAAGCTGAGTCCAGAAACGGGAGGAGCTGCTGTGTCTGGAATGGGGAACGTGAGACAGCCAAGAGCAGAGGTAAGAACAGGAGCTGGCACATAATTCAACTGATGGAAATCTACAGTTTAAGGGACAGGCTGGGGAAAAAGTATGTTAGAGAGATAGAGAGTTGCCAGATTACATGGGGAACAGATGCATTTATGTAATTCCTAGGGAAACAGGTAGGTTAGAGAGAAGTTGCAATGATGAAAGGAGCATTACAAGAAGGAACCATCATAGACTACTGAAAATTCATTAGTTAAAAACTTATTAAGCATTTAGAAAGATAATTTCTTTTCGTATGTTCAGTAAGTGAAACAATCATACTTTTAGAGTTCGGGTACATATTCTTTCAGTTTATCTGCTCTATAATTTATTCTCTATAGTACTATTGATTATTACAGTTTTATGGTTACTGTAGTTAATTTTTTAGTTTGTTAGACCGAGGTTAGGAGTTTGATTTTCATGGAAGCTCCATAGCTTCAATTTCTTTCATGGTCATAGACTGAACTCTTAACACAAGACATAAAAACACATGGCTTTTGTCAAAGTATACCTTGAGAAAGAATGCTGATAGAACAGTATAAATCAAACGTTAAATCACTGATGAAAAATCTCATTGTTAACTTGACCAGCAATCTCATCTTTGTCAAGGAAAGGTGGGTAACAAATAAGTAGTTATAAAAATAATCGTATCAACTTATGAATGGGTTAGGTACCAAAGTCACATTTGTAAATAAGTTGTCTTCAACAGAAACAACTGCCCCAGAAGCAAAGTTAGCCTTGGTAGTTTGGTTCCAACAACATTAAACTTGGTACCCAACATCAACCTTCAGTACACAACACAATGATTTCTCTTCTTATTGATGGTTTCCAACACCCCAAAGTAAAACTAGTTCCTCCAGCCATGGCATTTAACACACCATAAGAATGTTTACATGCCATGTCCCTACATGTGGCAAGTACTATTCTGTATACTATTTGTATACCAGAAGGGGATAGGTTGTCCTTTGAGCATGCAACTTAAAAGGATCTTCTGGCTTAACAGGAATCCAATAATCCACAAGCCAAAAATGAACAAAAATATAGCCCTCGCATCTTCAAAGTCGTTTAAGGAGAAAAAAGTTGGGGAAAAAAAATCCATTTAGTAAAGATCTAACTGACAGGCTTGCCAGAGCATAAGAACTCTGTGAAGAAAGCCTGTGTTGCCACTAGTTAGATAGAGCAGGCATGTAGGATCTACAACAAAGCAAAAGGTAAGCCTTCCCTAACGCAGGCAGGTAGATCACCCTTTATTTACTACTCTTGCTTTAATAATCACTTGCCTATCACATGTGCAGCAGGCTCACGTCTAAGCCCTTTCTATGTGTTCTCTCATTTTAGTATCACAACATCACAACTAGGTCGTTGATTCTATTATCCCTTTTTTCCAGAAAAAGACAATTCTGAACCCAGGAACTCATTCTCTCGAGTCTGCTCTCTTAACTGTCACAATAGGTAAAGAATGGATTACTAAGAAAAAAAAACAGCTGGAAATGAGTTTTTATATTGTATTCCAAAAAGCCAAAAGAAATCTCATCAAAGATGATATCCTAAGTAAATTTAGCAAGGAAAAGCTCTAAATATGTCTCTACTATTTTAGAGGCAGAATAGCTAATAGGTAAGGATACGGACCCGGAAGCCTGGCTGCTTAGGTTTAAATCTCAACTCTGTCCCTTATTACTGTGCCTTTGAGTGAGGCATTTAACCTCTCGGGATTTCAGTTTCCTCCTTTGTAAAGTACGTTGTCTCTAAATGAGTGTTCGGCACATATTAGGTTGGTGCAAAACTAATGTTCTTTTTACCATTATTTTCAATGGCAAAAAACACAATTACTTTTGCACCAACCTATAGAAAGTGCTCTGTAGGTATTTCTACTGTGTTTTGGACTGAATTGTGTTCCTCAAAATTCAGTGTTGAAGCCCTAATATATATCTAGAGATAGGCCCTTGAGGGAGGTAATTAAGATTAAATGAAGTAATATGGGTGGGGCCCAAATCCTGTAAGATTGGTCCCCTTAGAAGAAAATAACTGACTCTAAAGATCTCTCTTTCCATACCTGCACAGAGAACAGGCCACATAAGGACACAGCAAGATGACTGCTGTCTATAAGCCAGAAAAAGAGGCATTACTAACAACTATTCCTGACTAATATACACTGATTATGATTATACCTGGTTCCCTCCACTTGGGTCAGTTTTGATCATTCTATAACATCACCACCATGTTCTAAACTTCATTGTCTCCCTTGCATGAGGAGCTCAGATATGAAATCATTGAAAGACAAATCAAGTTGCCTAGTCAGTTGAAATTCTTCCAGTGACAAGGCAGCTTAGCAGGAAAAGTAGAGTTTATGGCACACACAACTTCCTGTTGAATTCAAATTCCTGCTGAAAATACAACAGGTAGATAGAACAGAAATTTTCAAGGAATAAGCACTGTTTTGAAAGTGATAAAGAATAATAGATCTGGAAAACTCACTCTCCTTGTCAGAAAACCCACTTTCTGGTCAGAAATTTGAATGGTCAGCATTTTATATGGCTCCAATTATCATTAATAACCAACGGTATGGAAATAAAAAATTAAAACACTGTATTAGAAACAGCCATACTTAACCAAGAAAACTGTAAGAGATAAATAATACATTGCCTATTTGAAAAAGATATGGTGAAAATATACATTTTTACAAAAATATAAGAAATAGCTTTAGTTGCACTGAATTTCATTTTTATATAGCTGGTTTTTAATGTCTTACAAATGGATGGATGACATACTTTATTCAAGCAGACAACAAGGAGTGTCTTAATACAAAGATGTATCTGTGTATATATTTATACATTTTATATATTATGACATATATGTAGTACATATATGTAGTAATCATGTATGTAGTAATCACATACTACATATATGATTACATACTATATAACATGAACATACCATATATATGTAATGCGTATTCTACATATACAATACATATGTGTAATGTGTATATATTACACACAATACATATAGATGACATGAATATGTGGCATATGTGATATATATATGTGATGGTATACATTATATAACATATATAATACATACACGATATAGTAAGCAAACAGTATCATTTTAACAAGGAATGAAACTCATAAGTGAATTACTGATATAAAAAACATTCTCTCATGCATATGCAGTGTGGCAGACAGTTATTTCAGAGACAAAGGAAAAGTCACAGCTGTAGCATGCCAGAGAACCAGAAGATTCTTGGATAATTAGGCTGATCAGCATTCTGGCATAAGGAAACCAGTGACATTACACTCTCCATACCAGAGTATAATACGCTCTCGACTCACAAAATTTGTAACTTTTGTTGTTTTAAATAAGAGATTTAATTTTCACTGTTTCTCATCAAGTAAACTTCTAACATCATTATTAGCTTGAAAACTTGCAGAGTAAAAAAGGACAGGATAACTATTAAGAGAAGAGTCTGATAATAAAACCTGAAAAAACTATTAGCACATAATAACAGATCTGAAATGGCACAATTTGTAATGCCACAATAACAACAAATAAACAGCTTGTTAAGCACTTTGTTTCAGCGGAGCAAAATCATACTAAAAATATATATATTAAGACGCAAAGAGCATATATGATGTTCTGGTTAGGTATGTCCATTATGCATACCTACTGGACTTAGTTACTACAGGTTAGAAACCTTTTTAAAAGCATCCTTTTCAAACCAATAAATCATTAATATCTGTAGCTACTCATACTTCTATCAAAAACAAATTATACTTCAGTGTTTTTAGTAGAATCTGAACAATGGAAAGCAATTATTGCCATTCTTGTACATCAAATAAGTTGACAATTGAATCCTTATTGCCAAAATCTTTAATTTGTGTTTTGATATGAAAAGTAAACATCAACATTAAAGCTAGTTTTTTTCTGTGATACAGTCAATTGCGGAAATAGACTGCTTTATGAATTAAGCTTACGCAGTATAAAGACAAAATGATTAAAATCAAGTACAGATGTTTACATGTATACTTTTATTAAAACATCTTTTGAAAAACAGAATTAAGTTGAAACTTAAAGTTTTTTGTACCAATATTATGATACTTTGCTTATATTATCTGTATGTGTACATGAAAGTCATTAATTTGCTCAAGAAATTCCCAAGAATCTAGCATTGAACTAAAAGGTAGATTAAAACTTTGGTCACTACACTCTCCTTGAAAGGAAACATGCACAACAAGAGGAAAGAGGGATGCAGCTCATGATCTATAAGTAAGCTGTTCACATGTTGTAACATGGAAGTAAATCATTATCATTTACTGAAATGATAATGGTAGGCTGAAATCCACCCTACCAATGAGAGTGGAAAACCCTCTTTAAGCACTGCCTCCTCCAAAAGGGACTTCACCTGTTCTCTGAATGATGTGATATGCAAAGCACTGTACAAAATATGACAGATTTCCATTTTCCATATTGATGGTCACCCCCATTCAGACTGCAATCCTCGCTGAGCTTCACATATGACATACCTTTTTTTTTTCTTTCTTTCTCTTTCTGGCTCAGATGGAACTTCTCAGAATTGAAAAAAGGAAAAGGACATGTTCTTTTGTTCTCATCTTTAAAGAAATATGGCTTCAAGAATCCACCAATGATACTTCACATTGTCAATATGGGTCTCTATAACTGCAGGGATATGTATATGCCCCCCAATGCTTCTGTTTTTCCACTCAGATATGCAGCTTCTATGCACTCTAAGATCACTGTACCAAACGGCAGTCTTAAGAATTACCCTAGACTTGGATTAAAATCATTCTAAACGTTCTTGGGGAAAAAGAGATTGTGAGAAAGCTTCATAACAAATACACAGAACCGGTGTAGGGGAAAGCCTTTTAAGATATAGTCAGAAATATTCTATAGAACACATTTCTGTTATTTATAAATTATTTAGAACACACTTCTATTATGTATAAATTATTTAAAAATCTGTTTCATGCAGGCTTTCCTTTCTTTCTAGATGATAACCAATTATTTGCCCATAACTATCAAAGGCCAAAATGCTTTAAAACCAAATTCTATAATTTTAGATAATAACTAGTACTGCTAAGGTTTCTATAGTTACCCAGGAAAGGGTCATGACTGTCTGAAACACATACACTCTCTCTGATAATTAACCACATCATGATAGACTGACAACACTTAATGATTAATTAGGCTAAGAACTCAAATCCTTAGCAGGAGGTAAAAGCACAGAATTTCATAATGTACTGAACACCTCCCAGAGAGACATGGAATACAAATAAAGCTAAATTTTAAAATGCAGGTTTGCAAATTCAGTTTTACTAATATAAATGTCTCCTTGGGAGTCTCACAGCAGAGGAAATTAGGAATTCTCTGCTTGCCAAATAACAGCCATACAATCACAATGAAGCCTTCACAAAACAGCTCAACCCAATTCATTCAATGCTGCCTTTTACATAAAATGCACCATTTTCCTCTCTACCTTCAATGAAATGCAGTTTAGAGTCTCTTACAGAGTAAGCTGGATTAGTCATATGCATACTAGACCTGACTTTGCTTAGAATTTTACAGTTTACAAAACATTTTTGCAAAAACACTTTATGATTTCTAATCTCAACAGGCAAGTGTCTGAGCCCAGGTTTTGGAGTGGGACCTGTCCTCGAATACCATCCACTCTACCACTTACTAGCCTCACAACCCTGGGCTTCCTTAAGGAGGCATTTGATTGTAATGATGCAGTCCTGGTTATTTAATACAGTGGTTGGTAGGAAACAACAAAAGGCAAAGATTACCAGCCATGTTATTATCAGACACGTCTTCAGTTCTCTAGAGTTTCTGAACTTTACTTTTCTAACAGATCATCAGAATGTTCCATGTTTCACTGCATTATTCTGGTCCTCAGAAAAATAGCCAAGTAAAACATGACTTGCCATTATGTCACCTGTTAAGAGACATAAGCAATGGCCAGTGAGTAGACAGCTCACTAAATACTCCTAATGACCCCTATATGACCAATACATATCAGTTCTGTTAAAGCCACTATTCATTTGCCCCAAATAAGTTTATCAACCAGTTGCTATGTATCAGACACTGCACTGAGGACTTTGCAATTTTAAAAATATAGAACACAATCCCTGTTCGCATGGAGCCTAATTTGCTAAACAAATAATTATATAGAGAAGGTAAAGTATGGAAGAAAATGGGCAAGACTGGTCCAGGGGATGATGGCATCTCCGAGGAAAAATAATTTATCAGAAACCTGAAGGGGAGAAGAAGTTGACCCCATGAAGAGGACAGGTTAAAGCATCTCCAGCAGGGAAAAGAAGTGCAGATGTTGCAAGACTGAAAAGAGCTTGGCACCTAGAAAGATGAACGCAACTGCTAGAGCCTCATGTACACATAATAAAATGGTTTGAGATGACGCTGAGGAGGCAGGCAGTGCCCAAAGTATAAAGTTTTGTAGGCCATGGTAAAGATTTTGATCTTCATCTTAAGAGCAATAAAAACTCACGACAGAATATTTAGTAGGAGAGTAACATGATCAGACGTGCGCATAGGATAACTGGCATGGTCATAGGAGAATGCATGGGTAGGGGAAATAGCAGGTGCCAGGACATCAATTAAGAGGACATTGCAGAAGTCCAGGCAGGAGATGGCAGCTTGGACTAGCATGATGGCAGTGAAGTCAGTAAGGAAGATTCACTATATATTTTATAACGACCATCAACAGGACTTAGCAGTGAGCTACTGGTGGGTGATGAGAGAGTGGAATATGCGAGAGCTAGTTCTGGTTTTATGAAGTCACTTACTTCCTTAACCACACGAGAAATTTCAGATCCATCCAACACTGCATTTTACACTACTGGCAAAATCTACACACTCTACCTGAAATTATTTCTCAGGTACATTTACCACCCCTCTGCATTTTTCATGTCACTGCCTTGGTTAGGGTCTTTATTTGCACTTATCCTAAATGTTGTTCATTTCTACAAACTCTCTCAATTCCAATTTAATCTCTGCCTTTCAGCCAGTGTCATTTTTTTTCTAAAATATAAAACTACGTTATCTCACTGCTTCAAAATATTCAATGGCTCCCAATTATCAGCAGACTAAATGATCACATGATAACATCCAAGTTGGCAAGAAATAATTTGCAAAACTGAATTTCAATAAGACTACAAAGAAGCAGAATATAGAGGAATAGGATGACAACCTTTTTTTTTTTTTTTTTTTTTTTTGATACAGGGTATGTTAGCCCATTCTCACACTGCTATAAAGACACTACCCAAGACTGGATAATTTATAAACAAAGGAGGTTTAACTGACTCTCAGTTCCACATGGCTGGGGAGGCCTCAGGAAACTTACAACATGGCTGAAGGGGAAGCAGGCACCCTCTTCACAAGGCAGCAGGAGAGTGTGTGAGTGTGTGAAGGAGAAACTGTCAAACACTATAAAACCATCAGAACTCATGAAACTCACTATCATATGAACAGAATGGGGGAACCTCCCCCTTGATCCAATCACCTCCCTCTCTTGACATGTGGGGATTACAGGTCCCTCCCTTGACATGTGGGGGTTACAATTCAAGATGAGATCTGGGTAGGGACACAGAGCCAAAGCATATCACAGGGCCTCACTTAGTCACCCAGGCTGGAGTATGGTGGTGCGATCATGGCTCACTGCAGCTTTGACCTACCAGGCTCAAGCGATCCTCCCACTTCAGCTGCCCAAGTAGCTGGGACCACAAGCATTCACCACAACTCCTGGCTAATTTTTAATTTTTTTTAGAGACAGGGTCTCACTATGTTGCTGAAGCCAGTCTCTAAGCCTGGATTCAAGTGATCCTCCTGCCCCAGCCCCCCAAAGTACTGGGATTACAGGCATGTGCCACTATGCCTGGAAGGATGATGATCTAGAAGTAGAGAATAACACATGGTCTTAGCCACCTTCTTTGAAATTCATATAAACCTTATGTTTCATTACTTTCTCTCTCTGCCTCCTTGACCCCCACAGGCCCAACATAACACAGTAAAGTAGTGTAGCAGAAAGATTATTGGCCTGAAATCAGGAGGACTGGGTGCTAGCCATATGGTACAATACTTTTAAATGTTCAGTACTTTTAAATGAGTTCTAGCTCCAGGGAAGAAAAAATGATCGGTCTACTCCTATTTCTGATTTGTAACCATCAAAGTTATTTGGTCCCTACTGGGTAAACTGATAATGTTCTGTGCAACTTACTCAAAGTTGTTTTTTCTGGACTTTAATTCTTAGACTTCGCCAATCTGAAAGTGAACTTTATCTACAACAGGAATGAACATACCATTAGGTTTATTTATCATCTCCACTAAGCAAAGCTGCTGCCAAGGATACACCATGCAATGTTCAGATGTAATCCTTTGGCTTCCTTCTTGTTCTCACAGAGGCATTGCTATCTACTCACTTCTGTTTTCTGTATCACATACACATTCCTACTTTACCCACCCCCATTATGTATGCCATCCTCTCCTTGCAGTCTCTGGACCATGGCCCAAGCATAATTAAATATTAACATAACTCTCCTCTCCTGGGCTTAGAATTTATTCCCTTCAGTGAAGGTAAGAGAAGAGGCATCATTTTTCTTGAAAGCATACCCCCAAATATCTGAATTCCTCTGGTTCAACTTAGATTCCTACCAGACCCCAGGTAATAGTTAGCAAACTGCCCACTTCCCTAACCCTAACTATGGAATGGTAGGCAACTTTTATTATACAAAAGGCAAAGTTTTACAATTATGTCATGTCTAGGGGAAAAAAGGAATATGCTGGGAAAGGGAGTCATAAATATCACACACAATTCTGCTTTTGAGAAATGGCCACTTGCCTACTTAAGAACTAACTAATACAATAAAATACCGCATCTGGCAGCCAGACTACCACAGAATGATGAAGATGTTCCATCACTAATAATCTATTCTGTGCTCATACAGGTAACTTAAAGAGGAAATTATTCTATTACCTCACCTCTGAGGCCAAAGAGTTCATCCAGAATCTATTTTCAATAAATCATCTCCATATTAAAAATCTTAATTAATGCTTGTCATCCCATCAAACCACACTTGTAAACTCTCAAGGCTTTCAACTCCCCTTGTAACTCACTCACGTTAGTCCCAAAGCTAGCAAACATATCAACAGCTGTAATTGCTATCTGTAGAGTACTATCTCAGCATTTCAGCAAAATTTCTCAAGAGATTGTGTCATTCAATAATATTCCTTACAGAAAAGGTCAAATAAGAAGAAAACTGTATGTTAGGAGATTATCAGACCACGTATTTAGTTACTGGAAGATTTTTTTTCTAGCTAACAAAGCCACATAAATTCCAGAATTTCTGCTGACCAAACAAGTGGGAAAAAAGCAAATTTCTATTAGAAGAGTTAAATATGACAATGCTGCTTCTTGCTCCAGCATGCAGGCTTCTGGGAAATATGCTGTCATAAAACTTCTCCCAAGAGAAGTGGAGAAACCTGCAAGCCAGAAAGATTTTTAAATAGAAAAAATTAGCCTCACTAATTTAACCATGGTGTTTATTTGATTCCTCTTCTCAGATGACAGGGAGCTAACAGAGTCTACACATTGAGGGCACCTGCCAGAAACCGAAGCCCTAAGAAATAACTAGAAGAGACAGCCAAGGAAGCCGAATTACTTGCTATTTGGGACTTTAAAATGGGGAGGTAAACAAAGAGGATTACACCCTTTAGTAGACTCAGAAGGCACCACTATTATGATAGAGAAAATGGGATCATCATTAAGAACCTCAGCCAAGTCATGGAGGTTTCCTTGTGTAGAGATCCCGGGTTTGAGAATTAGGAGTTCCTGAATTCCAATCCAGGCTCCTCCAGCTCCATTTACATGAAGAAGCTTAAATCTCATTTCCTCAACTCAAAATAGAATTAAGAAGATTCACTTTATAAAGTGTTTTGGGGATTAAAAGAGATAACATTTTGTTAAGTCTTAGGATGGTTTCTGTCACCTGACCATTCAATTATTATCACTATCATTATTATTAGCTAGATCCATGATGATCAATATTTAATATAACAGACTTCACTGAAAAGAGGAAATTTTATAAAACTGCCCAAGATTAGTGATTAAATTTCTGATAACTAAAACATATTTTTATGCAGTACACTTAATTTCCTGATTGCTCATGTATTGTATCTTTTGTTACCTGTATTTACGAACTGAGTTACTTTAATCCCTGGATTTTTAAGTTACCCAACAAAATCATCCTCCATAAACAAAATCAGGAAGATTTGAGAACCTCAGGCTTGTGGAAATCCATACATTTGGGTAACAGCTATTTGTGTTAAGAATAAGAAAAGAAATTACCCATTCGGAGGATGTACATTGGCATTTTTAGGCATATAGAGAACATTCAGTGAAATACTTCTTCCCAAAATACTGTCATAAATGGAAAGAGCTGCTGATCTGTGAAAGCACTGAGAAATGCCATGATTTCTTACTGGAAGGATTCAGCACACTTTTTTGCCCTTACTCCCAAGTGTGAATAACTGAAGAGTAATACTGAAATAGACCCAAGACGACAGAAAGCATACTGAGCAAATTCTGGCTATGGGTAACTTCTTAGAAATACAGACCATAATAAAACCATAAAATTTTCATAGTAGGGCTTATACAAAGGTATTCTTACTATGTTCTGGGTTATAAATCAAAGTGTATTTTCCTAAAAGATGATTCCAATCATATTTGATGAGAAGAGCAATAAAAAAGTAAGTTAGTAGCACAAGTGGGAGAGAAGCTTACATTAGGGACAGGTAGGTGTTTGTCCCTAATGTTATCCACAAATACAGATAAAAAAGTGTCATACAATACATGAGCAATCAGAAGGGCCAAAAATAATTCAAAATAACCAGCATTTGCTGAGTCCAGACTGCCTCCCCACATTATATCCCAAACCTGCTCCCGGTCATCTATTTGAAAATGTGATTTCTATACCTGTTCAGGCTTAGTTCTTTGAATTTTCATTTTTTAAACAATTACATGGACTATTATATGAAAAAATTAAGTCCTGAGAATTCCAAGGACAAAATACAAAGTTCCCGTCCTCACAGAGCTTGTATTCTCATGGAAGGAAGACAATAAACAAATATATAAAGCTAGGGAGTTAATAAGTGCTAATGAAGAAAAACAAAACAGCGTAATAGATACAGAAGAAGGAAGGTGCTATTTGAGACAGGGTCATTGAGGGAAGGCCTCTCTGACAACATGGCATCCAAGCAGAAATCAAGATGAGTCCAGGCAGACTTGGAATATCGGCAAGAGCTTTGCAGGCAGAGGAACAGAGGGACAAAAACTCCTATTGGGGAAACTACAAGTTGAAAGCACAGCACTGAAGCTAATATGGCCAGAGTCAAGGAAGGTAGTGAAAAGAAGTGAACAATGAGGCCAGGAATAGGCAGGGTCTACACCCATGACAAGCACTCTGAATTCTACTCTAAGTGAGATCGAAAATCATTCAATGATTTTCGATCTCACTTAGAGTAGAACAAAATGTAGCATAATCTGATTTATATATTCTAAAGGGTCATTCTAACAGGGATGAGAGCGGGGTATGCGGAAGAGAAGAGGAAGTCGGAGTGAAAGGAGATCAGAGAGGTTAGGAGGCTACTGCACTGGTCCAAAACGATAATGTTGGCTTCAATGACTGTCCAAGGCAATAGCAGACATTGCAAGAAATGCCTGTCTTATGGATATATTTAAAAGTAAAGCAAAAAGTTATCTTTTACCAGTTTGTTAAATACTTCAAATGATTATTGTTAAATATATTATTCATAAATCTACCTATATCAATTATACAAAATTCTCCCAGATATAAAAGGGGAATTATCTTAACATTGATATATATGTAAACTCAAAACAATAAAATCAACTTCTTTCATAAAGCAGCCAAGGTGAGGGAGAAAATTTATAAAGAACAGGAGTTGGGGCTTGGAACAGATAAAATTTAAAATTATATTTCTTCAAAACTGCCCTAACCACTCTAGTTAGCATACACTCATTCATTTATTGCAACATTTCTTAGAGATAGCTGTAACCTGTTGTTTTACATAAATCATACAAAATACAATCATTTTCCATTTGTTGCATTTCAACGGGAATAGTCATAAATTTACCATTCACATCTTTTACAAAACTCAACATTACTGTAATTTTATGGAGGAACTGAAGTTTCTGTAATGTACATTTAATTTTTCTATTATTTATCCTAAATCATATCTGTCACTGCTTCCTTTAAAATGTGCTTGACAACTGTTCCCTTACAAAAATGCAAAATATAAACTGTGTTCTACTTTCTTTACATTAAACTTGAATTGTTGCTGAGGACTCAAACCACCTGAAAAAATAAAATGCAATATATTTGATTAAAACCATAGGCCCTACAACCACAAATAGTTAATTACAGTTCAGGATCCTAAAGTATTGGGATCAATTGCAGTTGTACTTGTCTATGAATTAGACCTTTTTCCAAACACTGACTTTCCTTCTCTGCTAGGACTAAGCAAATAACAGTAAATTGGTTACTGTGGTTACAATGCTTCATCTCCAGAACAAGAAAACCTTAACTCTTTCAGGACTGACTCTCCTAAAGAAGGGAAATAACATGTTATGTCTTCTGCCTTGTGAAATGTTTATATATGAGTAAACATCTCATTTGGTTAAATTCAAAACTAAGTTATACATAAATAATACTATTAATAACTACTGTTGTAAGCAATACTAATTCCAAGGCTTATTTAGAAATTGCCTAATCTCCATATTCAAAATGAACTTCTTAGGAAGAAAGTCACTTTTACCAATTGCTTTGTTCATGCAAAGACAAGGTAAAATAAGCATATATTGTTAAAAGGAAGCCTAAGGATTTGAAACTATTCAAGTTACTTTATAAAATCAAATACAGAAAAAGACTATTGCATACAATTTCTTTTGTCTTTCCAGCATATTAAAATTACAGGTCTTGCACAACGAGCACATACCATCATATGCGGTCAATAGATTTTTAAAGTCTCCCTCTAAAAGTTATACACATAAAGTAATGCCATTCTTATACACAAGCATCAATGACATAAAAAAGCAACGAAGTATAATAATAAAATCCATAGCTGTGAATGGATGTATTTGTAAAGACATAGGAAAAAGTGTCTCTTTAAATCAAAAACAGCAACTTTTTTTTAAAATTTTCACTTTATTTTAGATTCAGGGAGTATAGTGCAGGTTTGTTATATGAGTATTGCATGATGCTGAGGTTTGGGCTTCTATTGATCCCATCACCCAGGTAGTGAGCGTAGAACCCAACAGGTAGTTTTTCAACCCTTGCCCCCTCCTTCCTTGCCCTAGTACTCCTTAGTGTCTATTGTTACCATCTTTATGTCCATGAAACAGCAATTTTAAATGGTGCTATGACAAACTAGAATTAACCATTAAAACATAGTGTTCTCAGTACAATTTTCTTATTCTCAAAGGACCAAGGCTCCCTGAAAGCAAAGCTGGCAAATCCATCTCTGGGTGCCCGTGGGCACCACACCTCATCAGCTTGGGTGCAGATAATTCACAGATACTATGGGAGTGCTACCCAACACATGCTCACACACATACTCCAACTGAGGAACTCAAGACAAAAGGCAAAAAATGGAACCCATTTTGAAATGGAAGAAGAAAAAAATATATAAATTACTGTAATTACTTTAATAGCCATTTCAGAAAGGATACTAACAAAGGCCTGGTTTCCTCATGCATGCACACATGCCTGCTCTGATCTTTAAGAGGGCCTAGGCTATTCTTATCTACAATTCTTACCTAACACCAGCGATTTGCTAAACAATGAGCCTAATTTATATCATTTCAATTCTGCTCTGATTGAACCTTTTTCCTTCTCCCAAGAGAAACAAGACAATCTGCAAGTTATTTGTTAGGAAAAGCAGAGCCCAGGCTGCTGTTTGCCAAAATTGCACAAGAGATTAAAAATGTTCTAAACATATCTTGGTCAATGGCAAACAACTCAGAGACTCCTGATAGGGAAATAAGTGTCTGTCAGGTGTTAATTCAGGTGGAAGGTGGGAGAAGGGTGAGTAGAGGGTGGGGGGTAAGCTGGTTCTAGAAGAGCCAGGGGATGTCAGTGGGTATGAGTAGTGGATCTTTTCCTACAAAGGAGGAGGGAATTACAAATCTTGCACAAACCTCTCCAAATACTGCATGCATGCATCGCAGATCTGCCAAAAATATTTGTTGACTGATTATTTTTGCAGTTTAACCTGGTACACTCTAAGAATTTTGCCACATTATTTTCAAAGTACAAGCAACAGCAGAGAGCAGAATACTCCAGTCCAGAGCTTACTACAGAAATATTACCATTATTTCTAAACCAAATCTGAATAATATTTTACCCCAATCCATTCCTCATTATAATCTCTAATGTTTGCTTCTGGTTTTTTTTTGTTTTGTTTTACAAAAGGGCATATTTCAACTTCATAAGATTTAGAAAAATTACTTAGCAGAGCATAACAAAGTTAGTTTGCTTATTATTTCCTCAAATTTTTTTTTAGTTCCTCTGGTTTTTATCTGTAATGGCACTGATGTCTGCATTTCATTTTTATAAGGATATATATGAACTCAAAATTTCACCAATATACCAGCTATTCTGTCTTAGATTTGTAAGGAAATCAAAATTTTGACTGTGAATATAATATGAAATAGGTATAGCAATAGTACATTAAGAGTATAGTACACTAATATTTTTAGCAATGCAATTTAGAAAAAAATATAAAGGAACTTAGACTTCAAGCTAATGACAATACTTACCTTGGGTGGTGGGCAAAAGTAGAGAAAGTGGATTCCAAAGGACTTTTACTTTTTATAATATGTACCCCAATAATATTTGAATTGTCTACAATGGGTAGTTACTGTTTTTATAATCAGAATATTAAATATTTTTAAAGCAGATAAGTACTGACATGTATTTCAAACACAAAAGTATTAAGTACTACTTAACATTAAAAACAGTGAGACTTGGAAGAAAGTTTCTAGGTGTTGTTGGGTATTGACCAGATAAAGTAGAAGAACTTTCACCTCTGTTTCATTGTTCTAACAATACTACAAGATAGCTTTCACTGGCAATAATATAAAACAAAATATATAGAATTGCCTTAGAAGTGGAAACATAATACAAATTCAAATATCAAGTTTGGGAGGAAAGACAATCACAAATAAGCTAGCACTGAAAGTAAAATTTTAAAATTAATTTTCTTTCAAAACATGCCAAGTAACACAGGAAACCATTACTATTAACTGCTTCCTTCATAACGATTTGTGGGCTATACTAACTGCACTAGCTAGACAAGCTCAATGGGCTCTAAATTGCTGAAATTACACTTGGTTTCATACTCCAGCACATCAAGTACCACTAAATATTTCAACTGTCCTTGTCAGGCATCTTCTAAGGCAAGGCCCACAGGTGCTAGGAAGATTCAGGGCCATTTCCTCCATTATTAGTTTGTAGCCTAAAGGCATCTGACAAATGTTCTACTTCCATTTCCCACAGCCCCTTAAACAAAAGAAAATTAAATGGTGCTTCTTTCAGGCTGAATTTTTTTTTTATTGCATAGCAATAGGAGAGAAGAATGACAGAAACCAAAATATGCTGTTTTGAGGAAATAATATTATAAAAGACTTGAAATTATTAATGCCTCAGACCATTTGGAAGAAACTCAAATAACACAATTTTCTCATTTCGCAATCAGGAAATATGGATCTAGAAGAATCACGGTCACACAGCTGACAAGAGCCTAGGTTAAGATCAGAACCCAGTTTCTTCAATCTAAGGAACACCACCTCTTCCACTGATCTTCCTGCAGCAAGAAGATTCAGCAGAAAAATGGTTCTCCAATTTTAGACAGCATAAGAACGCCCTGCAAGACTTGTTAAAACTCACACTGTGGGCCTCCATCCCCAGGCTTTTTGATTCAGCTGGTCTTGGATGGGGCTAAGTATTTTTCAAACAACTTCTCAGGTGATACCGATGTTGATCTGGGAAACACACTTTGAGAACCTCTGCAGTCACCATCTGCCCAGTGAAACAAATGTACTGACCTCTGTTTTATCCTGTAGTCAAGCCAGCTAAATACTGCAAGATAGGTTCTTCCCTCAGTTAACCAAAACCCGTTTTGCTTATTTAATAAATACCCTGGAAAATCTCCATTTAACTATTTTCTCTGAGAGTTAAATGATCCAGATGACCTTTAAATTTGTTCCTTCCCTTCTCTAAAGTCTCACTGGAATATTAACCAGAATTACAAAAAAAATCCATCAGTCCTTCCTAGATTGATTTAAACAAAACTCTGTCAAAAACTCACATGAATCTAAGAGCCAGCGCAGGAGGAGGGAAGGAATGAATTTAAAAGATGAGTATTACATAAGAGAATATGGAGGTAACTGGAAGCTGCAGAATGCCTGCCCTGTCCAAGCATATTTCAAATGTAAATTTAAAAATAAACTACACACACACACACACACACACACACACACACACACCTGCATGCCAGATTCAGCCTGCTGGTCAGGTAGCCAACTTGCCCAGATTTACATCATGATAAAATTCAGTACTAACATCCAGTTACATGGTATGTGCTTCTATTTATTCAAAGTTTGTTTTCTTTCAGTCTTAGTAAAATTTCTATCAAAACTGTGAAGAAATCATTCCAAGAGAGGAGGAAGCAACTAGTCAGGCAGGCAGTTAGGGTAGGTCCTCGGTAAAATTCTTTCAAACAAAAAAAGAGCTTAAAAGTCAAGCTGCAGGCACAGATAAGGGAACTTGCACAGGGGAAGTTGTCTAAGACATGCCCACAGATGCATGGATAAGAAAGGCTACACCGGAGACTTGACCAGACATGCCTGCAATGGAAGATTCCATCCACTGACACGTGTACATTAAAGGGAACAAAGCAGTATGAAGTAAATCAAGCTAAGGGCTTACATGCACACTAGAAGGATGGGGTGGAGCTACCAGAAATTCATGTCTTATGCAAATGAGATGCCCAACTTTCACAGGTTTCTAATAAAAGCCTCTGTATTCAACTGTAAAACAGCAACCCTCTTTCAAGGCCCTCTCTCTATGGCGGAGAGCTTTCTCCTTTCACTCATTAAACTCTTGATCCAGCTTCACCCTTAGTGTCCGCACTCCTTAATTTTCTCGGTCATGGGGCAAAGAATTTAGGGTTTACCTCAGGCAATGAGAGATTTCTATAATTCCACAAAAAAGAAACTTGGTCTCAAAAAAGTAAATATCATAAGAATAGATCAAGTATTCATTTTCTATGTACTACATAGATTAAAAATTTCACTGTATTCTATAAGCATGGAAGAAAAGTTGGTCTAATCAACAATCATACACATTATCTTTCCAAAATAAAAGTACATATGTACTGAAGGTGAATAAATGGCATAGTGCATTTATCACATATATACACCAGGCCCAGGAGATTCAGTGTTTAAACATGAGAATTATCCTTGATAGTGCTCCACGTGTTGTTCAGGGCTCACTGTTTGGCATTATGTGCACATGAAACATCTTTCAAGAAAAAACTAAGCTATGCATCAGTCACTAACTTCTATTATTGGGAGTAAAAATGCCCTATTTATCTCCTTTATGGAATAAGTTCATAAAGTACTATAATCTTTTTTAAATCAATTTTCCTTTTTTCAATATTCACTTTTCCCCAGTTTAATGGAAACTACTTTAGTACCTATTTGGAAAAAAAAATTACTCCTATATTTTGAAGAATTTTGAGTCTTTTGCTAATCCAGCCAGGAAGCTAATTTAGTTAGGCAAAGTTACCTATGCATCAGACCTGAAAAAATGCATTTACACAAAATAAGCAGATAGAGTCAAATCTTTAATCTGTAAAACCAAATTAAAAGAACAAACACAAAGCAAACTGAATCTGTATATAGTAACTTGAGGTAGCAGATACACTGCCTTTGTTTCAGCTAAATCAGATTTAGGTGGATAGAACAACAGCAGTGTTGTCAACAGTGGAAAGCAGTTTACAATCGATGCTGTCCCTGGTAGGTCGAGCCCTAAGATGCATATTTAGGAAGAAATCATATAGCTATGCTATAGGGTTATACAATATGAGGCAGAGGGCAATACAGGGAACCTAACTGTCAAGTAAAGAAAGATGAACAGCTGGCAGTTAAGTCCCCCTAATCATCACACTAAAGAAAACATAGAAGATTCAAAACAATAACAAATGGTAAAAAGTCATCGCCTGACCTGAGACATCAAAAGAAACAAATTAAAACTCCAATTCCCATACTGTTTGACACCTTCAAAAAAATCAATTTATATCTAATTCCTAATTCAATGCAAATATCTGTCTATAGATGAATCAAGGCTTAAATTTAAATTTACTTCTAACTTCATAGAAATCCTGCCTCTTGAGCTGCTAGAAATTTATTTGATCTAGCTTTAGAAAATCTTTGTTATTCAGGCCGGGCGCAGTGGCTCACGCCTGTAATCCCATTACTTTGGAAGGCTGAGGCAGGTGGATCAGTGGGCAGATCACGAGGACAGGAGATCAAGATCATCCTGGCTAATATGGTGAAACCCCATCTTCATTAAAAATACAAAAAATTAGCCAGGCTTGGTGGCACATGCCTGTAATCCCACCTACTCAGGAGGCTGAGACAGGAGAATCGCTTGAACCCAGGAAGCAGAGGTTGCAGTGAGTCGAGATTGCACCACTGCACTCCAACCTGGGCAACAGAGCAAGACTCTATCTCAAAAAAAAGAAAAGAAAAGAAAATCTTTATTATTCAATACATAAGCATTATCTGATTTTTTTTTTTTTAATGAAGAAAACTGTGGGCTCAATGGCAAGATGAGACATTTTCCTTAGATATTAAAGACAATGACAGTATCCATCCCGGGAGCATAAAAAAGCAAAAGCTGATTTTTTAAATTGAAAGCCTGATTCATAAAAATATCATGACACTAGGGCAACATATATTAATGCGTGTTATAACTATACAATGGACTACATTTATGTTTTACAATATAAAACTTAAAACAAGGCTTATAACTATTTACATGTCAGATAAATCATTGTTTGACATGGTCTTTCATTAAAGCCAAAATAAAGGAAAATTTCTTCTCTTAAACATAAAATTCCAGATGAACATTCAAAGACTTAAGCTTTCTAAGCAAAGATTTTTATACTGTAATACATCCAAACTGTGATAAATTAATTGAAGATATCATGGTAAGAATTTACATTTTAAAGAAACTATGAAAAATCTATTTTTTGTAATTTTTATGTAGAAATGCAAGCTCCCCTTATTTAAAGAAAACAAAAACTATGGGTGAATTTAATAAATGGGAAAATATAGCCAACCTAGAAGTGGCCACACAACTGAATTCACATTCTTCAATCCTATTCCTTAAAAGCCACACAACTTAAGGGCTGACAGAATGACTTGACATTATTAATATATGCCTCTGCTCTCAATTTAGGAGACTATCTGGGTGACTACACTTTTAGCAAGAAAACCGAATGGTGTGCCTTTGAGTGATCTGTATTCTAACAAGGATCATAAAATCTAGTTATTCCCATTTTTAATTACTGAAACTTAATGAAGCTGAAAGTTTCAGATGATGATGAAACACTAAAATAACTTCTTTAGAATCTTGATCTGTTGGCTAAAATTCAATCCCATGAAAGTCATTCTTGGCCATACAATCACTGTGGACTTTGGAGTTAGGTTTGCATCCCAGCTCCACCCCTAACAAGTTTGTGTCATCACTGGCCAAGTGACTTAATCTGTTGGAGTTTTACTCTTGTCAGCCATAAATGCAATAACAACCCCTTAAAGGGTCTATTGTAAAGATGAAATAAAAGAACATCTGTAAAATGTCTAGTACAAATACTGGCATATAGAAAATAGTCAACAAATGTGGCAGCTATTAAGATGCTCTTCTGCAACAGGTAAAAAGAAATGTCATTGAAGAAAAGTAACTTCTAAATAGAAAGTGAACACCTTCAGTTTCACAATTCCATGTTAAAAGTACAACTTCACTTGAATTAATGATGGATAATGCAAATTTTCAAAAAGAGAGACATTTTATAGCACAGTACTCTCACCTACGAAAAGTAAATAATTTTCTATTAATATACCTAACACAAAAAATATTTCTTCAAACTCTAAAGAACATAGAGCTTTCCACACCTTCCACCACTCTCAAAAATTGGCAAGATATTTAAAAGAGAGATACGTTTAATAACGAACCAGGAAAACTGTATTTGCCTCAAAGTAAAAGTTTCCCAAAAAGTTGAAACTTCCTTATTAATAAAACAGTTTCAATATATTAAAAGAAAAACTACAGGAGCAAGATATGAAATGTAATTCATAAAGTCATGATTTTTTAATCACAATATAATAAAATACTGCTCAATGTCAGTTTTTCATTATATAAGCTATAATTTCTTCTGACTTTACAAAATATTATACTACATATGTTAAGCTTTCTTCATGATTTATTCCATTGTTTGTATATAAGAGAAAATCCCCACAAAAATCAATACAAGCAAAAATGCTTTTATCACAATTCAAAAATAAATATTAATTTCATGTATGTCAACTCTTCATATCACTATTTCTAATGAAAATTTATGTATTATTCCTCTTTGAATATGTTACAACCCACTAAGGTGAAAAATATCATACAAGCATTATTTCTAGTACTTTGCTGGGATTTTTAACTCAAAAATATAAAAATTTAACCTAATTAAAAAACATGTAATACCTATTACAGACTATTTGGCTACTTCAATGTTCAGCATGGGTTCTGTTTTCAGAGGAATATCATGCAGTATTTATATTTCATTGGATATTTGTTACTGATTAACAAAAGCAGAAATTTTCTAATATGTCCTACAATTCAGTAAAATCTATCATTCTAACATTCATAGGTAATCTTCTGTATGTTCCAGACTCTGCTAATCTCTATAAGAGGGTAAACAAAAAACAGATTATATTAGACCAGACAAGAGATAGTAAAGCCCTAAACTAGAGCAAAAAATAAAATTTGGTTAAAATCCTGTGCAGATGAGGACATAAGAAAACAGGTATCATCACATAAACAGTTGTGGGAATATAAAATTAGTAGCATCTCTTTGGAAGGCACTTGGGCAATAGTTACCAAAATCCAAAGACACAAACTATTTGACCCAGCAATTCCCCAGTAGTAATTTATACATTTACAGAAAGATATATTTCGAAAATAACACTTAAAAACATACAAATGTTAACAATAGAGGAACATTTAAATAAATTATGGTATAGCCATATGGTGAAATATAATGAAATTTTTAAAAACCACTGATATGACAAAATCTCCAAGATATATCAAAGAATTTTAAAGGTTCAAAACAATACATTATGCTTAAAACCACTGCTATATTTTAAAATATGTATATTATAGTATACAAAAACATTTCTGGAAGGATACACAAACAAGCACTAATAGTTCCCTCTACAGAATGAAACTGTGGGTGGGCCATGGAAAGAGATTTCTTTTTTAACTTATACTTACTTGAAAAGTTTTACTTTACCAGGTATACATACTACATTTTGAAATAAATTAACGTTACAAAAAACTTAAAGGTGTGGTCAATCAGATAGGAAAGTTTAGGCATTTAAATTTTAATTTTATGTGTTAAGAGGAACCAAAAAGGTGTTGAACTATAGAACTCATTTGAGTAACTGCAGTCTTGAAGAATTATTATGAGAACATTACAAGAAGAAGGACAATCAGGAAAACATGCCTGATAGCTTAGATATTAGGAAGGCATTTGTTCTGAGATGTGGAAGGACAGTAAGGATCAAATAATTTGCAGTGACACAGACACAGAAGGGTGACAAGTCTACAGGAGATATGAATAAGAAATAGATACACCAGACAAGGAAAACTGAGGAACTCAAATCAGATACATCCATAGGAAATATTGTAAGGCAACTTGAGAAAATACTTAACTATTTTAGGGTTCTGAGGGGAGAAATATGATTGAGATGATATCTCAGAACAAAGATGTTCTTGGAACAACCAGAAGAAAGCATACCCAGGGAGCCCAACAAGAATCATAAAGAATGCCATGCTTGATCCTTTATTCATTGCACATCTAAGCAAGCATTCTAACAGCGGTGCCAAGAAAACATATGGCTGTCCTCCTTCAAGTCAATCTCAGAAACATACCCCTAAAACAGTGCTGTCTCAACTTTGATGGCACTTTAGAAATCTGCCAAGGAGTCTTAAAATAGACTCATACCTGGGACAACACCTAGAAATGTTAATTGGCCTTTGCAATCGAAAGCACCTGTAATTTTCAGTATTCCCCTAAGTGACTCTACTGTACAGCCAAAGTTGAGAGCCACTGCTTTAAAATATTCTGATTATCACATTCATAGACATTCAAACCATCTTAGTGTAAACTTGTCCCATTTCTTAAGATAGAATGTCCTTTAGGTTTGATAAGAAATATAAACATTGCAATGACAGGCTTCCCTCTTTCCACACTTGTGGCAGACTGTTTCACTGGTAGCTCCCAGTGAAACACGCCTTAGGAATTCATGCCTTTGTGATTCTCATACTGACTCTGGGCTTGGGCACATGACTTGTTTTAGCCAAGGGACCTTAGGCAAGCACTGATGCTTTGGGGTTTCCTTCTTGGAACACCCATCTTGGAGCTAAGCTGCCATGCTTTAAAAGTAAGTCCAGCTAGAGAGATACCACTTGGAGAGGCCCTGGAGGATGAGACAATACCACATGGAGGAAAACCAAGAGGCCTCTGCTAAGCTAGGTTGAGTGCATATGGCGTGGCCCCAGTTGAACAAAGCAGCACATAGCCAACACAAATTTGTGAGATAAACAGTTGTCATCTTAAGCCATTAGGTTTTGAAGTGGTTTGTTACCCCACAGATAACCAGTACATTTAATACTTGTAATATTTACATTTAATCCTTAAACAACATCTGGGCCCACCACTATTCCCTGAAGTTTTATACGCCCAACTTTGACTTTTCTTGTTTCCTCATGTTGTCTTGTCTTTTATGCATCTTATTTCTGTTCTTCTGCCGAGAACAGCATTTCTCAAACTTAAGGGATCTGTGGACTACTTCAAAAGCACTCAGCATACAGTTACCAATCTTTTGTTTAAAAAATGTCATCTGAATTTTAAATAAAAACTAAAAGTTTAAAAATTGGTAGTTTCATATCAGCAAGAGATTATTTGCTGTTTGCAATCTTTCACAAAGGTATCTTTATCTGACATGGACAAAAGATCAGATTCCAAAATAACCCCATTAAAAAGTAGGCAGAGGACAGATGCTTCTCAAAAGAAGACAAGCAGCCAACAAACATATGAAAAAAATGCTCAACATCACTAATCAGAGATATGCACATCAAAACTACAATGAGATACCATCTCACGCTAGTCAGAATGGCTATTATAAAAAGGTCAACAATAACAGATGTTGGCAAGGTTGTGGAGAAAAGAGAACACTTATACACTGTTGGTGGGAATGCAAATGAGGTTAGTCCTTGTGGAAACAAGTTTGGAGATTCCTCAAAGAACTAAAAACAGAACTGCTATTCAACCCAGAAACCCTATTACTGGGTATATACCCAAAGGAAAAGAAATCATTCTACCAACAAGACACTTGCATTAATATGTTTATAGTAGCACTAGTCACAATAGCAAAGACATAGAATCAACCCAGGTGCCCATAAACGGTGGACTGGATAAAGAAAATGTGGTACACATACACCATCGAATACTGCACAGCCATAAAAAGAATGAGATAATGTCGTTTGCAGCAACTTGGATGCAGCTGAAGGTCATTAACCTAAGCAAATTAATGCAGAAACAGAAAACCAAATACTGCATGTGCTCACTTATCAGTGGGAGCTAAACATTGGATTCACGTGGACACAAAGACTGACCAATAAACAAGAGATACCAAAGGAGGGGAAGGAAGAAAGGAGGAAAGGGTTGAAAAACTACCTATTAAGTACAATATTCACTACTTGTGTGATGGGATCATTAAAGCCCAAACCTCAGAGTAATGCAGTTTATGCAGCAAACCTGCACAGGTACCCACTAAATCTAAAATTTTTTAAAAAATCGGATTCCAGGCCGGGCACGGTGGGTCACGCCTGTAATCCCAGCACTTTGGGAGGCCGAGGCAGGCGGATCACGAAGTCAGGAGATCGAGACCATCCTGGCTAACACGGTGAAACCCCGTCTCTGCTAAAAATACAAAAAAAAAAAAAAAAAATTAGCCCGGTGAGGTGGCAGGCACCTGTAGTCCCAGCTACTCGGGAGGCTGAGGCAGGAGAATGGCGTGAACCCGGGAGGCAGAGCTTGCAGTGAGCCGAGATCTGGCCACGGCACTCCAGCCTGGAGGGCAGAGCAAGACTCCATCTCAAAAAAAAAAAAAAAAATTGGATTCCATATCCATTCAGTTTATTTTCTTACTCTGTTTCATCTAAATTAGAAAGCCCTTCTTTACCATTATAAAACATTAGGAATGACAGCAAGTGTGGTGTGCCTCTCTCAGAAAGCTGGGAATATTTGGAGCAAATGTAGACCTGGGAATTGGGGAGAGATTTCTCCCTTATGTCTACTTTCAGTTGAAAAACCCGTCACATTTAAAGCAAAACTAACCATTTCCTTCAATGTAAAGAAATGCACTTTTATATTCTGCAGCATTTGCATAGATCTGTACATATGCCATTCAATTTATTTATCCAAATAAACAACATCAAGTAACAGATAAAAAATACAACTCTTGGTAACAACCATTTGTATCACTATTCAGTCTTCAAAATCTCCAGTAATCTATCCTTAATGTTAAATACCGTAATATTGCAGCCATACAAAGATAAGGCCACACTACTCAAGACACTATCATAAAGAAACACCAACTGAGCATGCCACTTAATATAAAAAAGAGTAAATCTACTGTCCATAAAAACATGTTTTTATTCCACGTTTCAAGTAATCTTGTGTGAGCCCCTGCCATTGGGAAGGAGTAGGGAGAAAGCTGTCTTGTATTTCTTTGCCCAGAACACTAAGATAGAAACTCAATGACTGCAATTCCATCCTAGTCACAATTTTGACTACTTCCCTCATCTGTTAATCACCACCAGGATGTAAACTATTGATTAGCAACTGCTCTTGGAAGTAAAGCAGAAGATGGACAAGTATCCAGGTAAACTCTTACATACACCGCAATGCTAACCTTGCCCCAACCAAAAACTGTTTCACTCTCTCTAAAAATCCTAATTCACCTTGCTCAGCCTACACAAGAATGCTCACAGCAATCACTTCCTTTTCCTGTAGCACAGGGTCATAAGAGATCAACAGTGGTAAAAGTCATCAAGCATTTCTCTCTCATTAGAATTGTATATTCTATGATGGTGAGAGCTTTATTCTTTTGTTAACTGCCATATTTCCTTTGCCTGGAATAACTCTTGGCCCTGAAAAAATGTATGTTGAATGAACGAACAAATGAATGAATGCATGTAATTAATATATTCTGAACTGTGATTCAGTCTCTGTACCAGAGTTCTTTTGCCTTACTGGGAAGAAAACGTTAGTACATAAAATAGTGACTGTTCTGACATACTGATGGCTACTAATGTGTGATGTGACATTGAACAAAAAATGTCATTTAACAAAGAGGTTTTGCCAATAATTAATCTGCTTCCCCTCTACACCCATTAGTCATAAGAGTTTGGGTTGGTTGACAAGCTTCTCAGTAATAATGTGACTTGTGTCACACAAAGGATTGAAATTCTAAATGATGTCTGTAGGGTTTTAATTTCTGCCTTTTGGGGAGAAAAGAATTATCAATTTCATATTTGGGCAACTTATTTTGACAGTTTCCTAACAGGTGACTAGGGTGTCAGTAGATCATCAGTCCAATCAAATCTGAACACTAGTGTTCACTGCCATACTTCTTATTCCCACATTTCCGTAGTCAGAAGCTTCCCCTAAATTATGGCACTAGCAGAGTCCTTTCTACCAACTTATGTCAATTTAAATTTAGTGCCTGAACCTGGAGTTCTGATGTTAATATTTTAATTCTGTTTTTGCCATGTAATCATTTTTGAGAAATCAATCCATTTTTTGTGTGCAAGGCAATAACACAACAGTAATAACTGAAATTAAATATTTAGATATGCAAACAATATAAACTGTTTTGGCAAAGAAGCTTTCCCTTAACTGAGAAAACTGAGGAACCCAGTTTTCAAATGTAATTTTATTTGTGGAAAGAGGCTGTTTCCCAATATTCTCTCTTTAATCCTCAAAATAAAGCCATTATATTTTGAACTAATTACATAGTCCCATAGAATAAAGTGCACATTTTACGTCTTCCTTTGAAGCTTATTTGGCCTCATAATTAAGTTCTAGTCAAGAAGAGGTAAACCAAATGGTCAAATGTGACTTCTAAAACTTGTGCTTAAAAGGGAGGTGCTTTAGCAGCAATCTTGTGAGCTTAAGTCATTATTATTTCAGGATTTTCAGTTATTTGTACCCAAATCTATTCCTGATATTGCAAACATTAAATATTCTCTGTGAAAATAACGTAATAACAATAAATGGATAACACCTATGAAGAATTTATTATGTGACAGACATTCTAAATGTTTTACATTTAATAATGAATTGACTTCCACAATAACTTTATAAAGCAGGTTCTATTATTATACTTTATAGATGAAGGAACTGAGGCACAAAGAGGTTAAACGACTTGCTGGAAATCTCAAAGCTATTGAGAGACAGTGCCCAGATTTAAACCCAGGAAGACTGCCTTTCGAATTCCCTCTCTTTAACATTATGAGCTTTATTGCTTCTTATAATTATTCATAATTACACATGCTATAGTGCTTGTCATAATAATTAACATTTCAAATTGAAGAATGTACGTGAACAAAGCTGTCTCAATGTTCTTTTCATCCCTACCAACCAAACCACCTGTGAAGTACTTGCTGAGCCCTGGTACAATACAGAAGTCCATGGATCCCATTTTGAGGTTCTCAAATCATTTTTTCCTTCAGTGGAACTGAAACTGGCTCATAGTGGCATTGTTTTCCAGAGGCTATCCTCACTGCTGGAATCCCAGCAGGCAAACAGAAAGCCACAGTCACGTTACAGATACTTGTATCAGCCAGCCTGGCTGCAACTATACAGACTATACAGAACTGTGACCTTCTTTCCTGACCACTGGATATATTCCAGGGACCAATGCTTAATAACACTGCACCAATTATTTTATTTTATTTATTTTATATTATTTTATTTTAATTTTTTGGCAGAGATGAGGTCTTACTATCTTGCCCAGCTGGTCTCAAACTCCTGAGCTCAAGCAATCCTCCTTCTTCAGCCTCCCAAAGTGCTAGGATTACAGGTGTGGGCCACCGCGCCTGGCTCACCATTTCATTTTGAATGAAGCATTTCACTGTGTGCTGGTTTGTGACAATAGAATCAAAGGCTTCTACAACTGAATGGGGTCTTAGGAATCAGTTTAGCCCAACTTTCCTCATTTTATTGATAAGAAAATTAAGGCATAGAGATGTTAACTTATTTGCTCAAAATCACATAGCTATTGATTACACAGCTGGAACTAGGCCATGGATCTTCTAGCCAAGTATCAGTACCAGATTTGGGGGTTTCTGTTTATTTATACTATCCTTTAAAAATTCCAAGTAAGCTGTACATAATAGACAACCCAGTACAAAATGGGAAATTTTTTCTAGTAACTATAATACCTGTAGTATTTTTAGCTATAAGATCAAAGAACTTTAAGACTCTTCAAATTATGAATCATTTAATACCATATATTAATAGAAATCTTTCAACACATTTAGGAGCACCTAGCTGTAATATGGATGAAAAGCTGAAGAGATTTTTAAAGTGTAGTATTTCCAGCTATAAAATCTTAGGCAACAAAAACATGACTAGCCATATCTTTCAATGGAAATTTCTCACTTTCAGAAAGACCTAAAATCTCATTCAATGATAATTTACTTTTTAATATAAACTACAAGCAGGTAAACAAGCCAGTGGTCTGAGTGTTTTGACAAAACTGTGTTTTACATTACACCTTCTGTCTAGATTTTGGCTCCAAAATACCAAATAGGATTTTTGCGGTTACCTAAACTTACCCCAAAATTTAAAAGAATTTTGAAAAGATGTCATTTTCTGAATTTATAAATTTAGTAAGCAGATAATTTGGATTTTGCTCTTCAAACCTGTGTCACAAAATGTAATAGTCAAGAAAAATTAACCTGTATAGTACACTGTGGAATGTCGTAGGTGGTTTACAGGATTGACGGCTTTTCCAATTAAGCCTAAAAAGAATCCATGCTACAACTAAAACCTCACAGATGAGAACTGCATGCAATTGCACATGGTCAAGATGTTAATGGGGAATGGGAGATAGGCCATTTAATATAAATTATACCCCTTTCAAAAGCCTTGGCAGTGATTTATGGATTGAGATGACATAAAATCGGAAATTAAAGGATCAAAGAGAATAGGGATCAACTGAAGAAAATAAAGTAGTAGTTGTTCCTAGACTTGAACAAATTACACCATTGGAATAATGAATTTCATTCTAAGCTTACTGATCGCTAAGGCAAAAATGAAAATCAGTTGGGTTACACAATTCTAATTTTCTGACAAGGGACAATATTCAAGTTTATAAAGATACCATTTTTTACTCATTCACTAAAAGTAGGAATTAATTAGACGTGTGCTTGTATGCTGCTGAATCCATGGCTAAACAGCTGCAGCAATAGGTAAACACTTCAGAGGGCTTACTTACTGTTTGGCACTTTTCAAATAGCCCACATTTATTATACCATTTAATCATCGTCAGAACCTTAAGATACCTCAATTTATACATTAGAAAATGGAATCATAAAGACATAAAGATTGCCCCATAGCACAGAGTAAGTAAGCAATATAGTCAAAGGCACTGGGCCTAGCTCCAAAATCCGCACTTTTAAAGATAATCTTACTTTCTCAATATATAAAATTAGCACATTTCCTAAATGTTTTAGGATGATATAAGGAAGTGACCCTGGTGTATAATGATTATGCTTATCAGATATTTTAAGTTCCAAAGCCTACATTTTTAAACACAACACTTCTCTTTCTTGTGAAGCAAATATTTAGTAAGACATATTAGACACTGGGATCAGCAGGATGAATACATAACCCTTGACATCACAGATCTTATGAACAGTATGTATTATGGAAATACTGTTCCAACACACGGTTCTCCTATTGAGCCTCTATAATACGAAATATTAAATTTTAAGTCAGTGATTACATTTCTTCAGGGATAATGTGATTGAGATACTTTGCTTGCTGGTGTGTTATCTTAATATTACCTTAAAACATGAAAAAAAGCCAATGAATTGTCAACTACATCATGGCAGTTTCTCTCAATTTTCAGCAATTTTGGCCAAGTGTTGAATTTTGGTCAACTCATAATCTACCAATTAAATAATACCTACTCAGCAAGTTTTATTCAGAGATTTCAAGTTATAAGACAGATGCATTGGAAACCAGGACTGAAGGAGACAAGGTGGAAATTCTATAGAAGTAAAACTTATTTTCAGTTGAGATTAAAGGTTTGAAAAATTGGGCCAGATCTGGAAGGAAGTTTGGAGACCACCTCATGCCCATAGGCAGAACTAATATTTCTCCTCTTTGCCCAAAAGGCAGTATGTACCTTGAAGTTAAAGAAGTTTAAGCTTAAGGGCTTCTCCTGCCCAGAGGGCCCCAGGAGAGAATCCAACACTTTCCATTAGAAGTTTTATACATTTCTAAAGGAAAGCATTTTTTGTGTGTTTTTTTTTTTTCTTTCAAGAAAACCTCCCAAATTTTATATGCTTCAGATCCCATCAAGCCTGGATATGGCTCCATTTGCCTCCTTTAAGATTTCTAATAATCTCAAACTTTTGCATTGTTGATTAGCTGAGGCCCCAAATATCACAAGTCAAAAAAAGAAGCTGCTTCTATTTTTCTTCAGAAAGGTATTTCAGCATCAATTCCTTTCATTATGATGCTCTTCTACCTCTTGCTGACAGGTGGTAGCAGTTTTAATAAAGCTCACAGGATGATAGGAAAGAAATGAATATTAACTTTTCCACAGGCATACAATATAACCTTGTTTTTATGTAAAATTCAACCTTCAAAAAATATAAGCTGTGTCAATGTACTGAGTGTTCATCTATGATGAAATAGTAGAGTAAGGATGGTTTACATTTTTTAAAAAATGTGAAGCCTTTGCAAGAGTTACCTAAATTACATCATTTTAATCCGATGAAGATATTATATAAAATTATGTTTGATCACACTTTAAAAATTTTAAAGAAAGTCAAACAAAGCCATCCAGCTATAGAGCACTTGAAATGAGGATAGTATTTTTCTGCCTTTAGAAAGACAAATTACTAAATATAGCCCAATCTCCCTTTACTAGGAAATGAGATGACACCATGAATATTTCTTTATGTATGTATGTATGCATGTATGTATTTATTTTTGAAACAGGGTTTCACTCTGTCACCCAGGCTGAAGTGCAGTGACGCGATTTGGGCTCACCACAACCTCCACCTCCAGGGCTCAAGCGATTCTCCAGCCCCGCCCTCCCAAGTAGCTGGGACTACAGGCGTGAGTTACCAATGCCCAGCTAATTTCTGCATTTTTTAGTATAGATGGGTTTTGTCGTGGTCTCGAACTCCTGAACTCAAAGTGATCTGCCTGCCTTGGCCTCCCAAAGTGCTGGGATTACAGGTGTGAGTCACTGCACCAGGCCGACACGATTAATATTTTAAAGAAATAAGAGAAACGGAAATCTTCAGAAGCAGACCTTGGAGTACCACCTTTTAATGCAAAGCTCTAAAGTGATAGTGCTTAGATTTCCAAATGGTAACAGAAACCTTAGTTATTGAGACGTAGCAACTTCTTACTCAAATCTTGTGCCACCTAAGTAAAAACATTGACATCAGAAACTTTTTCAAAGCTGCATAAATTGGCTCCTCCATGTGTATCACATTTGAGCCATACTTTGAAAAACAGTTCCATATCAAAGCTTTTTTTTTTCACACATTTCAACCCAATTAGAGACAAGAGAGATGAGTGTTAACAAGTAAGTTAATTTTAGAAAATATATGCAAAAAAGCCAAATGTTTTTAATTACTTTAATATTTTCCACATGTAGAAATTTATCTTACTAGACATTAAAACAAGGTTAAAAAAAGAAAAATCAGAGCCACCAGCATGCCATATGAGGCGATCAGCTGGACATAAATTAATACTGATGTTCTGAAACTTCCTCTATCACTATCAGCTGGTGTAGAAAGTATTCTATTAGAATCTTCGCAAGCTCAGTTAGCCCACGTTTTTATCCGGTAAATGCATGAAGTTCTCACAGTTGTTCAGGTTAGCTTTTACACTGTATCAAGAACCAAGGAAAAATATAATTCAGATCTCTGCTCTTTTTTTGTTGTCAACAAGTTTTTCAGTGACTTTATTTTGGGAATAAAAAAAGATAAAGGCTATTTTGTGCTCTCATTAGATATGACTCAAATTGGTGGGTGCCAAATTGGGAGAAACTGGTAAACCATAACTCTTAGTCATCTATTTTCTGACTCATATTCTCTATGAACTTGAAATATTTGCATTGCTAATATTGTGAGATATCCTAAAAATGAAAAAATAATCAGTGAAGCACTCCTTAGAGATCAACACTATATAAAAAGAATATTGTTACAATATACCAAAATTATTATCCTAAACCAAAAAATTGATATGTAAGGCCCCTTGATACTTGGGAAATAAAGTCATTAAAATGAGTTCTCTGCTTCAATACCCTTAGAAACCATGGCTTTAAAACATTGTAACTAATCAAGAAATTATCCATTTTTTATTCAAATAGCCCTCGGTGGTATTACCATTCTAAAGATAGAGGCTAGAATCTTTGCACTTTTGCACTTGAGATAATTAACAGATCAGTTTGGGGGTGTTAGGGGGACAAAAAATTCCCTGCAAAACTTTACAATTTCAATTAATTATGAATTTGACAAGTTATATAAAATTTTACCCTTGATATTAGTGAAAAAGGGGTTGGCTCAAGTAAACAAAATTATAAGTATGCAAATAATCAAGTTTGCAAGAACAAATTCTCCATCTCAACAAACTAAAATTCTATCAGACTTACCCTTGAAACTACTTTCAATGAGGATATGGGTATACAGGAAACAAAGAAATTAAAATAATCTAGGGTTTTCCCTAACTTAGAATGTTAGTATTAAATATTCTAAATTATTATCCAATTTCATTTTATTTCCTATCTGTAGAGCAGTGGTTCTCAAAAGTGTGGGTTCTGACCAGCAGCCATCAATAGGAACTTGTTAAAAAAGAAGTTCTCATCCCCTACTCCAGACCCACTGAATCAAACAGTCTAGAGGTGAGGACCCAGCAATCTGTGTTTTAATAAGCTTTTGAGTGATTAAAATGCATGCTTTGTACAACCACTGCCCTAAAGATTGTGAGATGAAACAACCTCCCCAGGTCTAGTAAACATATATAAAAATAGAGAAAAAAAAATTCCAGAATCCTTTCTCATCCCTCTAGACTTCATATCCTACTTCTTTGTAGGAAGATGAGTAGAAAAATGTCACCAGGTCATAGCAGGACATTACACTAGGACATCTGTCCTAGTATATTCTGGATATGAGCCCTAATCCAGGCTCAGGAAGGAGTTGAACTCTTAGTTGAAGAAATTGCAGTAATTGATTATTCCAAATCTCAGATCATTCGACATGGAACAATTTTTACTGCTATGACCTGGTGACATTTTTCTACCCATCTTCAGTTGTCATTTAATCTGCCAATCTTAAAAAAAAAAAAAAAATGTGGCATCTACCTAGCTCTACCTGCATTCCAACCTGTCTTTGAGCAACTGTACTCAACCATATTATTTTAAACCTCACAGAATTTTATTTGCCTACATGATAGATATTATCAGTAAGAACTCAATAAAATATATTATTATATTTTTATAAAGAGTCTTCCTAATGATGATGTTTTTCTCATTACCCAAGGCCTGTGTCATCTCCCACAAATCAGTACTGGGAGTAGTCTTACTCAACTCTGAGTATCATGTAATTTTTGTTTCTTCATGCTTGCTCATAAAATGTTAAAGGCAATTTTACAGCCTAAGCCTAGTAAATGTGATAAAATTAACAACTTGAATTTGTATGCTAACCTACACTTGATTACATCCTATTTCTTATAAATTTTTATTTTCAATGCTTATTTCTCACTTCTTTTTAAAATCCTCCTATATTACATGTTTTTGTACGTTTTAAGCCCTTTTTTAAAATTAAGGAAGACACAAACAAAGGAATAAAGAGGAAAACCAGAAACTGGGAGGATGGGGCTTGGGGAGTCCATGGGGGAATTCAGCAAGTGAATAGTGCTAGGCCTTAGAGACAGATATACCTGAATATCAATTCCATCTCCAGGATTTACTATTAACAGCTACATAATCTTGGACAGACTATTAGATTGGCTCAACCTTCTGGGTGTAATGAAAATGGTAGTATCGGCTGGGCATGGTGGCTCATGCCTATAGTCTGAGCACTTTGGGAGGCTGAGGTAGGCAGATCACTTGAGGCCAGGAGTTTGAGACCACCCTGGCCAATATGGTGAAACCCCATCTCTACTAAAAATACAAAAATTAGCCAGGTGTGGTGGTAGGTGCCTGTAATCCCAGCTACTCAGGGGGCTGAAGGCAGGGGAATCACTTGAACCCAAGAGGTGGTGGTTGCAGTGAGCTGAGATCACACAGCTGCACTATAGCCTGGGTGACAGAGAAAGACTCCATCTTTAGAAAAAAAAAAAAAAGGTATTATCTACCTTACAAAAGATTATTATAATAGTTGGAAGTAACATATGCAAAAATCTGTTACACAGTTTGGCAGAGAATAGGCAGTCCTAGAAAGTAAGGTATTATCATCAATGTCCTTATGGGAGGCCATGTGAAGAGCCTCAACATGCAAGTTCCTTGACTTTCTCCAAGGAAATGCTACCACGGGAAAGGTCAGTGGCCATAGCACAGACCCTGCCATCACCAGAACAGGATTTCCTCCAACATCATCAATTCTGGAATTCCATCTTCTATCCATCCTCCATCTTTCTATCACTAAGTGTGAGCCTAGAACATTGAGACCTCAACTTTAAGGCATTCCTCTTCTTCAACAACTGTGTCCCTTCCTGTCTTTATTTCCTTCCCTACTCAGATAGGACCCCACACTAAAGCACTTCTACTCTCTCACTTCTCAACTATCTTTTTTCAGTTTCTTTTCCCTCAGTCCTTCTGTTGCATCTGACTGAACAGCCCCACTCAATTAATCACTTGCTTTTACTGGAGGAGAATGGGTTAGAGTGGTACCTCTTTGTCTAGATTTTAAATTTTCAACTTTAGTCTCACCCTCAGAAATTCTTTAATTTCCTCATGGTTCTATTCCACAAACTTCACTGTTTTCTGCCTGGTCCCTACTCAATCCTATCACTCTTAGCTGACAGCCTTGACTCCCACTCAGGAATTAAGTTCAACTCTCCAAATCCTGACACACAGTCACATTGATATCCCTTGTCTTAGAGAACAATTTCTCTTCTGCCCAAGGCCACTAGTGTCATCTGACTGGCCCTGGATCTCTTTCTGAATCTTCGTAGATCTTGTTTCAGCCATTAAACCCTCTCTCTCTTTTAAAACATACATTCAGCTGCATCCTCCCCAGTTTCTCATTCCACACAGATTAAAAACATTCATTTGTCTGTTCCATCTTGAAAAATAAGAACTGTCAGTTCCAAATTGGCACCTAAGAATTAGAAAAATGTGCTACAAATTTCAAAATGTTTTTATATAAATTAAAACCACAAATTTTGAGTTTTGTTTGCTTTGGCCTCGTTTGAATCAGAATAGATCTGACCTTGTCATGTAACAAGGTTCCTGAGGGTCCACATTCTGTTTTACTGTGAACCCCATCTTTTGTCCACAGTCTGTCGGATGTAGGAGAATATATGGTCCAAGTTGGACCAATCTGAATAACTCTCTTGTACAAAGATCTTAATTCACTCAGGCTTAATCATGAAAATGGAGATAATTTTGCAATTCAGTTGTTCTCATTTAGCCATCTTTACCAAATCAATTCAGATGTGAGAAAAGAACAGAGCAGATATCTAATACAGATAGAAAAAAGGGGCCAGATCTAGCTTCTTGATCACTTTTCATTTCCCTTTGTGAGGTCCAGGTTTCTGACTGCCTACCTTTGGGTTTTGTTAGACTGAAAACAGGTTTTCCTAGTCCAAGATAGTCCTAGTTGTTATTACAACCAACCATAGAGTCAAAACACTTCTCGGTGAAAGAAATGAGAAGTCCTCATTTGTGGCCCATCCACACTTCCCTTCTGAAATGTCAGTGTCCACTGGCTGAGTAGCATTAGGGGCATGAAACTTGGCTGCGGTCTGAGATCACCATACAGGGGATATCTGAGTAGTGACAGACCTGTGAGAGTAACTACGTGTCAGAGTTACATGGAAAGTAAAAATATAAGAATATGTAAGTGGAAAAAACAAAACTTGAAAGGCCACTCGTGAAGCTATGGAAAGGAGAAGCAATAAGAAGGAAGTCAGAAACCCAAATGAGTTGACTAATATAAACCCCTACTGAAGTTCTTGCCATTTTTTACAACACCATTAAAGCAATGAAACAAGTTTCTTTTTTCTTCCATATGCACATGATGAGAAACCTTACCAGTAAATGCCACAGTGTACAGGCTTATAACAGGTCATTTTTCAAGATATGTACATGTGGTCTATACTAGTTTAGAGCTTATTTTAAATCCTTCCCATTTAAAATTAAGTGGAACATTTAAAACAAAGAACCATAAAATAAAGATCAACTTTAAAAATCCATATGCAATTAAGAATTTCAAAAGAGAGATCAATATTTAACTACAAAAATATAATGCAAAAACCAAACCAGAGCAGCAGCAAAAATCACCCTTCTGAGCCCGTTTATAACACAGACGGAGCTCTCTCCAAAAATCTCAACAAAGCCAATCTTCATTCATTTAACCAACATTTAGTAAGTATCTACTCTGGGTATATACACTAAAACTAAAAGTTAACACATTAAAGATAACATTGAAATTATGAATCGTAACTAAATCACTATTCCAAAAAATTAATAAAGGAATAAATTTAAAACAGAGTTAACTTCATTAGAGCCATGTTGCTTCCCAACCTACTACAAAACAAAGAGTGTGGACTTGCAAAAGACACTCTGAGAAAAAGCTTTGTAAATGGAAACAATGTAAATGAAATCTCTTTTACTTGTTAAAACAAAGATATACTGTTCCTGGAAAAAGCAACTGACGGTTCTTTGTATATGAACACCCCCTCCATATTTAATCCAACATAGCAATACAATCCTATTCTACCTGTTAAAACACTATCCTATGTTACAGTACTAAGTAGAATTAAAAGTTTTATAATTAAGTCTGTGACGATGCAGATCAAGTTACTGACAAGTGAGCAATCATTTAAAAAGTCATTTTACTGCAGGAATCAGTTTACACAGTGCTAAAGGCAAAGGTATCAATGAGAAGAATCAACTGAGAAAAGGACATTGATCCAACCTTCCCATTATCCCTGGAATAAAACAACCGTGGTTAAAACTATATAGTCAGAGCAACAGCTTTTGCTCTCTTCCCACTCAGCTGCCCCAATGATGCTCTCAGCTGAGCTCCCAGCACAAGTTACATGCCAAGGTCCTGCCCCCTTACTCTATCCTTTTTTCATCAACTTTTTCACATCTCTTGCTCATCAATCTCCAGCTCCACGGAGTCCCACCCTAGTCTACTTATCTTTATTTGTACACGGTTTTCTTCATTTCTATCTCAAATCTGGAGAGGACAATGGCAGAGACCGCACATTCCCCATTTTTAAATTAATGTAAAAATCAAGAAAAATACATGTGACTATGTACATATACATATAGTGTTAAAATGTATGACTATTTTATATATATAAAGCTACCTTACATAAATAATAAGAAATACTTATTCAGAAGGATAAGAAGGTACAATGCATGTTAAATACTAAGAACAATTGAAAATCCTTAGACAGTGATTCTAAAACTTAGCCTGCATCAGTATCCCCTGCATAGCTTATTAAAAGACTGCTGGACCCCAGCCCCAGAGTTTCTGAGTAAGGACATCCTGGGTGAATCATAAGAACATGCATTTATAATAAGTTCCCAGGTAACACTGATACTATTGGCCCAGGGACCACATTGAGAACCTCTGGACTTTGAATGTCAGCATCACTTTATCCTATCGTTACAGTTCAAGGATTTGCCAAATCCTTGAAGAAAAAAATAAAATGGCTTTTAGGAAAGCCCTTTATGTAATGAGCAGCAAGAATTGTGACAGTTGGGAAGCACACAATATCGCTGAGGCCAGATGGCTTGTGTCCCCACTGGGATAGCCCCCTAAAACAACTTTACCTTATGTCTACAAAGTGCCAAATTACAGGTATAATCTGCTAAATTACAGGTATAAGAGGTATATTTTCTATAAAGGTGGCAGAAATGGAAGGTGAAGCCAGGACTTTTCAAGATTTTCTTCTCAAATTAGTAAGAATAAACATAGTCTTAATAAACTAAAGACTACTTGGAGAATAATATGGGGGTCTCTAAGATTAAACACAACACTATAAATCTAAGGAAATACTGAATGATGAACTAAGACCATATCACGATGGGTTCTGTGAGGAGAGTTAGTGTCGCAGGTGGCTGCTATAACACATTTCTGTTGGTTCAAGACCCATGCAGATTTAGGGAAATGGAGTCCTAGTTTTCTCAGGCCTATCTTACGAGAAAACAAAGAACTCAGCAGCATCAGAACTCATTTTAAGTAACACAAGAAAAAGTTCTTTCTTTCCCGTGGGAAAACTAAGAACAGGGCAAATATAATTTCATTTTATAAATACTAATTGTATCTTTTTCTCCTTTCTTTTATATCACTATATTAGTAATGCTTTCTGCCCTCCTATTTCCAAAAGTTGTTAGCTCTCTACAAAATTCTAACAGTTCATTAGTGATAGAGGAACATAACAAAACCTGCCATTTTTAATTATGCTACAAGCTTCTTAAACTATGCATTATTCAAATTGATGCCAATTATTTTGAAATGAAATAAAAATGCTACTTATCTATGAATAATATATAGGTAATATATTATTTTTCCATCCAAGAGTCTCAATTTTATGATTTGGAAGTCATCATTGCTTTTTCTCTAGGGATAAAACCGTAACTTAAAACACATGAACACACTTTAAGATAGATACACAAAAACATCAACTATCAAATATGAGAAACAATATTGGGACATGTTCTATTTTAAATGTGATATAAGATTTTTAGATTAACTTTTCAGTTGCACTGGGAGCCCTGAGCTGTCATGTATGAAATCTGTGCACGCTGGTGTCACCATGCTCTAAGGAAGCCCAAGATACGTAAGGAGGCTGCATGTAGGCACTCTGGTGAACAGCCCCAGCTGAGCTCAGCCTTTTAGTCATTCCAGCCCAGATACAGACATAAGAGTAAAGAAGCCTTCAGAGGATTTTAGGTTTCAATCTTTTGAGTCTCCCCTGGCTATCGAAGCCTTGGCCTTTCCAGCTGAGGCCCCAGACATCATGATGCAGAGACAAGGCATCCCTGCCATACCCTGCCTAAATTCCTAAATCGCAGAATCCAGAAGCATAACAAAATGGTTTTTGTTTCATACTACTATGGTTAAGCTGGCTTGTTTACAGGAATAGATAACTGAAGCATGCTAGCAATAAAGGTGTGGCTGGATTTGATTTGATATAGAGCAATCAGAAAATCAATGTGCTGAAGATGTAAAGAATTACAGTTGGCCGAGTGTGGTGGCTCACACTTGTAATCCCAGCCCTTTGGGAGGCCAAGGGAGGCGGATCACTGGAGGTCAGGAGATCAAGATCAGCCTGGCCAACATGGCAAAACCCTGTCTCTACTAAAAATACAAAAAGAAAAAAGATTAGCCAGGCATGACAGCACACCTGTAATCCCAGTTGCTAGGGATGTTGAGGCAGTAGAATCACTTGAACCTGGGAGGTAGAGGTTGCAGTGAGCCGAGATGGCATCACTGCACTCCAGTGTGGGTGATGACAGAGTGAGTGAGACTCCATCGCAAGAAAGAAAAAAGAAAAGAAAGAAAAAAGAAGGAAGGAAGGAAGGAAGGAAGGAAGGAAGGAAGGAAGGAAGGAAGGAAGGAAGGAAGGAAGGAAGGAAGGAAGGAAGGAAGAGGGAGGGAAAGAAAGAAAGAAAGAAAGAAAGAAAGAAAGAAAGAAAGAAAGAAAGAAAGAAAGAAAAAGAAAGAAAGAAAGAAAGAAAGAAAGAAAGAAAGAAAGAAAGAAAGAAAGAAAGGGAAGGGGAAGGGGAAGGGGAAGGGGAAGGGGAAGGGGAAGGGGAAGGGGAAAAGAGGGGGGGCGGAGCAAGATGGCTGAATAGGAACAGCTCCAGTCTCCAACTTCCAGCGCGAGTGACACAGAAGACCGGTGATTTCTGCATTTTCAACTGAGGTACTGGGTTCATCTCACTAGGGAGTGCCGGACAATCGGTGCTGGTCAGCTGCTGCAGCCCGACCAGCGAGAGCTGAAGCAGGGTGAGGCATCGCCTCACCTGGGAAGCGCAAGGGGGAAGAAAATCTCTTTTCCTAGCCAGGGGAACTGAGACACACAACACCTGGAAAATCGGGTAACTCCCACCCCAATACTGCGCTTTAAGGAAACGGGCACACCAGGAGATTATATCCCACACCTGGCCGGGAGGGTCCCACGCCCACGGAGCCTCCCTCATTGCTAGCACAGCAGTCTGTGATCTACCAGCAAGGCAGCAGCGAGGCTGGGGGAGGGGCGACCGCATTGCTGAGGCTTAAGTAGGTAAACAAAGCCGCTGGGAAGCTGGAACTGGGTGGAGCTCACAGCAGCTCAAGGAAACCTGCCTGTCTCTGTAGACTCCACCTCTGGGGACAGGGCACAGTAAACAATAACAAACGCAGCAGAAACCTCTGCAGATGCAAACGACTCTGTCTGACAGCTTTGAAGAGAGCAGTGGATATCCCAATACGGAGGTTGAGATCTGAGAAGGGACAGACTGCCTGCTCAAGTGGGTCCCTGACCCCTGAGTAGCCTAACTGGGAGACATCTCCCACTAGGGGCAGTCTGACACCCCACGCCTCACAGGGTGGAGTACACCCCTGAGAGGAAGCTTCCAAAGCAAGAATCAGACAGGTACACTAACTGTTCAGCAATATTCTATCTTCTGCAGCCTCTGCTGCTGATACCCAGGCAAACAGGGTCTGGAGTGGACCTCAAGCAATCTCCAACAGACCTACAGCTGAGGGTCCTGACTGTTAGAAGGAAAACTATCAAACAGGAAGGACACCTATACCAAAACCCCATCAGTACGTCACCATCATCAAAGACCAGAGGCAGATAAAACCACAAAGATGGGGGAAAAGCAGGGCAGAAAAGCTGGAAATTCAAAAAATAAGAGCAAATCTCCCCCGGCAAAGGAGCGCAGCTCATCGCCAGCAACAGATCAAAGCTGGACGGAGAATGCCTTTGACGAGATGAGAGAAGAAGGCTTCAGTCCATCAAACTTCTCAGAGCTAAAGGAGGAATTACGTACCCAGCACAAAGAAACTAAAAATCTTGAAAAAAAAAAAATGGAAGAATTGATGGCTAGAGTAATTAATGCAGAGAAGGTCATAAACGAAATGAAAGAGATGAAAACCATGACACGAGAAATACGTGACAAATGCACAAGCTTCAGTAACAGACCCGATCAACTGGAAGAAAGAGTATCAGCGATTGAGGATCAAATGAATGAAATGAAGCGAGAAGAGAAACCAAAAGAACAAAGAAGAAAAAGAAATGAACAAAGCCTGCAAGAAGTATGGGATTATGTAAAAAGACCAAATCTACGTCTGATTGGGGTGCCTGAAAGTGAGGGGGAAAATGGAACCAACTTGGAAACACTCTTCAGGATATCATCCAGGAGAACTTCCCCAACCTAGTAGGGCAGGCCAACATTCAAATCCAGGAAATACAGAGAAGGCCACAAAGATACTCCTCGAGAAGAGCAACTCCAAGACACATAATTGCCAGATTCACCAAAGTTGAAATGAAGGAAAAAATCTTAAGGGCAGCCAGAGAGAAAGGTCGGGTTACTCACAAAGGGAAGCCCATCAGACTAACAGCAGATCTCTCGGCAGAAACTCTACAAGCCAGAAGAGAGTGGGGGCCAATATTCAACATTTTTAAAGAAAAGAATTTTAAACCCAGAATTTCATATCCAGCCAAACTAAGTTTCATAAGTGAAGGAGAAATAAAATCCTTTACAGATAAGCAAATGCTTAGAGATTTTGTCACCACTAGGCCTGCCTTACAAGAGACCCTCAAGGAAGCACTAAACATGGAAAGGAACAACCGGTACCAGCCATTGCAAAAACATGCCAAAATGTAAAGACCATTAAGGCTAGGAAGAAACTGCATCAACTAACGAGCAAAATAACCAGTTAATATCATAATGGCAGGATCAAGTTCACACATAACAATATTAACCTTAAATGTAAATGGACTAAATGCTCCAATTAAAAGACACAGACTGGCAAACTGGATAAAGAGTCAAGACCCATCAGTGTGCTGTATTCAGGAGACCCATCTCACATGCAGAGACATACATAGGCTAAAAATAAAGGGATGGAAGATTTACCAAGCAAATGGAGAACAAAAAAAAGCAGGGGTTGCAATACTACTCTCTGATAAAACAGACTTTAAACCATCAAAGATCAAAAGAGACAAAGAAGGCCATTACATAATGGTAAAAGGATCAATTCAACAGGAAGAGCTAACTGTCCTAAATATATATGCACCCAATACAGGAGCACCCAGATTCATAAAGCAAGTCCTTAGAGACTTACAAAGAGACTTAGACTCCTATACAATAATAATGGGAGACTTCAACACTCCACTGTCAACATTAGACAGATCAACGAGACAGAAAGTTAACAAGGATATCCAGGAATTGAACTCATCTCTGCAGCAAGCAGACCTAATAGACATCTATAGAACTCTCCACCCCAAATCAACAGAATATACATTCTTCTCAGCACCACATCGCACTTACTCCAAAATTGACCACATAATTGGAAGTAAAGCACTCCTCAGGAAATGTACAAGAACAGAAATTATAACAAACTGTCTCTCAGACCACAGTGTAATCAAACTAGAACTCAGGACTAAGAAACTCAATCAAAACCACTCAACTACATGGAAACTGAACAACCTGCTCCTGAATGACTACTGGGTACATAACGAAATGAAGGCAGAAATAAACATGTTCTTTGAAACCAATGAGAACAAAGATACAACATACCAGAATCTCTGGGACACATTTAAAGCAGTGTGTAGAGGGAAATTTATAGCACTAAATGCCCACAAGAGAAAGCAGGAAAGATCTAAAATTGACACTCTAACATTGCAATTAAAAGAACTAGAGAAGCAAGAGCAAACACATTCGAAAGCTAGCAGAAGGCAAGAAATAACTAAGATCAGAGCAGAACTGAAGGAGACAGAAACACAAAAAACCCTCCAAAAAATCAATGAATCCAGGAGTTGGTTTTTTGAAAAGATCAACAAAATTGACAGACCGCTAGCAAGACTAATAAAGAAGAAAAGAGAGAAGAATCAAATTGATGCAATAAAAAATGATAAAGGGGATATCACCACCAACCCCACAGAAATACAAACTACCATCAGAGAATACTATAAACACCTCTATGCAAATAAACTGGAAAATCTAGAAGAAATGGATAATTTCCTGGACACTTACACTCTTCCAAGACTAAACCAGGAAGAAGTTGAATCCCTGAATAGACCAATAGCAGGCTCTGAAATTGAGGCAATAATTAATAGCCTACCAACCAAAAAAAGTCCAGGACCAGATGGATTCACAGCTGAATTCTACCAGAGGTACAAGGAGGAGCTGGTACCATTCCTTCTGAAACTATTCCAATCAATAGAAAAAGAGGGAATCCTCCCTAACTCATTTTATGAGGCCAACATCATCCTGATACCAAAGCCTGGCAGAGACACAACAAAAAAAGAGAATTTTAGACCAATATCCCTGATGAACATCAATGCAAAAATCCTCAATAAAATACTGGCAAACCGGATTCAGCAACACATCAAAAAGCTTATCCAGCATGATCAAGTGGGCTTCATCCCTGGGATGCAAGGCTGGTTCAACATTCGCAAATCAATAAACATAATCCAGCTTATAAACAGAACGAAAGACAAGAACCACATGATTATCTCAATAGATGCAGAAAAGGCTTTTGACAAAATTCAACAGCCCTTCATGCTAAAAACGCTCAATAAATTCAGTATTGATGGAACGTACCTCAAAATAATAAGAGCTATTTATGACAAACCCACAGCCAATATCATACTGAATGGGCAAAAACTGGAAAAATTCCCTTTGAAAACTGGCACAAGACAGGGATGCGCTCTCTCACCACTCCTATTCAACATAGTGCTGGAAGTTCTGGCTAGGGCAATCAGGCAAGAGAAAGAAATCAAGGGTATTTAGTTAGGAAATGAAGTCAAATTGTCCCTCTTTGCAGATGACATGATTGTATATTTAGAAAACCCCATTGTCTCAGCCCAAAATCTCCTTAAGCTGATAAGCAACTTCAGCAAAGTCTCAGGATACAAAATTAATGTGCAAAAATCACAAGCATTCTTATACACCAGTAACAGACAAACAGAGAGCCAAATCAGGAATGAACTTCCATTCACAATTGCTTCAAAGAGAATAAAATACCTAGGAATCTAACTTACAAGGGATGTAAAGGACCTCTTCAAGGAGAACTACAAACCACTAATCAGTGAAATAAAAGAGGACACAAACAAATGGAAGAACATACCATGCTCATGGATAGGAATAATCAATATCGTGAAAATGGCCATACTGCCCAAGGTAATTTATAGATTCAATGCCATCCCCATCAAGCTACCAATGAGTTTCTTCACAGAATTGGAAAAAACTGCTTTAAAGTTCATATGGAACCAAAAAAGAGCCCGCATCTCCAAGACAATCCTAAGTCAAAAGAACAAAGCTGGAGGCATCACGCTACCTGACTGCAAACTATACTACAAGGCTACAGTAACCAAAACAGCATGGTACTGGTACCAAAACAGAGATATAGACCAATGGAACAGAACAGAGTCCTCAGAAATAATACCACACATCTACAGCCATCTGATCTTTGACAAACCTGAGAGAAACAAGAAATGGGGAAAGGATTCCCTATTTAATAAATGGTGCTGGGAAAATTGGCTAGCCATAAGTAGAAAGCTGAAACTGGATCCTTTCCTTACTCCTTATACGAAAATTAATTCAAGATGGATTAGAGACTTAAATGTTAGACCTAATACCATAAAAATCCTATAGGAAAACCTAGGTAGTACCATTCAGGACATAGGCATGGGCAAAGACTTCATGTCTAAAACACGAAAAGCAACGGCAACAAAAGCCAAAATTGACAAATGGGATCTAATTAAACTAAAGAGCTTCTGCACAGCAAAAGAAACTACCATCAGAGTGAACAGGCAACCTACAGAATGGGAGAAAATTTTTGCAATCTACTCATCTGACAAAGGGCTAATATCCAGAACCTACAAAGAACTCAAACAAATTTACAAGAAAAAAAACAAACAACCCCATCAAAAAGTGGGCAAAGGATATGAACAGACATTTCTCAAAAGAAGACATTCATACAGCCAACAGACACATGAAAAAATGCTCATCATCACTGGCCATTAGAGAAATGCAAATCAAAACCACAATGAGATACCATCTCACACCAGTTAGAATGGTGATCATTAAAAAGTCAGGAAACAACAGGTGCTGGAGAGGATGTGGAGAAATAGGAACACTTTTACACTGTTGGTGGGATTGTAAACTAGTTCAACCATTATGGAAAACAGTATGGCGATTCCTCAAGGATCTAGAACTAGATGTACCATATGACCCAGCCATCCCATTACTGGGTATATACCCAAAGGATTATGAATCATGCTGCTATAAAGACACATGCACACGTATGTTTATTGCGGCACTATTCACAATAGCAAAGACTTGGAATCAACCCAGATGTCCATCAGTGACAGACTGGATTAGGAAAATGTGGCACATATACACCATGGAATACGATGCAGCCATAAGAAAGGATGAGTTTGTGTCCTTTGTAGGGACATGGATGCAGCTGGAAACCATCATTCTTAGCAAACTATCACAAGAACAGAAAACCAAACACCGCATGTTCTCACTCATAGGTGGGAACTGAACAATGAGATCACTTGGACTCGGGAAGCAGAACATCACACACTGGGGCCTATCATGGGGAGGGGGGAGGGGGGAGGGATTGCATTGGGAGTTATACATGATATAAATGACGAGTTGATGGGTGCTGATGAGTTGATGGCTGCAGCACACCAACATGGCACAAGTATACATATGTAACAAACCTGCACATTATGCACATGTACCCTAGAACTCAAAGTATAATAATAAAAATTAAAAAAAAGAAAATAAAAAAAAGGAAAAGAAAGAAAAGAAAAGAAAGGAAAGAAAAGAAAGAAAGAGAAAGAGAGAAAGAAAGAAGAGAGAGAAAGAAGGAGGGAAGGAAGGAAGGAAGGCAGGCAGGCAAGCAAGCAGAATTAAAGTTTAGGGAATATCTTTCAAACTAATACAAAAAAAAAGGGCATTGTATATTTCCTTTAAAAATGTCATTACTGTGTTATGATTACAAAATAAAGCTGAGAAGCTTTATTCTTAAAAAGGAAATGCCTGCCCTCTTAAATGATATTAAAACCAAAAATTTTTTCTGATAAAAATATCTGTTTATCTTAACATTGAGAAAATACATAGATAAAATAGAGATAATGAGGCCAGGCATGGTTGGCTTACACTTGTAATCCCTGCAGTTTGGGAGGATCATTTGACGTCAGGGATTTGAGACCAGACTGGGTAACACACCAAGCCCCTATATCCATTAAAATAAAATAAAACAAAAGTAATATTAGCCAGGTGTGGTGGCACACACCTGTAGTCCAAACTACTTAGGAGGCTGAGGCTGGAAGTTTGCATGAGTCCAAGAGTTTGAGGCTGTCATGAGCTATGATTGTACCACTGCGCTCCAGCCTAGGCAACAGAGCAAAACACTGTCTCTCAAAATAACAATAATAATATAATAATAGAGATGATGAAACCCCCACACATATTTCAATAAATAGACAGATGCCATGGCACAATGAACCAACACACACATTTCAATACAAAGATAAATGGAAAGGCTGAGTGAACCAACACACACATTTCAATACATAGATACTAGGACACAATCAACACACATTCCAATGAATGAGTAGATCCCAAGGCACAGAATACCAACACACACATTTAAATAAGTTGACAGATGCTGAGGTACAGTGAAGTAACACACATAATTCAATAAATAGGTCGGTGATGAAGCACAGAGAACTAACATACACATGTCGGTAAGTAGATTAAAAAGTAGATTTAAAAAATTGTCTCCCAAAAACCAAAGTAGAAACTCATAGGCAGAATCCTAAGAATTCCCAGTAATAATCACCCTTGCATAATCCTTCCACTGAGTATAGACAGAACCTGTGCATATGATGAGACATCATCCCTGGAATTAATTTATGTTATATGATAGATACAGTTGGCCTTAAACCAGAGAGACTATTTAGTAGATCTCATCTAATTACATCAGCCATTTAAAAACAGTTTTCTCCTGATGTTAGCAGAAGGGGAAGTTAGAGAAGAAAAAAAAAATCAGATGTTGCTGATTTGCAGATGAAAGAGAAATGCAAGATAGAATTGGGGCACCCTCTAGGAGCAGGGGGTGACCATAATGAACAGTCAGAAAAGATGTGGGGACCTCAGACCTGCCTATCCAGGAGGTCAAACTCTGCAACAGAGCATCCCAGAGCCTCCATACAAGAGTCCAGCCTGGCTGATACCACGATTTTGGCCTTGTGAGACCCTAATTAGAGAACTCAGCTAGTCTGTCCAGACATGTAGCCTTCAGAACTCCTACCTAATAAACCGGACTTATTTTAAGAAGCTATGTGGTAATTTGTTATGCAAAAATATAAAGCTAATGCTCTAGCCTCAGATTCTAATCTCATTAGTTCCATATTGGAAAGTTAGATTTACAATGTACATAAAAATGCAGCAGTGTTATACACCAACAGTGACTAAGCTGAGAATCAAATCAAGATCCCAATCCCTTTTACAACATCAGAAAAAAAATAAAATACCTAAGAACATACATAACCAAGAAGGTAAAAGATGTCCGTAAGGAGAACCATAAAACACTGCTAAAAGAAATCACAGATGACACAAATGGAATTACATCCCATGTTCATGGATTAGAAGAATCAATATTGTGAAAATGACCATACTGCCTAAAGAAATCTACAGATTCAATGTAATTTCCATCAAAATACCAACATCATTTTTCACAGAATTAGAAAAAAAAAATCCTAAAATTAATATGGAAACAAAAAAGAGCCCGAATAGTCAAAGCTATCCTAAGCAAAAGTTTTTGAACAAATCTGGAGCTATCACATGACTGGACTTTGAATTATACTACAAGACTATAGCTACCAAAACAGCATAGTACTGGTAAAAAAAAAAAAAAAAAAAAAAAAGTAGGCACATTGATCTATGGAAAAGAACAGAGAACCCAGAAATAAAGCCAAATATGTACAGTCAACTGATTTTCAACAAAGCATACAAAAACATGAATTGGGGAATGAACATCCTATGTATTAAATGGGAAAACTGGCAAGCCACATATAAAAGAATAAACTGGATACCTGTATCTCGCTTCATACAAAAATCAACTCAAGATGGACCAAAGACTTAAATATAAGATCTGAAACTATAAAAATTCTAGCAGACAATGTTGGAAAAACTCTTCTAGACATTGGCCTAGGTAAATAATTCATGACTAAGATCCCAAAAGCAAATGCAACAAAAACAAATAAATGGGACCTAATTAAGCTAAAAAGCTTCCACACAGCAAAAGAAACAATAAGCAGAGTAAACAGACAACACCCAGAATGGGAGAAAATATTTGCAAAGTACACATCTGACTAAGGACTAGTATCTAGAATTTACAAGGAACACAAATCAGCAAGAGCAAAACAAATAATCTCATTAAAAAGTGGGTAAAGGACACAGACATTTCTCAAAAGAAGATATACAAATGGCCAAAGATATGAAAAAATGCTCAACATCACTGACTATCAGGGAAATGCAAATTAAAACCACAATGAGTTATCACCCTACTCCTGCAAGAATGGCCACAATTAAAAAGTCAGCAGGGCACGGTGCCTGTAATCCCAGCACTTTGGGAGGCTGAGGCAGGTGGATCACCTGAGGTCAGGAATTCGAGACCAGCCTGACCAACATGGAGAAACCCCATCACTACTAAAAATACAAAAATTAGCTGCGCGTGGTGGCATATGCCTGTAATCCCAACTGCTAGGGAGACTGAAACAGGAGAATCGCTTGAATCCAAGAGGCAGAGGTGCGGTGAGCTGAGATCAGGCCATTGCACTACAGCTGGGGCAACAAGGGCAAAACTCCATCTCAATAAATAAATAAATAGTCAAAAAACAATAGATAATGGTGTGGATGTGGGGAAAGGGGAATGGCTATACACTGCTGGTGGGAATGTAAATTAGTACAACCTCTATGAAAAACAGTATGGAGAATCCTTAAAGAGCTAAAAGTGGATCTACCATTTAATCTGGCAATCCTACTATTGATTATCTACCCAAAGGAGAAGAAGTCATTTTATGAAAAGACACTTGCACACGTATGTTTACAGCAGCACATTTCACAATTGCAAAGATGTAGAACCCATCTAAATGCCATCAACTAACAAGTGGATAAAGAAAATGTGGTACATATACAACACGGAATACTACTCAGCTATTAAAAGGAACAATATAATATGTTTTGCAGCAACTTGGATGGAGCTAGAGACCATTATTCTAAAAAAAAGTAACACAGGAGTAGAAAACCAAAAACCAAAAACCTTATGTCCTCACTTATTAGTGTAAGTTATGCTATGAGTACACAAAGGCATGCAGAGTGATATAATGGTCGTTAAAGACTCAGGAGGTGGAGGATGAAAGGGGGGCTAGCAATAAAAAACTATACATTAGGTACAATGTACACACTCAGTTTGATGGGTGCACTAAAATCTCAAAACTCATCACTATATGATTCATCTATGTAACAACAACAACAACAAAAACACTTGTACCCCAAATGCTATGGAAATAAAAATTTGAATTAAAAAAATAAAAAGTTTTACATCTTTAATGCATTTTCTTCATGAATTAATCTAAATTTAAAAATCAGTTAATCTTTAGTTTCTGACCAAAAAAAAAAATAGTACTCAAAGATTTCTTCTTCTATATAGAAACATAATTTTTCAGTAGAACTGAGGACTTGATATTCAGAAAAGAGGGCGTAAGAGGGATGTGCCTTCTTAAATGGTCACATCACTTAAGAATCAAAAGTCTCAAAGAGTTTCCTGGGGTACACCGCTCTTCAGAGCTATCTTTCCCAGAGAAGAGTATATTATATTATATTTCAGCTTTTTGTCATAAAATTTTAAGCACATAGAAAAGTTAATAAAAGTAAATAAATGCTCATACACCCTTCACCCAGATTTAATAATTTATATTCTGCCATTGTTGCCTTGTGTGGATGTGAATTATTCCTTTCTTTTATTTCTGCATCAAAGTGTGTTGCCGACAACATGATGCATCACACCATGCTTCCCCTATGAATAAAAACAGTCTCCTCAAAACCAAAATACCATTATCACACCAAAACAATTAACCAAATTCCACTTTGTCTAATGGCCCATCCATATTTTAAAATTTTTCCACTTGCCCTAAAGTGTCTTTTGTAACTTTTTTCACCTACAAGAATCCAATCAAGCTGCATACATTACATTTGGCTGTGACTTTTTCAACTCTAAAGCTGGAAAAGTTCCCCTGTCTTTCCTGTTTTCTTATGGTTTGGTTTTGACATAACTTTTTGAACAATCCAGTCAATTGCCTTGTAGAATGTCCTATATTCAGGATTTGGCCAATCATTTACTTATGGGATTGTTAAATTCATTTCTCTATCCCTTGTATTTCCTGTTCATCAAAAATTAGGGTTTGATTTTAGTTTGGTTTAGATTCAAATTAAACAATATGAATGAGAACGTTTCATGGGGGTGCACATCAACAAACACGTGGTATCAGGTGGTCCACTGCTAGCATGTGAATTCTGATGACAAGGATGGGTATTTTCAGAGTGGTGTCAGGTTGTTCATTGCTAGCAATGTGAGTTGTGACGAAAATGATGGGTATAGAAAGGTGCACTTTATCCAATGAAAGTAGTCAATAATTTGTAGTGCAGCATTTGTGAATATCTTGTTGTTCAACAACTTCCTCAAACGGTTGTCACTGATGATTCTTGACCGAATCAATTGCTACTGTAATGATTTTCAAAATGTAATCTTGCCAATTCTATAATTTCTCCTAAATTTATTAGCAGGCAGACCTTTTTTCTCTTTTCGTTATTTTAACACCCATCACCCCTACCTCTTTCCCCTTCAAATACCACTATGGTCCTATTTTTCAACAATTATATTGAGGACTAATTTGAATACAGCAAAATGCACCCATTTCAGCGGTCAAGTTTGAGTTTTGACAAATGCATAGAGTTGTGCGACCATCACCACAATCAAGATGTAGAACACTTCCACTACCCAAAAGTTCCCTCCTGCTCTTTGCAGTTGATTTCCTCACTTCACCCCTAGGAACCACTGATCTAATTTGTATCATTACAGTCTTGCTCTTTAAGAATTTCATTTAATGGAATCATATTATAGTATATAGTCTCTGGTGTCTGGCTTCTTTCACTTTGTGAAACACTTTTGAGACTCATCCATGTTTTTGCATGTAAAAGTAGTTGTTCCACTGTATTGAGTAGAATTCCATTGTATAGATATAGCACAATTTGCTCATCTACTTACCAGGTGATGGATATTTGGGTTGGTTGCCGTTTGAGGTTACTATGAACAAAGTTGCTGTGAACATTCACTTACTGCTATTTGTGGGACTATATGTTTCATTTCTTTTAGGTAGATACTTAAGAACGGAATGGCTGAGTAAGCACAGGTTTAACTTACGAAAACGTCAAACTTTTTCAAAATGATTACACTATTCTAAATTCTGAATTGCCCAGCAATGTATGAGAGTTGAAGCTGCTTTGCTCTTTGCCAATACTTGCTATTTTCAGTCCTTTTAATTTTAGCGATTTCAGTGTATATAATGTTATCACTGTAATTTTGATTTGCTTTTCTCTGATGACTAGAGACATTGTACACTTTTTCACATATTTATATGTCTATCTTTTTTGGAAATATGTCTATTTAAATATTGGACCCCGGTTTTAATCAGGGTACCTTCTTAATATTAAATTACAAGAGTTATCTGCGTATGTTAGACACTAGTCTTTTACTAAGCATATGCTTTGCAAATATTTTCTCCCAGTCTTTGGCTTGACAATTTATCATTTTCTTCTGCAGTTCAGGTATGCTGTATGTAAGAAATATTTGCCTAAGCCAAAACTGCAATAACAAAAAATTTCTCCAATTCTTTTTCTCCAGAAATTTTATGGTTCTATGATCCATTTCAAGTGAATTTTGTACTGAATGGATATCCAAATTTAGTAATGCCACTTGCTGATCAGACTGTCCTTTCCCTCCACTTTAATACCTGGACACCTTTGCTAAAAATTAATTGACTATATATAACTGTGGTCTATTTGGGGACTCTATTCAAGTTACTGATCTATCTTCTAACCTAACATCAATACCACAATTTTGACTTAAGTAGCTTTATAGAAAGTCTGGAAATTCAGTACTATAAGTTCTCTTCATTTTAGGTTTTCTTGTTCCAGAAATGTTTCTACTATTCTAGGTTCTTTATATTTCCAAATAAAGTTAGAATCAGCTTATACTTGATGCTATCAATTCCAGACAATTTCTACCAAAAAAAAAAAAAAAAAGCCTGTCAAGGTTTGTTGGAATTACACTAAATTTATATATAAACAATTTGAAGATTAGCATTTTAATGACATAAAAACTGATTCATAAAAACTGTCTCTCCTCATTTATTTGTCCGTCTTTTTTCATTTCTCTCAACAATGCTAGGTAGTAGTTTGTAGTATACAGATCTTTCACATATTTTGTCAAATTTATCCCTAAGTATTTCATATTTTATGATGTTATCTAAGTGGTATTATCATGTATCACTATGTGTATCACTTAATGGCTTTTATTTATTCAATATATTACAATCTATTACAGTTGTTATTCTTTTTTAATGCTCAAAATTCCAAAATTTTACCAGTGCAAGTGCCATCCAGTTGGCTCCTGTTTCCTTCTGAGGTGATTTCATTAGGCTGAGCATCTTCTAGGATAGGGAACAAGATTTCTCAGGCTCACCTTGTATCTTTCTTGTGTGAATCCCTTTATCAAGTTAAAAAAAAAAAAAAAAGGCACCATCATGGCAGGCACTTTGCTAGGGGTGGAATGGAAACCAGGATGACGCTTACAATTAGAGTACCACCTGTATCCCCAATTGTGAAGTCTGTCCAGAAGGCAGAAATTAGGTGGTCCTTTATTGAAAAATTCTTTTTATCAAATCAGGCATTTTTATCCAATATTCTACCCTCACAATGAACCTCACTCAGGTTTGAGAAGAGGAGCATCCAAATACTAATACCTACCTTGCCAAGTATCCATAAGTAAGGTACACATGTCTCTAGAATTAGACCAGAAGGAACCAATGAGTTGTTAGGCTTAAATCTGGTACAGTCCCTAAAGAGAGGAATGTGAGGGTGGAGTAAGAAATCCTTACTTTCAGGCTAAGGCAGGACAATGGCGTGAACCTGGGAGGCGGAGCTTGCAGTGAGCGGAGATCATGCCACTGCACTCCAGCCTGGGTGACAGAGCGAGACTCCACCTTAAAAAAAAAAAGAAAGAAAGAAAAGAAAGAAAAAAAAAAAAAAGAAATCCTTATTTTCTTCTCTTGTGAATAATTAACACTGTAATCCTAGACTAATGAGCAAAGTAAGAAATTAATGTTCAATCAATGGTTTCCTATCCAGCACTGAAATATCAAGGCACTGAGAATGTCCAGAGAAAACCATAGCTAGAATAAAAGTGTGCTGTTTGCCCTCCCACCACCAACTTGCCTTTCTAGCACTCCCTCCAGGTCCAATCTTCTTGCTGACTCTTTGCCAAGTGTGTTCTAGGAGTGGTACTACGTCTAAGAATTACAGTCCAGTTTCATAATCCAATCTTTCTTCTTTGTACAACTGTTTGTGGTGACAATGGAATGCTTTATATCTAAAAAGATAGTGCTTTCCTGGCTTTTCCCCAAGTTATTCCTTGCTGGACACACTGTCACTTTTTTAGACAAAAAAAAAAGAACACACAATTATTTTCTACATGGAAAGAGGAATGGTGAGTTATGGCTAAATTCGTAGACATACAGAAAACAACCTCACTGCAAATGAAGACTGAAAGAACTTACTCATTAAACCTACCCTCCCCTAATGAAAAGGGAAATATAAACAATTTTGATGGAACTAAAAGGGGTGTTAGAGAGCTCAGGTAATCCACCAGAAGTGCTCAGAGCTAAGAAATTAGTAGAGGTGAATACAACCTAGTCTGGTCAGAAGAGGTTCTAACCATACCATACTACCTAAGAACTAAAAAAAAACCAATGTAACTTTCCTCGAGGCCACAAACAGTTGTATATTTAACTTAATTTTATTCAATTTTAACTCAAAGAGTCCCCAAGTTTTATTTGGTTAAAATTTTCACTCATATTTTTCATGATTGTAACCTAGCTTCAGTCAAGTCAGGGGTGATTCTATTAATAAGCTCTCTATAGTCCTTCCCAGCATAGTTCTCTACTGAACAAATCCAGAGAAAAGTCAACTCTCACCTTGATATTTATGACAACAAATAAACTCCTAAATGGATCTAGATTGTTTTACATAAGCTAAGTACAATTTGCGGGGGGGGGGGGGAATTAAAACTTAATCATTTATAAACCTTCTATCACTAATTCATAAGTCTTGGAAATATTCTTTTGTTAATAAAATGTAATCCAACTTTATTTTCATTTTAATCACAGGCAGTGGTAGACAATAAAGGAACATAGGTTGTTGCAAGATTCAACAGCTAATAAATCTTTTTATTGGTCTTAAATTTGATAAATTGAGTATGTGATGATAAAGCATTATAAACTAGTTTTGGGAATCCACAATAAATAAGAGCCCTAAGGCAGAATAACAACCATTCATTTCTTCAATGGGTAAGAACCTAAAGCATTAATTGTTTATTATTATCATGCTACAAACAATAGTAAAGATGGCAAAAACAAAACTAGAAACAGCCCGCCATCACTAGGGAGTGAAATATGGTCAGGGCTTATAAAGTACCACATTGTAATCAACCACTACCCTCCAGAATATCTTACAGTACATCAACTAATTTATCTCCCTCCTCCTACACTTACAGTCTCTTAGAATTCCATTTCTCTTTTCAGGCTACTGTCACTGAAATCTGGGCAAAGAGCAATTTTGGTCCAATACATTCTATACTAAGGAAGTCTAGAAATCCCACAAAAAGAAAAATCATGGCAGAGAAGAATTTGCCATCCTCCGTAGCACCAGATGGCACAGATAAAGGGATGTTGTACACTCCAGCTCAGCAATGAGGTAATTTTATCACTGTCATTTATACAGGCCCCAAAGGTGCGCAATCAAAACTAATGTGGAGATTCTTCAATGACAGCTGAGACTGAAATATTCCATCTGTGTTTAATACACAGATTGTATCCTTTATTCTCCAATGAGAGCTTTTCAGAGTATCACTATGTGATATTTTCTTCCAAAAGACAAAGGCCTTCCCACTATCTATCTATCTATCTATTTATTTATTTATTTTTACCCCTTCATCTGTCTGCAAGATTGCTTTTAGGAGGATGACATAAGTTTAAGAAACAAAGCTAAGTACTCTTCCATCTTTAGTTCTAACAACAATGTGAGCCTTGCAAAACTACATACTAATTTTGCTATATATGACAAAACGCAGTCACGCAGGAAATCTGCTGGCAGAGCAATATAATTATGCCATAGAAATTAACTGTGTAAGGCCATGCATGGTGGCTTACATCTGTAATCCCAGCAATTTGGGAGGCCAAGGTGGGCAGATCATCTAAGGTCAGGAGTTTGAGACCAGCCTGGCCAACATGGCGAAGCCCCATCTCTATTAAGAATACAAAATTAGCAGGGCGTGTTGGTGGGTGCCTGTAATCGCAGCTACTCAGGAGGCTGATGCAGGAGAATCGCTTGAACCTGGGAGGTGAAGGTTGCAGTGAACCAGGACTGTGCCATTGCACTCCAGCCTGGGTGACAAGAGCAAAACTCTGTCCATCTCAGAGGAGAGGAGAGGGGAGGGGAGGGGAGGAGAGAGAAAAAAGAGAAGAGAGAAAAAGGAAGAAGAAAAAGAAAGAGAAAAGAAGGAAAGAAAGGAAAGGAAAGAGAAGAAAGAGGGAGGGAGGGTGGGCGGGCGGAAGGGAGGAAGGAAGGAAATTATGCAAAACCCAAGGAATAGGTACTGTGTGTGTGTGTGTGTGTGTGTGTGTGTGTGTGTGTGTGTGTGTGTGTGTGTGTGTGTGTGTGTGTGTGTGTGTATCTGTAACTAGAAAGCAGAAAGAATAATGATTTACATAAAAATACAAAAAAGGAGGAATCAATAATCCTGGGAGTCGGAACCATATAAATACTAATTTTGCTTTTCAATTTATTCACTTTTTCAGAGTTAAAATAGATAAACACAATTTTTTTTAAAAAAATATCGGTTATCAAAAGGGTTAAATTGTCCAAAACAAGGGCATAATAAAAAATAGGGGTCATTCTTAAGCTATGAAAACAATAAAAATTACAACAGGGTATTCTAGTGATTTAAAAAATGAGATCAAAATGTTTTCCAAATGCCTAAATGATTCTCTGCTACAAGATGGAACAATGCACCTTTCATTCTCTGGGGACTGAGAATTTAATATTATCTGAAGAGGATAATTTAAGAAACAAAGTTGTAATATGTTACTGATATATTAACACTTTGAGACATAGGAGATGTCTGCTAGGTATCACATTTCAAGATTATACTGAAAAACACATTTTAAGCATCTGTGAGATGGACTGTCACTGATGGTTTGATCAGATTGACCTTTAGCTTTATGGAAAGAGAGCCTGGGGAATGAGCCAGTTAACACCTACAAAAGCACAATTGGCCTCTTCTCCTTGAGGAGGTAGGCAAGAACCCAAGGAATACAGTGAGAGTTTTAAAATCTCTTAAAGTCTTTATTCTGCAAGAGCCAGTTCTGAAAGAGACATCAGTATCAATGTAGAAAAAGACTTGGCAATGAAAGGAGCCAAGTGCTTGCTTTTTATATTTCAATAATCCATGAAGATTGGCGAACAGCAGTCACAAACACACAGTTGCATGACTATGTGAGACCAATTACAACTTGCAATCAAATGTGCTCTTTTGCATTATCAACAGAGAATATTCAAAGGCTTTGCATCGGGTTTCACCCAGGGACCCCCATCTCATGAAAACTCACCAAGATTCTTTCTTTACTTAACATATGCCAAATTTCAGACCCTAAATTCTACCTGTCAGCCTGTTCTGAAATAACGGAGAATGGAAATCTTTCTTTAAGAGTAATGTCCTCTCCCATCCACCATGTTCTGGAGCCGCCTCCTGGGTTCTGAGGGACTCTGTCCTTCCCAATGGCTCTCTGAGCATCTTCAGAAGTTCCTTTCTTTCTGCTTTTAATTGTTATCTAATAGCCTTAAGTTAAAAGAGAAGCCAACTGAAAAAGCACAAAGATCACAGGAGTGGATTAAGATAACCTTCTGTGAAATCCTAGCTCAGTTACTCTCTATGTGATTTACGCAACTCACTGTTTTAAAATGATTTTCCCATTTGAAAAATAGAGAAGGCAGTAACAATTTTACTGTCCCACCTAACTAGAATCTTCAGGAGGTTAAAAGGAAAAAATCAAGTGAGCATGCTTTGCAAGTGCTAGAGTATTACACAAATAGGTACCATGTAATGAATCCATTATAGGATCAATCTCATTCCAACAAATCTCCACCCTCTCCTTTACATTTCATAGCTAAACTTCTTGATTAAACTGTATACACTCACTGCCTCAGCCTCAACACCTTCTACTCTCTTAAGCTTCACACAGTCCAGCTGGCCCATTCCGCATGAACTTGTGTAGAATTTCTTCTTCCTGCATCTCATGTCACTGAGCATGATCCACACCATCCTGAAACCCTTGTCTTCCTTAAGATCTTCTTAATTTCCTTCTCCTTGATCATTGTTCGCTATGGTAGTAAAGTTGTGCTGCAGTCACTTACCCAACAACTTTCTAGAACCAGGTTGAGTATAAACTGTAAATAAATAAATTGAGAAATAAAAATGAAATCCTAACCACCCCTCCTCCGAACTGATTGAACAAACTGCCTCTTGGCAATGGAGAGCCCAGGCAAATTTGAAAAACTTGAGTTCCCGGCTGTGAGGGGAAGGGAGGTAGGACAATTTAACATGCCTCCTCCCTTGCTAAGTGCCATTAGGCTTTCTTCCCTAAGGGCTAAACAGAAACGAGCCCTTTCAGAAGACTTGCACTGCTGATTTCACCCAACCCCCTGACTGCTGCCTCTCCCTTTTGCAATTCTGACAAAACAACCCACTAGTGTTCCTTCCTGGTAAGAGACCACTGACCACTGAGTGGTCTGGCCAGTCTACAGAGGCAGCATCAAGACGGATTTGGCCTCTGCTTCACTTTTTGACAAAATCTCCACTCACTGATCATGCTAATGCCATTTTTTGAACACATGACCCATCTGGAGGCATGAAGCTCAATTGCACTTGCGTCTGTTTCTCCTTCCGTAAGTATTCATGACCCCTCCTACAGCTTATTAAATACGTGTATTCAGCCACCCTGCTCAGCATAAATTCCGGTTTCTTTTACCCCTCCCTCGGAGTGCCGGTTTCTGGCTTCTGGCAGGAAGCTATCCTTTCCAGCCTGTCAGGATGGCCGCCTGCAGGCCACAACTCTTTAAGAGAAATAAAAGTCTTCTATCCAAATGTATGAACCTTGTCATTCTTCAGTTGACAGAACAAACATCCCACAGACAATTCACATATTTGCTATGGTAAAATTATAGAAAAACCATGACCGAAAATACTTGACCTATCCATGCTTAGAAACTAGACATCAACATGTAGTTTCCTATACAGCTGACTGCAGGATTCTGGACATTTTTAGTTTATTGAATTTAAAGTATTTCTAAAGGACTTTAAGTCTATTAAAAAGTCTAGGCTCTTATTGAATCCTTATCTGTGGCTATTCAAAGGGAATGAAACATATGCACACAAATACACAAGGAACAAATAAACAAACAAATAAACAAACAAACGAGAGCTGTGTTACCTAGCAGGCTAAGTCAGGGCCCATCAGCTCTGACCTAGCTTTTCATTCTTTCCTAATGACCTTCTCATTGCATGCAGTATTTCTCTTAAGTTATTCCTTGGTAAACTTCTCAAATTGTTCAAAGAGTTTCAATTAATCAAAGGTCAGAAATGTAAACAGCAGAATGTGCAGGGCGGGGAAGGGAGGATGAAGTGAGAACACCATGTTCTCCTTCAAACAACTCATTTAAGCAACTTGTCTGAGAAAGGAAAAGGATTAAAGAATTGTAGAAAAATGAACGCAAGGAGGAAATAAAGGAAGCTTGTTTGTTTTCCCTGCTTGCTTTTAAGAAAACAGAGCCTTCATGTTTACAGGCTCCGATGAGTCCATGCAGCAGAGAGGCTGAAGACAGGAGAAAGAAGGGGCATGTGAAGTTAAAAAGAAAAGTTTCCAGCAAGAAGGGAGGAAATGCAATTGAAAAAGCAAGTATAAAAATTAGTCTTGGGTAGGAGAAGCAATCCCAAGTCTCCAGTGCAGAAATTAATACATTTTGTAGACAATACGGTAAGGAACTGAGAAAGTTGAATCCCATCTCAAGGTCATTGTTTTTGTTCTGTAAGGCAGCTAGGAAGATCATGGACTAAGAGTTAAAATATTAGAGATGGGGTTGGAGCTTAACTTGGGCTTTGAGGTTTCAGAATCACCCTTGAAGCCAACATTGAGGGAGCCAGACAAGTAAAAACACCCAGTTTGATGATTTTCTCTAGGAGTTTTCAGCAACCAAAGTGTAGATGATAAAACAGTAAAAGCAAATGCTATTTCCATGCTTTTGTTTTTCAGTCCAAAGGCCTTGACTCCATTGCCCTAAAACATACTCCAACTCCTGGAGTGACATCTTGAAAATGTTGAGATCAGGGATGAGTGAGGATGAACCAGCAGCTAAACTGGGAATATACTTTAAGTGAATACTCAATTAGTGATGCTTCAGCAATTCTTTACCTTCAAGGTCAAATTCTCATTAAAACTGCATCACTCTTCATAACAAAAGGTACATTCCTTTATCTGTCACCACCCAACATGAGCATGATAATGAACATCAACATCACTTCTCTTTTACTGAGAGAAGCTATGCTGACAGCAAAGAACTTCCTATGTGTACAGGCATGGCAGATCCACTGATGGGTGGTCCGCAGCCCTAGCTGGACTCAATCTGTCTGTTAGTGAATGTTAATAGCCACTGTCTGCACAGGTTGCCACTGTGGCGTTCTGCTTCTCAGCTTCCCAGTTAGCATGACATTTTTCTTCCAACTGAGCTAGTCCATCTCTGATTTCTGCTGTGCCAACATGGTCTGTCAGCTACTGTCACTTCCCAGATGTCAGCAGCTATATGACATTGGTAGGAATCATGTCACAATTGTCCTTGAAACATTTACTGTTACCTCCCACAAGTTTACAGAGTTGGCCTCAGGGGCATTGCTTTGGTGTTCTGGTTGTTTTTTGTTTGTTTTTTAATTCTCACAAGGATACCCTAAGAATGGAAGTCAACAGTTTACTAAATAGTGGGTACGCATATTCCAAAGCTTCAAACTCACTCATGCATCAAACCGTATTGTTTCAATATATAAAATACGTAAAGTAGGTATCTTAGACTTTAACATCCTGAAGATGACCAGTGGATGTCAAACCATATGACACCATTAAGGAAAAGAAGGTCTTCTGACTTGATTATAGTTCTATGGTATTAAGTTTTATGGTGTTCCCAAGTATAAACTCAAATGACTACAAGAAATATAAAATGCGGCAAATGAAACAAATTATAGCACAATTACTAAGTAAAATTACTGTGTTTGCTGTAGTTTTTACTTTATATTAATCATATTTTCTGGTTAAATTGGAAACATTAAGGTATGTTTTCATCTACATGTTCCAAGCAATTTGTCTTGCTTTTTCCAGATTAAAAAATATCACACCTCTTTCCATGTTGATATCTTATTCTCCAACATCCTCCTTAATCATGTCTGCCAAACTACCTCTTTTACGTCCTATAAATAGTTCCCTCTACTGTCTGATTAAGTGGTATTTTGAAATGGATTATTCAAATAACCATAATTCAAACAAAAGAGGGAAACCTACCGGAATAAAAATCTAGATTTATGTCTTTCCTCAAACTCAATCTCCTCTGCTATTTTTAAACTTGTTCTCCACTATAACCCAAAGTAGAAATCTGTATTACACCACTGAGTCTCTTACTTTGTTTTTATTCATGACATTAAGCCACTTTCCTAATTTCCACTTCTCCTTGCCCTGCCTAGTGGTCCAAATTCTATCAACTGCCAATAGACTGGATCATTTCTAGTTTTCTATCACTTCTTCTCTTCTCATGCTCACCCACAGCCACCCTGTCTTTCCCACCACCCACCCCTGCTATTCGATGACATATATGGCCTCTATTATGTTTCAGGAACATAATTAGACTTTCAAGTATACCTTGTCTCCACAATACGATCATGAACTCCTTGAAAGCAAGGACAGTATTTTCTACTATTTGGTATCTCCTACTACTCCACTTCCATAGTCACTCCATAAATAATTAATAAACTGAATATCAAAGGGCCACCTCTCCAAGTTATGCAGCACACCTATTATTCAGCCCAAAAATGTTATAGATAATCAGAGGGAATTCCTGGAAGAGAATTTTTAACTATCCACTGATGACCGAGGTCACCCAAAACAGTGAAAAGCAAATTTATACTGAATAAGAAAGCAATAATTTATTAGTGAGGGAATACCTAGATGAATGACACAAATAATTAATTCTAGAGTACATCCTTGCTGTGAATACATTACTGAGTACTGCGCCATGTGGGGCGTAAAATCCATAAAAGATTTCAGTCTGAATCAACCATAAGATTTGGAGACACTGTGACTTTGAAACATTGTATTATTTGCTAGTAATTTCTAAGAAAAAAGCAAACTAAAATGCTAAAGAGAAGCTAAATATTAGGATTTTGATGAACAACAATACTTGAGAAATATAAATGATTGCCAATCAAACTTTTCTTAATAAAAGCAACTATAACTACTGCTTTTTTAAGGTGAATGGCAAGAGAATATAATGAAAAGTGCTTTGGAATATCAAAGGTAATGCCAAGGATTCCAATGACAGCTGTGCATATGGGATTTCTGACCAAGAATAGAATATAATGAGACTAGTATTAAGGAAAGGCATTAGCCATAAGGTCAGTAATTTGGAGAATAACATTTTTCATGTTCTTGTGTTATGCCCAGAAGGTGTTTAAGAACTCAAAATCAGCAAATTTATTACTTACATAGAAAAAAAAAAAAATCACGGTTTCTTGCCAGAAGAAATTTGGAATTTACTCTCAGGTTATATAAGTAATTAGGTTACACCAGCATGTCAATCACAATATGTCAGCTTTCCTCAAATATCTTACTTGGTCAATTTTCAATTTATTGCCATTATGCTCACTTTCTCCTGTAATTACTATGACCTTTATCACTCCATCATCCTGCCCCTCATGGCCTCAACTCCCCTTCTAGTGAACGACTCACCACACTACACTTTTCATCCATTCGTGATTTCCTATCCTATTTGCAATTACAAAAACTGACAAGACTTGATTTCCCTTAAAAAGAGAATTAGGCTTTAAACTCTGAGGTTCTGTAAGGTAAACACAGAAGAAAGGAACTCCCTTCAAAACATATAATAAAGCATTGAGAAACTGATTCTTGTCTTTGGAATAATGAAAAATCCAATAAACCAAATGACAAAATATTCCTTTTTGTTGGCAAATTTGAAAGAATACAGTTGAAAGTCTTTGGCTTACTCAGAAACAAAATGAAGCTAAATTTTTTCCAAAAATTACAAAAACATATAAAATATATGTATTATGTCTATAAATTAATTGATTTGGAATCGTTTATGAATTCTCCATAACTGTATCAATTTCATTTTTAATACATTCTTAATTTTAAAAAATTAACTGGATCATTAACAATGGCTAAGTCAACTTAAAACCAATCTACTTCTACTTTGTTAAAAAGTATCAACAGCGTCTAAAAGTTTGTGTTGGCATGAAAAGATGGATCTATAAAAACTCAAGGTAATTATTTTGAGAAAATTAAGAAAGCTGACTCAGGAAATATTTTCTTCTATATTAAGAAGTGGCCAAATGGCTATATATAGAATATCAACTAATCACTTCCCAGAGATAATGAAAGTATCAATATTTATAAAAATTACTCCCCAATTGCCAAATTTTGATGAAACAATCCCCCATTCTATGCTAATTTTTGCCAGCTGGCCTTGGCCCACCATTTTCAGCAGAGGGGGAGAGTGGGAGGCAGAAGGTGGAAGTGAGAGCCAGACAGCACAGCCTTCATCCCTTTTCAAATGACCAGGGAGCTGCAGGACAGGGTCCTGCCTGTATTCAGAGGATGCCCCCACCAGAGCTCCACAGAACTAACACACTGTAAACTTCGTAACTTGTGAATTTTAAGTACTCATGAAAGTCTTGTTATTTCTTCTTCCTTATTAACCAGGACCAAACCCAATACTTTCTGGAATTGATCATTGAAAAAGAACACAATACCTGACCAACCGATGAGAATTTCAGCCCTAAAGCCTCATATGTCTTCTCACTAGTCAAGAAATTTATAGACAAGATGCTAATAGTGCTGCCTTCAACTAAAGGAAAAAAATTGAGCAATGGGCATGGTAACCAACATGCTTATTCTGAGAAGCATTTCAGGGTCCTGGTTTTAATTTAAATTATAGAAGTTAGCCAATCTAATCCAACAGCACTGTCATCCAAGACGCTGTCACTGCCAAAGCAGTGACAGCCAGATATGACCAGATAAACTAGTCCCAAGACACAAGAAAGACATTTTTAGAAATTTACTGTTATGCCATTATAAAGTCAAAACAAATTCTACTTCATAGAACATCCTGACCAATGAAGCAGAAGAGGTAATTTTCTAACAAGTAATTAAATCAATCTACAGGATCCAATTATGTGTCAATAGGTACAAAGTTTATTTCAATCTCTTTTGTTTGTAAAATGGAGAAAAGAATGATGAAGAAAATATTTTTGATTTGTGGTATCCCACTGATTTTAGTGTAATTGAAATCTATAGACACCTTGTCATAGGATGTAAACATTAATGATTATCTAACAGAGGTATCATTTTTTCACCATTTATTGATTGAGTGTTTCTGTGCCAGAAACAGTGGCAATGCACTAAAATATCATCAGAGTTTCTTACAGTTTACAAAGTGTCTCTGCATGCAGAGGTAGTTCTTAACAAATTGGAGATAGAGGGTCACAAAGAACACAAATCACTGTTAAAAGTGGCGAAAAAATGCACACTTACTGCATTAAAAGTTCATCCAAAATTAGAGTTCTACAAGTATCACCAAAAAATGTAAAAGTAATTCAAGTATAATAGCTTAGGAATACAAAGGAATCACACAATTTACTAGAAACGGCCAAAAGGATACTGACTACTAAAATACCTTTGCCATTTTTATCAAGTTTCTTTGTAAAATTATGTTTAAATATAACGAATTTGGAGGAAAAATAGTTTGACACCAAGAAAAATGCTATCTTTGCCTTTGAAATATTGTGCCAGAACATTCAGGTCAGAAATGGCAAATAAATGGCTCTTAATCTACATCTAATTTAAAGATATGTTAAATTGGGCTCACATTTTGATAAAAATGTAGATTTCTAACTGAATCTATAAAAATTTAGTCCACTTTCCTACATGGCAACAACTACTAGAGGTGCCACTTTAAAAGAGCCCCTCCAGCCTCTGAAACGCCTGGCCCTTTTTCACTAGCCTCAGTCGCCTCCTTGACTCTTACAGGCTGGAGTATGTGCCTCCTGTAGATAGTTCCCATTTTATATATGCTAACTAGCCTCATATTCCACCACTGTCTTCTCTTCACTACCAAGTGCCATAAATAATTATTACTGCTGAGTGTCTTAAACTCTAATTCACAGGTAGAAAACTACTTATTGTCTCCCTCAATATTTATTCTACCTTCCATTTGGTAATAAAACCAACCAAGTTTTAGCTGTGTACTTGCCTGCAGCTACAGACTACCTTTCCCCACCCTGCTTTGCAGCGAGGTGAGATCTCATGACTAAGTTATGACCACAGATTCCGATTCAGTAGGTCTGGAGTAGTATACTCATTCTCAGATTATAATTTAATCTGGGGTGGCACCCAAGAGTCTGTTCTTTATGTTCCTTTTAGGAATCTCATTTGACACTTCTTATATTAATCTAGTATACAGACAGGGTTAGAAGTAACTGCTAACGCATGGTAGAGTGATGAGAAGAACATCTGAGAGGAAGATGCTTGGTTTCTACCCCAAAACTACCTTCAGCTAAGACTTATGCATGAGAAAGAAATATTCCATCTTGTTTAAGCCACTATTATTTGGACTCTGTTAAAGCAGCTGGACACATAACCTGATATAACAGGTACCTGATGCCAACTAAGGTTATTACACCAATTGCCTGCTAACAGTAACAAACCTGCATTGTCTGATCAAAAGTAGACAATGTCTTTTTCAAGTTTAACTTTTCCTTTTTGCTTTTGTCGTCTGCTTCAAGATCTCAATGAGATACAAAAGACATCAGTTTATCCTTTCTTTTTCATATTACAATGCAAATTGTTTAATGGTATACTTTTCCCAATTGACTGATAACTTCTTTGAATGTTAAGCAATATGCAATTTTAACTTAGATTCCAATATTTTAAGTTGGGTCTGTTTTATCACATTTACATTTTAAAAGACCTAAAAGCATGTTACTGTTTAAATTTGTACAGACCACACACAAAAACGCAGTTCATGGCCATGACTACAAAAGCTGCATCATGGACTGGCAAAAGCACCAAGGATTCTCACGTGGCAACAGACCTAATGTAACTTCTATCAGTTACCAAGCAACTCCAAACAAGAGATGTTATCCAGTGTATGGATCATTTCTGTTGGCTCGCACTATTTAAAACTGTAAGAGTAAAATGTCTATTATTATTTTAGTATAATGAATCCAAATGCCAATTAATCTGCTAAATAACAGAGTTTACTGTATTCTCATTAGACGTTCATAAAAATGCCACAAAGACAGCAATGTCATGTGCCTCTTTACAGACACATACAAAGAAACCTCAAAAAAAAAAAAAAGGAGTAACTTCAAGAGGCAAAAGCTTAAGCACAACTCTTATTAAACACAAAAAATCAGGGAGAGAGGATATGAATGGATACATTCCTCCTGAGATTTACTCACAACTACAGAATAGTATTTAAATAGTTTGATTATCTGTGTGTTTTTTTGTTTTGCAACAGAGTCTTGCTCTGTCACCAAGGCTAGAGTGCAGTGGCGTGGTCTCGGCTCACTGCAACCTCCACCTCCCGGGTTCACGCCATTCTCCTGTCTCAGCCTCCCAAGTAGCTGGGACATGCCCAACTAATTTTTTGTATTTTTAGTAGAGGCGGGGTTTCACCGTGTTAACCAGGATGGTCTTGATCTCCTGACCTCGTGATCCGCCCACCTAGGCCTCCCAAAGTGCTGGGATTACAGGCATGAGCCACTGTGCCCGGGTGATTACCTGTTGTTTTTAAGTATTCAAAGTTTCAAATGATTGATTTATTTCCTATAATTTAACTTATCTTCTGTGAAAGGTAATTATTTGCCTAATTCAGTAGCACATTAAAATTTAATTTACATATCATGATGAAATTCCAGGTTATCAAAAAAGACAACTATATCAGTAATAATACTTATTTCTTTTTAGTTACTGTTATAGTGTAATGTAACATAACATATTGAAATATTTCAAGAAAACCAAAGTTTGGTAACATGCAAGAACTATGTGAAAAGGCAAAATGAAATAACCAGAAGGTTATATGTGGTTAAGAATCTGCATATTTTCAGCAAAATTACAAGTTTTTATATAAAGACACTTATTTCACATAGCATTACAGTGAATTAAATTAGGAGTTAATTTACACTTTAAAGATATCTGCTATTAAGATGATCAAAGATTTTCATCACTCATATTTTCTGTCTATTCAAATATAAACTTTGATTTTAAAAATGAAGACACAAGTATTTGAAGGCACTTGGCCCTAATTCCTCAACTGTTTGCTAATCCACTAGGCTTTGAAAACATACCTCAATCTACAAATATTCTCCATTAGCCTTGCTAGCTGTGAAATAATTACTCCATTATGACTATTATAACAAAATACTTTCCATTAACGTAATCCACAAGATGTGCTTTTGAAAAGTTTTGTTAGAAGCCTGTCTATAACAAAATGAAGCCATATATTAAGAATGAAGTTCAATAGTATGAAAAACAACTATGAACATACTCTTTTCAAAACTATTAGAAAATTAATCTGTTTTGGTTAATTAACTATTATCTCTCCACTGGATCATAAATTCTCCCAATGTGTGCTTTATTCATGGTTGTAAATCCCATCAATGTGTCCTGAAACGAGGCAGAACTGTACAAATTTGATTAAATATGTCAGGAGTAATCATGATTAAAATGCAATGATACGTATATGTGTTATTACCTGACTCATTTTCAGTCTCTGAAGGAACCAGCGTTACATGTCATGTGACTGGCCTCAAACAACACAACTGATTGCTCAGGGATATACGTATCTCTAAGGCAGCCAAGGGCTTGTTTGGCTTGGTTTACAGAGATAAACTAAAGAAAGCTGGTACTCTTGCTCCCTTTCAAATCTGACACAAGACACAAGAGACTACTGCTAGGCAATGGTTGATGTTGAATCTAACAATTTATAACAGTGTTAAGGATGGAGGTCACAGGTCACATGCAATGTCAGTGACATGGTTTGGTGCTGTGTCCCCAACTAAATCTCATCTCAAATTGTAATCTCTACATGTCGAGGAAGGGGACTGATGGGAGGTGACTGGATGATGGCTGTGGTTTCCCCTATGCTGTTCTCACGATAATGAGTCCTCACAGAATCTGATGGTTTTATAAGTGGTGGTTTCCCCTGCTGTCTCCTCTCTCCTGCTGCCTTGTGAAGAAGGTACCTGCTTCCCCTTCCGCCATGATTGTAAGTTTCATGAGGCCTCCCCAGCTATGCAGAACTGTGAGTCAATTAAACCTCCTTTCTTTATAAATTACCCACTCTCAAGTATTCTTTATAGCAGTGTGAGAACAGACTAATGCAGTCAGTAAAAACGCATCATGGGGAGGAGGGAAGGGACACAAAATGGAGAGAACAAGCATATAGACACTCCTCCCATCCCCCACCACCACAGAAAGAGAAAAAAAAAAGATAACACAAATGCTGAGACATTAATTTCTTCAAGTTCTGACAACTTTCCCCTTCCTGCTTTCATTTCTCATGATACGTGCCTTTCTGCCCTCAGGTTCCCTATAATAAAACTAGTGTGTGAGACTCTGTTCCTTGAAACCAAAAGAGCCATAATTGGAACATTAACATAATGTTAAAAGACATGTAATATATGTAAATTTGGTCTGAGGTGATTCAGCAGAACTGTCATCACAAATGTCAATCACTGTGGCCCTGGAGCATACAAACTGAGAACGAACCCATTGAGCTGAAGCTATGCCTTCCCTGGTTGTCAGTGACTGACAAGCAGCCACATCTGTGCTACTGCTGTGCCAGTCATCCAAGGCACAGATGCCACCTCTGCCACATCACATCCTGGCCATCTCTCCAGATACTTCCATCACCCTCAGGTTCTTTGTCTGGTTCCCAATTTGGCTCTGTGACTACCTAGCCACCTGCCTTTACTTGACAGAGGCGACTGCAGCTCTCGCTGCAGTTCTCACTACTCATTCTATAATGTTCATCATTCCTTTGGATTTCTGTTCAACTGCTTATTCTCTAGCCCCTAAACAATTCCTGTCTTCTCTCCATGCCACCACCAACTCCAGCAGATACCTAAACTAGCTGAAATACCATCAAAAGGGAAAAAACTGTCACTTGTTCACATGGCAGGGCTAACATGGGGAAAACCAGGAGGAGAGTTTTTAAAACGTGGGGAAATGGAAAGATTCAAATAGCATTTTCTTACCTAGCATTTGCAAGTGGACTGAATTAGGAGAAAAAGTCTATGAGGGTCATTAACAATTTTTAATTAATTATTCATAAAAGCACACTGTTGGACTTAAAAGAGTTAAAAATATTTTAATATTAAGCCAAAATTCTTAGACCTGACCCAAGTCTCAGGTTTCTCTATTTCCTACAGAGTTAAATAATATTTGGGTTTTACACAAAAGTACTTGTGCTTCATGCTTCTAAATCTTAGATCACTTTATTTAGCCTATAATCACTATTAACTGGTTCACTCTTCAATAATTAAGGGAATGAGGTGCAAAGTCCATTGTAGCAAATTTTGAACGGAAATATGAGTGGATGAAATTTCTTCCAAGTACCCGCCCCAACCTACAACAACCTAGACATCAGATAACCTTATCCATACACGCTTCTTCCATAGCATTTTTGTCATTACTTTTAATAGCAAAAACAGCAACTGCTTTTGCATCAACGCAATAATTTTACATACAGCCCATTTCCACTATCTTCCCCTCAGAGGACCCAATCTCCCCAAGTACATCCTTTAGTGCTTAAAGTTCCATGTTCTCATTGAAGAGTCACACCTTGTCTAATGGATTAAAATCTTCCCCACTACATTCCAAGATGGCAGTACAACTCTGGCCCTCTAAGCCAGTGTTTTTCAAATTTTCATGTATATACAAACCACTAAGGTTACTGTTACAATGCAGACTCTGATTTGGTAGGTCCAGAGCGGGGCCCAAGACTCTTCATTTCTGGGTGATGCTCATGTTGCTGGTCTGTGGCCCACACTCTGAGTAGCAAGGCACTACACTGTTAACTCCATACCAGATGTAAGTGGGCCAATAGCAACCAGACTGGAGACTATTATTATCTCTTAGGGATAATAAAGAGCTCAATATCTTGTTTATTCAATAAGCATTTATTGAGCTTCTAATAAATGCTCTGCTGAGATACAAATGCAATTAATAATTAGTTCCTACATTTAAAGTACTCATTTGGTGAGTACTGTTCAAATATCAGCATGCATAAGAGTTTTCTGCAGCATTTGTCAATAATGTAAACCCATGGTCTCACTTGAATACATCAGGGTTGAGGCCTATGAATCTGCATGCCAGGCAAATGACAGTTCAAACTGAGGAATGCTGGTTTCATGGAGCAGGGAGATAATTAAAAAACTAGATGACACATTGAATTTAAGAAAAAGCAATGTAGAATGGGAGCTCAAAGGATGGGACATTGACCAGGGCAGATTCACAGAAGATTTACAGGAGTATCCCTGGCAGTAAAGGGAGAAAGGAGCATATGTGAAAGGTCCGCAGTGAGCAGATGCCTCAATTAGGCTGCAAGGAGCCAAGCATCCCCGAAACTCTTCTCTTCTATAGAAGATCTTCTCTAAGACGCCTTGCAAATTTCAAACAGAGGAATATGACTAAAGTCTTCTCATATGTTTTGCACAGAAGTTTGGTCACAAAAGAAAGTAGTTTGGCTTACGATTTATGTTTTAATTGATCAAGTGCCAGAAATACTCAGTTTCATATTCAACAGCAGCAGGAAAAAAAAGGAAAACAGCATCTGCTTTAGAAAAAGTTGAATAAACTGAAATAGCCTGAAGAGCAGATTTTCCTAATGAAAATAAAAATTCTTGTCTGGTGAAATCTGCAGGAAAAAGAATCCACCCACTAGAAAAATGAATGGTTTTCAAGAATACATTTTAAAAAGAATTTTGCTCTTAAAATTTGTCAGAATCACAGGGAAGTAAACTTTACTGAGATTAAATACAGAGTCTTCATTAGGCACAGGGATCCCATATTAAATTTTAAAAGTGATTGGGTAATAACTACTATTTTAATTATTTTATTTTCTTAGAAGTACTTCTTCATTCTTGACTTCTGAACACTAGGGTTTCTAAAGAACACTCCCCTTTCAAAAGCAACTACAAACTCAATACCAACAGTTTTGTAGAGATTAGTAAAGCATACTCTGTATTCGCCTCAAGGATGCCTTATTGGTAAGCCTTTCAAAAGCTGGTTCTTTGAGAGTGTCCTGTAATTTTGTTTTTAAAGGATAATTTGTCAACTCTTGTTGCTTAGGATACCTCTAACTGTAACATGAAAGCCATTCAGCCATTAAATGTAATATCATTTCTGTTGTATAGCTTAAAATGAAAATTATAGCACATCACTATAACACATTGTCAAATTGGAAAGTGAATAGTGAATCCACAAGCAAAGTGATTAGGTAGTAGATACTTATGACTTGCCATGAGTTCATTCTGGGTGTGTTTGTAAATTATAGTGAGGAATGAAGTTATCAGAGCTTTAATTTCTTATGATTTGATATCATAGAGATAATCAGACATTAGAATAAGGTATTCTCAAATAATCTGGAGTACTTATGTGCATATTCTCGCTGAATCTGGTTTTCCTCTTTGGAAATAATTTCCCTAAGGCAGAACATGTTTCTCATTTTATTCTTTGTGGAAAGGAAAAAATTACTGACCAGTCACACTGTGCTTTAGTGTCAGGACAGTCTGGTTACAAGTGACAGAAACTGAAACTAATGTAGGCAAAGTAAAGTATTCATTGGCTCATATATAATAACTAAATCTCAGAATGGACAAGATCTTAAGCTCCGATTTAAAAAACACAGAAAAAAATAAATAAGGAAATAAGAACATGAAACTCATGATATTTAAGAGAGTTTGGGTTTTTTGGTCTAATAAGGAAAAGGGTTATGTATGAAAAACAGTACTTACGTACACAAATACTATAGTTAGTAAGTGTTTTTTTTTTTTTTTACAGGGTTATAGGTTAGCAAATCTGAAACTGTATTGTATATATATACAAATGGGAAAATATCTATTGTGGATAATGACAGCCACATTTCCATTCTCAGAAATACAGAGCTATAAATGAGGAGAGAAGGAAAGCTAGGATTAACCCTGCAGTACGGGACAAGAATCACAGATACAGGTAAGACCTATTGATTTTAATAGATATACAGAAGGGTAGGTTTAAAAATAAATATAAATGTGCATACATGCATGTGTTAATAAACATACATATATTTCCTACCTCTGTACACTGAGAGAGCCTATAAATGATAACAAACCAGCAGTTCAGAGCACAACTACCACCTAGACCTTTCCAAATACCATTCTCCAATCAAAGGAAGAAGAACTTCTTGGGGAACTGATTGATTCTAGGGCTGGGCAGAAAAAATACAAGACAACCCTCAGTAAAATAAGCCAGATCCACAAAGGCAAATATCATATAATTCCACTTATACGAGGTACTTAGAATAGCCAAATTCATAGACACAAAAAGGAGAATGGTGGTTTTCAGGGTCTGATGGGAAGGGCGGAAACAGGAAACTAGTGTTTAATGGGCACAGAGCCTGAGTTGGAGAAAATGAAAAAAATTCTGGAGATAAATGGTGGGGACAGTTACACAACAATGTGAATGTTCTTAACGCCACAAAACTGCATAGTTAAAAAATGGTAAATTTTATGGTATGTCTATTTTATTCCAATGAACCTATTTTTTCTCTATTTTTTTACTGAGATGAAATGGACAGACCATAAAATTTACCATTTTTTAAGGATTCAGTTTTGTGGCATTAAGAACATTTACAATGGCACACTGAATTTGGAAAACAACTTGGCATCATCTCGTAAATTATGAAAATACTTATCTCAAAAAATATTTATTCCAGTAAATATCCTCCTATGCTTCTATCCTAGATATACATTCTTGCCCATGTGCTGCAAGGGGCAAAACATGCATGCTGAAGAATAAAGCAACAGAAAAACTATATACAGCCCAATGTCCTTCAGTAGGAAGAAGGATAAATCAGGATTAATAAGTTCAAATACAGTCATATTACAAACACTCTACAGCAGTGAAATTAATAAGCCAAACTTACGTGCATGAATGTGGATGAATCCAAAAATAAATTGACTGAAAAAATTACAGAAGAATACATACAATAACACAACACATAGGGGCCTAAAACATATAAAACTCAACCATACATTATTTAGGGATATATACATATGGAATATTCTATAATACCAATTGGTATAATGATAAACTTATTGGGGTGGGAGGAAGATGACTATGACTGGGGGGCAGCACATACAAATTTAAAAGGTATTCCTCTATTTTTTAAGCTGGGCAGTAAGTACATGATACATGATTTTTCTTTGATTGCTTTATATATCAATCATATTAGTTACTCTTTTACATGGATTACGTTGCTAATAAAAAGGAAAAAGTTTGCTTTTTTTTTTGAGACAGGGTCTCGCTCTGTCACCCAGGCTAGAGTGCAGTGGCGTGATCTCTGCTCACTGCAACCTCTGCCTCCCGGGTTCAAGTGATTCTCCTGCCTCAGCTTCCTAAGTAGCTGGGATTACAGGCGTCTGCCACCATGCCCAGCTAATTTTTGTATTTTTAGTAGAGATGGGGTTTCACCATATTGGCCAGGCTGGTCTCAATCTCCTAATCTCGTGATCCATCTGTCTCAGCCTCCCAAGGTTCTGGGCTTACTGGTGTGAGCCACCGCGCCCAGCCTATTTAATAATGTCAGAATGTCTAACCTGTTCCTGGAAATGGCAAGCTCTGATGAAGCAGTAAAGTCCTAACACAATTTTTAAACCATAATGTTCAAACTTTCTTTGTAGAGTACACAAACCGTTAAAGATTTTTGTTAATCATTTTCTTTCATAAACATAACTTGGGAATGTACGATATAAATTCCCTTCATAAATGGTATGATATAAATGCCCTCTGTGAAATGATAAAGACTATTTGTTATACAGTCTAAATTCATCATATATCAGGGATCAAGGAGTATTGATTTTCTTACCAAACAAAAGCTTAGAGATTTGGTCTACATTTTCAAATCATTGGTGTTACAGGCCTGGATTCCAGAGTCAGACTGCCTTGGATTAAATCCCAATTCTTCCATTTCCAACTACAGGAACATGGAAGTTACTTCACCTTTCTGCACACTTGTTTTCCCACTTGTAAAATGGAGGTAAGAATAGTTGACGGGGTGGGGTGGCTCACGCCTGTAATCACAGCACTTTGGGAGGCCGAGGCGGGTGGATCAATTGAAGTCAGGAGTTCAAGACCAGCCTGGTCAACATGGCAAAACCCCATCTCTACTGAAAATAAAAAACATTAGCTGGGCATGGTGGCACATGCCTGTATTTCCAGCTGGCACAGAGCAAGACTCTGTCTCAAAAAAAAATATATATATATATAATTTTTTATTTTTGGATAATTGAGAGAACATGCAGTTATAAGACATAACACAGAGATCACATATACCTATTACCTACTTATTAGTAGCTGTTAGATATCATTAATATAACCTTCATTAGAAAACTTTACTATCTGTTCATATATTTAATATGTAATTTACATATACACAGTGAACTATTAAAAAGGCAATAAAAATCAATCTAGAGTCTTGTTTAAAGTTCTCAGGCATTTCATTTTTCTTCATAAACTTTGTTGTGAGACAAGCAGTGTCAGTATTCTGGAAATATGGGAAGAAGAGGAAAATCAAAGGTGTTAAGTGGCTGTCTCAATACTATAAAACAAATAAGTAATTATTTAAGCCCAGTTATCAGAACATACAAAATATGCTATAATTTAATTTTTAGTCCTAAAGGAAATCTTCAGAACTATGGATAATTAAACTGGTTAAGCTATGACATAGTAATAATGGCCACAACATCAATATTAAATTTAAAAATCTAGAGAGATGATTTGCTTAATTCTACAAAGGCAATGATTAAAGGGACTTGCAACAGGCCAAAGAAAACTCCTTTACTCAACCTCTTCATCAACAATATCACTATTAGGTCTGGTTTCAACATCCTCTGGGCTAGAATTTTTAGACCAGCAGTTCAGAACTTGAAGGACTGCTATTACATTTCCACTTAAGAGTTTTCACTTGTGTCAGTGACAGCAATTAGAGAGAAGACAAAACTACACAACAATAAATAAAACAGCGTAAGACCCCATACAGACTCCAGGACCCCAACATAGAAGACAGAACAAGAATCTGTGTAAGTTTCCCAGGGTCTTCTAATGGAATCCCTCTTCAAATCGGTAATTGAGAATAATGAAGCAGGTGCAACTCTTTCGAGAACAGGAAGGAGAAAGGCGAGGTCCAGGGAGACAGAGAACCCCCATCCAAATCAGCCAGTCAGTAAATGGTGGACAGAGCCCCAATGAATGCCCAAGACTTTGAGCCCATATCTAAAATACTACCACATGAGCATGCCTCACATTTCTTCAAATGACTGCAAGTACAACTCTTAAAAATCTATCAAATATCTCAACATACATATTAGTCTAACAATTTCCTCCCAGGGCAAAGAATTTAAACTTGCTTTAACAGACATCAAGGGATCACTGCATGTTCTGGAGATCTTTTTCATAATCTTTTTTCCCTCTATTTGGAATATATGGAAACGGCATTTCTTAGACAGTACGTGCCAGTCAACCAGAGGCTTAGATGATAGATTTCTATTATCCTAAGCCTTGACCTGCAAGAACTTGAATTAAAAGTCTTTCCATCAGGACAACGTCTTCCCAAATATACGCTACCTTTACCCAACCATTTAAGGTCAATTTAAGAAAAGAAGGAAGAAGACCTGATCACTTTCTCACAGAATTTTTCTGAAATCTTATTTTAATGTAAGAAATAGAAGTATTAAATAGGTAACTCTACAAGTCAATGAAACTAATAAAATTTTATTTTTTTCTGTTTTTGGAAAAGGCCCTGTTTTCCCCAGAAGGTTAAACAATATTTAATTATGATTATTTTTAGCCTGTGAAAAATAAAAAAACTTTAAAAAGTGCACTAACCATTATTTCACAATCACTTAAACATTTAAAGTCCTTTAAAGTTAATAATCCTTTGACTATTAGCAAATGCTTGATCCTGAGAGAAATATAAAATTCTGAGTATACAAAGTGTGATGACCCTTAAAGTTTTAGCCTGTAATGCCATGATATTCCTAGTCTGGAAATTGTTTTCTTGCCTGATTTTGGTTACATTAAGATACCTCAGTGTTTAACCCCGAAAATTGGGACCTAACCTGTATAGACATTTATTTCCCCAACTGAACACCTCAAACGTATAACACTGTCATGGAGAAGTCATCTGCTTCACGAGGCACTAGGCAGATGGTCCACTGTGTTCAACAGCAGCTGACCTTCAAAGACAGCCAAAGGTAGCATGTACTGTGATATTATAATCTAGAGGTTATAAAAGAGAATAATAAAGTGGAATAATAAAAGACGCACATGCTCACACTAAAGTTCTTAAGGCTGGTTCTTTCCACATGAGTTAATTTAATTCTGGAACCACATACATTGACCCAAAACTCACAGAAATTCCACAACAGTCTGGCAGAACTTCACTTATGTTTTCTCTCTTGGTACTTTTTCCCTCACATAAAATCCTGTAGTATGTTCTTTACCATGTAGAAAATGTTTTATTGGGTACTGACATGATGTAAGGGCAAACCTGAGCATTCTTGAACACTTTTATCAGAACTTTGTATCAAATTAACACAACTATCCAAGCATTTTTACCTTAGAATTCTGGAAACCGAATTTTTTTTTCCAAAAGGGTAAGATAATCTAGGAATAAACTATAACAAAAGGAATGCAACAAGCATTATTCATGCATTCCCTCAGTAGCTTGCTCCCAAACACATCATTTATATTTCAACTGAGTTTTAGCCTTTTATATTTGAGATGTACTATGATAAATTAGAAAATCCTGTCCACCAGAGTAAGATTTTTAATTTGTTCTTGGCTCCCCAAAAATATTGAGAACAGTATCTTTTAGCATTCCACAGTCCAGGTGGATAATTTAAAGCTGTTAAGGAAGACGTTTTAAAATTCCTATACATACGACTACCTATGTAGGTGATACTTGATCATAGCTTTGAAAACAAATGCCACCAGGAAAAGACTTTGTGGTTTCTGACCACAAACAATATTGAAACGTAAAAGAATATACTGTGCCCTTGAGGATACATTTTAACATAAAATATTACTCTGGTACAATTCTATGAGAAGAATTTTACATTAGACTTAGGATGTAAATCCCTAGAAACAAAAGTGGAAATTAAATTATCTGATGTGACTAATATATAAAGTTCTTATAAGTACTGAAACTATTTAGGAGAATTTTGTACAGGTGAAAGTGATATAATTACATTATTTCACTATTACCAGGATTTGATCAAAGAATTCCAAAACCTGAATATCTTTATCTATGTCTTCATTCTAATACTAGGAGATCGTTTCTGAAATCTAATAACCAAAATGTTTATGTTTATAATTTGTAATGTCAAAAGCAAGGCTGCATGCTATATATGTTAGTTCTTCTATATGAAAGATATTTAATTCTTCCACAGTCACAAATCATGTGTGTCATAAACACAAGTACACACATCAAAAATCTGTCTCCAGCTGGGCACAATGTAATCCCTGCACTTTGAGAGGCTGAGGCAGGAGGCTTGCTTGAGGCTAGGAGTTGAAACCAGCCTGGGCAATATGGTGAGTCTCTGTCTGTACAAAAAAAATTATAAAACAAAACAAATCAATTTTTAAAAAATCTGTCTCTATAATTAGAATATTTTATTTATACATAGTCAAACAGGTTTCCTCAGTTACAAAAGAGGACTTGCTTCTCCCAGTTCTGAGACATTGACCCTTGAGTTCTATCCTCACCCTGCTGTGGGCCAGGAGTTTTGATGGGGGAGATACCGACCAGGAGATGAAGTTTCCAAAGGGACCTCTCAGCCTGCTCCTCACCCCACCTGACTCCCATGCCAGGATCTCCCTGTGGCCTCCACTGGGTAGAGCTTCACAGTCTTCAGTAGGGAATATTTTCAAGGTAAAATTAAAAGCTGAAAACATGAAACTCGTAGAATGGTTTTATTTTCTCCATTACCATTTTTTAAAATTTTAACATTAAGGAATCATCGCTTGGCACTTCCACCGTATTCTACTTGAGACTATATGAAGTCAATGAACACAAATCTCCACAGACATAATTTAACATACACAGAATTTCCACATCAATATTGAAAAACGGTTTATTGCAATCCTGCACGGAAAACATAGCACAAAGTTTTGTGTGTATGCACAAACACATAATAATTCATTTAGTCATGAAAGGTCATTTCTAACAAGCTATAATTCATAGTTACAATAATTTATTTAGTTATCCATCATCTACTAGATGTATCTAGGCATGCTGCTTGGCCTTTGTGATAAAAATATAAAATATCAAGAAAAGTTTCAATAATATGTCAACTTTTGTAGAAAAAAATCCATATAAAGAAGCCAAAAGGTTGTAACAGTGGTTTCCTCAAAAAACGGTCCTAAAAACATCAGCAACTTCATGTCTTGCTTAACCCTTGGATCTTAAAGCATATGTTGATCTCACAATTTAAGCTTCTCAGTGCCTCTGGAACACATTCCTGACGATAATAAAAACACCATAATAAACTTGCAGTCTCACTCAGGCTTCATCTGGTCTGGATTTCCATTCAGGTTGCTGGGCATCAGAGCACACAGACGCATGTGTAGGAAGAGTGCACAGCAATGTGCTGATGTGGTTCACTGAGAAATCACTCCACCGTGTCAGACATCATAGCAGCTACTTGGCTCCCCTGCTCAAAATAATCCCGCTACTTTTCAAATCTTAAACAATTTCATTCATCTCAGTCATTCCTGCAAACAAAAACGGGCCATGCAAATTGCACAGGTCCACAATCCCTTATTCATTATTCCAATATCCAAGCATGTTTTCCTATCTACCTTGTGTACATTTGGCACAAACTATATTGACTGGAAACTATCATCATTATTTCACCAGGTATAAATATTAGTGTTTTGCTAGGGAAATATTAATGTCTATGATTACAACGTACCGCCAAAGACCATATGAGGAGTGTTACGTAGTATACAGTAGATGCATCTACTACCTTCCTAAAATCTAAAAAATTTCCAATTCTGAAACTCATTTGTTTTCAAGGACTTCCAGTCCCTCTTTATTTCAGATGGCCTTTCTTTTACCTCCACTAAAATGTGACCAAGATCATCACCCTAGACTTTTCTCCTTAAAATCTTTCCTCACGTCTATACCTTAAAATCTTTCTTCACATCCAACTCAACTTATTTTTCTCCTGTCTTTGAAGAAAAATGCTATTTCATATTTTTCAAAGTGAACTCCTACCTAGGTTGGTCACCACACCCCATCTAATTTTCTGGAGTCTTCTTCTATCAGCTGTCATTGGCATTTTGACTTCTTTCTCTCCATTGTCCCTTATTTTCTTTTCCAGTCTGGATGGATTTCTCCTTACTCTTTTTTTTCTTTTGAGACGGGAGTCTCACTCTGTCGCCCAGGCTGGAGTCCAGTGGTGCGATCTTCGCTCGCTGCAACCTCTGCCTCCTGAGTTCAAGCAATTCTCCTGCCTCAGCCTCCCGAGTGGCTGGGACTACAGGCACCCGCCACCACACCCAGCTAATTTTTTGTATTTTTAGTAGAGACGGCGTTTCACTGTGTTAGCCAAGATGGTCTCAATCACCTCACCTCAAGATCCTCCCACCTCAGCCTCCCAATTCTCCTTACTCTTAAAACTGAAATAAATTTCACCCTTGCAAAGACATGCAAAACTGCACTTTTTTTCTTCTAAACCATACTTGAAAAAAGTTTAAAGCCTGTCTTCTGTCTTCATTCACTCATCCATGCACCCAATCAAAGAACTGTTACTGAGTACCTATTATGAACCAAGTATTTAGAATAGAAATATAATCAGCACTAAAGGATTGCATAGCGTCAGTTGCGGATGGAAGAAGGGTGGAGATGAAGGAACAAATAGTCAACAATCACCTTATAATGTATTTGGTTAGCATTCGGTCAAACTTAAGTACCTGCTGCTGCCTCCACACACTTCACTGCTTTGGACTGCTTGTTCACCTACTCTTTTTTTTTTTTTTTTTTTTTTTTTTTTGAGACGGAGTCTCGCTCTGTCGCCCAGGCTGGAGTGCAGTGGCCGGATCTCAGCTCACTGCAAGCTCCGCCTCCCGGGTTCACGCCATTCTCCTGCCTCAGCCTCCCGAGTAGCTGGGACTACAGGCGCCCACCACCTCGCCCGGCTAGTTTTTTGTATTTCTTAGTAGAGACGGGGTTTCACCGTGTTAGCCAGGATGGTCTCGATCTCCTGACCTCGTGATCCACCCATCTCCTCCTCCCAAAGTGCTGGGATTACAGGCTTGAGCCACCGCGCCCGGCCCGTTCACCTACTCTTAAGCAAGCCACAGTGATTCACTACAACTGTAATTTTCCCAAGTATAGAGACACATTTTTATATTTTCTCCTCCCCAGCTTACTATCTAGTCAGTGGCTTGATAGATGATATTTAACAGACATTAATATATTTAATAGTATATTTTACTTCATTTTTTCCTTATTTTTGTTATTTTCTAGTACTTCATGCTACATGAATTATGTGAGAGGTATTTGTATGCTTAAATTATTAAATGACTAATTGTTTAAATGCCCTCATTCACTGCTATTCTCAAATGTCACTTCCTTAGAAGAGCCTCCTTTAACTGCTTGATTTAAAATGCCTTTTCCCCCAACCACTCACTCTCTGTTCTTTTACTCCAATATGTGTGTCTATATAGCCATTAGCATGCATTACTTGCTATATTATAAATGATGCTTTGCTTATTATCTCCTTTCCCCACAAGAATATGGACTTCATGAAGGGAGACCCTTGTCTTTCACGTTTCCCTCATATCACCAGTGCCTAGCACATAATCGGCTCCTAATACTAAACAAAGTGAAAATAAACCAAGAATTACACCTGCCATGCTCATCCCTGAAAATAAGATGCTGAGTGTCAGTGAAAGTAAGTGCATAGTTTTCAATTAATTCTACCTTTCCTGCACTACATTTGATGTGTTGCAAGCACTGAGCAGTTTTTCTTCCTTCTTTTGTGCCCAAACAGCTTAACCTTTTATTTAAGTGTCTCTGGTCCAAAAAACATTAAAATTGGGCAGCTCTAATAAATACTACTACATAATGACTCGCTCCAGTTCTCTGCAGTAATTAGTACTCTGGTGATGAAATGTGCCTCTAGGTTCAAAATTTTATAATGTTTTGACAGTTGGAATCTTACCAAGCATGAAATGAACCAATAAAAAATTCTTTTTTGTTATTCTCCAAGCATTAGGGGAAAAATATTCTCAATATATAAGAGGAGCACTGTAGGAAAAAAATGAGTGACCCCCTCAGATTCAACGGGGAGGGTTTATGTAGCATTCAAATGAAGAGAAGATAAATGTAAAATCTCTGATAACTAAAAGCCACAAGCAAGTTCTATTTAACAGGCAAGTGCATCTCAATCACCTTGATTAGCAAAGCAAGATAATATGCATTAAAATCTTCATGCCAGTCAAAATTCTCATAAACACCGTATTTTATTTTCTACCTTTAACTGTTTGATGATCACGGTATCTTTAATCACCTCAGATGGTTCTTTATGAAGATTGTTTATATTTGAATATAGTTTTCCTCTCAATATCCTTTCATCCCGAAGAAAATATGCATGACTCTGACAGTATTTCAAAAGCTGGTTAAGATTTCAGTTGCATCAATGGATGTCATATGTCTTACCTGAAGTAACAAGAGCTACAATTTCAACGTTCATCTTTACATATACTCATACATTGAAACCTCTAAAGATTCCAAGCATCTGTATGAATCCAAACATATTCCCAATAATATCTGCATGATTTTATTCAAAATAAAAAATATTGTTATGAGGAAAAATTCTGGGGATGAGTAGTGGTGATGGTTTACAACAATGTGAATGCACTTAATGCCACAGAACTGCATACTTAGAAATGATGAAGATGGTACATGTTATGTGTACTTTAGCACAGTACAAATTTTCCTTCACACCTGAGCACTCATTTTCTTATATTTTATTCTGAAACATTTATGCCATATCTGGAAAAATTTTAGAAATCATTTCCTAGATGTACACTCCAACACTATGTAACAGGTTCTAATTAACCTTTTTGATACTTGGCACTCATTCATTAACTTCCTTGAATTTTTAAGGTGCCAAGAAAACTTTTTTAAAAATTATTTTAAAAATTATAGAAATGTGCCCTACATTGTGGCATCTAATTTACCAACATAAAATATGAATTTTCTTTATAAATTATGCAATAATATAGAGTAAACTATGTGGTATACAGTCGTGTACATTTTCAGTGTGTGGTGGGACATGAAGCAGAATCCAAGGGTCCTTTAGTAAATGATATTGCAACTGTACCCCTCTAAAATGAAATGCCATGCTTATGAATTGGTTATTTTTTAATGATTAAGCTAACGAGTTCTGAACTTTTAACCTATATGGGTTTCATAATTACACAGCTTGAAATCCTCATCAGAAAATCTGTCTGCTCCTGAAATTAAAATCATTTTATAATCTTGAATAATGCATGGCAACTCTACAGAAATTAAAACATTTCATAAAAGTAAAGAAATTCACAATCTTTTCTCTATTTTTACAAGAGCATAAAGTAACAGAAACTAGTTGTCACTTCCTTTGACTGCTCCATCTAGCCCCTCCCATTCCCATCTCTTTAACAAGAAGTATCTTATTTTGCTTTACATAAACTTCATAATGGATACAGCTTCATGGGACAAACATCTCATAAATGAGCAAGTGCAGGGACAGCAGAGTTCCAGAAAAATACCATGAAAATGGAAAACCAAATTTTGTGTCTAAGCATGGTGGTTAAGAACTCTAGCTTTGGAGACTGCCAGATCTGAGTTTGAGTCCTGGCTTAATCAGGTACTGGCTCTGTAAAAGTGTGTAAACCACTTAATCCTGTTCTCTGAACCTTAGTTTACCAATTGGTAAAATGGGGATAATAGGTCTATCTCACTGGGTAATTTTAAAGTTTCAATGAGATAATATAAGCAATGCTTTTAGCACTGTGCCTAAACTTAATAAAGTATCAATAAGGTACATTCTAATTAGAATCATGAAGAATATTTTAATTACAATCTTATAATTAACAATAACCATTTTCACATTTAAAACTGCTTCTTCACTTAAACAATTGAACAAGAAAAAAACCAAATAACCCTATTGGCCAGGCACGGTGGCTCATGCCTGTAATCCTAGCACATTGGGAGGCCGAGGCGGGCAGATCACCTGAGGTCATGAGTTTGAAACCAGCCTGGCCAACACAGCAAAATCTTGTCTCTACTAAAAATACAAAAAATCAGCCAAGCGTGGTGGCCAGTGCCTATAATCCCAGCTACTTGGGAGGCTGAGGCAGGAGAATTGCTTGAACCCGCGAGGTAGAGGTTGCAATGAGCCGAGATCCAGCCACTGCATTCCAGCCTAGGTGACAGAGCAATACTCCTTCTCAAAAAAAAGAAAAAAATAAAATAAAAATAGGCAAAAGACATGAACACTTTTCAAATGAAGACATACAAGTAGCCAAGAAATATACTTTTAAAATGCTAATCATTATTAATTACCAGAGAACTGCAAATTAAAACCACAATGAGATACCATCTCACACCAGTCAGAATGGCTTAAAAAGTCAAAAAGCAACAGATGCTGGTAAGGCTGCAAAGAAAAGAGAACACTTAAACACTGTAGGTGGGAATGCAAATTAGTTCCGCCACCTTGGAAAGTACTTTGGAGATTTCTCAAAGAACTACAAATAGAACTACCATTCAACCCAGCAATCCCATTATTGGGTATACAGCCAAAAGAAAACAAATCCTCTACCAAAAAGACACATGCACTCGGCATGTTCATAGCAGCACTATTCACAGTAGCAAAGACATGGAATCAACCCACGTGTCCCTCAATGGTGGACTGGCTGAAGAAAATGTGGTACACATATCCTATAGAATTACTACACAGCCATAAAAAAAGAATAAAATCATGTCCTTCGCAGCAACATGAATGAGGCTAGAGGCCATTATCCTATGTGAATTAACACAGGAACAGAAAACCAAATATGGCATGTTTTCACTTGTAAGTGGGAGCTAAACAACACGTACTCATGGACATAAATATGGCAACAATAGACACTGGGGACTTCTAAAGGGGGAAAGTAGGGAAAAGGGAAAGGGTTCAAATACTAACTCTTGGATACTTTGCTCAATACCTGAATGAGAGGATCACTGGTACCCAAATATCAGCATTATGCAATATACTCGGGTAACAAACCTGTACATGTACCCCCTGAAGCTAAAAGTTGAAAAAGAAAAAACAAAATAAAATTGCTTCTTTAGTAGAAGTCATTGTTAAATACTTTCTTTTCATTCTTTTCAATTGGTAAATACTTCTAGAATTCTATGGCATTAACAAAATGCTGAAAATCAGTTAAATCCACAAGAAACTAACACTCAAAATAGACGTTCAGATTTTTAAAAAGTTAGATTTGCCTTTAAACCTTTCGTATGTGCATTTCAAGGTAGATACATTTTAAAAACAAACTACAGCTAATAACTTACCAATAATTACTTATAAAACAAACGCAAATTTTTCTTCCAAATATCAGAAAAGAAATCAGAATATTCAGCTATCTAGGTAAGCAACCAGCCCAGTAAGTCCCAGGACTATGGACATTTACTTAGTTCTCTAGACCAGAATTCTATGCTGTATTTATAGGGTTAAAAGTCCTTTTCCTAAAATATTCCAGGATTTTTACACTGAAAAAACATCTTGCTTTTACATTTTAATTACAGTAAATAGAGTATTTATCAGAATTATAGCAAAATGTTTAAGTAGAAAGCAAAGGAAGGAAGCTAAAGCTAAAAATCCCCATTCAAACAAGCATGGGACAAATACACACACATTGAAAATCATCTTTCAAAGAATAAATACATAGCAAAATGTGTTACGTCAAAGAAAAGCAAGTTACTACAACAATTTTGTATGGAAAAGTATACATGTAAATATTTATGCTTCAATAGATATACAAAAGAAATTTATATGCCCAACTTTTAATAATGATTACTCCTGCTTGATGTGATTGCAGATGATTTTGGTATTCATCTTGGTATCTTACCGTATTTAAAAATTCTGACATTTAACAGGTATTAACTTTTTTAGTAATGTTGGGTTTAACAGTTAACAGTTTAACAAATTTAAAACAAAGGAAAAAACATACAAAAGTGCCTCTTACTCGAAAATTCTGTCCCATCACCTTTATCCTTAAGAAATTCTTAATCACTGTCACTCAAATACAATAAGAAAATAAAGACAATAAAAATTGTTCTGCCTTAGATGAATTCTTAAAGCATTTAGACTTTAAACACAATAATCAAGACACTGGCATTGCCCCAAAGTAAATGATGAGAAGTATAAAGCAGATGCCAGGTTTTATGCATGCTTGTAGCTCCATATCTAATGGACAGTGAAAAGAGATACTGTAAAACACTGATTTGGCTGAAGTATTAATCAGCTAGATGTCATAATAAAAGATTGTGTGTCAAATACTTCAATTCAGAGCTATATTCCTCTCCTTATATGAAGTCGCCATCAAATTTTTAAAAATCTATTTCATGTAAGTTGTGCTACTGTCAAAATAGTGCTCAGAGTATTCCAGACATCATTATTTTCACTGTACAAAATTAAATTTTCCAATAAAGTTACAACTAGGAGTAAAATAAAGTTTCTAAATCTCAAATTATTATGTTCACTTTCAGTAACATTAGACCATCAGATACTATAGTTGAAGAAAAGAAAACATTGTTTAAATAAGAGGAAAATATTTGTTTTGGAAAAAAAAACAAAGCAATATATTAAGATACCAGGAAACAGCCTTTGAAGTATTCATCTCAATAAATCTAATTTTCAATTTTAGCTTCTGACTTCCAACAAACAGCAAAGATTTAAAGAACAGTACTATGTGGTTTTTAAATATTCCACCTTTGAGTATTTAAGTATCAATGTGGCAGGAAATACACAAGTTTTCAACCTAGACTTTCTTGGAACAGACCAACTTGATACATTCTCTGTTACTGTGTACACATATAAAAAAATACTAACGTTTAAAATTAACTTGGCCAATCAGAAGCTGCATTCTGTATTTTGATGCATTATATGTATGAATACAAGATTCATCTCAGATTGGTCTCTGTTAAATGCAAAATATTTCATCCATTTTTATGCTCAATCATTTTAACTAAATACTTAACTTCCTTATTTCCATTTGGGAAAGATACATTTAAATAGTTTGAGTGTTGATGCCTTTGACATTGGGCCTCCCCAAACATTATTTTATCATTTTCAATCACATTATTCTTTGTTGCTTGTCTTATTGTAACGTTCATCATAGCACTTTTTAAATCATCAGTACACTAAATCTGCAAATTTCTTATTTTTCTAACTTGTCACATTTCTCTCCCCACCCCCAACACTTCTACAGTGTTCTTACAAATCCTCCTGGAAGTCTCGTTCACTTAACCTCCAATCTTCCTAAGCACACCAAATTATTCTGGCTTATTAGGGAAGAGGGGCATGTTCTCCAGCTCGTTCAAAGAACTCTGATTTTGACAGCCATGCAGCTACTTCAGAAAGGAATGATTGTGATTTAAATGTCACAATGTAAAGGACCACAGTCTTTATATAAAACTGGCCGGGTGCAGTGGCTTACGCCTGTAATCCCAGCACTTTGGGAGGCCGACGCGGGCGAAGTCAGCAGATCCAGACCATCCTGGCTAACACGGTGAAACCCCGTCTCTACTTAAAAAAAAAAAAAATTAGCCGGGCATGGTGGCGGGTGCCTGCGGTCCCAGCTACTCAGGAGGCTGAGGCAGGAGAATGGCGCCAACCCAGAGGCTGAGCTTGCAGTGAGCGGAAATGGCGCCACTGCACTCCAGCCTGGGTGACAGGGTGAAGATTCTGTCTCACCAAAAAAAAAAAAAAAAAAAAAAAAAAAAAAAAAAAAAAAAAAAAGAGCCCAAAAATAGAGCCAAAGCTTCTCTAACAGGGTAACCAAAGAGAATCCATAATCTGTGAGTCACAAAAAAAACGCAAAGGAAACAGGCGTAAATGTAAGGCAATGCATGGCTCATGGAATTGAAGGTTCCAAGTTAGGAGGGACTTGAGAGTTGACTCAACCCACTGGCTCTGACGCCATGATCCCAAGATTACCAGGACCTGAATTTCTTCTCACGTTGGAAGCTAGATGGCTGCCGTGGATCTAAACTTCACAACAAAATAAAATTCAGAGAAAACTTCTCCCACAAGATGGAAAGATCTTTCCCAGAAGGCCTCAGCAAATCTCTCCTTGAGCATATTTGGCACAAACTGAATCACACAACCATTCCCAAAGTAATCACCATCACAGGGAACTAAATATTAGTAACAGACGAAGGGCCACCCAGGGTCACCCTTGCAGGTGAGTAGTCACATGCACTGAACCATGTGGGCTTCATGCTGAAGGGAGAGAGAATCTGAACACACCGGAGGGAGAAAGGGGACAGTGGATGTGAGGTCAGCAAACAACACTGTATCACAACGGACTCTATAGGCCAACCCTGTTTTTCTAGACTGAAATGCATGCTTCAGAGGCTGCTAGTTGGCCTTTAGAAGTCTCTAATCAAACTGCATACGTGAAAGAGGAATTCCTGGCAGATGTTTGCTCCACTCTTGCTTATATACTTGGTCTCAGTGACTAAAAGGAGCTCATGTGTTAGAAAGCAGCACGTGCTTCATTGAGAAGCTGTTCATTATATTCAGCTGAAAAAGATTTTCATGAAACACCACTGGCCCGATTTCTTAGCGCAATAGTGAATGAATTCATACATTTTCTATGATCATTCAAATAGTTAAGGACAGTTAGCAGGCTCCCTCTGAACCCTCTCTTCTCAATTGTAGTCCCAGGTTCCTCAGTCTTAACATTAAGTACTTACATTTCCAAATAAGTCAACTAAGAGCTCTGTAAAATTCCCATTTAAAAGGTAAGCTATTTAGAACACCTCATTTTACCACCTTAATAGGTTCATTTTGAACTGGTATACAGTGACCACACTAAGCCAGCATTCTAGAAAATCAACTTCTATCCGTTATCAATTAAGAACTATGAGATTCTTCAACTTTTACACACATATATGCAAAACTAAGATTGTTAGGCTATTAGAATAATCTCAAATCATATTATTTTGCAGTCTTTCTGGTCTGTTTGTAGTTAAGTATTGTATAAATATGTGTATTTCAATTGTAACATGTTTTTGGTTAAGATTAATGAAGAGATTATTTCTGAGCATGCTTCTGTGCTATTTCACTCCTCTGATTAAAGTCTGCACAAGGAGGCTTTCTTCTTTATTGCTAAGAAAATGTCACTGATCCTTCAAAACTGATTCATAACATCAAAAGAAGGAAAGCTAAAAAGAGAACTTAAAAAAGTTAAAAGAGTAAATATTAAGTTTAGTAATCCTGCCACGATTCGCTAAGTAAAGGTTCCATATTCATGTGATAGGGAAAATACACTTTCTTTTTAAATGTGACATTAAATACTTACAGGACTTTCAAAAGCTACAATTTCAAAGCCTAAGCTTAAGGAAACTGAATATTCTTCTTTACTAAAAACGTATCTATAAATGCAAGGGGTTTATATAGAATTTGGAATAGGTACCTCATAAAAGTGTGATAAACATCAGTTTGATTCCAAGAGAAGTCAAAAACGTCTTGTTGAATTCACAATGTGGCTAATTAATAATATAAAGTGAGCTTAGGTCCTAGAAATAGAAGAACCAGCATAGTAAATTAAGAGCCTGGTATATGGTTACTGCCATTAAATTGCTGAATAGTAAATACCTCTTGGTGAAAACTATCAAGTAACTAAATAGTTGCTTATTTAAGGTTCAGTGGTTATTTGTCAGTACTGAGCAGTCTCCTGTTGGCCTGTTTTTTTGTTTCTATTTTTTTTCTCTCATTAAATCATGAGATCTAAGGTGTTCAGCTAGTTTTTCCATAACTTTCCATTTTATTTCTTGAGATTTTTCCTAAGATAGAGACACCTTCTCCCATCCTCCCTATCTTTTCAAAGAAGCACCCACCTCCCATTTTATAGAACCTGCTGTTACTCATTAAGCAATAGGCAGCAAACATGATACTTGATAACCTACACAGATGTTTTCAAGGTTCTGGAATCTTGGGAAGATTCTGAACAACTGTCCCTCTACTTTAGCTTTCACCTTCCTTGCCTGTCTGTACATGGAAGTTCTGATATCCTTTCTTACCACCCACATTCAATTACTAAGGAAAAATGCAATTTTTGTTTCAGAAAACTACTTCTCCCTATACTCCTCAGCACTGCCTCTTTCCTGAACACCTCACTGAATGGCAAGAAGAGAAGAGTGGTTTGACATAACCAACCTCCTCCCTTCTAAACCTCTCTTACATTCCTCTATTCCTGGTTCAGTGTTCTCACACCACCACAAGCCCTTTCTGGACTATGCAGAAATGTTCGCTCAAATACCTCAGGGCTGCTCCTACAAGAGGCAAGAATAAAAGTGATATATTTGTGTGATACATCATATTCAAAATGTTACCACATACTCTTTCATTTCATTTGATCCTCCTCCTAAAAGCTGACTTTATAAACATGAGAACTGAGGTTGAGACAGCTTAAAATAAGAAAAATCTAAATTTAAACTGCCAATGCCCTGTGCTCTGCCACATGACACTCTACAATACTGCTTTAGTGAAGCTGATTTCAGCTAGGTATTAGTAAAGCACAATCTGAATCAATACACATAGGTACTGGTGACTGACACTAGCACTCACAGGCATTTGCATTTTTAAAAGAAGATGTTTTAGAGCTTAAGTAGTTTTCCATTTGGTATAATTTTAGGTATTACAATGAGATTGTAATTTGTAAGTTACATAAGTAAAAACACATATGTATATTTAAAAAAAAGGTCCCATACCCCTAGGCCATAGATATGCCTATATAAATAGCTTCAAAAGAAGCTAATGTGAGAGAGAAAATTGGTAGAACTGGGTCCAGTAATGTAACATATGGTGAAAGGCATACTGTAAAGATGAAAGTGTTCATTGACTCTTATTCTGAATTACATTTTTAGCTCTAAGTAAAGCATTATTGTGATCTCAAATTTTATTGGGGTTTTCCTTCCAAGCAAACTTAAAATTTTACACACATATCAAACATTTTCTTATGGTTTACTCTTCACTGTACTCAAAAAGTTAGCTAAATTAATAATACCATAGAGCTTGATCATTTCATTCCAACCTCTGATGAAACCTGTGTGTCACAATTGTGCACAACAAGCAAACAAATTCAGGGCAAGTGTACACACTCCTCCACATACACACATCTGTGCACAGATTCTCTCATCATATGTACATACACACATATACCCATACACACTATAATTGTCAACCAACTAAATTGTGGAAAGCACATATTTGACATGGCCATCATCAAGACTACTGTAGTTTAAGTTACTATCTCTTAACACTATTCGCCTTTGCTATAGTAAGTCACAAAGGCATTGATTCCAAAATTCTTCTGAAAGTTGAACCATGCCCACAAACTGTCTCCTAATAAAATATTTCAAAGAGACAACACAGTTTGGTGGAAGAAAAAGATACACAATTAGAAATCTTCAATTCTAGTTCCCACTCTATCACTAATTAAAATTAAACGTATTTATGAAACATCAAACTACAGGTAAGAAGTCCATGGGCTAAAAAATATTTTAAACAATCATCCCAGTCCTAAAACAGCATATGAGACACTTGGAGAGACAAAACTAAGACTTAAAAAGTTAAACAATAAAATTCTTAAGAACTTGAAGATGGTAAGTGGTAAATGTTACTAACCAATAACATTTGAAAAAGAAAAAAAGACCACTTAATCATTTCTACAAAATTTCAGAGCATGGAGAATTTACTTAAGATTGAAATGATTTACAAATGTTGACTGGGAGAAAATACAATTTCACCTGGATCTTGAAAAATCCATAAGAACTGAACAGCAGGAATAGATACATTTTTTACATGTATATAGTGCTTCGTAATTTCCATTGTATTTTCATGCACACTGTCTCAACCTTCCCAATAACACTGTGTGAAAGATATCATTTATCACTCTCATTTTACCAATGGAAAAACTGGAGTTCCCAGCAGTTGAATGGCTTACTCAAAACCTCAAAGCATATGTTCATTCATTGACTCTATAATTATTTGAACAGCTAGGAAATGCCAGGCACTGCTGCAGGCACTGGGAATACAGCAGTGAATAAAACAAAGACCTCCTCCTCATGGAGATAATATTGAATAATACAAAATACAACATAAACTCAATCTTTGATGGGTAGGAAATAGGGACAAGGATATAGTAGACAAGTGGAACACTAAGAAAAAAAGCTTTGGAGCAAGAAAGTGCATGATACATAATAAATCGTACAGTAGTTTCACCACCACTGAGGTTGAAGTGGGTTCAGAGAAAGTTTGGAGGCATTGTGAGGCCTCTAAATATAATGTATAGCTACAAAGTTTGGACTTGATGCAGTATATACTAACATGAATATTATGATTTAAGCAATACTTTTAAAATAATGTAGTTTACATTATTAATAGTGTGTTAATTACAATAACAACTGATGACTTACTACAGGCCAGGTGCTCTCCTGAACATTTCATATTAACTTACATAATTAGTACTATTTTTAGCTCCACTTATCCATGATAAAACTAAGGCACAAAGAGGTTAAGTAACTTGGACAAAACTAGACAAATAACAGAGCCAAGAAATGAACTGACTTTTTTGTCCAGAATCCAAGATCTTAACCATTCTGCCTACACACGAGGCACAAAAACAGTTGACGGGTAAGGAAGAGACTAAAAACAAGACAACCAATTTCTTGTCAATTACAGTAACCTTGGCCTGAAATATTACAGATGTAAATTTGGTAGCTGTGGAAATGCAAAGACAAAAACAAACATATGAGAAAGGATAAAGGAAAGAATAAATTGGCTTTATTAAATAACTGCAAGTTCAAGCCTGGGAGACTAGGAAAAGGTGCTCCTAACCAACAAGAACAAGGACATCAATGGAGGAAACCAACTGAAACTGAGTAGTTTTGATCTGCATGAGATATTATCAGCATCCTAGGGAGGAAATGCAGAAATGGACTCAGGAACGAAATCAGCTACAGACATCGTGTTCTATAACCTCTTCCGGGGTAGGGTATTTCTTCTTTTGGAAGATGATGAATTTAATCTACATGACTGTTGAGGTCTTGTTTGGATCCATGATTCTATAATTCTGTAATTCTATAAGCAGAGAGTAATCTTGAAAATTCTGAGCTAAACTTCCTGACCAAGGTAATTCATTTGTTCTTCAGGAGCTTCTGCATTTATTTCTGAAACCTTCTCCAAACTTCTATGTGCTTTTGTGTTTTTATAATGTCAACTCCCATGAACTAAAGTAAGACTTTTTGAAGAAAAAACAAAAACACATCATATCCTGATTTGTTTTTCTTTTAATTGTGGCTTTAAAATAGGTGCTTTAGCTTTTGACAGAAATCTTACTGATAAAATGAGAGCTCAGAAATGAAATAAATCAGGACCTTTTAAAAAAAGCTGTTTAACTTAATTTAGCATTCTTCTTCTCCAGAAAACACAATATACTTCATAGCTTGTCCAACTACAGACTGAAAAAGTTACATACTTCATCACCACCAGTCATTAATCTTTCAGTCAGTGAATAGGTACGGTGGGAAGAAGTCTAAATTTAAAAATAAATTTAAAAGAGGAGTTTTTATAAATGCAAGGAATTTCCTTTAGTCCTTACTAGAAGATGCACAAAAGCACATGAAAATGTATGTAAACTCTGGCTTTATTCTCCAGGCCTGAGTTTGTGAGTTGTACTAAAAAATATAGCAAAAATTATTTTCGAATAAAGTAGAACCAAATACTTAATCCTGTTCAGGAAGTAGCTCCTGTGAGCTGGTTTCTAGGTAACTGTGGACCCACTAGAGGGCAACAGAGTGTTCAGAAAGCAATTCGGCTTACGGATAAAGAGCCTGGCTTTAGGTCACTAGTTCATGTAGCATTGTGCAAACCAGTCTCCATTTTAAAATCATGTTAGATCTCCAAATGCTCCTTATGTTACCAAATAATATGTTCTGATAAAAGGATTCTCATTTCCAAGTTTAATCATACTGGCATTTTCATTTCTCAAATAATAACAATATATTAATCCAAATGTTCTGTCACATTCAAGTATCTTCTTATAAAACTATTTTACCAATTTAATAACTTTAATTCGTATACGTTTTGTTTAAAAAGCAGTTAAAATGTACAATAAAATAGTTTCTTTGATGTTTAAATACTTAAAAACATCTAACGGTAACATCAAAACACCTCGGTTAAAAATACTGTAATAGCACTACCATAGTATCATTCATATAACAGCATTTGAGTTCTTAGTATATGCTATACGATACTTAAAATTTTATATAGCTTACCTATCTAGTTTTCCTATACCAACCCTGTAAGAACATTATATTCATTTTACAAATGGGGAAACCAGGGCCAGGGAGATGAAGAAACTTGCCCAAGGACAGATAACTAATAGGAGATAAAACTGAACTGAAATTGTAACATTTGAATACCAGGTACCACATATGATCCAGTGGGCAATTCACTTGGAAGCCCTGAAAGCCACTGGCATCTCTCCAAACTGAGCCTCCTAGGATAGGCACAATTTAGTCAAGAACAGAGGCATCTTTCCATGTTACTTTACTACATAATATAGTATTAATTTTGTATAGTTAATGAAACCATGGCAGTAATTCAGTTTACATAACAGAAGTTATAGATTGCCATGTTTTCATGTTATATTGCAGTTGTCTTCTTCAACCAAGCCAAAAATTAATAATGGCAATTATCAAGGAAAATAATCATTTTAAAAAGCTTAATACTCAGAAGTTCTCATGCTCAGTTAAAAAAACTTAGGAAGGGAGCATTAAGCTTTGCTTTGCAGTGGTTTACCAAGCATTGGTCTTCAGACTTCTTAGGGCCTTTCCATACTGTAGTGAGAAACTGATAACTGAACAAGGCTGTTTGGCTGTGACTTTGAAATAACTTCTACACTATAGAAGATAACAGCATAATTAGATATTTAAAGATCAAGTCTCAAAGAGTGAAGACTCACCCAATAAACTGAGGATCATTTGTGGCGAACTTTGGGAGGAAGGCAAAGAACAAGGAACCCATCTGAAGTACAAGGCATTTCTCTTATCCTGCAGGATCTCAATGCCCAGTCAATATGAAATTTGAGAAGACTAACATCACTTGAAAAGTTAAAATGGGAAAAGAGGCAGTGTATGTATTAGTGTCCTGTTGCTGCCGTAGCAAGTCACCACAAACGTAGTGGCTTAAAACATCACAAATTTATTATCTTACAGTTCTGGAGGTAAGAAATCTGAAACGAGTCTCACTGGGCTAAAATCAAGGTATCAGCAGGACTGTGTTCTCTCTGGAGGCTTTAGGGGAGAATCCATTCCCTTACAATTCCAATGTCTAGAGGCCACCTACATTCTTAACTGATGGCACCTTCCCATCTTCACAGCTGGCATTGGCTGGGTGAGTCTTTCTCACATCTATCTCTCTAATACTCACTCTCCTGCCTTCTTCTCTCATTTACAAGGATGCTTGTGACTACACTGGGTCCATCCAAATAATCCAGAATAATCTCTCCATTTTAAGATCCTTAATCACATCTGCAAAGACCCTTTGTCATGTAACATTCATATTCACAGGTTGTAGAGATTAGGGAGTAGACATCTTTGGGGAGCCATTATTCTGCCTACTGAAAATAGCACAGTCTATAGTTGGTGCAAAAAAGTAGTTATTGGAATACAAATTAGTTTTTCTTTGTAACTGTTTATGGTGGTTAGACTCCAAGTGCAGACTACAGAGTCCAGCTGAAATTCAACTGTATCTGAATCGAATAATCTAGGTCCTGGAAAAAAAGAGGATGCAAAAGAAAGCAACAGAGGTAGAGCTGACAAGACTTTATAATAAACTAGATGCAGGCTATAGGCAAACAGGGTGGAAGTATACTAAATATGTATGGCATATTAATTCTGAATTAATTTATAATTAATAAATTGTATACTCAACTGTTTTGTTATACTCAACAGTTTGATCTATTGCCAACCTTTTCTTAGCAATGGTGGTGACTATGTAAAAGCAGAATTCATGTTAATTTATGACTGATGAATTTTCATAATAGAAATTATAGCTACAAATGCCAAACTGCTCGACACATCAGAGAAGAAAATAAATAAGATTACAGAAATTTAAATTCTAGGTTCCAGAGTCTGATTGTGCCATTTACTACCTGTGTGATCTTGGGCAAGTTACTTACAATTTCTGTGATTATTCTGGAAATTAAAAATAGGGATAGCACTAGCTGTTGTCTTCAAGATTGCTTTAAAATAAAGTAGAATAAATAAGGGCCAAAGACATTCTGGGCCATTGCTAGTAATCAATGATTAGGTTGGTACTATTGGGTGAACTAAGTTGGTAGCCTTTAGCAACCAGAGAAGAGACATGAGTGTAAAATTACAATTCTTAGATATTTATCCCAAATAACTTGAATCATCAGACTGATAGACAAACTGAAGAATCTTGAGAATAACTGTCACAAACAGATAATTATGAAGTTTCAGCACAACATTTTATACAAATAGTTATCATAAGATGCAATATTCCAAAGCTTTCCAATAATATTTTGACACATATAGGCTAGAAGTAGCGTAACACAGCGGAGACTTTGTCCCCGTGGAAGCTCTACTGGGAAAGCAAGTTTAAAAAACCAAAGCTCCTATGGAATACTATGCAGCCATAAAAAAGGATGAGTTCGTGTCCTTTGTAGGGACATGGATGCAGCTGGAAACCATCATTCTCAGCAAACTATCACAAGGACAGAAAACCAAACACCGCATGTTCTCACTCATAGGTGGGAACTGAACAATGAGATCACTTGGACACAGGAAGGGGAACATCACACACCGGGGCCTATTATGGGGAGGGGGGTGGCGGGGAGGGATAGCATTAGGAGATACACCTAATGTAAATGATGACTTAATGCGTACAGCATGCCAACATGGCACATGTATACATATGTAACAAACCTGCATGTTGTGCACATGCACCCTAGAACTTAAAGTATAATAAAAAAATAAATAAAATAAAATAAAAACCAAAGCTCCCAAAGAGACACCATGTATGCACCAAGCACTATGTTGGCCAAAGGAATAATAGAGGTAAGACCAAAGACAAACCACTTTAGGCACAAGTTTTAAAAGTCATTTCTTAAGAACACTGGCTGAACTTTGTTAGAGCCTTCTCTAATTTTAAGTGGAATATCATTAACCTCTAGTTTCTACCTTTACTGAAGTGTACGGGATGGTGTTACTGTACACTAACTGGCCCGGCCTCCCCTGCTTTCTAAGTTTCTGTTTTTCCTGCCTGATATGTTGCAATCGACCAACAGTTCCTTAATGCCACTTCTCACCTGGAGGGAGTCTTTCCTAGGAGGTGACATATTTTGGGGTTAGCACAATGATTATGTGCATCTATCCATCCCTCTTTGGATTTGTTTTCTATCCATATTTTAAATGCCTAAGATTATTAGGTAGCCAATTTGCAAACAGGTGAACTGTTATTTTGTCTAAGCTCAATACTGCCTCAAAGGATCCTGGGTGAGACAGATATGTCATTAAGCATCCACAAAGCATCATTTATAGTTACTTCTTAATCCAAACTGCCAAAAAGTAAGGAAAAATGAAATTTGGCAGGGCCTTCTTTCTAATCTTAAGATTACCAAGGGTTGTCAAAAAATATGAAATTCTGTTTTTCACTTACTTTTTTTTTTTTTTTTTGAGATGGATTCTTGCTCTGTCACCCAGGCTGGCGTGCACTGGTGTGATCTCGGCTCACTGCAACCTCCGCCTCCCGGGTTCAACTGATTCTACTGCTGCAGCCTTCCGAGTAGCTGGGATTACAGGCACATGCCACCATGCCTGTGTAATTTTTTGTATTTTTAGTAGAGAAGGGGTTTCAACGTGTTAGCCAGGATGATCCTGATCTCCTGACCACCCACCTCAGCCTCCCAAAGTGCTGGGATTACAGGCGTGAGTCGCCGTGCCACTTACTTTTTAAAAGGAAGAAATGGCAACACAACTTTTTCTAGCAACATCAAAAGTATAAATTCTCATGAACTCTGCAGAACAATACCAATTAGGCATCATGTAGAAATATTGAAGTACATTAACTGAATAAAGCTGAACCCAAGCAGTATTAATCCTCGGCTAGGATTTTAACTGATTAGCTCACTTTTTTACCTTATTGAGTAATGGTGGTAGAGTCCCATTAAAACAGAGATTACATATAATAAAGCTATATCTGTGTGTAGTAAGTGGATTATGGTTATAAACTGCATTGCTGAGATAGTTTAAAAGAATGCTCTAAACGTGAGAGCTCTATAGGACAAATTACCTCCCTGGGCACTGTTCATGGACTTATCCTTCCAGCAACGAGGTACTGGATGAAGCTGGGGTAAGACATTTTCTTCTGGCCCTTCCTAAACTTGCCATTTTTTGGCCCTTTATTTTAATGCTCTGGACATCAGTGAAACCTGAGACAGGAACTGCCTTCTACATTAATAAACAACTAAAATATCTGAATTACTTCAAAGGAAGAAGATGATCTTTAGGGAAGAAGCAGAAAGTCAAATGGGGGAAAAGAAGTAAAAACCCTTCCTTCAGGGTTCTGAAGGTTAATAATGCATTATTTACCCTTTTATTTATCCTGAGACCAACTAAACAGGAAATATATATCAAAATTATATACAGCAAGAGTCAAGTGTAGAAAGTAAAGCTGTCTTTTTCACTCATTAACTCAGTAAGTATTTTTGGGAATCAAGTTTGTGTAAGATATTATACCAGATACTATTAACAAAAACACACAAAAATCTCCCGGTCCATGCCCACTAGGAGCTTAAAATCTATTTAGGGAGATAACTAGGTTTATCTAGATATCTAATTATTTCCCTAAATAGACTATAAAACTTAGTTATCTCCCTAAATAGACTATAAATCGCTAATAACAACATAAAGCAAAACAGGTTTGAATTACAAAATAAATTATGAAATGTAAATGTATAAAACGTCTGCAAAGATTAATGTAAATCTGAACAGTCTGAAGAGATCTTATGGAAAAAGAAAAATATAAATTTTACCTGAGTTTAATAAATCACTTATTTATATTCCAGTCCAGCCAGGTAAAACACAAAAATGTACACATACACACCACTGAGATTACATGGAAAAAATATAGAGAAACGCGTTTACAAATATAAATTATATTTGTAATATAATTTGTAAAATTATATTTGTAGCCTAGTACAAACAGCACTAAAGATGTACACTAGAAGAAACTTTGAAAGCTAGACCTCTCTGACAGAATTCAGTTTTGGAAAACACATTAGCCATTGATGACAGGACCCCAGCCTGCAGTATTAAGCGTGTCTCAACAGCAATAATCGTGTGTATTGCAATAAAATACTACACTTTCACATCTTCCTCTGTGTAGTCTCAGAAGAAGAACTTCATTAAAACAAGATATTTGCAACAGGATTATTCCCAAATAAATGGCAGAACATGCTCAAACTTTTTGGAGTATTCAATTTAGTGCCTTTTACTGTACCAATGAAAATAAGACTATCACTCAAGAGAGTTGTTTGCCAGCTACTTCAAGAAAAATCTTCACTATAATTCTTCATATAACTTTCTGCCCCATTGTATTCTCTACTTGGAAACACATTCACACATCAGGCGTTTAGTTGAATATTTAGCAACGGCCAGGAATAAACTACAGAGCCAGCAACGACAGTGATAACTCCAACAGCCTCACGTATGAAACTAATTTATTAAGACATATCAGGAACTCTTGGGAATGAAGTGTCTGCTAATTAGGCCAACACAAACAGATTCCCAAACCTTAACAAAGTTTTTCCAAACATCTGATGAAGAACTTTGATTTATGGGCTGTCCAGGTGAAACCTGAACAGATGGTATCTTTTAATAATAATTGACACGTGAATTTGTTAAGGATTTCAGTCTCTTGAAAACATGGTGCTCTGTAGAGGAAAACAAAGAGGCACATTTTTAGAGTTATCTACCTTGTCTTTATCTTCAACAACATCTGCCAAGACATCATCTGGATCCAGGATTCCTCCATCTGTATATTCTAAGTGATGAATCTTCACCCAGTAACCAGGACCCTATGGCAGAACAAACAACAAGTTTAATGACCTAATCTATATTAAAAAGTTAAACACATTTTAATGTTAAGAGACATAAGTTGACTTGTTAAAAATATGTTCTAGTAATCAAATTTTTAAACACCGAAAACAAATCCGAGAATCAAGGTGCACATATTTCATCAATTTTCCTGGAAGGTAAATTGCAATGTAAAAATAAACTGCTCAAAAAACATATTCAGGGAATTTTTATAACCTACAACTCAGGTAATTCCAAGAATACTCTGGAAAAGAAAGATCTTCTTGAGGGTAATTTCTGAAACTAGGAATACAAGTCCAAATAGATTCCAAAGCTGTAGGGGAAAAAACCCAAAAGGCAGAATCTGTGATGGTAATAGCTATGACTACAAAATATATAAATGGAATGGGTAACCACCAACCTCTTCACCTTTTTAATCTCCATGCTCAGCATGCAACCTCACTCTGAGATATGCAATGATGTACAGAGCAGGAGCTCCAGTCTTGCTTGTCATTTCCCGCAGCATGGCAGCAACTCAAACTGTGTTCAGAGTTGAATGGGGAATTCACTGAGTTGGGGTAGTAATTTAAGAGATGTTCAAATACTGCTTTTTAAATAACTGATTACTTTTAAAAACCGCTTACTCTGATTCTGGAATTTAGAATACAATAATCTAGCTCATTCAGTTACTATGTACTGCCTATTTCCAGGAAAGCTATGAAAGTGAACCATTACAGCAATGGGATAAGAACATGAACCAGTGAATGAAGTGAAGAAAAACATTAGTAAGGTTTTACCAGAATCCCCAAGCTATAATCAATTTGGTTCTGTGAGTCTTAGAAAGCCCCTCAAAGTGGGAAACTTTTGAGCTATAATACACTTGGTATCCAATAAATGAACAGATACCAGTTTGTTAAAAAAGAAAGATGGAAATTCTTCTAGGATAAAGCTCTAAGCCTTTCCGATACGAATCTTTATTAGGGATAAGAACTAATATAACCCATGGAATTCAATTTCAATTTCATAAAAGCTAATAGAAATGGTTGTCATATAGTCTTCTCTTTAGCTGACCCCCAATAAAAGGTAAGGGCATACTATTAAATAATAATTTTTTAAGGCATCTATTTGGAGAGCTACTAAAATGTGACCCAAGTACATAGCTTTCCAGTAATACAACTTGGTAAAGTGATAGGCTTTAAAAATCTAAAGGAATTATCCTTAGTTAGGCTTTGGACATTTCAAAATTAAGTTTTCCACATAGCATTTTATTCCAAGCAAAATAAAAGGAGTTTTGTTTACTTCTAATACTGAGTTTATAGGTGCAAACACCAATGATTTACTAGGAAACTTTAAATGCCTGACTCTGTGGGACAGCTAGTGATCTCAAAGTGATGATCAGTGATGAGCAGTGGGAGTATAATCAGGTAAGAAAGGCACAGAACTCTCATTATTCAGTTTCTTTAACCAGAGATCGTTGCCAACCAGAAGTAATTGTGCTGTAAAAGATGAGCTAAGTATAATAGGCCAGATTTCAAAAAGGGAGGATCCTAGCATAGCGAAAACGATGTAATGGCCACTGGACAATACAGCTCTCCCCCAAAAATATTTGGGAATTAAATCTTTTTTGTTATGGCCATGCTGCAAGCAACATATTTCTTCAAATCTACCCAGGACTTCTGACTGAAATATTAAATACTATGTATTCCTTGTAAAAAGTCTGCTTATAAAAAAGAGTTCAATTTAATTAATCTCTATAAACTTCCATTGAGTTGTTTTTTGATATATTACCGCTCTATACATGAAATCTGTTGATTTTAACCATGTTTATAAAAAGTAATGTATTCTAAAGAGTTTTCTTTATAATATATTTGTACTTAAAAGCAGGCATCTATTAGCTATCTGCTTTTTTCTCGTGTTCAGTTTGTAAAAGCAGATTGTATCCCTGAAGATGGAGGTAAACAATCATCCTTCACCACTGCAGTAAGTTAAAACACACCTTTCTTCCTGCCTAGAGGTAGAAACACAGAGAGAGGAAAACCAAAGAGTCCTAATTTAAAATAAAGTAACTCAGAAAACACCCAGAGATAGGATTTGATCAGTGGCAAAGGGAATATGAAACAAATGGCAGCAAGATGGGGTTGCTACGTCACATCCATTCCTCCCTCATTCACACTCCTGGGATACAAGACTTTGTGGAAAATAAAACACAGGAGTTGAAACTAAGACACTGTTCTCTAATTTAATTCAAAAGAGCTCAGAACTAAATGAAGTTAAAAGTATCTTGATGCATTTTGGAAAAATATATTTGACCCCAAAATTTTAAGTGAATAAAATGGTGTCAGAATATGGAAAGACTGCAATTTGAACTCCCTCTTCCACATTGATATTGCCACCTTGTACATTCCAAAGAAGAGTAGGCTAATGATGGGCACACATCTACACCTAACCCTGAACAAAAACAGACAAGCCAGAAGAAATCAGTCTCAGGGTTAATATTTTACACATCTGAGAGGGGGGAAAATGTCAACAAACCACAGTACATACCAACTGGGATTTTGTCCCCATGGTATTTTGTCCACGGTGCTACTGATCACTCAAAAATGTACATACAATATATGCAACCTACAGCCATTGTAAGACCATAAATTTATCCTGACTCTCTTATGCATGTAAAAATTTCAACCATTACACTGCAGTCAACATTTTGCATTTCATTTATTTGGTTTTATTGCCATCAGGAATAAAACTGATCAGACATGAAAAGGTGTTCACATATGTGTTCTGGTTCATACTGTCACTGGGAAAAGTTTACTATATTTTTTATGATTATGACATTTAACTTGCCTTTATATTGCACAAGTAACTGTGGTACACATAACTTTCAAATCATTTTGAAAATATCTCTAATATATGTGCTCATTTTGTTATGCAATGTCTTACTACTTATACTCCTATGATCATTAAAGTATTGAAAAATAATGTTATAATTATGTTTTCTCCACTTCTGACATTATTGTACCTGTTTTTAAAATAAAACAGTTAATTTAAATGCTACTGAAATTTTAAAACTAAAACTAGTCTATGAGAATGAATTGCTAAAGGAAAGCAAAACAAAAACACATGCATTACAGGAAGAAGACAGAGTATTTTTAATGATCAAATGTAAAAATGGTTCCAAATAGGCATTACTACTAATAGCGCCAAGACCTTCACTGCGGGTAGATAACACGAAATTTTACCTTATGCCTTAGAAAATTTACATTAACCATGTTTGAAGTACAGTAATTTTCCACTTGTAATACCTAAAGGAGTAGACTGGCAACCCACATACTATAAGGCTGTGACTACCAAGAACTGGGATTATGCCAATAATCACAAGAAAGGGAAAACTTGGAGGGGCCCAACCAAGATGCCTGTGGTCCAGGAAAGGAAAAAATAGCCTGCAATGGCAGCAAGGTCCCAAAGTGAGGAGAGCGCTGCAAACGAAAAGCCGATTTTTGGAGAAGGGCTACATTAATTACAGTCCTCAGCCATGCAACTGGTTTCCTGGTGGCTTAATGTTTTTACTAGAAGAATCTCACCCACTGGAACACAACAGCAATGGTTAAATGGAAGGTAAAAGCAAACCAGAATTTTCTTTATAGAATTTAACTTCATGAATTTGGTGGCACATGTCCACAAAATGAGATTTCACCTACAGGTCAGGTAATATAGGTACTATGTGTTTTAGATGATTAACTCATTTATCCTCAAAATGCCTCATAAGACAGTTAATCCATTTTATAGATGAGAAAACCAAGGTAGGTGAATTAATTTTCCAAAGTTCAGACACTGCATAAGCAGGAAAGCCAAGGTGGGATTTTTTTAAACACAGAAAGTATTTTATTAAACAACTTAATACAAAGCACAATTATCAAGGAATTAGGCTAGGAATCAGGTCCATTTCTATTCCTACATAAGCATATAGACCCAGGCAAGCTGCCATTATTCTGGGCCTTGGGTGCATCATCATTAGTGAGCCTGGAGACTCGATGGCCTTTTGTATGATGTACCTCATAGAGGTCAAAACATAGAGACATGGCGGGTGACAATGGAAGGCCCTAAATTCTTTGCTTAAGTGGATCTGTCCCATGCTTCACAAATGAGAATTAAGTGGGGAAACTTTCAAAACATAATCTTCATAATCATAGATTTAAGTGTTTTGGAAACAGTGGAAAAAGATCATACTGCCAAGAATACAGAGGGAGTTTGAGGCACTGGAAATTAGATAGAGAATTATAAAAATGTACATGCACATAACACTTAATTACTTTTATAATAATCTTCTGGGGGCATTCTCCCCTCTACCCAAGACCAAAAGACAATCAGATGCCCCACAAGGCTCCCAGGAGGGAGAAGATGACAGAGCATGTGTGCAGACTGTTTGGGGCAGACAGAGAACAGCAGCCTCTGAGTAGCCAGCCACAGAGTAGTGTAGGGAAAAACAAGTTTTGGAAAATGATGCCCAAACAAAGCCTAGCAGAGCAGCACTGACACCTAAAAGGAAAGCATCAAGCCAGAAAAGGCAGTAATGAATATAGAGGTTATTATGAACCAGCCCTAACGGGCTTCAGAACACGCCTTCACCTTCCTAAAATAGATCAACCAAGTATAAACTTCAGGAGAACAGCCTAGAAGAACATGAGCTGAGGCTATTTGAATTAACTACAGTATGTTTCCAAAGAATTCAGCAGAACTAGAATGGGACCCAGAGTTTTTATGCTGGGTTGAAAGTAACACCTGGCAAGTTCAATAGAATTATAAACCTTTAATTACATATAAAATGAGGGAGAATTAGTCCATACATATATTCACTTCCAGATCTAAAAATTTATGATCCCATCAAAAGAAAGTTGGTATGGCCATACTAATCCTAATATCAGATGAAGGAGACATCAAGGAAACAAGTATTAACAAAAAATAAAGTGGGATATTCAATCATGATAAAAGGATCAATCTACCAGAAAGATAACAATGTTAAATCTGTATGTACCCAATAACATAACTGTAATACATAAAATGTCAAAATGAACAGATCTTTTAAAAATATTTTAAAAACACAAATTGGGAGACTTGATAGGAAACAAACAAAAAAAATGAGCAAGATATAAATCATCTGACTGACACAAGTAACAAATGTAGCCTAACTTATTTGTATTATATTTATACGCACAAACACACATATATGCACACACGCAGTATAACCAAAAAGATTAGAAAATACTTTATAAGTGTACATGGAACGTGTACCAAATTTCAAAGGTCTGAAATCATTTAAAATATGTTCTCTTATCACAGTAGAATCAACCACAGAAAGATATCTAGAAAAATGTCCAGCTGTTTGGAAATTAGGAAATACAGTTCTGAAAAATCCACAGATGAAAAATAAAGGCAACGAGAAAATAATTTTAATAATTAAAATAGCAAAAATGTGTGGAATGCAGGTAAATCAGTGCCATATGTGTCAGTTATGGTCTTTAATGCACATATTAACAAGAAAAAAGTTGATCAGTTAGAAAAAAAATAGCTAATGAAATCCAAAGACATGGCGAAGAAAAAATAAAGAGCAAAGAACAATGAAATAAAAAAAAAACAACAAGTAAAAATCAAAGTTGGTTCTATGAAAAGCCTGACAAAACTAGTAAGTACATAGCAGAATCAATCAAGAAAAATAAAACAAATTTCCAAAATTAGGAAGAACAAAGGCAAGCAAAACCATTATAGATCCTATAGATACTGAAGAGAATATTCTAAAAACCTTGGACCTATAAATTTAACAATTTTTATAAAATGAATGAATTCTTTGAAAAATACAACTTATCAAAATGGACGGTAAAAATAGAAAATATGAATACAAAAACAACAAGAATGAAATTGAATTTGTTTCAAAACCTTCCAAAGGTTCCTTCAAAAGGAAAATTCTCAGCTCAGATGACATCACAGGTAAAAATCTGCCTAATATTTGAGGAACAAATGATGCCAATCGTTTATACAAATACTTCTAGAGACTAGAAAAAGAAAAATTCTCTCAGTTCTTTTTTAAAAAGATAGCACAAATTTGATACCAACATCCTTACAAGGATATTACAAGAAATAATAGACCAGTCTCTCTCTCTCTCATGAATATGTAGGTGAAAATCTTAAACATTTGTAAATCAAATTCAGTGATGTCTATAAGGAGTAATACATGATAACCAAGTGGAAATTATTACAATAATGCAAGAGTTGTTTAAAAGTCAAAATTCAACCAAAGTTATTCACAAATTAATATAGAAAAAAAGATAAAGATCAAATGATCATCACAATGGATTGCAGAAAAAGCATTTGAGAATATGCACCACCAAATCACAGTATAGAAGTATCTTAGTAAATAAGGCAAACCACTAACTAAAGAAAACCAGTTAAAGATAAAAATTTAAAACATTTACAATAGCATAAAATCAAATACTTATGAATAAGTCTAACAAAAATATGAAAAACATTCTTTAAAATTATAAAATATTAGGAAAAAATAAAGAAGACTATCATAGATTGACAAACTCACTATTGTGAAGATATTGATCTTGTCCAAGTTGATTGGGGTTAGGGTAAGGACTGTGAGAATACAAAGCAACTACAATTCCAGTACACTAAGGGTAAAAGTGTAAATGTATACAATCACTTTGGAAAACTGGCAGTAACTGAACATAAACAAGCCACAAAGCTGAATGAACATCACGCGTAACTCAGCAATTCCACTTCTAGGTATATATCTAACAGAAATCTAGGTATATATCAAATCCTGCTATGAATATTCTGTGTGTCTTTTGGTTAGGTAGATAGATACCTAACCAAAAGACACACAGAATATTCATAGCAGGATTATTTTTAATACTTAAAAATCTAGAAATAGCTCAAATATTCATAATCAGTAGAATGTATAAACTACAGTATGTCCATGCAATGGAATACCATACAGCAAGAATGAACAAACTACAAGTTTATGCAACAACATGAGTAAATCTCGCAACACGAAATTGCATTAAAAGAGCCAAATACAAAACAAGCACCTCTTGTATGATTATATGCATAACAAGCTCAAAAGAGGCATAACTGATTCACAATGTAGAAGTCAGGAGACTGGTTATTCCTTGTGAGGGGGAAGGGCAGCGAGTAGAAAGAGGCATGAAGCGGCTTTCAGGGCAATGTTCTATTTCTTGACCTGTATGCCCATGATACAGAGAGGAGGCAGGGAAATACTGGATAGAAGAGGGCAGCTCCCTGGCAAAGACCCCACCCTCGAGTCTGGAATTTGCAGCCCTAAATGAGCACAGTTATCCCTGTTTTCCTGCTCAAATGTTACTTTTTGACCCACCCAGCCTCCGTATCTTGTGCTGATATAAACCTCAGGGCTCAGCTGGCAGAGAGACAAGAGGCTGAAGTGACTGGGCATCAGAGACTAAGGACAGACGTGGCTTAACGTCAGACCACATGACTTCGGAGACGACCCGGCTGGAGTCAGCCAGGCTTCAGGGAAAGATCACTTTCTTCCTGCACCATCCCTGTTCTAGCGCCTCTTGCACTGACAGCCACTTCCATCAGTCAATAAAACCTCTGCATTCACCATCCTTCAAGTCCGTGTGACCTGATTCTTCCTTGATACCAGACAAGAACCCGGGTACCAAGAGGGCAGGCTATATGTCACCCTGACTCTACCCTGAGCTGGGTAAGGCTTAGCTCTCTGTGAATGGCAACAGCTAAAAGGGCATTGTTTGTAACACACACCCCCCTGGGGCTCCAGAAGTTGCAGGCAACCACTGATCGCTACCACGGGCCGGTACTGAGTTCGGTCCTGCCAGCATCTAAAGGCACTTGCCCCAGCTCCTGCACCTGCTCACCTGCGTGCTCCCCCTCCCACAAGGGGTCTGAGCTGGGCTGCAAAGGAGCCGCCCCTCATGGCAAGTCCTGAGAGGGGTTCAGAGAACTCTCCTGTCTCAGTAGCTACACTTATTTGTGTACTTTTCTGTACGTGTGATATACTTCCAAGGTATTTACATAAAAATGAAAATAGTATCTTTGCTTCCAAAAATGTGACTTTCTCAAACTGAAATACCTAATTGTTTGTTTTGCACACGCCATCTCTACAGCTAAACAAATGAAGACCACCAAAAGCTGTTCAGAGTAAGAGTCTAGTTTCCTTAGAAGGGTAAGAACAAATCTTAAAACAAAGGAATGTAGAAGTCCCAGAAGATGGGAAGGCCAGGTCATCCTACCAATAGAACAACATGTAGCTAACAGACTACCAGTTATTCAACACTTCTAAGAAGCCCAGGAGATGCTTAGTTGACCACAGGCTTTAATGAGTCAACAGTGATGAGTCTGCCAAAAATATTGTTATTACCATCTTAGGCTATGATAATACAAGGACTGTGTGAGAACAGAACAAGGAATCATTTCACTCTGGGCCAAAGTGGTCCCACTACATTTAGAGTATTTTGTCAAATTTGAAGAGACCATCATTAACTAACTGGAGATGACCCATGTGACAGTAACCACAAAGGTTAAGGAGATGGAAATACATCTTATGATGAGTGAGCTGAACTAATTTAGGCTTGTCTAAATTGGAGGACAAAAAGGAAAACACTTTGCTATTTCAAAGACAGAACTACAGTTTACAGGGCACTGAGCTCTTGAAAGTTATCAGGTAAGGTAAAAATCACTTATTATTAAAATTACTCCTAAAAAATCCCCTAGGGAGACACCACAATGGAAGTGAACATACGTCCTCTGAATAAGGCCAATGCTACCTGTTTTTAATCTAGGCTTGGAGTGTTCATTGTCTTTTCAGTTGAGCACCAGAGGAAGTATCTGGATTACACTGGAGACCATATTTTATGAAAAAGTTTTATCTTAAACACTTAGACCTCCATAAATAAGTACATGAGAACTGAGGCAACAGAGGTAACAGCGAGAGTTACATGACCATAGGAGATTTCCAATCAAACTAAAAGACTTCCACATAAAAGAAAGATTTGGCTTCTTCTGTGCTGTTCTGGAAATGATACATAGACACTACATAGACAACAGAGAGGTAGAAACTCAGCATAAGAAAGATCCTTCAAAAAGAACAATCTTGGCCAGGTGCGGTGGCTCACGCCTGTAATCCCAGCACTTTGGGAGGCCGAGGTGGGTGGATCACGACATAAGGAGTTTGAGACCAGCCTGACCAACATGGTGAAACCCTGTCTCTACTAAAAATACAAAAATTAGCTGGGTGCGGTGGCATGCGCCTGTAATCCCAGCTACTCAGGAGGCTGAGACAGGAGAATTGCTTAAATCCAGGAGGTGGAGGCTGCAGTGAGCCGAGATTGCACCACGGCACTCTAGTCTGGGTGACACAGCAAGACTCTGTCTCAAAACAACAACAACAACAACAACAATCACAGAGTAGAATGGGATGTATGGTGAAAACACGAGCTCTCTACATCTGTCAAGAGTGAAGCAAAGGCGAGACAGCCATATCTCAAGGATGCTACAGGATAAGACGTGAGACTTCTGTGATCCTGAAGATCCCTTCCAACTCTCAGACCTACAGTACCTAGAACCTCAGAGATCCTTAGGGCTTTGAACTCTTGAAAGAGGAAATCTCTGCTGTACAGTAGGAATATAGATTCGGCAATTCTGCAGGATTCCCGTTACTGTGCATCACCAAGCAGAAAGTCTATTAAGCAAAACATCATGTTTTGAATTCCCCAATCTACCAGTTATTCCAGTATCTTGCCATGTAGCCTGAAAATTCATTAATTTATGAACAAATTTAAGAAAGACGTCTTTCATCTCCAAGATAAAAGAAATACTCCAGTGGGGGCGGGGGGAAGCCTGAGAATTCTATAATGATTAGAACATTAGTTTTGAATAGGCTGTTTTCTCACTCTAAAATAGTTCTCCTCCCACCTTCCCCTCATTACCAATCCCCCCGCCTCACCAAAAAAAATACTTGGAATTTTCAAGCCTTGACTAGTAAATTCATAAGTTCAAAGACTGGAAGGAATTCATTGGCTCAGAGAGCACCGAGAATAGGCCTCTTATTTTAAAGAGAAGGAACCAATAGAAACCAATATGTATAAACCAGTATGGCTTAACAAAGGGTAAGCCATAGAAAAGGTATTAATAGTTGTTTTCTTCTGATGTATAATTTTAAACAAAATAATTGCAATATAAAAGCACCAACAATTCCAGGGAATTTTCTTCTATATTATCTCATACTCTAAGTTTTAATAATATTACTTATTCCCTTTTTCAAGTAGAAAAATATTAGGGCCGGGCGCAGTGGCTCAAGCCTGTAATCCCAGCACTTTGGGAGGCCGATACGGGCGGATCACAAGGTCAGGAGATCAAGACCATCCTGGCTAACATGGTGAAACCCCGTCTCTACTAAAAAAATACAAAAAAAAAAAAAAACTAGCCAGGCAAGGTGGCGGGTGCCTGTAGTCCCAGCTACTCGGGAGGCTGAGGCAGGAGAATGGCGGGAACCCGGGAGGCGGAGCTTGCAGTGAGCTAAGATCCGGCCACTGCACTCCAGCTTGGGCGACAGGGCGAGACTCCGTCTCAAAAAAAAAAAAAAAAAAAAAAAAAAAAAAAATATTTAAGTATTGAGACATATATTTCACTTCCTAGTTCATATATCAGCTAAATATTTAAAGGAATGTTAATTACCCCATGTCACTTCTCATTCAGCTTTGTGAAGTAATCATAATCTCTGCAGTTTTCTTTATATAAAGGGTTTTAGAGGTTCATTTTTCATTTTAGGATTAATCTAAATTTATTTGAAGAAAAAAGGTCCAGATCTAGATAGAGTTTTTTTTTAATAAAGAACAAATTTTAATTATTTCCAAATGTACTGTCTACATCATCTCAAGACACTGACTTTAAAAGAATATAGAAATTTCATTTTCCTACAGCTCTAGGAGTAAGTTAAACACTCACTCTTAAATGCATGCAAGTACAGGCCTTACGTAACTCTTCAGGTTTATATGTCGTATAATCACAAAACTGAAGTTGTATCAGGAAAATTAAATGTTAAAAGTCTGAAATTTTTAAAAAATTAAATACATTTAATGCATAATTGATGCAAATATATTTAAATAGGTTAAATGAACTTAATCCATTTAAAAACAATTCTCGGTATGAAAGACGTAAAACACTAAACCGTTACTAATTTAATAATATTGAAAAACAATGTCTCAAAGTAATTTTAAAGAAAACAGCTGATTTTTTAAAAATCCTGTTTTCCATTATTTGTTTCCAATGAAATGTTATAGTCCAAAGCCCTGGATGCCAAGGTTTTAGAAACTTGTGTGGTCCAGAGGAATTCAAAGCCTACAGTTAAAAAGTGGAAGCAGCCATGTCTCCAAAGAGAAGAGCAAGTTATTAATTTTTAGACTAATTCTTCCATTATAAAGTCCTAAAAAGCATTCTGCTACAAAATGAATTTTAATAAGAATAAATTTGAGAATGCAAATTTGTACAACTCACAGTTTACTTAATATCTCCAATTCAAACTCTCTTGGTGCTATAATGTTGGCAACTTTGTATGCTAACTCCAAAGAATACTTTCAACAGATACTGTCTATAAGTTGTGTGTATCTTTGTGTATATGAATGACTGAGGAAGGTTTAAAGCATTTTACAGGTAACAATAATGGCCCTTAGCTCTTTACTTGAACACAGTTTTATGGCTCGATCACAGAAGAAATTAAGACACAGAGAGGAGAATTTTAATTTATTGCAGAAGAGGTACTGGTGGCCGTGTTTATAAAATAAGTTAACTTTAATAAACTAACTCTAAGATAAACATAAAGACCTCATCAACTTTACTGCAACTACCCACCTCCCCCAACCCCCACCCCCTATCCACACAGTTTATGAAACTTCTTTTCAGTGTGGCAGTAATAGGAATAATAAGGGATTATTTGCCTCTGATCTTCCAAAGGATTGGGGCTAATACTGCCTGCTACTGTCAGCTGTGTTTCTCTAACAACTTCATTCCTCCAGAATGCTGCAGATGGATCACAAGTATAGCTAAAAAGAACACAGAGAATGCAGAGAAGAAAGTAGGAAGAGATAAGCTCAAGTATCCCCTACTCACAGAGAAATTTCTCGACCTAACTAACGCTGATTCCCTGGCAGTATCATAAATTATCAATATCATATGTTATCCTTATTTTATTCAATTATTTATTTTATGGCTTAGTCTGCCCCAACTACAACATAAGCGCCATGATTCAGAAACCTCATTTATCTTATTCACTTCCATATCCCCAGCACCTAAAACTACTTCTGACATTCATTATGCATTTGTCATACAAATGAAGACAATGAGAAACAGAAAGGAGTAAGACAGTAGGGGGAGGGGCTCATGGTATATAACAGAGAAAGCCATTTTATTGATACTGAGTAAACGCTCAAATCTTGACATCTAGATCTTTTGATATAGACGAGGGCAGCATGGGAGAAGCAGAAACACCATAGACTGAAGGTCAATGGCAGTCCTTTCTGCAACATGTGCTGAGTTCTTGCAGCATCTAAGAAAAGAAGAGAATAAAAATCCAGCCCTTGGAAGGAAAAAAGCTTAAATTTTAGTGAAGGGAGACGACAATAATTAACAAACAAAATATATATGTGAATTAATGATATGTTAGTAAGTGATAAGCGATTTGAGAGATAAAATAGAGTAGGATGAGGAGGATGGGGAGTACAGGCAGTTTGTATTTTTAAATAAGGGGTCAGGCCAGGCCTCCATGAAAAAGTGACATTTGAGCACACACTTGAGGCAAGTCAGGGGCAAGTCTCATTGCAGTCATTTGTAAAATAAGTCAAAGCTCAGAAAAGCAACCCTTACATGAGAGTGGGAAAACTAGTTCACTTGTCAGGTTGAATAAACTTGGTGAAGATGCAAAAACACCAAGTGGTAGTAACCACCTCTCTACCCTTGCCAAGAGTATCTTGCACCACACCAAGTAAATTTTTTATTCCACTCTAAAAAAATGAAATAAAATTCTACTAGTTTTTACATCACCATTAAATGCGTTTGAAAGTACCTTTTCTTTTAAATGAAAATACTTATAGAAAGGAAGAAGAAGGGACTTACATGTTATTTGCATCTCAGATTTTTTTTTTCCAAACAGCTGAAGTACAGCACAGCAGGATTGGCTGGGCATGTCCCACATAAATAGGATAATTCAGCATACTCTCCAAAATGCTTAGTGGAAAAAGTATGAGCTTTAAAGTAAGACAAGGCTGAAATTCAAAATCTACCACTCATAAATGGGAACAATATCCTCTACCCTCACTGGATTGTGAGAAATTCATTACATATTCACATACACTCACATACATGGGCACACAGATATATACATACATATATTTTCTTTCTTGGCACCAGACTCTTACATTCCAAAGGCAGAGCCATTTCTGATGTGTATGCCACTATAATCCCAGCATCTGACGCTGCACTCCTCTTACAATAGACGTACAATAAACAGTGCCTGTGATTATTACTACTCTGCATAATTCCTCAAAACTAGAAGCTAATGAGCAGTTAGGAGGGCAAAGAGACCCTCTGGGCTTGGGAAAGAATAAAGTCAGCAGGAAGTGAGCCAAAGGCCCAGAAAGAGAAGCACCAGAATGGTAGGCAAGTTTTTCACATGTCAGAAATTTGGCTGGGAAGAAATGCTCTTCCTAATTTGTCTCCTATGCCTGTGATCAAAATGTAGTCTGTAGGCTAATGCATTCCATGAAACTGTTTGTTTTTCATTTGCAATAAAAGAAATACAAAAATTGGGAGTAAGCATTTTTAAAAATTTATAGCAATTTTTTATTGCTATAATATTCACGCACATGATTTTGTATTTTATAAAAGTATCTGTTTGCCACAGATGAACAAACAAAACAATCTGGTACTCTATCACAAACAGTTTGAGAATTTCTGGATACACTGGACATCTGCCCTTCATGTCCAGTGCCTTAGCTAAGATTCATAATTAACTGACACATTCATTGACATTAATCAAAATGTTGACATATGAAAAGCCCATGCAGACAATACAATTTTTCATTTAAATATTCTTCACATGGGAAAAGGCAAGCCAAACTCCAAAAACAATTAGCTAAAACTTTTTAGAAAACAGCCTGCTAACAAACGGTGATCCAGCTTCCCTTGGGTGTAACACCTTATCTACTTCAGGAGAGCGAATGAGTAGATGAAGACACGAAAAACGATGTAGTATTGCCTACAATGATGTACCATTATACCATTATTACACTACTAAGTTATAAATACAGTGGGAGGGAAACGCCAAGCAGGAATGAAGAGGCAAACAACATCATCAAAATTAATCTCAAAATTCACCTTATAAAGAAAGATGCTAAAAATTATAGAAAAATAATCAAAATGTTGAGGAAAAAGTTTTCCAAGGATTATATCACACTATCATTTGCATACATGCACATATATATTTGAATATATTCGTTAATGCATACATATTAATATAACCCCAAAGCTGAGATGTCTATGGGTCCATTTTTTTTAGTTTGTAAAGGAAAATAAGTTCCATCTTTATTGTTTTGAAAATTGCAGATGCAGAAATATTTTAATTTTAAAAATTATCAGCTAACACACATTCACAGTTAGTCATTACAACTATCTCATTCCTTCTCTGAAAATCATCCCCAAACAAGGAAATTAAGAAACAAAACCATAAACTCTATCTTCATGGAAGTAGCAGATATCTGTAACTCAAATCACAACATGAAGACAGAAAAAGGATAGACAAAGAAGTAATGACTTCTCAGAGGGGAAGAATGTGAAACCCAAGCTCCTGCCAATGAAGAGAGCTAGCATGAAATGCAAACCCATCTACTTCGACAGGGTCTGAAGACCCCAGGTATCATGAAAAGTAGATGAAGGTGGAGCTGAAAATGGTGAACAAAAGTTGCCTGACAAATTCTTTAAGGAAGGATAAAACTCCTAGGTAGGTGCTCCCCACCATCTCACTCATCAAGAGGCAAGAGATATAATCTCTGAAGAAACTGAAAAAGAGCAAGATCCAGACTCCAAAACATCAGGCACAGAGAAGAGCTGAATGTAAAAGGCTACAGACTAAAGACTGGGGGTCACATGCCAACTTTGCGATTCCATTCAACCCCAGCAAGGTAAAAACCAGGCTTACACTCAACCCTCCTTCCAGTCACTCTGGACAGGTAATTAGATGACTGTGCTCCACCAAAATGAGGGATCCAAGGAACAGAGGACCCAACATAAAAGAGATGGGAAGGGAATTCTCAGATAAACAGTGACAGCAATTAACATACCCATGCAAGGGCTTAGAGAAAAACCAACCCTGATGTGATCAGGACAATGATGGCTCCAGGAGCAATGTTACTAGGAAAAAGTCCAAAATCAATAGATTTTTGATAGTTTTAACTCGGTGGAAGATTCCAGTAAGAGACATTTTACATAAGTATTAAAAAGAATGGAAAGAAAGCATGATATTCAACAAAAACTAAGCAAATAAAGTCATTAACTCCAGTAAAACCAAAAGTTTGCACGAGACAAAAGGCAACCATAGTTATGGGCTCAAAAGTAACAATAGCTGCATTCTCATAATAGTAAAAACACCGAATACACATTTAACCAAATAGTCTAACAATAATTTTAAGAAACGAGGGGGAAAATAAGTTATAGCTTGAGTTATAGCTATCAAATAGCTAGTATTTTCAACTACCTTAATCAGATGTAAACAGAAAATGTCTAAAATTGATGAAACAAGGAATAGCAGTAAATTCACATTTAGACATAAAAGCACACTGGTATCCCTTGATTCATACATTATTTAGAATTATGGAGAAAAACAGAACCTGTGGGGTTTAGAGTGAAGGGTTTGGAGTGACTGCTTCTTAGAAGTGGTTTGGGTGGCAGGGGGCCAATCGACCACTATTTTTATCTTGGGCCTTTTAGCACTATTGGACCCTATAAACTAGGAATTGGCAAACTGTGACCCATGGGCCAAATCCTACCTATCACTGCTTTTGTAAATAAAGGTATAAGGGAACACAGCCAAACTCAGAGTTGAGCAGCTGCAACAGAGGTCATGTGGCTTACAAAGGCTAAAATATTTACTTTCTAGATCTTCACAGAAAACTTTGCCAACCCTTCTTTAAACCATGCGTAAGCATTACTTTGATTTAAAAAAATTAAATAGTACAAAAGAGTGGCCCAGTTCTGTATTCTCTACAGGCAACTCTTTTAGATCTTTTAGTCTTTCTGAATTTTAACCCTTTTTTCTAAATAAGCATTTCTGACTGTTCCAACTGTTCAACTTCAAAAATCATCTTTCAACTTTCTGAAATCATTCATGGGGACTTAGTGAATTTAGAGTTCCCCAACTTTTCCATCCTTTCCATTCATAGAGTTACTCGAATATTTTTATTCCCTTTAGTGGTTACCTTTACCTTTAATGAATGACTATGTTTATCCTGTCATCTAAAACAGCATCTCTTCATTCCTTGGAGTAAAAGAGGACTGGCAGCCCTTACTCTTTTCCTCGCCTTCCACTCTTTCCTTCCCATTTCTGTGAGCTCTACCTTTACTTTTATGCTACTGAAGTTGCAAATATTTACATTCTTTTCTGTAATTATAACCATATTTTCTCTATAATTTGATTCCAGAAGTTGAAAACCAATAGACAGCATGGACATTTATTGCAACCAAGGAAATAGTGTTCCCTGAGAAACCAAATAAGAAATGACTATTTGTCAATCCTAACAGTGCCAATGTCATAACTACTAAGCCATTCAAACAAGAATGTTCAAACATATTCTCCTTTTTACAGCTCAAAAGCATGTTGGGTTACTGTTATGCAAGCTGTAAGAGGTGACCTCAGTATCAAAAATACATAGAGTTATGCCAAAATGGACTTCTGTAATAATTATATATTGATAAAAGTGGATATAATCACATTCAATAGCAAAACAAATTATGCAGTTTTGTATAGGTAAAAAACATTACTCCTTATGAAAGTAAATATGGTTGCCCTTGATCATATAAAGTAAAAATAGGCTAACTCTTTTAGGAAAAATTATAAATGCCTGGTATCTAGAATATAAGAAGCAACACATTCATATTGGCAAACTGAAATAAAGAAGGGTTCTATTGGTTTCCTATTTCTCCTGTTACAAATTACCTACCAACTTAGTGGCTTGCAATAACACAGATTTATTATCTTCTAATTCTGCAGGCCAGAAGGCAGGCATGGATCTTACTAGGTGAACATCAAGGTGTGAGTGGACCTGAATTCCTTCTGAAGTCTCCAAGGGAGGATTCATTAACTTACCTTTTCTACCTTCTAAAGAGGTTGCCCACATTCTTTAGCCCCTTGGTCCCTTCCAACTTCAAAACCATCAGAGGCCAGTCAAGTCTGACCTTCTCTCCTGCTTCCTTCACCCACAAATAAGGACCCCTGTGATTACACTGAGCCCTCTATGTTAATCTCTCTAGCTTAAAGTAAACTGACCAATCTTAATTTCATATGTTACCTTAATTCTCATTTGCCATGTAACATCACATATACAAAGGTTCTAGGGACTAGGAAGTAGACATCTTTCAGATGGTGTTACTCTGCCAACCATAAGGATGGAACGTATTGTCTTTTTTATAAAAAAGGTGTTTAACAGCTCTAAGAATATTCCAAATTAAATGTAAATAAAAATCAGCATGCTATAAGACTTACCTCAGAGATGTATTTGGAATGAAAAGGGTTATAAATTAAGCTGCTCATATAACTAAAAAATATATCTTCAGAAACTTTTAGTGTTAATTTAGAAGTCCAATCTTCAGGAAATGTTGGGTCAAATTCAACATTTGGGCCTGACATGCTGGAGAATCTTACTCAAGGAAAGCATTAGTTTTTAAACAGTCCATGAGACAGAAGAGGTATAAAATAGAGATGGAAAATCTAGAATTGAGATGAAATGTAAACTAATTGGGTCAATAAGAATGCAAAGTGAGCCAAATGCATATTTCAATAATAACTTCTAATCTAAAGCACAGAAGCACTAATCAATCAGAACAGATGCCAGCTGGGTAGGGCCATTCAAGTGTCACCAGCTGACTGCATCAGTCCACCCACTGACCTTTAGAGCTATGCTCACCATGGGGAAAATAGTTCCAAACCAACTCTCTCCTCTCTCTCTCCTGCTTATTCAGTCCTTTCAGATTGGGGAAATGATTAGAATGCCTCCACAGTGAATAAGACTTCATAGACTTGAAAGAAGGCTTTTTATTTATTTACACCTCCTTCCACAACAGAAATGGAGGTTTATAATCAAATGATCCCCTGCTTTCTTTTGTCCATACAAGAGTAACCAAAGTTTTAACTCTCTCTATATATACACACCTCGTTAGGCATACTTTTTCTTATTTATCTTTGAAATCTTTACAAGTCTTTCACATGCTAAAAGGCAGAGTCCAAAAATTTATATGGCTTGTTAACAAACCCTGATTTAAACCAAACTGTTATTTAGTGTGACTACATGAAAGGCACAGCATAAGGTATAGTGGGAATATAAAAGATTATATGAAAGCACTGCGTTTTTTCACTATCTGTGACTGCCTTTTTCACTATTTGTGACTCTCCCATGGAAGGCAGAGGCTCTCACACGCACACAGGCACACATACTCACATGCACACAAAGAATTAGACTAGAAGAGAGTCCGTTATAAGATCTGTAACAAAGAAGAAAGCATAAGTGACAGAATGGGAAGGTGGAAAATGTGAGTGAAGTTCAGTATTTGCCTTAATTGAATGTGAGATGCCTCCAAGTGATCCAGGTAAAGAAGTCTAACAGGCAGCTAAAAATCTGGGACTGGAACTCGGAAGAGAGGTCAGACCTAGGACATATACATTGGTAAGTTATATGCATGGAGGTAATATTTGAAGTCAAGGAAAACACATCGTATCTGAGGAATCTGAGGTAAAACATATATATATATATATACACACACATATTTGAGGTAAAATTTTGAGTTAAAAAAACAAATATTTGAGCATTTGTTAACATGATGTATTGGGCGCCTTCTGTGCAAAGGCACTGAGCTTGCTGCAGTTACGGTAATGAACAAGGGAACACGGCCCCTGCTTTTATGGAGATTCCAGCCTAGTGAACTCTAATCAGAGAAGTATCTACAGTAATTTTAAGACCACTCCTAAGTAATTTTTATAACACCCGTGATTAAGTCTTTCTGCCATTCTCTTGCCTTACCATGGCCTACTCATGGTTAGGCAACATAAGCTGTCTCCCTTATAGTCACACCATTCAATGCATATGCCCAGTTCTCAGTTTCCTTCATCAATCAGCATCTTCTGTCCAGCCTTTATGTCCAAATCTCTTAATGTTCACTCAGTCCTAGATACATGACTCTACTTTTCCGTATCTCTGTTTTCTCTCCAATAAGCTCATCCACCACCAGGGCTTTAATCTGGATGGCTCCCAAACACATTTCTACCATGACTTATTACTGAGGGCTCCAATCTTACATCTCAACATAGATGCCTAAACTTACATGCCCAAAACTGAGAGTATGGCATTCTACACCCTAGGGTATTTTTTTTCATAACAAATGGTGGTACTTTCCCAATGGTGTGAGCCAAAATTCTAGGATTCATCTATACCCCTTCTCCTAACTCCCCATACGATATCCATCCACAAATTCTATTGACTTTATCTTCTAAATCTATCTCAAGCTGTTCACTTTCCTTCACTCTACTCTCTGGGCCAAGTTAACCATCATCTCTTGCTTTCACTACAGCAGTAGCCACCTATTGGTTTCTCTACATCGACTCACTTTTCTCCAAATATTCCATGCCCTTCCTATAGTCACATATTTGGAGTCCTACTACTGCTTTAATCCAAAAAACCCTTCTCCCTTTCCTGAAATTACCTTTTATTTTTCCCTCTTTAGTTTAATATTAGAGAGTATCTCTCTAGGTCCAACCTTCATGCCTCTTCATCTCACATATGAATTCTTCCCCAATTCTCCAATTAGAATTAATTTATTATTCCATCATACCCACCATTACCTCGTTCACATTTTGATTACATCTATTATTTCAGTTTGCCTCTATGATTAGTTGCTTATTTGTTTCTTTCTCAAGAGTAGAGGTAATGTCTTCATCAACTTAAAATGCTTTACTCCCACACTCGAGAGCCCAATCCAGCATTATAAAGATAGCTTGGGCTCCACAAGCAGTCAAGTCCATTACTACTGGTGACTGCTGCATGGAAAAGAATATCATATTTAGACAAAGAAGAATGGTTAGTACCAGAGTAAGTTCAAGAAGGAAAATTCATACCAGTAGGCATCAGGCAAACTCACTCACCATTCCATAGTTACTGAACAGCTTTACACTCTATGAGAGGACAATGTCACAGTCACAAACTCTTTAAAGTTTGCCATATCACATATACAGCCCAAGATATTCCTTGGAGCCCTCTAAAACTTGGTAAGAAATACACTAATCAATGTCTGTGTTAAACTTCATTTATCCCACTAATTTCTAGTTTCTTGCAACCACAGCTTTCTTGTGAGAATACTTTAAAAAATTACCAGTTAGAGGTCACAGACTGTGTCATCAAAAAGGGCCTTTCTTCTAATTACTTCATTTTACAGATGAGGAAATTGAGACCCAGATTTTACACACTCCCTGAGGTCACAAAATTGGCCGATGGCAGAATCAAGATCATAGCAACATTTCCCTGAGTCTTGGTCTAGTGAGTTGGGACTCAATGATCTGTGTAAAACAGAAGGGATCATAAGCATGGATAATTGGAATGGCTGGAATTTTTCATCCACTGGTTGAGGAATGTGACTCACTCCCCCTAAAATAAGAAAATCTGCCATTGGGTGTGGGACCACAGCCCTGAACCAGATGCCACAGAAGAGCCACACCAAGAAGAGCATCCTTGTTCCTCTGGCAGAGCCCTTCTAGTCCTTTTAAGAGGAGCCAAACAGCTTGAGGGTGGGGCATTCCCAGGCAGGGACCCCACCTTTCATATGGTGAAAAGCTATAGCTTATTATTTGAAGCTATCTCAACACCCTTCACAACTATATGCATATATTCGAGTCATTTTCTAAACCCTGAAATGGAAGTATCTTATATTTTCTAATGATTCTGAAAAGTCGAGATTAAAGAACAAAGACCAAAAAAAAAAAAAAAAATCAAGAAAATCATAGCCACAAACATGATTACCACACTGCAGGATTCTGAAGAGCCACTCCCCCCAAAATTCTTAACATTCCTAAATCAGTACAAACACTTTCTCCTACAGTCTTCGTGAGAGCAACAGATTTGCTAAAACTGAACCTAGAAAATATTTACATATGCCAAAGTTCCTATTAAATGCTAGGCTTTTAAACTAATGCCCAAAAAACATGGTAAAGAATGAGATGAAAGCAAAGGAGAGAGTGAGAAGACACTGATTATACCTCAAACTGTTTCAGGCTACCTCATCCTGTATGCACTCACTAATGAGCTCAGAAGACAAATTCTGACTATTTCTGCTCTCTGACATTCACATGGCTTACAGAAAACTATTATCAGGAAATATAACCAAAGAAATAAGCCCTGCTAATGAGTCCAAATTCTCAAAAGCTATTTGCCTATAAGTTCTTCAGAATAGATTTTACCAGAGCCAAAATGTGCTTAAAAGGAAAGTTTCTTAAAACACAGGATCCATTTTTAAATGCGGAAATAAAAATACCCTTTTTATACAATGCAATGTCATTCACTATCATGTTAAACTGGAAAAAAAATCAGCATTCAATATCGTAGACCAATGATCAAAACATAACTAAATTTCAGGGAGGGTGGTAAGCATTTAGTTACGCCCCAGCTGGCAAAAATTTTATTTGCTTTATGTTACTTGCAGGCCACAACTTCTCCAGCTCATCTGGTGCATGCAAACACAATAGATACATCCAGATGAAAAGAATATATGTGTTTCTCCATTACTTGAAAAACAAAAAAGACTAGTATCTGAGAGCAAGCAATTGATGTTCTATTCCATATTCAATCTTATCTCCCCAAATATTTTCTGCCTTGTCATCTATTTTTGAGATTTGAGTTAAGAGTGAAGGTTCTCAGAATAAAACCTATCCACTGGCATTACTACCCAATGTATATGTAAGCTATTAGACAGATGAGATCAGAACATATCCAAGCCACAATATTAGCCTCAGGTCATAAATCAAATAAAAACCCCATCCAATTAAGGGCCCTATTCTTTGAACAATATGAGTTTACTGTCATGTTTGGATACTGAAAAAAGAGTTCTTGCAATCTGTTTCTCATCTGCTGTCCATTACCTGTACACTTAAAAAATGTGTTTCACAACTTCAGCAAACGCACACCTGCCAAATAACACTTTTTAAAATCATGGGGGCATGAATCCACCTATAATAATGCAACCGTATGTGACCAGCTGAAATCAGATCTGGTAAATGTCTAACTACCACATTCATAAATTATGATTTTTAAAATAGTTATCTACTATGTCCACACAGTATGGTAGCTACCATCTACAAAACGAGATTAATCTTCCCTACAACACTTACAGGTAAATATTATTAACACTCTCCTACAGACAAGAAAAATAAGGCTCAAAGAGGTAGCTCACCTCACAGAAGTGGAAGACACGGTAGAGAAGGAGACACACCTAGAGTTTGTAAGCCCAGGTCCAATGCCACATTTCAAATACTTCACCTTCCATCCATCTACCTTCAATAGCAACTTTATATTTTAAAATCCAAGCCAACTAAAAGTGTCATCATTTCCTTTATTTGGTAAAAATCAGTACAATAGGTATGAGTTAAGGTTCCAGAAGTGTTTTGACTTTAATACTCACATTTCCCAATATGATTATAAGTTCAGCAAATACCTTTAAGCACTGACACTGCAACTAAGGGATGGGGGTGATATTCTCACTGCCATGGCACTAAAATTCAGTAGAAGGATGTATCCATGCAAAGCTCAGGATACTTCATAGGGAACCTCTCAGGAAGCCAAGGCTAGCTCACATGAGAATGGCAGGGTGGGCAGCGATGGGCAAGAGGGCATGTGAAAGCCAGCTGTGGCCCAACAAGTAGGGCCAGCCTGGAGAAAACGGTAACCATGGTTACAGCTTGGATCAAGCTCGTGTCTACATGTTCATCATGGCGAACTGGGATAAGGAATTACTAAAATGTGGCAAATGTAAAGATAGCTATCTGGTTAGTTTTGGTGTTTGGATAAGGGAGGAAAGGTAGCATAGCCCCATTTCTTGATGAAGTATAATGGGGTTACAGTATGAGAGTAAATCTGATAATGCAACCTGGGGATTTGGAACATACGTAATAGAACAGCGGTTTTTAAAGTTGGTCCACAGACTCTTGGGGTCTCAAGTCCAAAAGGCCAAAGCTATTTCCATAATAATTCTATGATGTTATTGGCCTTATTTACTGTGTTGCCATTTGGACTGATGGCAGGTCAAACTGCTGGTTTCTTAGCATGCATAATGGCAGAGGCACCCAACTGTATGAACAGTCATTTTGTTTCTTACCACTACCCACTGTAAGTTCAAAACATAAACAACAGGCAGTTTCACTCAAGGTCTGTAACCAAGCAACTACAATTATAAATGTTATTAAACCTCAACCCTTGAACCTACGTATCTTCAATATTCTATGTGATAAAATAGGAAGTACACATGAAGCAGTTCTGATGTATGATGGTTCCGCAAAGAAAAAGAACTTGTGCAATTATGTTGCAAGCTGAACTACCCGCTGTTTTCATGGAACACCATTTTTTTTATTTGAATGAATGACTGATAGGCAAATGATGGTTTTCCAGACTGGTTATTTGGCAAAGATTTTCTTGAAAATATATAAAGTAAGCCCATCACTTCAATGAAAACTGATTGCATTTGTTGCCAATAATAAAATTCCAGCTCTCAAAGGAAAATTAGAATTTTTGCCAACTTGTATTTGCCACCATGAGCTTGACAGCTTCCCAGTACTGAAGAACCTTTCTGATAAGATCAGTGGTAATATTAATAAATGCAATGATTTTGGTAACAAATAATAAAATGTGTCACTATTTGGAAGATCTGCATAACTCAATCTACCAATATTTTCCAAGGGACAAATGTATGATGTTACAAAATCATGTGTGGGTAACAGCTCCATTCAAAATGCAAGATAGACCACTATGTTTTACAGTACGGGAAGTTCATTGATATTGTTTCATTTTCTCTCTTGTAAGAAACCTTTAAGAAACTACCATTTGTCAAGTTTAGAGAAGAATATCCACAGTATTAGAGAAGAATATCCACAATTACCTGAAAAGGGTATTAAAATGATCCTTTCTTTTCCAACTACATATTTGTATGAGGCCCAGTTTCTACATAAACCAAAATAGCATATCATAACAGATTGAATGCAGAAGGAGATATGAGAATCCAGCTGTCTTCCCTTAAATCAGACACTAAAGAAATCTGTGAAAATGTAAAACAATTTTTCAGTAAAGATTTTTGTTCTTAGTAGTTATTTTCTCATAAAAATATATTATTTCATCAACATGTAATGGATTTTTAAATAAATTTGTTAAATAATTTAGAATCCCTAGTTATAATATCTAATCCAAAATATTGATAAATATAAGCCACATATACTTAAGCTCATCTGGGTTCTCAAGGAGTTAAGCAAAGAGGTCCTATGAACAAAAGTTTGAAAACCCCTATAGCAGAGCACTATATTCCAGATGGAGATGAGGAAATGGTTCCTGAATATTGTGGCTCACTCTGCCTCTGGTCACGAGGTACTTGGTTTCAATATTAAATGTCTTGTTTAGATATTTTAAAGGGGAAAGTTAGTTGCATCTGGGGGACTCCCAGGCCTTCAACAGCAGCATCTTCTTGACACTTCTTCACGTATTCTTATTCAGCAGGTGGGAAACACAAGCAAAGGGGAAGGGAAAAACCATTAACACCAGGCTTGTGGATCCACACTAACATTTATGCACATTTACTGTGAATGTCACTGGGTAATCTTCCTGGAGACATTCTTTTGGGTTTGAGATGAGGAAAGAGGAAGGGTTACTACCTGTTCCTATCTTAACAAAAAAGTGTGACGGAAAAGAAACTGAGGAACTGAGTGCCTCAAAAATGTCCTTGAATCTATCAGTTCTTACTAGGAGGAATCACTGCTCACTACTAGGCCTGACTTAAAAGGAGGCCCGACTTGTAGGGCAAGTTGCTGGCAGTGCTCCCTGGGGAACACATCAGTATTCAACTGCTCATCCAATACACAGGTATTTAGGCACTGCGATGAAAGAAAATTAGGGTTTAAACTCAACTTGGGAATTAATGTCTTCATTTTTGGCATAACTCACAAAGCCACATCGTATGTTTTATAAATTAATTCATTAATACGTTAAAATTAAACTCATATTAAGATCAATTTGATATTCATAGCACCTTTCTTTAGGAATTAAAAACATCACACAATTGCTATTATTAGTAGCAATTAATGAGTTCTGTTCCTAAAAGGAAATGAAACACAAAAAAATAATTTCACAGAGGGGGGCAAAATCACCAAATAGGAAAAGTAGTAACTTGTTTAAAGGATCAAAATTTAGTATGGGAGTCACTTCAGAAATATATTTCTGTAACCTTCTGGAACCAAGATTACCGCTTAACTAGATGTTGGTCTGGTCCACTAATGATTTATTAAACATTATCTGAACTCCTTCCAGAGACAGTATTGACAGAACAGTATATTAGCATCTTTTTAAAAGATCATACATCGCTATGTCTTATATTTTCATAGGCCACCAAACCCCGCAACTTAGCATATTCCCTGGCAAACCATAGGTACTCAATAAATAACTTCATTTGTTTTAAATGTTTAATAGCTGGGGCTGGAGTCAGGAGGACATTTTTCTTTAGGATACTTGGAAGTATCTGGTGGCTGCTTTTATAAAACATTGCAAAGAGCAGTTAGAAGGAGGTGGTTAATTGCAATAATAAACATGGTTGAAATGGAAACTATTGATTGAAAGAGAAAATGTTCAGAGCAAGCGACACAACAGAAGGGATGAAAATTTATAATTCAGAAGGTTCGATACTCAGTAAACATTTGTGGAATAGCTTCTTCCCCAAGGGAAGCAGATGAAAAAGAAATACATTATCTAGAGGCCTCACTGAGAGCTATCAGCCAGCACTTCACACCTCTGTTCCTCTTGCCTGAACATCTGAGGTTGAGGTGAATTATCTGTAGGGGTGTTTTCCTCTGAGGTCCCCATGTAGACTAAGTTTGGCTCAAAGTCTTCCTATCTTAGAAACAGAATGACATTAATGCTAGAATTACAGTACATAGTAATAGTTGCTTTATGTTTAGCATCAAAAGGAACCTTGGCTTTGACCTAGATAGTTGTATCATAATTTTTATAAATAGTATCCATTGTTTATAAAGACAGATTAATGTTAGTTCAATGCTGCTGTTAAATAATGTATGAAAGTACTTAAGATGATGATAAAATGGTCTCAGATGCCACCATTCATGGATAGGGAAGCCTGGATCATAGTGCCAACCACATCCTGACACACAGAAGTGTTTTCTTTAGTTGCACAGTATTTTAAAGGTGGAAATTCTGCATCAAAACCTGACTAGCTCCTCTTGGGACAATGTGGGGAAAACATGTAATCATTCAAAAGTGGGCCTGCATTCCAGAGTGATGGTAATCAATTGGATCTGAGCGACAATGCTATGTACACAACTCACACACTTGTGTACCCTCCACTTGGCCACCTATCACCACCTATCACCATTCCTTCTTGCCTTCATGCAGCCCACCTCTTTCAGGGAATTTGATTTCGCTGTTCAGCTCCATTGATGGTTGAGTTAGAAACCCCTAACCTGTCTAGCTGTGTCACACAAGAATATCTTGGCTCATCTCTCACTGGGGCCAGATACCTAAAATACAGGTTGAGAATACAGAAAGAAATTACTTCTTTGGGGCTATGATTGGAAGCCAAAGCTGAACATAAGGGAAAACAACACAATTGTTCAATTATGTCAAAATTACCAAGATTCTTCCAACCCAGAAAACTAAAATACCTTCTATTGATTACTCTTTAGGTCAAGAGTATCTGATAACATTCAGTACAGCGGTAACATGTCTAAGAATGCAAATTGAGGAGTTAGCATTTTCTGAGATCAGCCTATCTAGACTGCTACTATAGCTAGGGAATGCTAAAACACCTGGAACAACGTGATAGGTGGCCTGGCTACTTATTCAAGGACAAAGACATTTACTACATATACCTCCAAAGAAATGGAACCAAGATAATGCATTTTAATATCTACATGAGCTTTTAAACATCTGCAAAAATCATGGGGATTGATAGGACACTTGACTATTTACTGGCATAGGTTATTATGAAGGAGTAAAAATACTCAGACACATTGGTAATAGCAGATTGCACCCTGGAAATAAAAGTTAGGACTTTTGTTGGATCTAGAGTGAAACTTTTATTAATATTAAAAGCTGACACAATATAAATGAAGAAAAATTATTTGAAACTCGTGTGAGCTTTACCCATAGTTTCTAGAAATCTAGCAATCAAAACAACATCTATGTGGTAAGTAACCTGTGTTAAGTCCTACAAGGTTTGGAAAAGAAAAAACAATAATTTGTGGAATGCCTATTCTGGAGGTTATACACTTTTTGCCTTTTGCCATTCCTCAGCTTTGAGGTAATTGACAAAATGAATGGTCACCAATTTTTGCAAGAGATATATGTCTTGCATGATGGCTGCAAACAACGAAGACAATCTTTCCTAGAATCTTTAATTCAGGCTACCTAATTACTAAGACCAAGAGACATTTTTAACACTTATGGGCAATAATTAATAATCCTTTTGTGTTTTTTTTAAGCTGAAGAATCCAATAAGGTGAAAAGTTTATATCTATAAGAACACAGAAGAAAATGTATAAACCAACTCCACACCTAGTACTCAATCCTAACTTACTATATAAAGCAACTCACTCTGCCTGTTCCCTTGGACAATAGTTTGACTTGAAGGCTCTAATAAGGTAGTTTTTTTTTAACTTTTAGTCTTCAAAGTGTCTTTGAATAAAGGTCAAAATATAAAATTCTAGCATATCTCAAATGCAAAATGGAAAATCAATGTCATCTAGCAATCAGAAAAATTATCTGCCATAGTAGAGCCTTTATAATGGCTGCACATTTGTCTTTCTTGACCTGATAGGTTTAGATCATGTCTAAGTCACAATCATCTCATTTATGGCTTCTAGCACAGGGCTTTGCAGTTAAGAGGTGTCAATAAATACTTGAACACCCATAAACCATAGAAAATATGAAGATCAAATGTGTATACACATTACTAAAAGAGTTCTTACTTTTTTTAAGAATTAAGGAGTATTTTGAAAAGCTGAAGTTTTACTTGCATGCAATCATGGTTTACTAAAGTACATCATCAAAATAATGTAATGGAGAAAAATTATAACCATACATACTATTTTAAATTAAGTAAAGAAGTATTTCAATTCCTTTTGCTATTTGTTCTAAGTATAATATTCAGACAAACATTCATAGGTATGTGGGTGATCGTGCTTTCATTTGTTTTATAGTATTACCTGAAAACATATGGCTTGTATAAGCCAAGCTTTAAAAAAAAAATTAAGCACACAGCCTTCATAAAGCTAAGAATTCAGTTCCAATTCTCTTCATCTTGGCTTCATTTCACTAGCAGGAATTAAGACATGAATCAATTTTTTTTTTTTTTTTTTTTTTTTTAAAGATAGGGTCTCACCTCTGTCATCCATGCTGGAGTGCGGTGATGCAATCATAGCTCACTGCAACCTCAACGTCTTGGGCTCAAGTAATCCTTTCACCTCAGTCTCCCACGTAGCTGGGACCACAGGTACACAACACCATACCCATCTATTTTTCCTTTTGGTAGAGATGAGGTTTCCCTATGTTACCTAGGCTGATCTCAAAAATCCTCCTGCCTTGGCCTCTCAAAGTGGTGGGATTACAGGAGTGAGTCACTGTGCCCAGCCCACAATTCTTAATATATGGTTAAGTATGAACAACTGTGAGATGATAAAGAACACAACTAGAGTAGTTTCCTCTCTTTCTCCTCCAGATCTTGCTACATTCCTATGAAGAGAAGAAAGTAACAGGACAGTGGGATGGAATCTGTGCGTCAAACAGTATGGCCTAGAACTCTTCCAAGACTAATGCAATCACTTGACCCTGGTCCCCAAGAAGCAGTAGTTCTAAAATTACAAAAAAGACCAGGGCACTCACTCTGGGTATCCAGAGACATCATGATCTTACCCTCAATGGCTCAGGTTGTGACTTCAGAACGTTTCAACTGTGCCTAGAACACAAAGGCACAGACAAAAGATTGAAATAACATAGAAGCTGCTTCTACTCTAAATCATTTAAAGCTTATTAAAATCTCAACATGAGGACAAGGTGGCACATGAGGGTTTAGGCATTTGCTCTCACTATTTGCACAAGTCTTTCTGATGAGCCCACAGTGACAGATACTGTGAAAAAATACTTAGAACGTAGAAGGCAGGTCACATTTTTGACTAAGTAAATACAGTCAAAACCAGAAGAATAGCACAACTGACCCACAGACTTGTAGGCAACAATAAATGATTATCCCTTAAGCTACTGGGTTTGTGGTTGTTATTCAGATATATATGCTGACCTCCTTTAATCCTCCACAACAGATTTAAACACATGTCTATGTCTCTGTAGTACATGTTCACACAGCTAGTGCTTATCACATCATAGGACAACTAAACATAGGTATGTCCTAGGTCATCATCTCCTCCAGGACCTCTTCCCCAATTCCTAATACACTATAAACATGCTTAACACATGTTGAATAGTAATGAATAAATAAAGTATAATTTCAGAAAATATTCTAAATTAGGGAAGTGTACTTAAAACTTTTGCAAGGTAGAATGACTTGTACTTGCTTAACAGCAGTGGTGGAAATGCATCCAGGAATGCAGGCAACAATTGGGGCATCTTATGTAGAACAGACAAGCAGAGTTAATCAGAGAGAAGCAGGGTTCTGAGGAAGAGAAAGGAATGTAGCTATTATGTGGAAATTCAAGCAGGGATACTGGGATATTGCATAACTTTAGGGAGAAGTATCAGCTGACTGAAGCACTGAGCAATCTGTAGCCTTGAATGCAGGAGTGTTGCTTAAAAATGGAGAGAGTTCTCCAAAAAGAGATACTTAGGTAACTGGACAAGGAATTCAGCTACAGAACTAAGGGGAGAATCAACAGGAAGAGATGTGTTACTTCCAGCCAATGAAATGATGACAAGTCTCTAACGTCATGAGACTTCTCTTCTACTCTCAGATATCACCCAGTGGTGTGCAACCAAGACATAAAGCAACAAATCTAAGTATTTCTGGGGGAAAACAGTGTTGCTCCCTATGTATCAGGAAATTGCTGTTCCACAGCAGATTTCAAGATCCTGTTGTTTCAGGAGGTCTCCAAGAGTCCTGCTCTCAATGTACTGGACAGTCGGCTCAGTCCACCAGAGACTACGAAACGTCTACTATTTAAGAAATTAGTTTCTTTAGAGGATAAACTTGCCCCAACAAAAACCTGGGCACTGTGCCCAGAAATAAACAAAAAATAAAGAACTTATTCCTATTCAAGTGAGTATTACACTTCAAAATAAAAACTCCAAAGGAAAAGAGCTTATCACCAATAATGAAGTCCCAGTTCCCTGTAAATCACTTCCCTCAAGAAGTCCCTCCAAAAATATCAACTTCAGAGATACTTTTTAGAGACAATTTCTCATTACCCATGTTCCAGTGAAAAACTAAAATCCACTATATAGATACAAAAAAACACTGCTCTATCACTCATGGCATGAGAACTTCCTATCTGTAGAAAGATAGGAAGCTATAATGGCAGAACAACCCAATGTCACCACATTGCTTTCTTCCCCAGCAGAGTTCTTCGTTACCAGGTAACAAGAGTTATCCATGATACTCAAGGAAGCTCCATGAGGAATACACGGGAATAGAAGCAACTATTCACCCATGATACTATGAATAAATCCTTATGTTTATGGTTCCACATCAAAATTAGAAACTAACCCCTTTTATTCAAGAACCTGTATTAGGTTGTCACAATCCTTTCTTGGTTTTCCCCCTCAGCCTACATAAATCATCTTGCCTTCCTTATATGAACGGTATTAAATGAACACAGACATAAACACCATAATTTGACCAAGAAGGAAATTCTTGGAGGAACAGATAAAGAGGACTACACAGTAAGACATGAAGATGCAGTAGCCAACGAAAACACAAAAGAGGAATTTTTATTGCAGAAGTTTTTAAACTGGAGACTTTGGATGAACTTAGGGGTTCATAAAATCTCATATGATTACATGCAAAATTGTTTATGTACATGCATGTTCATAAATGTACACTTTTATCTGGGGAAACAGTGTACAGTTGTCATCAGACTCTCAAACTTTTCCCCCAAATTTAAGGACCAGTGCTTCATTAGGTCAAACTAATCTCAGACGTCAGGTCCCCTTGAATACTGAATGAGTATTTCAACCTTTTTTTTTTTTTTTTTTTTTTTTTTTGAGAGTCTTGCTACATCACCCAGACTGGAGTGGCATGATCTTGGCTCACTACAACCTCCGCCTCCCGGGTTCAAGCAATTCTCCTGTCTCAGCGTCCCTAGTAGCTGGGACTACGGGTGCCCACCACCGTGCCTAGCCCATTTTTGTATTTTTAGTAGAGATGGGGTTTCACCTCGTTGGTCAGGCTGGTCTCAAACTCCTGACCTCAGGTGATCCACCCACCTCGGCCTCCCAAAGTGCTGGGATTACAGGCATCAGCCACCGTGCCTGGCCATTTCAACATTTTTTTTTAAGACTGACTTAAAGCTGCCATAGATCATGACAGGTTGTGCTAAGAGTCTGGATGCCATATATAGCAACATAGTGCTGTGACAGATGTTTATTAAAAACACATTGTATTTACAACTGAAAAGTTACTTTCACATTTTAAAAGTGTATCTATCGGAAGGGGTTGCAATGACTTTCTTTTTTCCATGATAGCTATGTATCTTTTTAAAACTTTTAACTTTTATTTTAGGTTCAGGGGTACAGGTGAAGGTTTGTTATGTAGGTAAATTGGTGTCATTGGGGTTTCATTTACAGATTATTTCATCACCCAGGTACTAATCCTAGTACTCAACAGTTATTCTTTCTGATCCTCTCCCTCCTCCCAACCTCCACCCTCAAGAAGATCCCAGTGTCTGTTGTTCCAATCTTTGTGTGCATGAGTTTTTGATATGGTTTGGCTATGTCCCCATCCAAATCTCATCTTGAATTGTAATCCCCATGTGTCAGGAGAGGGGCCTGGTGGGAGATGATTGAATAATGGGGGCAGACTTCCCCCTGCTATTCTCATGATAGTGAGTGAGTCTCAGGAGATCTGGTTGTTTGAAACTGTGTGGCATTTCCCCTTTCACTCATACTCTCTCGTGAACCACCATGGTAAGATGTGCCTGCATCCCTGTCACCTTCTGCCGTGATTCTAAGTTCCCTGAGGCCTCCCATTCATGCTTCCTGTTAAGCCTGCAGACCAGTGAGTCCTCTTCTGCTCATAAACTATCCAGTCTCTGGTAGTTCTTTATAGCAGTGTAAAAATGGACTAATATAAAAAATTGGTATTAGTGGAGCACTGATACAAAAATACTTAAAAACGTGAAAGCAACTTTGGAAGTGGGTAACAGGCAGATGTTGGAACAGTTCAGAGGGCTCAGAAAGGACAGGAAGATGTGGGAAAGTTTGGAACTTCCTAGAGACTTGCTGAATGGTTTTGACCAAAATGCTGATAGTGATATGGACAATGAAGTCCAGGCTGAGGTGATCTGAACTGGGGTAATGGTCACCCTTGCTATGCTTTAGTAAAGAGATTGGTGGCGTTTTGCCCCTGCCCTTGGCTAATGTTAATAGCCAAGATAATGGGGAAAATGTCTCCAGAGCATTTCAGAGATCTTCACAGCAGTCCCTCCCATCACAGGTCCTGAGGCCTAGGAGGGAAAGATGATTTCGTGGGCCAGGTCCAGGGCCTAGATGTTCTGTGCTGCTTTGGGACATGGTGCCCCATGTTCCAGCCACTTCAGTTCCAGCCATGGCTGAGAGGCCAAGGTACAGTCTGGGCCATAACTTCAGAGGGTGCAAGCCCCAAGCCTTAACAGCTTCCACATGGTGTTTGGCCTGTGGGTGTGCAGAGGGCAAAAGGTAAGCTTTGGGAGTCTCTGCCTAGATTTCAGATAATATATGGAAATGCCTGGATGTTAAGGCAGACGTCTGCTGCAGGAGCAGAAACCTCATGGAGAATCTCTACTAGGGTAGTGTGGAGAGGAAATGTAGGATTGGAGCCCCCATACACAGTCCCCACTGGGGCACTGCATAGTGGAGCTGTGAGAAAAGGGCCACCATCCTCCACACCCCAGAATGACAGATCCACTGACAGCTTATACCATGTGTCTAGGAAAGTCACAGACACTCAACACAAGCCCGTGAAAGCAGCAAAAGGGGCTGTACCCTGCAGAGCCACAGGGGCAGAGCTGCCCAAGTCCATGGGAACTCACCTCTTGCACCAGTGTGCCCTGGATGTGAGACATAGAGTCAATGGAGATTATTTTGGAGCTTTAAGATATAATGAGTGCCCTGCTGGGTTTTGGACTTGCAGGGGGCGGACAGCCCCTTTGTTTAGGCCAATTTCTCCCATTTGGAATGGGAGCATCTACCCAATGCCTGTACCCCCATTGTATTGGGAGTAACTAACTTGCTTTTGATTTTACAGGCTTATAGATGGAAGGGACTTGTCTCTGATGAGACTTTGAACTTGGGCTTTTGGGTTAATGCTAGAATGAGTTAAGACTTTGGGGGACTGTTGGGAAGGCATGATCGTGTTTTGAAATCTGAGAAGGACATGAGATTTGGCAGGGGTCTGCAGCAGAATAATATGGTTTGGTTCTGGGTCCTCACCCAAATCTCATCTCAAACTGTAATCCCATGTCAGGGTAGGAACGTGGTGGGAGGTGACTGAATCATAGAGGTGGACTTCCCCTTTGCTGTTCTCATGATAGTGTGTGAGTTCTCTTGAAATCTGGTTGTTTGAAAGTGCATCTCTCTCTCTCTTCCCCCCTACATCTCCCGCCCCCCACCATGGTAAAATTTGCTTGCCTTGCCTTCATCTTCCACCATGATCATAAGAGTCCTGAGGCCTCCCAGGCATGCTTCCTGTTAGGAGTTCAGAACAGCGAGTCAACTAAACCTCTTTTCTTCATAAATTACCCAGTCTCAGGTAGTTCTTCACAGCAGTGTGAAAATGGACTAATACAGTTGTCATCATTTAGCTCCCACTTATAAGTGAGAACATGCAGTATTTGGTTTTCTGTTCCTGTGTCAGTTTGCTAAGGAAAATGGCCTCCTGCTCCATCCATGTTCCTAAAAAGGACATGATCTTATTTCTTTTCATGGCTGCATAGTATTCCATGATGTATGTATTATGTATACCACGTTTTCTTTATCCAGTCTATTATTGGTGGGCATTTAGGTTAATTCCGTGTCTTTGCTATTGTAGATAGTGCTGCAATGAACATTTGCATGTATGGGTCTTTAAGGCAGAATGTTTTATATTCCTTTCAGTGTATACCCAGTAATGGGATTACTGGGTTGAATGGTCATTCTGTTTTTAGCTCTTTGAGAAATTGCCACACTGTCTTCCACAATGGTTGAACCAGTTTACAGTCCCACTAATAATGTATAAGTGTTCCCCTTTTTCCACAACCTCACTAGCATTTTATTTTCTGGCTTTTTAGTAATAGCCATTTGGACTGGTTTGAGGTGGTATCTCATTGTGGTTTTGTTCTGCATTTTTCTATTGTTCAGTGATATTGAGCTTTAATATGCTTTTTCACTGCATGTATATCTTCTTTTGAAAAGTGTCTGTTCATGTCCTTTGCCCACTTTTTAATGGTTTTTTTTTTCTTGTAAATTTTAGTTCCTTATAGATACTGGATATTAGCCCTTTGTCAGATGCATAGTTTTCAAATATTTTCTCCTATTCTGTAGGTTATCCGTTTACTCTGTTGATAGTTTCTTTTGCTGTGCAGAAGCTTTTAAGTTTAATTAGATCTCACTTGTTAATTTTTGCTTTTCTCATAATTGCTTTTGGCATCTCCATGATGAATTGCTTGCCCATTCCTAAGTTCACAGCAGTATTGCCTAGGTTGTCTTCCAGGATTTTTATGGTTTTGCATTTTACATTTAAGTCTTTAATACATCTTGGGTTAATTTTTTATATATGGTTTAAGGAAGGCATCCAGTTTCAATTTTCTGCATATGGTTAGGCAGTTATCCCAGCAGCATTTATTGAATAGGGACTCTTTTCCCCAGTGCTTGTTTTTGTCAGCTTTGTCAAAGATCACATAATTGTAGGTGTGCAGCCCTATTTCTGGGCTCTGTATTCTGTTCCATTTTTTTTGTGTGTCTGGGTGGTGGTGGTGGTGGTGTTTATCAGTACCCTGTATAATAGTGATCTTTCTTTCTCATCTTTCCAAACACACCCGCATACAGAGTAAAAATGTAAGGAAACTTCTTTGTTGCGGGGATGGTTTAGAACTCATGCATACAAAAGAGAGGAGAAAGTAGACAAACACGTCCAATGATACTATCATTAAAACAATTTTCAATTTCTCCTTGGAAAACAGTGTGACAAAAGGTTAGTACTCAAAATACATAAAAAGTAAACTCTTAAAATTCAATAATATGACAAACAAACCAAAAAAACAACGGACAAAAGATACAAACACACACTTTAAATAACACATTCAACATCACTTGACAACACAAGTGTTGGCAAGGATGAGGACCAACCAGAATGCCCATACATTGCTGGTGGGAATATGAAATGGTGCAAGGACTGCAGACAATGATTTTAAATTGTCTTATAAAGCTAAATATATGTTTGCCCACAACTCACAATTAATTACTAAGCGTTTACCCAAGAGAAATAAAACATGTCTAAAAATACACTTGTCCATGAATGTTCATAACACCTTTATTCATACTGGCAAAAAACTGAAAACAACTGAAATGTGATATATCCAACAATGGAATACAACTGGTGGGCATCTAATGGCAGATATGAAAGTACATACATTTTTTAAAGTTCAAAAGGTATTAAAATTTATGCATTTTATTATGCGTAAATTATACCTCAATAAGTTTTATTTTAAAAATAAAGATTGTGGTTACAAAGAAATGAGATTAAATTCTCATGATAAATAAACCAATGTATTACGTACCTATTTATATGGTCATGAATGTAATTCCAAAACTGCATGCAAAATTTGAGAAGCAGCAGTATTTTCTGAATATCTGCACAACCTCAAAAATAACTCCTTTGGGCCGGGCGCGGTGGCTCAAGCCTGTAATCCCAGCACTTTGGGAGGCCGAGACGGGTGGATCACGAGGTCAGGAGATGGAGACCATCCTGGCTAACACGGTGAAACCCCATCTCTACTAAAAAATACAAAAAAAAAACTAGCCGGGCGAGGTGGCGGGCGCCTGTAGTCCCAGCTACTCAGGAGGCTGAGGCAGGAGAATGGCATAAACCCAGGAGGTGGAGCTTGCAGTGAGCTGAGATCCGGCCACTGCACCCCAGCCTGGGCGACAGAGCAAGACTCCGTCTCAAAAAAAAAAAAAAAAAAAAAAAAAAAATAACTCCTTTGAAGCCTACAGATGTACAATTTCCTACACATCTAATAAGATCAGTCTTACTATTGTGTAGTCACCTTCTCCAAATATACACAAAAAACCACCCTTTAAAAAGTATAATTATACTCACAATACTTATGATATTTATAATATATAATACTCAAAATAAGGCAAAATAATGTGAAGATAGACTCTAGAATTATGTCACAGCATTTGTGTTAGCACTCAAAGTTTAGTATCTCCTTTAAGTAACAGATGTTCTGCCTTTCTGTTACATTATTTGTACTTTTTAATGTTTTGCAGCTTTTAAATCATATTGTGGCACTCTTATCTCCTCCAAAAAACTTAATTTAGCACTATGTATATATCGTATTTAATTACCCATTGCATATTCTATCCCTGCTCCTCTTAAAGAAAATTCTAAGAACTGCAGCACTTAAAAACATTCAAATTATACTTCTAAAATATGTCTTCAAATTGCTATTGGATATTGCATATGATCATAGTGTAGCACTCCAGGGTAGTTTGGAGACAGTGCAATATGGCCATTTGTCTTCCAGTCTTATTACATACAACTTAACTTGAATCCAAAATTTTTTCAGTGGATCAGAAATAATGAAGTGTCAAAAAAATCTGCAAATAAGACAAAAGGTATAAACCACATAGAAAAAAATTGATAAATTTAGACTAAACTTCTGATCATAAAATGCAGCAAGGCACTAAATTTAAAAAATACATGTATAACAAAAACTGTATCCAACAAAGGACAGATATGCAGAATATAAGGAATGCCTCAAATAACAAAAATGAACAACAGACAACCCAATAGAAAAAAAACAAACAAAATACAGAAAAGAATAAATGACCAATAAACATATAGAAAGGAACTCAACCTTACTGGTTATCCAGTAATTGCTAATTAAAATTACAATGAGATACCACTGAACACCCATTCAAACAGCAAAATCAGTAACTAATACAGATGATCCCCAACTTACAGTGGTTTCATTTAAAATTTTTTGACTTTATGATGGTGTAAAAGCAATATGCATTCAGTAGAAATCATACCTTGAATTTTCATCCTTTCCCAGGTTGGTCTTATGTGCTTCAATACTCTTACATTAGATACTGAACACTTTATTGTAAAATAGAGTTTGTGCTAGATAATTTTGTCCAACTGCAGGCTAATGTAAGTGTTCTGAGAGTGTTTAAGGTAGGCTAAGCTATGATGTTCTGTAGGTTAGGTGTATTAAATGTATTGTTTACTTACTAAATTTTCAACTTACCATTAGTTCATCAGGATGTAACCCCATTATAAGTCAAGGAACAGCTGTAATATTAAGCATAGTCTAGGATGTGGAAGAATCAGAACTTTGATGATAGAAATGTGAACTGGTACAACTAATTTGCAAAACTATTCTCATTATCTGGGAAGTGGAAAATGAATATAACCCTATGATCCACTCATCTATTGATTAAGGAAGATAATACAGGTATACACTGGTATGTCTCAGAATATTCATCACAACCCTGTTCACAAATTAGAAACAACACAAATGGTCATCAAGAGAATGGATAGTTCACGTTTGATATATTAATATGAGGGATGTTTATAACTGAAAACTAACAACCTGCAGCTTCACACAATGACATGGGTGAATCTCACAAACACTGAATGAAAGCATTCAGACACAACACTGTATAAGTACATTCATATATAGTTCAAAAAACACGAAAAACTAAACTGAATGTTTAGAGTCCTACGTTTAGGTAGGAAAGAAAAGCAAGGAATAATAATCACAACATTCAGGATAGTGCTTTCCTCTGCAGTAAGGGAAAAGTGTTTCAGCACTGGCAGGTGAGAACTTCTAGGTGCAAGCAACATTCCATTTCTTTACCAGGAAAGTGGTAATACAGATGCAGAGGTATATATTTTATAATTTATAGTTTTTATTTAAAGTATTCATGCTTTATGCATGTCTGCATATCTCCTATTTTAAAATGTGTTTAAATGAAAGAACTTATGCCAAAACCAAATAAACCAATAAATCTAGAATGTTCTTTGGCTAGAACTAGAAAGCATCCTTAGACAAGAAATAGTCACATCTAATGACAAAATTCATTGAGTAAGCCGTGAAAATACATTGATTATCCAGATACCTTATCTTAAAAATATTATATTTCCATGTTAAAAAAGCAAAGGAAAACATGATAGAAGATGCTTTTGGAATTAGAAATTGCCCTCTTTTAAAGTTTAGTGAGATGCATTTGGCTTTAGTGAACCAAAAGAAGTTATATGGTTACTCCATATTTGTGTATTAAAATAATTCAGTCATCATTTAATAAATACTTAGGCAGAGAGTACTCATACAAGAATGGGCTACTATGGTGAGTCTAAAAGAGTTATCTCCAAAACTTGACAGCTAACCGACAGGCTGATGAACAGTAACATTTATGAGCAAAGGGTTAAGAGACCTAAAGTTGGAATATGCAGGAAAATGCCTTAACTAATATGTCACATTAAGCCAAAGTACAGGTTGTTGCCTAAGAAACCCATAAAACAAATCTTTCTTTCTTCACATAATTAACGAACTACTTATAAGAATAAAAATGTATTAATTTTTCTCTCGAATAATTTTTATTACCAAAAAATCAGCAAAATATGTATAAGTCATTGCCTAAATTCTGCACAGAACTGTCCATGGACACACTTTATTTTTCTCTTTTTCTAATAAATTATCATGCTTAAGGATTTGCATATTTTATATCACAGGGCCTGAGGTTTCCCCAGTGTTTAATACAGTTAAGCAAATACCATAGAGCCAATGAAGTGAGTAATACTCAGTTTGCTTCCATCTCAGTGCCAGTGACAGGATACAGGTGACTGTCAAATACACACAGAATGACTTTTCTCCATTTACATTCTCACAGCTTTAATATCAAATAAAAGCTCTCCAGAACCCTTTTAAGAGTCTAAAGACAAAATCGCTACTGCATAACTCCTGCCTAAACCACCTAAGATTTTAAAATGTACTTTGGTCAACAACTTTCACCGAGTATCTCTCTTAGGAAAGCAGCAACTAAGACCAAAAAATAATTTTACTGGTTCCCAATATTTAAAAGGTTTTTCATACTTGCCATTTATGTTTATTTTCTAGTTCTCTGGGGAGGACATTTTTATAAAAGTATCATAAGAATATATAGTAAATATATACAGATCCAACTCTTCCCATGAATCATATCATGTACCATAAACCTCATTTGGGATTCAGTGTATTCTAATATTTTTAAGTGGCATATTCTTAAGGAAAAAAAACTATTTATCCTAGGCATAATCCTGTGGGACCCCACACACATTCTTTTATTAATAAATTAGTATACATTAATGTCCAATTAAAATATTTTAAAATTTAAATTATTCTAACCATCTAACCAGGGAAAATATTCTAATTTTGAAAAAGACCACATATTTTGCATTTATTGTTAAAATATTCAGTGGAATTATTTTTCACTTTCAACTAACATAGTAATAATACGTTAATAAAAGAGTTTATATTGGTACATAAAAAAGATTTTCAAGACCACACATGAAAGCAAAATGGGCACCTCAGCAGGGTTGAGGTACACACACACCCACACCCACACATATACACCCACACACCCATACAAAATCAAAAGTATTTGCTTGATATGCATACCATGCACTTTGAGTAGTAAAATAAATAACTGTCCTTGTCCTCAAGGAACTTTCAGTCCCTACGTAGAGAAATGTGCCCCAATGAAAACATAACAGTAAGCATCCTGAAACATAACTTCAACTTTAGAGGAGGTGTAACATGGCTGGGTTTTAAAGGGTGGAAAAGGTCACCGGGCAAAAAGAACTACAGCAAGAATTCAAATGGGATGGGATGTGTTACCAATGGAGTGGAGAAAGGAACAAGTCTCCTTCAGAGAATAAATTGCTGTTGCTAAAGGAAAGAATTCTTACAAGAGGCTTGAGAAGGGGAAGACTAGTTAAGGGTAGTGATCCACCAATGTACAGACATGAAATACTGGACAGTGGGCCTTTGACGTCATCCTCGCAGTCATGCTTCTATTTTTTTAATGTTGTATCCTCAGGTTAGCTTCAGGAGGGACTAGTCATCAAGCCTGAATTTTATGCCAAGCACTGCATGTATGAACTTCTTCTGGGGCATATGTCCAGAAGAATTTGCAGTTCTTAATCTGAATGAATAGGCAATTGGTAGTATCCTTTACAACAGGGGTGTCCAATCTTCGGGACACATATTTTATGTGTGTTGCCACACATAAAATATACTATCACTAACAATAGCTGATGAGCTTAAAAACATCACAAAAAAATCTCATAATGTTTTAAGAAAGTTTACGAATCTGTGTTGGGCCACATTCAAAGCTGTCCTGTATTGCGTGTGGCCCCACGGGTCACAGGTTGGACAAGTTCGCTTTACACCTTCAAGCTATCTAAGTAGTCAATTTTGTGGAAAAATACTCAGTTCTATTATAGACATGTGTTTGAGATGGTATTAAGATATTCAAAAAATAATGTTTATCAAGAGTTTGGAGAGTAGAGATGAAGTCCACGACAGACTCCCTGGAAGGCAGTGGGGAGTTATGATGTAATTATGCTGTATTAGAGACTGGATAATTTATGGAAAAATGAGATGTAACTCACAGATCCATGGGCTGTACAGGAGGCACAGCTAGGGAGGCCTCAGGAAACTTACAATCATGGCAGAAGGGGAAAGGGAAGCAGGCACAATTTTTACATGGTGGAGCGGGAGAGAGAGAGAGCAAAGAGGGAGGTGCCAAACACTTTCAAACAACCAGGTCTTGTGAGAACTCTATCACAAGAACAGCAACGGGGAAGTCCGCTGTATGATTCAATCACCTGTCCCACCAGGCCCCTCCTCCAACACTAGAAATTACAATTCAACATGAAACTTGGGTGGGAACACAGAGCCAAACCATATCACAGGCCCTTCCCTAGAAGAATACTGGGATGGCCATTTTGTCACACCAGGAAGAATAAATTTCTCAGTCTCCAGACTAAAAGATGCATTTTTGATAGCTACAATTTCATATAGATGTCCTGTGCCATCATGGACAGAAATCATAAATGTCCCTAGCATCATGAAACCAATTCTAAAAGTTTTCTAAGTAATCTTCCTGCTGAATTAGCAACCTTTCTTGCAATGATGTCCATTTAAATCACCAGAAAAAGGATACTTCTTTAAATTTCTATGTATAGCTAATAAAACGCAACACTCTGATCAATTTCCAACATGAAGAATGGCGTGGTAAAAGCCTACCCAAGCACAGTGTTGCCTGCTCTGCTGATACTCTAGTGACATAGCTTCTCTCCAGATTTGGCCCAATGGCTTCAAGTCTGTGCTATTATGCCCGAGCTTAAGTGGACTTTGTAGCAGATACCAGTGTACCAATAGATAATTAAATAGAAACAGGCTTAGGTAGAATTCCATATAGCTTTTTCTATATAAAATAGAATCAGATGATCAAATGGGCTAACCCCAGTCCCACACATACAAGCTACTCTTCCCTCAGGTTTATGTTAGAACCAACTTAATTTCTAAATAAGGCAAAGTATATCCTGAAGCCTCTAGGCTATTTTTTTCTGAGATACTTGATTATTCCTTCTTCCCTTTCAATATTTCTAAATAGAATAACATAAGGCTTTTTTAATATTCTTTTTGATTTCAGGTTCTACAAAGAGCTGCCATGTCTAAAAGGAGAATTTTATTAGACATCAGTTTTGTTTTGAAGTACAATGGACACTGATTTCTTAGAAATTCTAGCATTGGAAAAATCATTGTGACAACTGGTACTAAGCACATTTATTTTCAGCATTCTAAACACTGGAATAGTTCCCAAAGAATGAATTTTATTGCTGTAATTACAACATAGTGACAATTACATATGAAAGTGTTGTTAAAACCAAAGAGTATGAATTACAACCATGGTGTGTCTAAACACAACTGCAGGCCTGACATACAGAATAAACACATACCCATAGAAACTCGGTTGCCCCTCAAGAAAGGACTACTCTAGGCATTATTACTACTTCATTCCAGTTTTTATTTACAATAAGCATGAACAACTATAAATATAATACTAATTTAGGTGCAAAAGTTTCGCAAAAAGCAGGATAAAAAAAGACCAAGTGCTTTTCAACATAAGTACATTATCTCATCTAATCCTACTAATCCCTCACAGGAGCCCTTAGCCCCATCTAGACACTTCTATTCATTATCCCCAAAACACGTTTTACAAAGTTATTCTTACATTTTCACTAAATTGTATGAGTCCTTAGAAGTTCCAACCAAATGCCTGCTCATCCACATATATATTTATATTATATATATATATACTTATTATACATACATTTATATATATTTACTCAGGCAATATATCACCAAACCTTTCAAGTATTGATTTCTCTATCTGATAAAGATAATAATAGGATGTATCTTTTAAAAAAAGTCATTGACAGAATATATATAAATGTATATATAACAGTATACTATGTAATATAGAGTAATATACTATATAATATATAATACTATATACTATCATATATAATATAGTAAATGTATATACATACTTTTATATATTATATGTACAGTAAGTATGTGTGTGTAGTATATATTATATACAGTAAATACATTATACATAGTAAATATACATTATATATAGTAAATATAGATATAAAATATAGATATTTATAAATTTCCTCCCCTCTGCCCACAGGCAGTGCTCATGGCTCTTGCTCCATTAGTGACCCTACTACACCCAGCACAGTGCCTCATGCTTTCTGGATATTTAATAAATATTTACTGACTGCAAAAAATTTAAAGAACACTCACACATTTCTCTAAATGAGAGAGTTGATCTATCAGTCAGGGACCTGGCAAGAAGAGATGGCACACTCCATCTGGACTATTGAAGGCACGTTAATGAAGGACCTATCTACAGCAAGTGTGGGCAAGGTTGATGAAATCAAAAAGGGACAGTGCAGTATCTAAGATCTAGTCACCACAAGAACTTAGCACTCCCTCTGCCCTTGGCTTGAAGGGACAAGGAAAGGAAAAAGTTACCAGAATGCTGGAGACGGGTCCTGACAGATGTGACCCTGGATAAAGACACGGCAGCCAACCCCACAGAGAAGGAAGCAGGACAATGACTACTCTGACTGCTCTCCCCCATTGCCCTATGTTCTCCTGCCTTGACACCTCTCATGAGCTGAAGAGGACAGGAAGTTGAGGCAAGGGAACCTACTGATGCCTCCTGAAGGGTCATCACTCCTCTTGGACAACAGGTGGTGAAGAGAAGAGTAAAGAGTATATCTTTTTGTTTTTCTGAGACAGGGTCTCACTCTGTTGCATAGGTTGCAGTGCAGTGGTGTGATCACTGCTCACTGCATCCTCAACCTCCCAGACTCAGAGGTGATTCTCCTATATCAGCCTCCCAAGTATGTGGGATAACAGGCATACACCACCACATCCAGCTAATTTTTTTAATTATTGGTAGAGATGAGGTCTCCCTATGTTGCCCAGGCTGGTCTTGAACTCCTGGGCTCAAGCAATCTACCCACCTTGGCCTCCCAAAGTGTTAACATTATAGGCATGAGCCACCATGCCCAGCGACGAGTATATTTATAAGGGCAAGTAGAAGATACACAACTTGGTGTGAGTTCAATTGCAGGCCCTGGATTCAGATAGCCTGTGTTCCTATGTCACATGCCCCACTCAGGGAACACATCACCAAGCCTTTCTAGTAATGGTTTCTCTATCTGATAAATGAAGATAATAGGATGTATCTTTTAAAAAGTCATTGACAGAATTAATTATACAGTTGTCCCTAAGTATCTGCAGGAGATTGGGCATCCCACTCATACACTAAAATCCACAGATGCTCAAGTCCCTGATAAAAAGTGACACAGTATTTACATATAACCCACACACATCTTCCCCTATAGTTTAAAATCATCTCTAGATTACTTATAATACAAAATACAATTAAATTCTGTGTAAATAGTTGTTATACTCTATTGTTTAGGCAACAATGACAAGAAAAAAGTCTGCACTGTTCAGTACAGACAAAACCATCCATTTATTCCCCAAGTATTTTTGATCTGCAGTTGGTTGAAGCCACAGATATGGAACTCATGGATACTGAGGGTCACCTTTTTATATAGAAATATTTACTAGCCCCTGGTATACACATTAAGTACCTGAACAAAAGTTATTAATAATGATACTAATAGTTATTTTCATCCTCACAAAAATCATACTTTCCTAGAAATTTTGTTCCAGAAATTCTGGTCTGTAATAAGAACACCTAGAAAATCTGATCTTATGCTCTGCCCCACCTTTCACTATAAATGCTTATATGAATTAGACTTGGATTATAAGATTATACTTGGAATGTTGTCCTTCAACTTCTACTCCCAAGAGAAAAGATTTTTGCTGTTCATTTTCCCCAATCTCTGTGTCCTATAGCTTTTTCCCTGAATATTCCCTGGCCACTCTAGCTGCAGTTCCCAGGGTACTGTAGGCACCAACTTGTCAGTGAGAGCAGGCTGGGATCTACTGAGATTTACAACTCACTGATCATAAAGCCAGCCTCAGCAGAGTTAAGAAAATTGCCCAAGGACATATAGTTAATAAGCACCCATGTCTGGGCTGGATACCTGGCTATGGAGGAATCTAAAGGCCTAAGAAACAAAGGAAGGCAGAATGGGTCCTAGAATTAAAGGATAATGCTTTCAGCTTCAAAGGGGTCTAAAGTTCCACAAAACACTCTGTTATGAACTATATGCCATCATTTCCATCAGGTTATAGGATATCCTATGATAAAGTATTTAAAACAACACATGCTAAACATGAGGTACAATTAATGCATAGTCATTTGAAGTTCCCCTCCTCCCCCCAAAATCTTGGCATACTTACAGATGGCATAGTCTATAAAATAATGAAATGGTTTAATGTTACATTCAAGATGTCTATTTTTATTAGTACTCTATAAAATGTTCCTACTATAGTCTTGAATGACTGAAAGCAATACCATTCTGAAGTCCAGTTTACTCTAAATAACAAAATTAAACTTGGCTAAAGCAATTTTAAATATATAGCGATCAGTAATACACAACGTGTGAAAATCAATTCAGCACATTGCAGTGCTAGATCACAATTCTCCAGTTCTTTAACTGCACATGACCACATTCTTTCAAACACTGACATACCTAGTAACTGTTACATAAAATAGAAGATGATATCTACGAAATCACTTTAATAAATTTGTGAGGTTGCTAAGCAATGCAGGCTCTTTAATGAATTTCTGGGGAATTGTAAACTTCTCCTTTCATATGTGGCTAATACTCAGTAGGTTCCTAACTATGAAACCAGGTTACTACATCTTCAGTAAAGTACACAAGTCATAACCTATTCTTTATAAGCCTGGAGGCCATATCTTGTTGCTTTTTCCATTTTTGTATAAGAAAACACATAGTTTGATTGCTGAGAGACTAATGTCATTGTTTTTAAAACCTGGTCACAGGTTGATTCCTTAACACTGGACACTGGAATTTCTACAGCTTAGAGATAGTTTCTTACCAGGGATAATGCCATAAGAAACTGGAAAATCCATTTCAGAATGACTTTGCCATCCTCACAAACATCACCTTTCTGTCGGGGTCTTCCAATGCCCCACACCTCTGCCGCATCTCTCCCCTATGCCTCACTGCAGTACACTGCACACTCTTCTCTCCACAAGTCAAATTGCCTTCCAAAAGAGATACTGTTGTGAAGCTAAAAGGACATGCTAAAACCCCCAAGAAAGAAATGAGCACTGAGGTCGAGGCGGGGCAGAGGAAAAAAAAAAAAAAAGCTGTAACCAATTTGCTAAAGGTGTCATGAACTATCACAACCTTTATAGAAGGCTATCCAGAAATGTAAATCAGGAGTAATACAAATACTGTTACTTTTAACCTTGTTATCTTCTGGGATTTTAAAGAAATAATCTAAAATACGAACAAATATGTGTACCCCAAAATTTTCACCGTAAGTATTTACAATAGTAAAAATATTAGAATTTAATAAATTTCTAATGCAGGAACAGCTATGTTATACACCTATCTCAGATATTATGTATTATTTAAATGAATGGGTATATTAAATCTAGAGGTATGCTGAAACTAGAGGTATGTTAAATCTGGAAGGAAATAAACTGTTAACAGTAGGACAGTAGGACAACAACTGAAGACTTCATAAAAGCTTGACCAATATATCTTTCTTGGAAAACTATTAGTATTTGTACCATGTACTAATTACATTAGTACTTTTACGGAGTATAAAATATTAAATTTTATCTTTCAGTGTTAATGATAAATCCTATGATGAAAGGACATGCAAAATGCTCCTGGTAGCCTCTTCAGTGTCTGAGGATATGAGGGTAAAAAAACAAAAATGTACTCTAGATTAATTGCACAAAAATTATTGGGGATAAGACAAAAAGGGGAAAAAACCACATTAAAACAGTATGAAAGAATAAAGGGATTATAGTTTATTTTCCAAAGTTTGGGAATATGGTTCTTTTATTTGATACTAGAAATACCTAATAACAACAACGATTTTAACTCCTTACAGGGTCAGAATTATTAGTGAATGAAAAAGAGTGCCATGAGTCTATATATGAAGATACTGTAAAAGGGTTTCAGAAGCCTTGGCTGCAGAAAGGAGGCCACTGTCAACTGCAAAGTTCGGCTGAAATTGCTGGAAGGGGTAGAATGCAGTTGTAAAACAGTACAGGGTGAGTTTAAGGAAACTATCATTGACACATGGGAAGAAAAGTTAGAAAGAAGCCTAAGTATAAAAAAAGCTAGGCTGGAATAATCTAAGGCTGTGAAACCAAAGAAAAGGCTAAATTCAGGGCCATAAGAGCACAAGATGGCAAGAGGGTAACAAAAACAGTTCTCCTGAAGACAGGACCAAGGAAACACCAGTAAAGTTAGGAAGGACATGCTGGCTGCTTCTTTGAGAGATTTCAGGTGGATAAACATGGCACCAAGATAGAAAAGGACCCTGTTCTTCCAGAATTTAAAAAGAAGAACTGCACGCATGTGCACGCACGAGCGCGCGCGCACACACACACACACACACACACACACAATAACCTGACCTTTAAAGTCTTAGCTCAGAAAGGCCTATGAGCCACATAAGGATAATAAAGAGCCTAGGAATACCAAGCACACAATACACTTGTATCCAGCTGGATAACTGGACCTGGACTTTTCATTTGACTTCAGGTTATGAAGACAGTGCTCTGAAATTAGGTCCCATCAAAGGAAAGATTAGTTATATATCTACCCAGAGGTACAGCTCTGGGTCTACAGTACACCATGACACTGGATGAAGAAATAAAGCATCATCAAAAACAAGGATTATGCTTTGATGGAAAAAAAGCCACACCTCTACTTTGATTCTCCTTTCTATACCTATTTTATAATATTACAAATTAATCTAAATTAAAATACTTAATTAATATTTAAGCCAAACAAACATTTAAGCCAAAGAGTATTCACCTCACGAGAGGCTTACAAACATATACATTTAACTATAGAGAGGAAGATCCATTAAAGAAGGTAATTAGGAAGGCTATCCTGGCAACTTAACAAAAAAGAAAAATATGCCTTACAAGAGTAAACAAATCTTGAGGAAAAGGCTAATCAAAAGTATAGTGGTTCAAAGACTATCACATTATTTTTTAATAAGATGGGGAAATGATTTCTATTATGATACATTAATAATTTACAAAGCATTTTCATGTATATTATATTCCATACAAAGCTTGAGAGGTAGATTAATATTACCCCCATTTTACAAGGCAAGGAAATAAGTGACTCATTAATTGGCAGAGCCAGGCCCCAACCACATATCCCAGGATCTGTCTTTAACACCTCCATACACTGATATGATATATGGAGCACTGCCCAGGTGTCTGCCCATCATTGAGAGTTCATTTGAAACTTCCTGTCAACATATGTAGCCTCAAAACTTGTGAAGCAGTGCTCTATCTTAAGAACAGATACCATTTCCAAAAAAAAACCATGTTAATTCCTGAGGAACCAAGATATATTAGAGAAGAGTTTACAAATAGAAAATCAAGTAAAACCACATAATCCTAAATTTTGCCTGAAAATATCAATTCAAGACATACATATGTACTCTTTATTTAGCTGTGTTTCATTGAAAAGACCTAGACACACTGACCAACCCAGTAACAATGATTACTCCTTCTATCTAGATCATGGTCCTCAAAATACCATTTCCCACTATAAGAAACCAAAGCTCCAAGGAGAAACAGGTGACCCTGGTTTGGGGGAGGAAAAGTACAGGATAAACCTGGAAGATTTTGTCACAGCAGAAAGCAAAGAAGCCATCAAAGACTGTTGAGATCCTGTCAACTTGAAAAGGCTTCCACGGGCTAAAAAACTGGGAAACATGAGCAAAGGGAATAATTGATAAGCCCCAAAAATATGGTATATTCTTGTGTTGTGAATAATTTTTTAAAGGTGCTCAATAGTCACCTCTGCAGATTCTGGGAAATCAACCTATATTTTTCTGGAAACCAGTAAAAAAGGGGAAGGATGAAGTATTAAATTTGTCTTTGCTCTACAACCTATCTTGCAGGGTAGGCAAATCATTGATGAAAATTTCTCTCTTTATAAAACTATTCTAGCTAATGAATGAAGAAAGAATGGAACAATATTACTATCTTGTGAACCCCCAATGAAATAATAGACCTAAGCAATGATCATCTATGGCCACTAATATCACAGGGGAAAAAAATCTACATTATGCAATTCTTGATGGAGATACATAAAAACAGCTGTGAAATATTACCTCAAAAATACATTTACGTTTCTAGATCTAAATATCAATTAAAATAAATAAGTAGAACAGAAAATCATGTTAACTAACACCATAGAATACAATCAGCAAAATACAGATTCTGGAAAATGAGAGGACAAATGATTCCGTTTCTTCAACAAATAAATCGCAAGATCAAAAAGGAGGGGGAGGAAGACTCATATATACATAAGAATTAAGAGACATGACTCACCTGCAATGCATGGTCCTTGTTTAAATCCTGATTCAAGAAAACTGAATATTCTTTTAAAAAATGACGTTTACAATAGCTAAGATTTGGAGGCAACCTTAAGTATCCATACACAGATAAATGGATAAAGAAAATTGGTGTATATACACAACGGAGTACTATTCAGCCATAAAAATATGAGATCCTGTCATTTGCAACAACATGAATGGAACTGGAGACCATTATGTTAAGTGAAATAAGCCAGGCACAGGAAGACCAACATCATATGTTCTCACTTATTTGTGGGATCTAAAAATCAAAACAATTGAACTCAGGGATATACAGAGTAGAAGGATGGTTACTAGAGGCTTGGAAGGATAATGGGGAGCTAGGGCAGTAGGGAGGTGGGAATGGCGAATAGGTACAAAAAATAGAAAGAATGAATAAGGCCTACTATTTGATAGCAAAGCAGGGTAATTATAGTCAATAATAGCTGTACATTTTAAAAATAACTTAAAGAGTATAATTGTATTGTTTACAACGCAATGGATAAGTGCCTGAAGGGATGCGTACCCCATTCTTCATCATGTGCTTATTTCACATTATACGCCTGTATCAAAACATCTCATGTACCCCATAAATATACATACCTACTATGAACCCACAAACCTTTTAAAAATTAAGTTTAAAAATACATGTTTTTTTGAGACACAGTCTTGCTCTGTTGCCCAGGCTGGAGGGGAGTGGCATGATCTCGGCTCACTGCATCCTCTGCCTCGTGGGTTCAAGTGATTCTCCCAAGTAGCTGGGACTACAGGTGTGCACCACCATGCCTGGCTAAATTTTGTACTTTTAGTAGAAACAGGGTATCACCATGTTGGCCAGACTGGTCAAACTCCTCACCTCAGGTGATCCACCTACCTCGGCCTCCCAAAATGCTGGGATTACAGGTGTGAGCCACTGTGCCCAGCTAAATATTTTAAAAAGTAAAAAAAAAAAGAGGCAATCAGTGAAATTTGAACCTTATCCTACCAATGGGTGATATTAAACTGTTTTTAGATATGAAAATATGATGCTATTTCTAGAAGACTCCTCATCTTTTAGAGATACATACAGACATATTTATGAATGAAATGTGACATCTGAGGTTTGCTTCAAAATAATCCAGGGATGTTGGGGGGTACAGATTTCATATTCATAAAACAAGCAAGGTCAGGAATTGATATTTTTGTAGTAGGGTATATTGGGTACATAGAGGTATGTTTTCCTCTTCTCTATTTTTCTGTATGTTTGAAATTTACCATAATTATAAAATATATCCTCTTTATTAAAAAGTCCTCAAGCTAAGTAGTATAAAGCTTCCTAAAAAAATTCAAAATAGAACTACCTTATGATCTGGCAATCTCACTGCTAGGTATATATCCAATGAAAATGACATGAGTACTTTGGAGAACTATCCAAACTCTCATGTTCACTGCAGCATTATTCACAATAGCCAAAATACAGAATCAGCCTAAGCCTCCATCAGCACATGCATGGATAAAGAAAATATGGAAGGAGGCCAAGACAGCCGATTAGAAGTAGCTGCAGTATGTGGCACTCATGGAGGGGAACAAAAGGTGCGAATAAATACTGAAATATCCAGGAACTTGCATTGATACTGATTAGGGAAACATCTTGACCCATGGAAAATGAAAAGCAGGTAGGGGTGATGACCCACCCAGGAATGACAGAGAGCCAAGGGAACCCCCACACCCAGCCAACAGAAGCAGTGAGTGAACGTGCAACCCTGGGAAACCAGGTTTCTTCCATGGATCTTTGCAACCCTAGGAACAGGAGATCACCTCGTGAGTCCTGGCCACCAGGGCCCTGGGCCCAATGCATAGAGCTCTGTGGAGGCTCCAGGTACTGGCAAAACTGAGGCAACTAGGGTATGGAGCACCCTCTGGCAAACCACAGCAGCCCTACAGAAGAGTGGGCAGACCACTTAAAGAAAAACAAACAAACAACAATTTTAAAAAAATACAAATACCCCATCCAAAGGTCAGCAACCTCAAAGATCAGAGGTAGATAAGCCCACAAAGAAAAGAATCAGCGCAAGAACACTGAAAACTCAAAAAACCAGAGTGCCCCTGTATTAGTATGTTCTCATGCTGCTCTAAAGAACTGCCCGAGACTGCATAATCTATACAGGAAAGAGGTTTAATTGACTGACAATTCCACATGGCTTAGGAGGCCTCAGGAAACTTACAATCATGGCAGAAGGCAAAAGGGGAGCAAGGTGTCTGACATGATGGGAGCAGAAGCAAGAGAGAGTGAGCAGGCAGATGCCACAGACTTTTAAATGACTAGATCTCATGACATTTCATGATTGCTAGGATAGTCACAAGGGGGTGGTGCTAAACCATTAATGAGAAATCTGCCCCCATGATCCAGTCACCTCCCCCCAGGCTCCACCTCCAACAAATTGCTCTGGCTACTATAAATATCTATTTATCCTCCAAACTTAGTAGAAATAAATAAGGCTTCTTTCACTGAGGGCTATCTAAAATGTTACCATTTCATCTCCAAAATGAAAAACTTGAAATTCAACATTCTTAAAGAAATTGCAACCCATAATTTCATATCCAGCCAAACGAAACTTCATAAACAAAGGAGAAATAAGATCCTTTTCAGACAAGCAAATGCTGAGGAAATTCATTACCACCAGATCTGCCTTACATGATTCCTGAAGGAAGCATTAAATATGGAAAGGAAAAACTGTTACCAGCCACTACAAAAAAAACACTGAAGTACACAGACCAATGACACTATGAAGCAACCACATTAAAAAGTCTGCAAAATAACCAGCAGCTAGCATCATGATGATAGGGTAACCATAATAACCTTAAATGTAAATGGACTAAATGCCCCAATTAAAAGACACAGAATGGCAAGCTGGATTAAGAACTAAGACCCGGCTGGGCACAGTGGCTCATGCCTATAATCCCAGCACTTTGGGAGTCTGAGGCAGGCAGATCACGAGGTCAAGAGATCGAGACTATCCTGGACAACATGGTGAAACTCCGTCTCTACTAAAAATACAAAAATTAGCCATTGGTGGTGGCACACGCCTGTAGTCCCAGCTACTTGGGAGGCTGAGGCAGGAGAATCGCTTGAACCTGGGAGGTGGAGGTTGCAGTGAGCTGAGATCACACCACTGCACTCCAGCCTGGTGACAGAGTAAGACTCTGTCTCAAAAAAAAAAAAAAAAAAAGAAAGAAAGAAAGAGCTAAGACCCATTGGTATGATGACTTCGGGGTAAATAATGAAATTCATGCAGGAATCACAAAGTTTTTTGAAACTAATGAGAAAAAGATAGTTGTACCAGAATCTCTGGGATTCAGCTAAAGCAGTGTTAAGAGGGAAATTTGTAGCACTAAAATGCCGACATCAAAAAGCTACAAAGATCTCCAGTTAACAAGCTAACACCACAACTAAAAGAACCAGAGAACCAAGAGCAAACAAACCCCAAAGCTAGCAGAAATAACCAAGATCAGAGCTGAACTAAAGAAGACAGAGACATAACCCTTCAAAAAAAATCAGCAAATCCAGGAGTTGGTTTTTTGAAAAAAATAATAAAATAGACCACTATCTAGACTAATAAAGAAGAGAAGAAGATTCAAATAAACACAATCAGAAATAAGTGGGATATTATCACTGACCCCACAGAAATATAACCAATCATCAGAGAATATTATATTATTACCTCTATACACATAAACTATAAAATGTGAACTTGAAAAGAAAGTCTAAAACATTAATATATTAATGTAAATATGAGCATTAATGAATAGGACACTTCCCATCACAACTCTTTATTGTGCTCCAAAAATTAAATAGAATCCATTTTACCACTAAAAGACAAAAACTGCAACTATACGCTAAAGACATATACATCCAAATACACGTAAAAATTGAGTAAATCTTCAATGTCAAGAATAAATCATTATAAAATAACATCCAATTTTTCAGCAAAACCAAGTATCTAGATGCAAGATGAGATGGATAAATATGTTCAAAACCATAAATCTCCACAAATATTTACAAATATTACCTTTTCATGAAACTGTACCATCCCAAATCACTCATGTGCTTCCAAAATTTTTCAAAGTTCCATAAGCAGACACTTCAAAAGCTTTTTTCAACAATGTTTCACACCCCCTATAAAATCCCTATACCATGCTTACCCTACACACAAACCCCACTACCCTTGCCCTGCCACTTGCATTTATTTACAAGCATATCTGCTAACATTACCCATGGTAAAAAAAAAAAAAAAAAAAAAAAAAAAAAACGGTTTGGATCACACTGAGTATAATACTATCAATATAAAGAATAGAGGGTACTAGATGAGACCTAGTTTGTGTACTTTATATCTATACAAATCATAAGCTCAAGAATTTAAGATCTTGTTTCAAGGCATAGAAAGTAAACAGTGGCAGAATTCCTAATTTCAGGTACAGAGAGGATAGGAGCACATATACTCTAGATTTACGACTTTATTCTCAGGTTTGGAGATATCTTACTTTATGTAATGCTGCATATACACCTCCGTCACTTTTTGGTATATTTGTTAAATATTTCTTGACCAGATCAGAAAAAAAGTCTATAGTATTTGGTATGTAATTTTATAAGAAATATTGGATAAATTAATTTGTCCTTTTTAGAGACACATTTCAATAAGATATTAATAGAATATAATTCAGAATCACTACCATTGGGGCAATGAAACATTATTATGCATAATAATGGCACTGAAATTATAAAGATATGGTGAAATTTAATAAGATACTTCAGGTGAAAATCTTAGCACTATGTCTGGCCCAGCATGGCACTATACAAGAGTTATTGTTGCTGCTGCTACTATGTTTACTACAGCTGCAATACTACAGGAAAAGTCAGTAATTCATGAGAACAAAAGTATGTGCACAAGATACAGAAAGGAGGTAGAGCACTTCATAAACCTACTGATAGATAATTCTGAAGAAATGGAAGCAGTAATCATTGTGGCATGATTGTGCAACTGACGCCTTAACACGGTTTTGAAGATGACTGAATTCATGAGATGCATCCAATCAGAGGCAAGAACACAAGCAAAGGACAGAAAACATGAAAGTTCACACAAATAAAAGCAAATCACTGCAGGAGCATGATATGTAAAAATGTAAAACAGAAAGGAGGGAAGGGTCAAATCTCTAATTTTTGGAAAGCTAATTTTGTTGCTCTTATTTGCAGATTTTCAAAGGATGTCATCTTTCCACTTAAAGTTTTCTATAAGATTTCCAAAATCATTGTATTCTTTTCTTCTTGCTTCTCTTTGAGCAGCTATAAGTTTGATCATCTCTTTTGTTCCCTGTGAAAGCTTTGAACAGTGTCCAACTTCATGAGGTCATTTTGAAGTAAGTTTAGGCAATGGGATGCACATCCTGTTGGAACTGTATACGGATATTTACTGGTTATCTCTTCCAAGCTCTTCCAAATAACATGTATTCACTGACACTACAGTGAAACAAATACCAAACCACCCTTATCATATATATTCTCCAACTGCTATACTCTACAGAATGTTTGCTTTTTTCCTCCTATTAAAGAAATATGATTTTAAAACACAGAATTTCTTCCTTCTCCACACAAATTTGTCCGAGAGGATAAGATATTGTGCTTCACTCATTTCCCATCTACAGATAACACTGCCAATGCACAAACTTTTAAAGAACAATGTTCAAAGGCAATCTCCCACATAATGATCTTAGTAGCCTGAAAATGTATACTGGCAAGGTTTTAGTTATTCATAATGTCACTGTGTTTTCTAATACATTGTTTTTATGTATGTTCAATTTTCCCTAACCTTGAGTGTCAGATGGTCAGAAAATGAAGTTACTGATACGTTTTGAATATAATTGCTTATGTGTCATTGCTATCTGATCACTTAAATGCTTATTAAATCACTTTGCAGGAAAAGAAAATAGGCAGAAAAATTTCAAAACCATTGAAAAGAGCTTTTCCTGTTCATTCCCCTCTATTTAAATTTATGCATTTATACATCAACCTTGTGGTGTTTAAGCAGCTTTAGCAAAAATATCTGTCAATCCTACTTGCCGATACATATTATCACAAACTTCCCTAACAGAACCTGTTCCATAGAACACTGACTTTATTTTTCTAAAGTAAATAAATAAATAATGGGAATTTAGAATTAACACAGACTTTGCAGTGGCGTTTTCTAAGATGATCTTCCTAAAAGTGAAGTGGAATAGAAAGAAACTCATGTAGTCTTCAAAAGGGTGGTTAAAATTAGAGTCCAAAAATTTTGCTCAAGAAACCCAAGTTAAACATATACACAAAGATCTAAATCAGGGGTGTCCAACATTTTGGCTTCCCTGGAAAACACTGGAAGCAGAAGAATTGTCTTGGGCCACATGTAATATACACTAACTACTAACTATCACTAATGAGCTAGAAAAAAAAATCGCAAAAAAAATTACAGTGTTTTAAGAAAGTTTACGAATTTGTGTTAGGACACATTCAAAGGCATCCTGGGCTGCAGGTTGAAAAAGCTTGATCTAGATTATAAAATTTACATATAAATGTCAGAGTTTTCAAAATTGCAGTTAAGAGATAACTCTATAAAAATGACAAAGGAGTACCGTTTTTAATGAAATGCTACTTCACAATCTTAAAGTCTTTTCCTGGGATTAAAAGTCTTGAATTCCAGGTTCCCATCATTAGCACAAATATAGTATATTCATACAAGGAGATAATGCTTATGAACAAAAAAGGGAAAAAAAGCTATCAAGAAACATGACAATATGAATGAATCTCAAAAACATTAACATACAGGCACAAAATAGTGTGTATTGTATGATTCTTTTTATATGAAATTCTAGAACAAGCCAACTTGTTTTTGGGAGATGGAAACTGATTCTGAAGGGTTTATAAGGGAATTTTCTGGAGTGATGCTAATGTTCTATAACTTGATGGCAGTTTGGGTTACTAAGTTGTACACTTTTTTCAAATCTTAGCTAATGTACACATAAGATTTGTACATTCTATTGTTATGAAAATTTTAAATAAAATATAATGAACTGTAACTGACTTGTATGCTAAACATTTGCAATTTACTTTAGAATGCATCAAAATATAAGATGGATTAATAGAGAGAATCTAGGTTGTATTAGTCAGTTTTCACACTGCCATAAAGATACTACCCAAGACTGGGTAATTTATAAAGGAAAGAGGTTTAATTCACTCACAGTTCTGCACGCCTTGGGAGGCCTCAGGAAACTTACAATCATGGCGGAAGGCAAAGAAGCACCAAATGCCTTTTTCACAAGGCAGCCGGAAAGAGAGAAGAAGACCAGTGAAGGAGGAATTGTCAACACTTATAAACCCACCAGATTTCACGAGAACTCACTATCACAAGATCAGCATGGAGGAAACCATCGCTGTGATCCAATCACCTCCCTCCCTTGACAGGTGGGGATTACAGGTCCCTCCCTCAACATGTGGGGACTACAATTCGAGATGAGATTTGGGTGGGGACACAGAGTCAAATCATATCATAGGTGTTGGGCATTTGGGTGTTCTGTGAAATTCTTTTAACTTTGCTTTACTTTTGAAAAAAATCATAGAAATGTTGGGGGAAAATAAATCTCATCTTTCAAAAGTGGCAGTGGGGAAAAGCTAGATAATAAAAACGAACACATCACAAAGCTGACATTATGAAAAGTTCAATTGTATTTATCAAAAGTTTAAAAGAAGAGGATTCAAAGACTCCAAAAATACAGAGGAAAAAAATACATTTACTAGAGATTTTTAGAATTTTCTTTCAGAGTTTCATATTTCTAATAGGTTTGTTTTTACCCAGGCTTTTTTTAATATGTCAAAAAACTTGAAATCATATTTATTGTCTATCTGTATTCAAATAATGTATAATTACGTCTACTTCCTTTAAATTCATGGGTACTCCAAATAGCAATATCAGGCATTTTTGGTGGAAACTTTTGCCACAGTCGTAGCAGTTGAATGTGAAAGCAGTTACACTGCTTCTCAGTAAAATAGGCTCTTAAAAAGAAAAAAAGTAATGAAAAAGGCAAGGAATTCATAGCTGAGTATGTTTAATTTTTGAAATCAGATTCCCTGCCATACTTTGAGGGGAAAAGAGTACCACACAGAAAACTGATTTGCCAAATATGTAATGTGGTGTTGGCTTCCTCTTTAGTTATTTATGAGGGCATTTCAAAAATCTGCCACCCAGACAGTTATCCAAACTCACCCAAATTGTCAATCTATGGGAATTACTTCTTCTTTTTTTTTTTTTTTTTTTTTTTTTTTGAGACGGAGTCTCGCTCTGTCGCCCAGGCTGGAGTGCAGTGGCGCAATCTCGGCTCACTGCAAGCTCCGACTCCCGGGTTCACGCCATTCTCCTGCCTCAGCCTCCCGAGTAGCTGGGACTACAGGCGCCCGCCACTGCGCCCGGCTAATTTTTTTTTTTTCTATTTTTAGTAGAGACGAGGTTTCACCATGGTCTCGATCTCCTGACCTTGTGATCCGCCCGCCTTGGCCTCCCAAAGTGCTGGGATTACAGGCGTGAGCCACCGCGCCCGGCCGGGAATTACTTCTTCTAATTGTTCACCTACCAAATTTTAAGTACTCCTATAAAAATAAAGTCAAAAATTAATACTTTAAATTTTCCAAAAAATGGCTGACAAGTCTTTATGCCAGAAATAGTAAAGCTACCACTTATCTCACATACAGAAAACTAGGATTTCCCACTCCTGGTAATTCAAAATAATATACCTATACATCTAAGTGAACCAATCTCAAATTTTGTAATTTTAAGCATAGTCTCTGCAACACTAAAAACGTATAGAAAAGGATGGTAATACAGCTGTGATACATCAGTAAATCATCACCTATTTCTTCCAAAAAGGAATGAATTTTCATTATAGTACATGTGGAAGAAATATTATGAAATGAGCATTTCATAGATTTTAAAAAGCTAAAAATCTATAAATAACCTAAATAACCTGTTCAAAAACAAAGGTTAGATCAGTCTTCTTGCAAATGTCATTTCAAAGCATGTGTTATAAATATACCTAGAGCTAATAGCGATGTATTGCTTTAATTAGAGAGAAGAATTTAATTACTTGGAACGAACAAAGTTGAGGCAGGAGAGAGATCTGAAATCAGCTGGGTACCAATGTCAAGTATTTTATTTAATTTCTTTATTGCCAATGCTTCAAGAGACGTAGTGTACAAAGTCAACAACAATCCCTTATCCTGGCAGGGATCAGTTGTGGTTTTCCACTAAATCGCAAGAGTGGGCCGGGCGCGGTGGCTCAAGCCTGTAATCCCAGCACTTTGGGAGGCCGAGACGGGCGGATCACGAGGTCATGAGATCGAGACCATCCTGGCTAACACAGTGAAACCCCGTCTCTACTAAAAAAAATACAAAAAACTAGCCGGGCGAGGTGGCGGGCGCCTGTAGTCCCAGCTACTCGGGAGGCTGAGGCAGGAGAATGGCGTGAACCCAGGAGGCGGAGCTTGCAGTGAGCTGAGATCGGGCCACTGCACTCCACCCTGGGCGACAGAGCGAGACTCCGTCTCAAAAAAAAAAAACCAAAAACAAACAAACAAACAAAAAAAAATCGCAAGAGTGATGCACTCTACATGAATGGTGGATGGCCCTCTCAGCTGCATTCTAAAGGAGCATGTTCCTTGCCCTCCTTGGTTAGTTGCTGTCATGGAGAACTGATGCCCGAGCTTCAGCAGATGGCACTCTTTCCTCTACCCATGAATCTCTGACAGAGCAGAGGGCATGCAGACATGGCACCACTGAATATTTTTATTTTTGAATCCAGAATTGTCCTGGCTAAAAGATTCATCTCTATTTTAAACAAATAAAAATGAGGATGAAAAGACAAGCTACAGAGAAAAAATATTTCCAACTGTATATCTTACAAAGGACTCATCTAGAATATAAAAATACCTCTCAAAATGTAACCGTAGAAAACAAAATCAAATTGAAAATTGGTGAAAGACATGAAGAAAGATTTCGCTGAAGGCAAATCAGTACATGAGAAAAGGTTCAACATCACTAGCCATTAAGGAAATGTAAAACCCACAATGAGATATCACTACACATTTATTAGAATGGCTGAAGAATTAAATAGTGACAATATCAAATGCTGATGAGGACAGAGAAACACTGGGTCTCTTATACATTACTGGTGGAAGTAGAAGGTAATACAGCTACTCTGGAAAATCGTTTGACAGTTTACCAAATAACTAAAGATACACTTAACATATGGCCCAGAGATCACATCCCTGGGTCTTTATCTCAGAGAAATGAAAATTCTGTCCTTTGTCCACACAAAACCTATCCATGGTTGTTCATAACAGCTTTATTTACGATAACCAAAAACTGGAAACAGGCAGAATGTCCATGATAGGTGAATGGTTAAACAAACTAGAGTATATCCACACCATGGAATACTACTCAACAACTGACTATTGTGAAAAATGCTGCAATGAATATGGAAATGCAAATACCTTTTCAAAATTCTGATTTAAATTCTTTTGTATAGGTACCCAGAAGTATGATTTGCTGCATTATATATTTCTATTTTTTCATTTTTTGAGGAGTTTTCACTGTTTTGCACAGTAGCCTACACCATTTTACATTCCAACCAACAGTGTACAAAGGTTCCAATTTTTCCACATCGCTGCCAACATCTATCTTTTGTTTTCTTGGTGTGAGATGATATCTCATTGGGGTTTTTATGTTAAACATCTTTTCATATACCTGTTGGCCATATTTGTAGGTCCTTTTTTGGAGAAATATCTATTCAAGTCCTTTGACCACTTTTTAAATCAGATTGCTTGGGATTTTTTTTTTTTCAATTGAGTTATAGAATTTGCTTACATATTTTGGATATAACCTATTATCCCATTCCCCAGGTTGCCTTTTCACTCTAAATGATGGACATTTCACTCAAAATGTCCACCAACAGATGAATGGATAAAGACATGTAGTGTATACATACAATGGAATATTATGCAGCCTCTAAAAAGAAAGTCCTGCCATGTGCAATGACATGGACACAACTGTAGACATTATGCTATGCAAAATTAGCCAGTTACAAGAGGACAAATGCTGCAAGATTCTACTTACACAAGGTACAAAAAGTACTCAAACACATAGAAGCACAGAGTATAATGGTGGCTGTTAGTTGGGCATAGGCAGAAATAAGCAGTTGCTATTCAATGGGTATAAAGTCTTCATTTATGCAAGATAATTAAGCTCTAGAGACCTGCTGTGGAACATTATGCCAATAGTTAATACTGGTGTATTATATACTTAAAATGTGTTTAAAAGTGTGTTAAGAGGACAGATCTCATGTTACATGTTCTTACCACAGTAAAGCAAAAGGGCAAGAATTATTGAGACATGCAACAACTTGGATATAACTCAATGGCATTATGCCAATTGGAAAAAAAAAAGTCATTCTCAAAAGATCATGGACTGCATAACTTCAGTTACACAACACACTTTAATTGACAAAATTATAGAGATACAGAAAAGATTATTGATTGCAAGGAAAAAGGGATGGCGGAAGGTGCTGGGTGTGGATGTGACTACAAAGGAGTGGTATGGGGGAGGTTTTTGTGATAGTAGAATATGCTAGAATAGTTCTTTATCTTGATTGCAATGGTGACATTAATCTGTATAGGTAACAACATCGAGCTATACTCACATTTTATACAGATGCCAATATTCTGGTTTTCATGTTGGTTTTGATATTGTCCTATGGTTATTTAACACTCAACCAGTGAAAGAAACTGGGTGAATAGTATGTGGGACCTCCCTGTGGTATCTTTGAAAGTTTCTGTGAATCTATAATTATTTCAAAACAAGGTGTTTTAAAAAATAAAAATTGCTGGCTAAGGATACAGCCAAAAACTACTATTATACAAAAAGAATGTTCACTAATCTTTATTCTAGTAATTCAGAATTCAAGATCCAATTTATAGTCTGCCATCTCTGACAAAGCATTGCCGAAGCAAATGAAAGGAGCATATATCATAATGGGAACATATCAAACATACTTAGAAATATCTGTATTCACTTACTTTAGCAGAATTTATGCATATTTTAATATGAAGCTACAGATTTTCTATCTACCAACTCATTATACACTAAAGAAGCTCTAGCACTAGCTCAAACATTTACTGATAACATACTATATGCAACAGAATTTGTTGAATATAAGGATGAAGCCTAGAATGGTGTAAAAGGTTAAAGAGTTGGAAGATCTGAATTCATAGCTGGCCCGGTCAATTACTATACCATCTTAGACATGTTACTTACCCTCTTATGACTATTTTATCATCCATAAAAATAATAATAGCAATGTAATAAATATAATATGCATCATAAATACTGCTATATATTAGTATATAAATATAATTCTATAAAGATTACAAAATGAATTAATACTAGAGTCTAATACTCTAATATTCCAAAGAATACACATCCACAGATGTCCTGCATTGGGTTAGAAGTTTTGCCGTCCTAACCCCAGCCTTTTGACAGTTAATACCTTCCTATAGTCTAATACTCCAATTAATATAGTTAATGTGACATGTTTAACCTAAAAGCCAGTAACATACAAAGGCTCAAAAACGTGAGCTCTGTTTAATCTCAAAGAGCTTCTGATTCATCGAGGAAATGAGTTGTATGTAATTGTCTGTGCATTTAATAAGCTATATCTCCTCAACAGCAAATGCCATACAGGGACAATGAGGGTGTCGTGGGAGTTGGGAGAAGAGGGCTCACTTTGGCACAACAGAATGATGTTGGGCTTTGTGGAAGAAGCAGGTCTTAAGTGTCCCTCCAAGGAGATACAGGATTTCAACCAACAGAAATGCCAGTCGGGTATTTGAAGGTAGTGAGTATCACACACATCATCCTGGAAAGACAGCACAATGAGAGGTATGCTCAAGTTATCCTGTCTATCTAAATAGAAAGGTAGAACCTAAACTGAAGGGTTCCCGCACAAAGTCCCAAACTGGGCTGTCACTATTTCCATTTCCCTTACAAACTGTCACTGTACATGTGGAGCCGTAGTGTACTCTTTACCCTCTGCCCCTCACCCCCTTGAAAGAAAGAAATGCTAGACCTATGTCAGAGTTGAAATAACCAGCTCTCCTTGATAAAGTAGCAAGAGATGAACTAAGTGAGATTAGAACGATAATTGTACAAACCGATACCTTCAAACAGGAAAGTAATTGAGAGCCACCAGGAGAACATGAGACATATCTTAACATGGCAAAATCTTCCTGATCTCTGTTTACAAGTTGTATCCACCCAAATAAATTAAATAATGGCTAATTTAGATAGACTGTTGAATAATTTTCTCTCTTCTCCCTGACTCAAAGACAGACTTAGTTTAAGATAATAGGGAGAGACCACAGAAAGCTATTTAGGAAAAACTAGATAAAAGGTTTCTAGAAACGTTTTGCCAAGTTCAGAATAAAGCTACAAAGTTAAATATACTTCTTCATTTATAAGAAATTTCCAAAACAAATCAATATTATAGATTAAAAAAGGAGAAAAGTCAGACTGATAAATTAGAATACTTTACTCAACTTCTCCATTCCCAAGATATGTTAAGCACAGTCAAAATTAATTCAAGAAGATTACAAATTGGCTACTTGGGATAGCATTATTTAGTAGAAATATTATGTCTAAGCTAAGCTTCTAGAACTTACTAAAGCACAGTGTTCAAGAGGTTTTAAAGGGTAGATAGGAGCAAATACACAAATAAAACAGTAAAAAAACTACTCAGTGTCCCGTTTAATGCAAAAGGAAAAAAAGAATAAACATCCACAGATGTCCTGCATTGGGTTAGAAGTTTCGTCATCCTAACCCCAGCCTTTTGACAGTTAATACCTTCCTACAGCTTTGCATTTTTTTAGCTACTGTTTGAATTACCCATGAGATGCAACATTCTTTTAATCTTTTGTAATCCATTACTAAGATGTTTATTGAATATCTACTGTGTGCTACTGAAGTTGGAATTCCTTTCAAGCCCTCAAGAAAAACCCCACAGAGGTACATATAAGCTTGGCATTCCTCTTATTTTGATGTTCAGGACACTAGCGTATTCTTTACATTACAGTGAAACACAGGTACTCACATTTCTAAATAATTAAAACTGTGCTGTATTTGTAACTTGCTATAAGTGTAGATCAAAGTCTCTCAGCATAGGGAAAGGGCACTCAGAATAACTGATGCAACTTCAAACTCCTCTCTTCCTTGCCCCATTTCCCTAGCACTCTCAGATCATCAAAACAAAGATTTCTTGCCACAGCCAGCCACCACTATTGGTGAAAGTATGTACTTCCCATCAAGCCATCTGGGCTCTAACTTGCCTACACAGCTAACCTACAGTACAGGACTACGTATACAGTTAATGCCCTCTATACATGCTTTTTATTGTTAACCTACACAAGTGGCCCGTGAGTTCTGACTTGACTTTAACACCTTCTCATTTCTTCCTCAGCAGTAGGCATTATTTCAGCATACCACCTCTGGTAGATAACAGCCCTGTTCATAGGTAGTCCAGTTCTTCCTCCCAGGACATGACAACATCACACCTCCCTGTCCCCTCTGATGTTAAAGTATAGTGCTGTGACTTACTTTGGCCAATGCATCATGAATGGAGATGAGGTCTGCCACTTCTGGGCTGTGGTCTTTAAGAGAGGTGCATGGGCCGGGTGATGTGGCTCATACCTGTAACCTCAGCACTTTGGGAGGCTGAGGCAGGTGGATCATCTGAGGTCATGAGTTCAAGACCAGCCTGGGCAACATGGTGAAACCCCCATGTATACTAAAAACAAAAAATATTAGCCGGGCATGGTGGCACACAACTGTAATCCCAGCTACTCGGGAGGCTGAGGCAGGAGAATTGCTTGAACCCAGGAGGTTGAGGGTGCAGTAAGCTGAGATCGCACCATTGCACTCCAGCCTGGGTGACAGACCAAGACTCTATCTCAAAAAAAAAAAAAAAAGAGAGAGAGAGGTGCATGAGTCAACAAATATTCTCCCTGCCTCAGGGTTTGGAAAGGCTATGTGGAGATGGAACTTTTTCAGCCTGGGTGCCTGAGTGGCCACAATAAGTGAAGCACCCTTCCCACTCACACAGAGTACCCAGTGTGCCCAAGAAGTACACCTGCTTGTGTTAAGCCATTATTGTCAGAAAGTAAGTTGGACTATCCTGATACTCTCCTTCTCTTATTTCTAAACAATTACCCTCTGTTGGCATTCTTCTTTCTGCTACAAGTCTGAAGTTTTATCTTTGTCTTCTAACTCTTTGCTAGGTTTTGTATTAAAAGAGTTGCTCCTTAACAGAATTGTTAACTAGGTAGATAACTTTTTTTTTCTTCCACAAGTAGTTTGCCACTCAGGGTCAATGGTTCTAACTCCCACTTTCTTATGACTCTAAACCAAAATTTCATAGCTGGCTGTTTTTAAGCTATTTGTTCAGAGAGATTGAGGGGGATGGTGGCGAGGGGGAGGTCAAATAAACGGGTATAAATAGGGGTGGGCAAGGGGGAGGGTTGGAGAAGAAGGTGTACCCATTTTAAGGGTCCAAAGAACTTGCAGAAGCTAAAAGGGTTCTGGAAGGCTCATTCATGCCAGTAAGCATTCTTCCACAGTAAAGTTATATTAGAAGCCTTTAAAAATGAAAATAAAGTTCAATCAACCATGCAGATAGGCTTTTGCAGATATGTCCAGGGGCAAATCTGGCACGGGGCCCAAATGAAATCAGAGCTCACTGATTCCTTCTGGTTTTCTCTTTTCACTCATGAGAATTTGTAAGGAATTACCAAATGGACATATTTCTAACAATGTTTATAGACTTTTAGCTACAACAGGAGAGAAATAAGGAGAAAACAGAAAATGAAGACTGGGATGAAAAGGCAGGAATCACACCAATGAGTAAAGAAAGGCAGGGCTTGTACAATAGTCCTTGATCATGTAAGTGTGAAAAATGTGGAGATTCCACTTGGAATGTGGAGTTGAACAAACAAACAAAAAAAAGCCACCTTTACCAAGAATGAGATGTGGAAGTCTGGATGTTCTGTTACGTGCCAAATGAAGAGGTGAGTACACAAATTTTAAGTAAAATACATGACTCAAATGTAAAAATTAGAGGCAAAACAGCCTCCACAGGCTTCAGTCCTAAAGACTTTATTACATTTCACTGCGTGCCCTCTCCCTAGTCACTAGAGTACGGAAAACAGCAGATGCTTAATAAATGTTTAATTAAGCTAGTGGTTTAAAGGTTTTACTTCAGATATAGCGTGACCTAATGAAATGCCTTTGATTGCTCTATGATTTTCAGTTTCAGATCTGTTCCGATGGTACTCAGAAACAGGTAAACTCTCTTGAAACCCAAATGAATAAATTACCACTAAAATATGATAAGACTTACTGTTGGTAGCATCAGTGAAAAGCTTAGATTGGCTTAGCAAACCTCACACTTTCTCCATGGAAAAAGGAGACATCTTCCCTAAGTAAAAACAAGAGTGGGCCTACAATATAAATTCACCTTTAATACTCCTAATGTATCTCAGGAAAAAAAAAAAATCATCAATTGATAAATATAATAGTACGCAAAGCTAATTGTCACAGAAAACCCCTGTATTAAATTAACCTAATGGAAAATCAAAGTATATTATCTTTGCACCCTAATTTTAAAAGCATACCAAATTGCACACCCACAAGCAATCTTTCAGTTACAGTTACCTCCACAGGACAGGACTGCTTAAGGAATATTACTGGTTACACAAGGTATTTAGCAAAATGGCATGCAACCCACAGACGGAGGGGATTTTTGAAGCGTTATCATCGAAGCAGAGAGCAGAATGGTTGCCACCATGAGATAAGGGGAAGGGGAAATGAAGTATTGGTCAAAGGCTATGAAGTTCTAGTAATGCAGGATTAATACATCCTATAGATCTACTGCACAGCATAGTACCTACAGTTAACAACAGTATATCATATAATTTAAAATCTGCTATGTAGGTGGATCTTATGTTAAGTGTTCTTATCACACACACAGAAAAATAAAGAAGGTGGAAGGAACTTTTGAAGGTGATGGGTGTATTTATAGCAGTGACTGTGGTGATGGTTTGGCGATGTATACTTATCTCCAAACACATCAAGTTGCACACATTAAATTCATACAACTTTTTATACACCAGTCATACCTCAATAAAGTGGTTTAAACAAGCTAACCCCTGTATCTAATGAGAAAGACCTTGAGAAGTTAAAATAGTAGGTCTTCCATGGTGTTTTTCCTTGTTAGGTGGTAGTTAAGTCTCAGATTTAGCGACCTCCATGTAGGCTTTCTCATCTTAGGATCTCGAAATTGGGCCGGGCACAGTGGCTCACACCTGTAATCGCAGCACTTTAGGAGGATGAGGCGGGCGGATCACAAGGTCAGGAGATCAAGACCATCCTGGCTAACACGGTAAAACCCCGTCTCTACTAAAAATACAGGTGGCGAGCACCTGTAGTCCCAGCTACTCGGGAGGCCGAGGCAGGAGAATGGTGTGAATCCAGCAGGCAGAGCTTGCAGTGAGCTGAGATCGTGCCACTGCACTCCAGCCTGGGCGACAGAGCAAGACTCCATCTCAAAAAAAAAGAAAAGAAAAGAAAAGAACCTCAAAATTTGAACATTTCTGTAAGGTAGTGTATTCAGTGTGATGGGCTTTTATTGTTTGGGAAAGCAATTTAAGGACTTCAAGGAAATATCAGTTTTTGGAGGTAACCAGATTGCTTGTGTAGGGCATGCCTGATGTGGTAATAAGATTGATTCACATGGTCTTAGAAATGGACACCCAGAAGTCATATTCTGATGGGAGCTTACAGTTAATGTGATAATAAAGCAACCTCTACAATCAAGGATTGTGGCTTATTCTTCCTTACCAGTGAGTCAACTTAGAGTGCCTTGGTTCCTTAAAAAAACCTGCTCTTTTGCTCTTATTTTTGTCATGTCACTCATGCTGCTGCAAAGCATAGTATATGTATACAAGACTGTTTGATACTAGTGACAACTAGCGACATACTTGAGATATGCTCAAGACATTCTGTACTTTTACAAAAGAAGAAATGAGTGAACTAGGAAAGAACAGCTCTGTATTCTGTCACTAGTAGCCCATGATGAATGCCTGCTAATTAATTATCCTGCAACCATCTCTCAGCTTTCACAGAGAGCTTGAAGACATGAGCTCAGCAGTGGTCATGCAGCGAGGTTACTGGATGCCACACATTTAGAATGTGAAGTGATGTCCAGAAGTTGACCTTCTTCATTCTCAGCATTGCAACCTTGCTGAACAGCCACAAACCCGATATCCAGCCCTCCAGCACAACGGACTAAAAAGAGGTGAAGATGAAGGTTTCTCTCAAAGCAAAAAGAGCACAGTCAGACAGAAAATCAAGTGATTTAGGGTAGAGACTAAATAACAAAATACTGAGCAAAAGAAACCAATATGCTAATGTAAAGACAGCTGGAAGAAGAGAAAACAAAAAGAATCATTTATTCAGGAAAATATTTATTGTGTAACTACCAAATGAACAAAATAAGATAGAAAAAAATCGTAAGGAAAATAAGGAAGGAAAAATAGACTCCTAAGTGCGTTAAGCCAAGTGTAGGAATTAAACATACAAATATGAAGACTGCCAAACAAGATATTCCTAGACGAAACTAGAGAGGTTCAGTCCCACTTTCCCTTTCTTCTTCTGCTATTTATTTCATAAGTCCTTTCTCGTGTCAAAAGAGTCTAGCAACTCTGGCTGCCTTAATTGCAAAAAATACACTAATAAATAAGTCACATTAGGAAATTAGAAACTTAATATTTTACTCCTAAGCATTATTATTGTAAAAAAGGTTGTTATAAATGACTTTTTAATGCAAAGAAATGTTTTTAAGAGATAAGAGTTCCCAACCCAAACTTTCAGGTGACATTGTCACTGTTGCAGTTGTGGGCAGGTCCACTAAGAATGCGAGCACAGTGTTCCAAGAAGTCTGAACAGCAATGTATCCATATTAATTCATTGACCTAAATCGTCACTACAACCCAACAAAATATCATTTTATACATGTAGAAGCTGAGACTCAAATTACTTGTCAGAGGTCTCTCCAGTGGTACATGGCAGATATGGGTTTCCAATTCAGGCCTTTGTGATCCAAGGGTCTGTGCCCTTTCCACTGCACACACTCCACGCCACAGCACTCATCAGGGCACACTGCTCCCTCTTTACACTAGTTTGTGATCCTGGGTGAAAATTCTAGGACATAAACATGGCCCAGTAAGAAGAGCTGCAGTTCAGATAAGAAACGTTTTTGCAAAAAGATACAATAAACAAGAAAACGTTCTCTCCACTGTCCATGGGCATTGGAAGAAATAACTTTGGAGAAAGTACAATTACATGGTTAAAAATGTTGGAAACAGAAATTGTTCTGCCATAAAGACATATGCACATGTATGTTCATCATAGCTCTATTCACAATCGCAGAGACATGGAATCAACCTAGAGGCCTATCAACAGTGGACTGGCTAAAGGAAATGTGGTACATATACATCATGGAATACTATGCAGCCACAAAAAGAATGAGATCATGCCCTTTGCAACAACATGAATGGAGCTGGAGGCTATTATCCTAAGCAACTAAATACAGGAACAGAAAACCAAATACTGCATTCTCTCACTTATAAGTGGAAGCTGAACATTGAGTACACATGGACACAAAGAAGGGAACAGACATCAGGGCCTACTTGAGAGTGGAGAGTGGGAGTTACCTCTTGAGTGTTACACTGGTTAGTTGGGTGACAAAATTATCTGTACACCAAACCCCTGCAACATGCAATTTACCCATGTAATAAACTTGCACATGTACCCCTTTAACCTAAACTAAAAGTTGGAAAGTTTAAAAAAGAAAAAACAATGTTGGAAAGCATTCCACATACTTGTGCATTTATGTTAGTTGCCTTGCCTTAGCTTATGTGGATATGCAAATTAGGTCTGTCCCTCTCCCCAGAAAGACCTAGTCTATGCCCTGGAAGGCTGATTTTTACCTGGGAAAGCATCAGAAAAAAGATGGCATTTCAACTCTGTCTAGAGGAAAGAATTGTCAGGCAAAGAAAAGGGTCATAGTCACTTCTGTGATTTAAGTTCATCTACAGTCACAGGCTAAAGGAGGCTTGAAAGAATCAAGGTGAGATTAAAGCATCATCAGGATAGACCAGCTGGTTTCCACACAAGACTTGAGGTTGTACCATTTACCTGTATAAATCTACCCCAGACTTAATGTAACCCCTAAGTCTGCAAGCTTTCCAGAAGGAAGAATAATAACACAACAGCTTTCCAAAAGAGGAACCCTGGGAATGGAGATGGAACAGTTGGAACATTTGAGAAATCTGAAAGGCTATGGAAAAACTTTGGCATGAGTTTTTTTAAGGGAGAAATTTTATAAAAGGTTTGGAAACAAGTATATAAAGTACAAACAAAAATAGTTTGGAGAGAGATAATGAAGTTTAAGGGAAGAAAGAACTTAACACATACTGCACACAGACATATTGGCCAAATCTAATATAATGTTAGCATTATGCTAAAATGGCATGTTCCTGTCACTTTCAGTTCAGGCCTCACAACTCAGTCCAAAGAGATACACACCACTACATGCAGTACTTCTCATTCACCGAGTAATATTCCATTGTCTGGAGGTACCATCATTTATTTAACCTCTCACCTACTGAGGAACACCTTGCTTGCTTCTAAGTTTTGCCCATTATGAGTAAAGCTGCTATAAATATACATGTGCAGATTTCTGTGTGAACACAAGTTTTCATCTCCTTTGAGTAAATATCAAGGAGCACAATTGCTGGATCATACAGTAAGGGTATATTTAGCTTCTTAAGAAACTGCCAAACTGTCTTCCAAAGTGGCTGTACCATTTTGCATTCCCACCAGTAATGAACGAGTTCCTCATGCTCCACATTCTCAGTAGCATTTGGGGTTGTCAGTGTCCTGGGTCTTGGCCACTCTAATAGATGTGCAGTAGTAACTCATTGTTGTTTTAATTTGCATTCCCCTGATGACATATCATGTGGAGCATTTTTTCATGTGCTTATTTACCGTCTGTACATCTTTGTTGATGTGTCTGTTCAGATCTTTTGCCCATTTCTTAATTGGGTTTTTCATTTTCTTATTGGAAAGTTAGAAAAATTCTTTGTATATTTTAGGCAACAGTCTTTTATCAGATGTCTTTTGCAAACATGTTCTTCCAGTCTTTGGCTTATCATCTCATTCTCTTCACCGTGTCTTTCACAAAACAGAAATTTTTAATTTGAAGGAAGTCCGGGTAACCAATTATTTCTTTAATGTACTGTGCCTTTGGTGTTGTACCTAAAACGTCATTGCCATACCCAAGGTCATCTAGGTTTTCTCTTATTTTCTAAGAGTTTTATAGTTGTGCATGTTACGTTTAGATCTATCCATTTTAAGCTTTGTCAATACTTGTAGTTTAAAAAGCTGACTTCGAGATCTTGATAAGGCAGTAAAACTTATTTTATTAAATCTCAACTTTTGATTACATGTCTTTTCAATATTCTATGTGACAAAATGAAGTGTACCTATAAAGCACTTCTGCTGCATTCCAAAGTATGAGAGTTATCTTCAGGGAAAAAAAAAAAATGCATGCAGTATTTTCACTGTCAAACTGAACCAGTGGTTTTTTTCATGGAACAGCATTTTCACTTCAAACACTGACTGACAGAGAAACCATGGTTATTCAGACTTGGGTATTTGGCAGACGCTGTCTAAAAAGTAAACACAGTAAGCCTGTCGCTACAAGTATAACAACTGACAGTGCTTATTGCCAATGTAAAATTCAAACTTTCAAGCACAAGTTGGGGTTTGGATAAACTATACATCACAGTGAGCTTCACAGTTTCCCAGTCATAAAGATTTTTCTGATGAGACTGATGGTGATAAGCAAGTGATATTTTAATACTGTATAATAAAATGTGTCAACATTTGGAAGATTAGCATAAATCAGTCAATCAATATTTTTCAAATGACCAATGTGTGTTATAACAAGTTACAAACCCATGCATGTATAAAAGAGGCATTCAAAGGACAAGATAGAAAAATGGATTTTAATGTGACAGAATAGGAAAAGTACACTGATATGATTTTAGATTCTGCATTGCAACTAACCTTTAAGAAACCACCACTTGCTGAGTTTTGGTGTAGTATCAAAGGAGAACATCCAGAATTATCTGAAAAGACTACTAAAATATTCCTCCCTTTTCCAGCTACCTACTTGTGAGCGCCAGAATTTCTTTCTATACTTAAAGCAAAATAACATAATACAAAAGATTGAATGCTAAGGCAGATATGAAGATCTGGCTATCTTCTATATTAAGACATACATTAAGAAGATCTGCAAAAATGTAAAACACCACTCTTAACAAATTTTGTCTTGGAAATACATTTACCTCACAAAAAAGTGAGTAATTTGTGTGTATTAGGCCATTCCTGCATTGCTCTAAAGAAATACCTGAGATAGGGTAATTTATAAAGAAAGAGTTTTAATTGGCTTGTGATTCTGCAGGATATACAGGAAGCATAACACAGGTTCTGCTTCAGGGAAAACCTCAGGAAGCTTCCAATCATGGCAGAAGGAGAAAGGGGAGGAGGTATCTCACATGGAGGGAACAGGAGCAAGAGAGAGAGAAGGAAGAAGTACCACACATTTTTAAACAACCAGATCTGGTGAGAACTATCACCAGGACAGCATCAAGAGGATGGTACTAAACCACTCACGAGAAACTGCCCCCATGATTTAATATCTCCCAATAGGCCCCACCTCCAACAATGGGGATTACAATTCAACATAAAATTTGGGTGAGGACACAGACCTAGACCATATCACTGTGTTAACATGAAGTGAGTTTTTGCATTATTTTAAAATGAGGTGACTATTTTTGTAATATCTCAGTTTTAGTTTCCAATACAGTAAATATTAGTAGATATAACTCACATAAACAGAAGCTCCATAGCTGGGGTGTTCATATGGTGGTGACTAGTCACATACGGCCCCTGAATCCTTGAAATATGATTAGTCTGAATTGAGATATGCTCTAAGTATAAAATATATATTGGATTTCAAAGACTTAGTATAAAAAAAGAATGTAATGTTGCTCAATTTTTATATTAATTACATGTTAAAAATATTTTGGATTTATGGGGAAATATCAGCTTTACCTTTTTAAACTTATTGTAGCTACTAGAAACTTAAATTGCATATGTAGCTTATATTTTTGATTTGCATTATATTTCTATTGGACAGCACTAGTCTATAAAGTCCTCAATTTTTCAGTGTGTAAAAAGGTCATGAGACTAATGGTTAAGGAACTGCTGCTCTGTAGAGATATGAATCCGTTTTTAAAAATCCAAACCTATAAATCTATAAATATTGACATTTAAGGGGCCCAACAAGACACAGAATTACCTTACAGGGAAAAGCACCACCAATCATGAAGGATAGACTAGAGACTCACTCAAGTATGAACAGTGTAAGCTTCACCCAGCATTTGTGGGAACCCTGTACCATGAAAGCCAGAGGAGACTAACATAAATAAAAAGAAAAAATAGCCCTATGGAAAGACCAATTAAGGCAAACAGCAGAAGAAAATTTCAAAAAGACTTTTACACCCTCAGAGAAATGAAAAAATATTGCACCCATACAATAGGTATGCTTAAAAGGAATAAAAAACAATTCATAAAGCAAAAAGCGCTCTTAAAAATAAAAATTTTGATGGCAAAATTTAAAATCAATAGAAAGTTAAGATAAACCTTAGAAAACCTTACAAAGAATAGAACAAAAAAAACAAAGAAAGGGAAAATAGGTGGCCAAAAAAAAAAAAAAGAACATTAGAAGAGTGCTCCAGAAGGTGCAAAACGCAGTAACAGAACCAGAAAGAGAACTGAAAAACTGTGTGTCTTGAGAATAGGCGAAGGATAAAGAAATAATGCTTCCCAAAACTGAAAATCTACAGACTGAAAGGCTCTAATAAATGCTCAAAGTGCACAGTACAATACATGGTTTAAAAACCCACACACATCATGAAATTTCAAAGAACTGGAGGGGGAAAATGCAGAGGCTTGGAGGTACGAGGCAGGTAAAAGGTGGCCTTCTCAACAATAATACTGAAAACTGAAAATAATAGCATACTGCCTTCAAAATTCTGAAAGAGAATGACTTCAACCTAGAATTTCAAACCTTTGTAATAAAGTGTGAGTAAAGAATAGACATTTTCAGACATAAATGCCAAAAAAAAAATATACCTCCTGAGAATCCTTTCCCAGAAATTGACCAGACATGTCTGAAATATATTTAAAGGAATATCACTAAACAAACAAAATGAAACCATTATAAAACCAGGGAAACAGAAAAAAAATACGTACAAGTATACTGTGTGACTCAGCTTTCAACAATATTTTATCATCATACTAATATAAAAACTGAAACTGATCTCACCAAAATTTTTAATTAATGAAGCAGGATGCATAGGAAGAGAGAATGAGGGATGTGAACTGGGAGGAAAGAATAAAAAAGAACTAAACTATTATTTATGATAGATTACCTGAAAAGGTCTTAATATTAAAAATCGAGAAATATTCACTCAAGCATATCACTGATAAATGAGAAGAAACACAAGTTGAAAGTGGTTGCTTCCAAAGAGTAGGGAGGGGTGAGTGGGGCATGGCACTGCTGATCTTTGTTCAAAACCTTGTAATAATGCAGTTTTAAATGTCTTACTTCAATGAGTTTAAAATAAATTTAAAATATTTAAAACATCAAATAACAATAAGAGGAATACATATTTAACTACATAAATACATATTTACAAAATACAGATACACACGCGGACAATTGCAAAGAAAATTAGAAGTTATAAATTTTTTTTGACAAAGCAAACCAATCTGTGAAAAGCTAAGAAGATCAAATAAACATATTTGTAAATTTTGAGAATTTCACATCCAATTTTTGTTTTAAACTAAACATCACTGGGAAGAAAAGACAGTCACCTATCTAATGTTTCACCAGGGATCACAAACTAGGCACCCTCAGGCTGCTATAGTCCACCTATAGGCCTATACTCCTTGGGCTATATGGTTTGTTGTTGTTCCTGTTGCTTAAAAATCAGGGCAAACTGCTAAAGAACCAGGTTGCCATCTTATCTTGTAAAAGCAAAAGTCTGGCCACAGGTGGCCTGCATTCTACAATGAGGCAACAACCAGCTACTGCTGAGCTGGGACATCCCAATGTCTCTACAACATTTAGTATCTAACCTCTCACTACCAAATAGTGTGTATTTCTCTGCACATACTCCTATGAATAAGAAATGGAAGACAGGTCAAGATCTCATATTTCAAGAATAATCAATATGACATCTGTGTAGAAATGAAGGAAATTCTCACTGTCTAAAATGCAACAGATGCTTATTTCACCAGTTACTTGTCTGACTCCTGGTTTAAAAGTCAATAGGCTTTGAACAGAGTCAACCTTAACCATCAAAGATCCATCCAATTCATTTTTGCTATATCCTGCAAGCTTGCACATATACAGATATAGATATAGATTTATATAGTTGTTGTTGTTCCTATGGCCTACACAACTTTTAGATATGGGATGTATGCAAATGGATTTTTAAAAGTGGATCAACATATTTTAAAATAATTGCAGACTTTGTCCTAATTAGTTCACACATAAATAGAGTAAGAACATGAAGAATATGGGACCTGCTTTCCCATTTTCTTCCTTTCATTGTTTATATATATCTTACATATTATAATCTCACTGATGCTAAAAGTCTGCAAGTATAAACCTTATAAAGGAAATAAGAAAGAACAGAAGTAGTTTAACTTTAAAACAGACTTTTTATATTAGTTTCATTTACATACCACAAGACAATCTCCAAATGACCTCTGCCTTCCAAAGTAACATTTTAACTAAAGTGACAGAGAATGAAATGCTACCTTAGAATCGAAAGCGAGATAAAAGGTAGAAGTCCTAATCTGCTGCTCTACATAGCATTATTCATGACAAGGGTTTCCCACTTTCTTAGGGGTCGAAATGTCAGTTTTAACTATGCAGAAAATTTTAATAGGATGTTTCTAAGTAAGTACCATAGAGGGCTACAAGGATTTCTTCCCCTGTAGCACATTCGGAATGACACTAGCTACTCACCTGATCCCAGGAGTAGTCTCCCAACCCATTTCCTTTCATCTCTGATACATTAGGACTTATGCTGAGCTAACCACTCCCCTAACAGAACTGAGATCAGAATAAGAATTTTGTTTTGTGTTTACAAAACATCAAAGTATGAACAAGAAAACTGTCACTGACCTGGATATAGAATTATTCTGCCACAAAAAGTCCTACTTAATTATCTGACTGCTGCTGGAGGGACGGTATGAGAGAAATGGTTTCGAAAAGCAGAAAATGCAGTTTGGGAACAATCATTTTCAGTGTAAATTGTAAAATGTCTTCGAGACCTTCAAAAATCTGAGTAAATTTTATCAAGCATGTATCAACTGAATTTTATATACTAGAAATACTGTTCTGTAAATAATAAATACTTCCAATTGTTGGGCAGCTGTAACATGGATTGGAACCACTGGCCATGTATTCATTCTTAGGATGATCAGAGGTGGGGAGATGATGTTTCTCCTTCTATCTAGAGAAAAGAGGTACCTGTCCTGAAGTAGGTTAACATATCAAAGTGGTTCTATGAAGGACAAGGGGCAGGCATGGTGGCTCACGCCTGTAATTCCAGCACTTCAGGAGGCCAAGGCAGGTGGATCACCTGAGGCCAGGAGTTTGAAACCAGTCTGGCCAAGATGGCGAGGCCCAGTCTCTACTAAAAATACAAAAATTAGCTGGGCATGGTGGTGCGTGTCTGTAATTCCAGCCACTCGGGAGGCTGAGGCAGGAGAATCGCTTTAACACAGGAGGTGGAGGTTGCAGTGAGCCAAGATTGCACCACTGCCCTCCAGCCTAGGCGATAGAGGGAGACTCCGTAAAAAGGACAAGGGAACAATAAGCCAGAATAATGCTGATAGACTACATAACAAATCATTGTAAATATTTGCCATATTAAATTAAGAAAAACAGATTTAATAATTGTTTAGTAATACATGTAAGCCAAAAATGAAATCCTAAGCCCCCCATGGCCAAGGGGACCCCAGAGAAACCAGAAAATTGAATTCCAAGCCACGATGGGAAGGGAGGTTGGACAAACCTCCTTAAACCTCTTCTCTCTGGGAGTTTAGGCACAACTGGCTAGCATTAACATTGAAATTGGCATCATAAGACTGAAAAAACAGACACTTCATGGCAAATAAGACATCAAGTTCCAACCTGACTCTGGTACAGAATCTCATGTAGACCCTGAAGGAAATCAAAATATTTTACTTTGAAATATATTTATTTGACATATTTTTTTTTCATATTTTGAAATGACCCTATAAAGTCTTCTCTTTTGAGTGAAATTTGCATATGTAGAGAATGTCTGTGAATACAGCCAGGTCTTCCCTTTCTAGGTCTTTCCTGGATACAGAAGAGATTAAATGAGAGTCTGACACCTTTAAGGTTCAAAAAGAGACATCTACCATCTATTCTCCCTGAAGGATGCTACCTGGAGGCTTCATCTACACAGCAAGAACATTGGCCTATATAACTCTCCTTATCTTAACTCAAGCATTTCTCACTACTGACTTCTTTTAGACAAAGCCTAACTCTTTCAACCAATTTTCAACTAGAAAACCTTTGAATCCTCCCATGACCTGTAACCCCCACTCCCGACTGCTTCAAGATATCCCAGCTCTTTAGGCTGAACCAATGTACATCTTCCATATATTAATATTATTTTACCTACACTTTGTCTCCCTAAAATGTATAAAACCAAACTATAATCTGACCACCTTGGGCACACCTTCCCAGGACTTCTGGAGACTGTTCCCCAGGCCATGGTCACTCATATTGGCTCAGAATAAGCCTCTTGAAATATTTTACAGAATTTGGTGTCTCCATTAGCATATGGAACTTTAATCCTTCGTAGATGCCATTTTCCAACTGCAGAATATTTAGCAAAGTATTTTGGGATTCATAAAAAATAAGTAGATGTTAGAATACATCATGCTTTAACTTGATACTCTCAAAGACTTAATTTTAAAAATCAAAACTTTCCAAATAGATCCAAAAGTCTACTGGGAAAAGCTTCTCCTGCCTCCTGGGGAAGAAACTACCTTAAGAACATTTTAACTTTAAAAACAAAAGTCTGAAGAAAGTAACAACTTTTAACTGGCAAATCTTAAAAGCAGTGTAACTCCTGAGCAATATAACAGGGTATTACCTGAATAACCATAATTATACAACTGGAATTATTTATGCTACAGAGAGACAAAGTCAGATTATTGAAGACACAGGCCCATACTTTCATTTTAATTCCGGTTTCAGACTTCTCTCTCACCCACAACACAGCAAATTGTATCCATTCTTCTTTTGCTCTGAGAAACTTAGACTAAAACCCTTGCAGCTTCCCCAATATCATCACCACTGCAAAAGCATAGAAGTCTTGTATGCATATGCAGGAGTAGGGAGGAGGTGGAGTAACAGCAGATGTTGCCAGAGTCAGGGCATCATAATCCACTGTCTGGGTAATTCCTGGATAATTTGAGATCCCTGTGCAATGAATGTTACCAACACTCCCAAAAATCTACTGAGCCAACCAACTGATTTATCTGTGCTAATAAAGAGTTTATGCTTTCAGGACACATCACACCCTGATCCTGTCTCCTTCCAGGAATAGCGCTGAGAAAATAAGACCCAGCCAATTCAGAACAATTTCTTTTGGCTTGAGATTCTGGGAGCAAAGGAGCATTCTGCACAGCTTTATTACCAGTGTCCTCCCCATGGAGATGCACAGCCGCCCACACACACTATGGGTAGAAGAATGGGAAAGGGCAGTTACTTCTTTCCTGGGAAAAAAGCCAGAGTGAAAGTTTTGGAGGATATAAACATGTAACAGCTATTGGAGAGCCAAAGAAACCTTCTCCCCAAGCAAATGTGTTTTGCTGTAAACTTTCCTTGCCCCTTCTAATATTTAGTGTTGTGTTAATGCAAATATTTTTTTAAATCCACAAGCATGTGCTGTTTAAAATGCCTAAAATTAAAAACAAATTCCCCCTTATTGCCTGTCTGAAGCCACCAACACATCCACTCTTTATCACCACAGATACTTACAAAGCAGCTAACTGCTGGGGCTGCAAACCATCTTGCAAACTTCTCCTTGCCTGTGCTGCCAGGATTCTAAACTAAGGGTCCCACTGAACGCTTCAAACACAACAGGGTGTGCACATGGGCATCATTCTAGACTGAGGGTTCCTAAATGCCCAAATTGTCAAAGGGGTCCAAGTCCTTAATAAATGCCACAGCTTTAACAGGATTACAACTTACATCACAGGTCTAGTCTTCCAGTCATCGAAATCAGCTATAAAACCCCCAAGGAATAGAACGCTAAGCAACCTATTCAGAGTGAACCCCTCTCAGGAAGTCCGTTAGTAGTACAGGTCCCTGCAGGAGTGTGAGGCTACACCCTTAACTCCAGTTCTCTGGGGACTCAGAACAGCTGATATTTAGTGTAGCTATCCCCTCACATCCTCATTTCCTTGGTTCCCAAATCCTTTATTACCACTGTATAATCCATTTTTATAATTTTCTTCCTTTTCTTAACCTCTACGTACTTGTCAGCACAAGTCTCAAAATGAAAAGTAGATACACATGCACTGCTTTCCAGTCCTTACAAGGCCCAGTCAAACACGTAATGTTGGCAACTTAACAAGTTTAACAGAAGCCCTACTCAGCTGACATATTCAGGCAATTATGATCGAAGGTCCTGTATTTGCTATCCTTTATTTGCCTTCTTGAATATTCCCATATTAGCCCATGTCTACTGCACTTCCCTAGATGTATATATTACTTAGAACTCCTTAAACCAAAGTTCTGTACTGATCCTTCATAAGGATTACAGTATAAAACAAAAATTTTCCCAAATTTTTTGTCAAGTAAATGTAATCATTCATCTATATGATAATCTGTCCCTATAATTTCCTTTGCGTTACTATCTTAAACTTTGAGCCACTGAATATTATCATATATTTATAAAATATCTTTCCAATGGGCTAAGATCATTCAATTATTAAACATGCTCAACTTGGTAGAAGTCAGAACCCTAGTGACTATGCCGAGGATTCTATTTTGCAGTCACCCAATGATAATTCGGGTATGCTACCAGAAATAAGTATTATATCTCAAGTCTTGCTAACCAGTATGTACTTTAAAGCAAGAATCAAAGTGGAGGATAGATGGAAGAAAACAATGTCTTTCTTTAAAGGTAAATATATGAAAAAGATAAGAGATTGTTCAAGGCTTTAATATTTCCAAGAAAAACCATACACACAAATGAAACTGCTATTGTAAGATTTTGTTTTACTCTCACTGGATACAGTAGCCTCCAAATGAGATATAAAGGACTCTCAGTCTCAACTGAATTGAATTCCATTAACATAATGAGGTGCATGCAGGTGAAACCTTTAAAACAGCTTGGGCATATTAACCTAGAAGAATCTTATGGGAATAGGTAATGAGACCAGTGTGTCATCTGTGGTAGCCATTGGAGCTTCTTCATAAATGGAATTCTCCTGTTCTGAGCACAAAATAGAATCACACTTTTCTACCTACGAGAACTTCAGTGTGACCATGTAAGTGGTCAACGAAATGTGAGCAGAAGTAACATGGGTCTCTCTGTGCAGAAGCTTTAAAAGTCACTGCATTTATTTCTACTTCTCTTTTCCATGCTTCTGGATCATGGAAACATGTTTAAGACGAAGCCTTCATCAGCCAGGGACCCTGAGTGATACAGTCAACAGATCCCCTTATTGACTCACCAGGGATGCAAGCATGACTAAGAAACTAAAGTACTAAAAAAGCAGTCCTTATTAGTACTAAAAAGTACTGAAGCCACTGAGGTTTTCAGATTGTTACTGCAGCATAATCTAGCCCTTCCTGACCCACAATACAACTGATTTTAAACACCAATACATAAGGCACTGCACTATGCCACATGTGTGGCAAACTCAAGGACAAAAATCTGATCCAAGTATTGACCTCAAGAAGCCTATATCAGAGTTGGAGAGACAAAACCTGACCACACATCACAGTGAAAAGAGGTATAAAATTCCAGTTTCCATCTACTGAAAACCCTCTACAGCACTTCTTGGTAATACCATGTCCTAATGGAGAGAGGGAGAGAAGATCCCTTTCCACTGAGAAGCAACAGCACAAGTAAAGGGGAAGACAGAAAACAGGCAGACAGCACAGAAGACAACTGGGTGAGGCATGGATTACAAAAATAGCCATAGGAAATGAGACTGGAAACACAAGTTACAACCGAACAGGACAGGCCTTGAATGCTATGCCATAAAATGTTAACAGCAATAATAATAAAACAACCATTACTGTCCCAACACATTCTAACGACATTATATATCCTCTTCATTAACTCTTATAATCACCCACTGAGGTGGATATTATCATTCTCTTTTTTACGGATGACTTTCAGGTGCAGAAAGAGTGCACTGCCCAAGGTCACACAAAATCAAGACACGAATCCAGAGTCTCTCACTCTAGAGGTCATGATATGAACCTCTACACTATACTTCCATCATAGAACCTTAGATCACCTAAACAGTCTTCCATCATAGGAGATGAGACACATGTCACATGTACAGTTTTAAGAAACAGACTTCCATGATCAGCAGTCACATCTCAGAAAGATTACTTGTGCCAGATATAAAATGGATCAAAGTACAAAGAGACTGGTATGTAGAAGGATATACTTTTTAGAAATCACTGAAACTAATCAGGTGAAAGATCATGAGCCCCTATATTAATACAGTAACTAATAGCTATGAATCAATAATTCAGAAATTTATGACATGGTCATAGCAACGTGCCTTCTGCCTATTAGTGTGTGAGAGTTTAAAGACGGCTTTGAGTTCTTTGCTACTCTTCTCACTGGCATGGAAAGTCTAATTCCCCTCTCCTTGAATCCAGGCCTTCTTTCAGACTTACTTGATCAATAGGTTGTTGCCAAAATGATGGACTGGCATTTCTGACACCAGATCACAAAAAGTCTTGCAGCTCTGCTTGGCTCTCTTGAAGCACTCTGTCTGGCAATACCCTAAGAGCCCAGAGTTACCTTGTAAAGTAGTACAAATACCTTGCTAAGAGGCTTTGTCAAAAAGTCCCAACACTACACAAAGAGGGTCCCAGCTAGGGCCAGCCTTCCAGTCATCCCTACCAAGGTGTCAGGCATGTGAGTTAAGCCATTGTAGACCCTCCAGACAAGGCACCAGATGAATACCACCAAGTGACTCCAGTTGACAGTGTGTGGAACAGAAGAACACCCCATCCAAATTCCTGATCCACAAGCCTAAGAGCTATCATAAAATAAATATGTTAAGGCAATACATTTTAAGATAGTTTGCTATGCTGGAGTGGAAAGCTGGAACACAATGTTTATTAAAGGAACTCTAAATATCAATCAACTATATCAAAATCACTCAGGATCCTCAGCCCCTCCACTCACCCTGAAGGAATTAGAATCTGTGCATATGGCTCAAGACCAGCATTTTGAGCAAATCCTACCACACAGGTGCTTCTTACAGTTTAAATAATCAGTCATTTTAGAAGTTCAAAACCTATATAAATTTTTTTAATCTCAGAGTGTTTCAGGAAACAGTTTAAAACATGAGTTTCAGGAGCAGATATTTCTGCCTTAAAAATGTCCACTGGAAAGACTGCATGTTAAAACAGCATTTAAAGGGGAAACATAAATTTTTAAAAGCTTAGCTTTTATGCCAGGACACTTACCGCCACACAGACTGCAGACTGTATTTTCTTACTGAGCTAACATTAAAACTTTTTTCTGATACCAAGAATTCCAGAATGGAAAGTAAAGAACATGAATAACCCCTCACCCTTCCTTCTCTAACAAAGCATGGTCACTGTCCAGTTCTCAGTGGTGAGGAAAAGCACTCAGGATGTCAAAGGCACAGGAGAGTAGACTGTTTTATTTCCTATAAGAGAAGTATTCCCTCTGAAAACAGTTAACATTCAGAGACTAGAAACAAGGTCACTAATGACAAATGTAATCGCCTCCACAGTTGTCTTCTCAGCCTCATCACATATTATTCAAGTGTGAACAGAAATGACCAAAACCCTTCAATAAATATTTATTACTCATCCAGCAGGTTGGACCTACTATGTGCCAGAGAGTTATGAATCTGATAAAACAAAATTACCCAAAGATTTAGAAAGAGAAAGCTGGATGAACCAGACAATATCACTTCAGTTTGTGCCCAGGTGGGATTATCCTGGAAAGGTGTAAAGTTGTCTCCTAAAGTGGGAATTTAGCCAGAAATAAACAAAGATTTTTCACACAAACATGAAGCACTCCTCTAACTTTGAAGCATTCTTCCAATGGTCCTGTTGGGTTTACAAGCCTAGTTTCACATTCTTTTTGTACCCCCTCTGAGTCCCCTTTGCCAAATACATTTGTACTGGAGTGATCAAGTGTGGTCTGTAAAGTGGAGTTTTTAAATCAAAGTGTAGTTAACAGACATTAAGGTCTTATGTTTTTGTAACAAATGATTATAAGGATGACAAAAAAGTCCTATGTTATGATCTCTAAAAAAAAGTAGTATTAAAGTAGAATGTTTTCAATGTTTTCATTATCTGTTCCTGATAGTCCTCAGAGATCCAAACAACTTCCACTGATTTTGTGGACTACTTTACTTCTCAGTACTTAACTTGCCCCAGTAGAGAAATTAACAAACAATAACCACTGAAACACTTTTTATGAGGATTCCTGAAATAATACTGGTGAATTAATCATGACCTACAAATTACTTCAACTGCAGCTAAAATAAAGTCTTTCCAATACAAAACGTGTTATTAGGAAGTCAGATCCAGAAAAATAAAGAAAATTCTCAAAGAAGTTGACAGACTGCAAATTTAATAAAATAGGAGTAAGAAAGGCATAAAAGAAAATTAAATTAGCTGTCTCAGGTTATGTGATAAGAATTCAGTACCTTTAACTTTTCAGACTTAAAGACTATTCCATCTGTCTACCCTTCCTCATTCCTGTGAGGAGCAGGCAGGCTCTTTTATGGACCACTTTAAAAGATAAGTACAGGGAGCACACAGCTGTATAATTTTAAGAAGTAAATTTGCCCTCTTTAGAGTTTCATAGGATATTATCACCTAGCATTAGTAATATCAGTCTTGTGAATCGTTTTTCTAAAAGTAACAAGGGGTTTATTTCAATTATTTTTATTCTATAGCTTGATTGAAAACATTCATTGAGTATCTGCTAAGGAAACAACTGTGTTGGTCAATATGGCAACACAGAGTGGCATAAAAATAGCTCCTTATCCATCACAAACATAGCAGATAAATATAATACATTTCAGAAAAACCAAACCACCATATGAGTGTTCGGGAGACACTTAGAATATCAACAACCGGCTTACACAATATGCCATCTTCTAATCATGGTAAGAGGTGTAAGAGTGGTCTGTATGTTATCTTTGTATCTCATTCACCCCCACCAACAGTCAACACAGAGCCCTTTACACAGTAAGTGTTGATTTGATCTCTCTTTTAAATAGGGACTCTCATTAATGAGAGTTGGGGATACAGTCTGTGACAATGGAAAAAGGTAACGGGCCATAATGCAGATTAAAGTACAAGGCTCTGACCTAAGTTGACATTTTACTAACCACAGATTAGGAATGGTGTGTGTAGAAATAATGATAACATTTTGCCTCCTCTTGAATTCAACACTGGTTTTTTTGTTTGAGGTTTGTTTTATTGTTGCTTTTTTTTTTTTTTTTTTTTTTTGACTGTTTCTTTGTACTATTGTTTAAGAAAGTCCTTGGGCAGGGTTGGGGAAAACAGAACTCAATTAAAAGATTGAAAATTAAAAGACAGTCAAATAACATGAGCACATCTTGGATGAGACACACCTAGAAGTGAGAGGAGAAGTTCCCTAGAAAGCAACAATGAAACATCTGATACTTGCATTGTTAAGCAAATCAACAAAGTACTTGTACAAGCAATACGTCATTTATTCTGTCCATTTGATGAGACTTTTGGCTCCATTGTGCAAAACAGAATATTTAGGTTCAAGGAGTAAATGGCAAGTGACAGAGTTGAGGTCCAAATGTGTATTTTGTCTCATTCTTCAACATGGTGTTACCTACCCTAGATGAGAAATAATTCCCTGTAATGACAGGATCAAAGTCAATGATCTGTGGTTTTAGCCTCTTCCATGTCTAAAGTCACCATAGTTATAGAAGAAAGGATAGCAACTACCTGCACACCACCTTCAGAGGGGCCAGAAACACAAATAGATTATATCAACTTCACTGTAATTAAACAAAGGAGAAATTTCTATAAATTTCTAGAACTCCTTAAGAAACTACGTATTTGAATAACGTAGATGAAATCTTGCCTCTGAACTACTGAAGATTACTTCCAGAACTGCCTTTCAGTCTTACAGTGACCACTGGCATAAATTTTCATTTAGATTTGAACAGCATTCCTGGGATAGCACTTCCACCAATTTTCCTACGCCTAAATTCAGCAGTTCACGAACTGCTTAAGCTCTACATTGATTTTTTTTCTCGTAGCAAGATATGTACATATTAAAGCACTGGTTCTTGATTCATGAAGAAAATCATTTTAGGAAGCCTATTTATTTTAAAAATATCATTTGCATATAAAAATTCAAATTCATATCACATATCATAATCATTCTTCAATTAAGCAAATTTGATGAGGAATTCTAATAAGGTCTCACAATTAAGCTTTTTATATATTAAAAAACAATATAGCAATCACCATCTAACGTGTAAGACCTAACCACTGCAAAGATAATGTTCTAAATTTGAACTTGAAAGGAAAACCCATCAGCGTGCCTGCTTGATTTCTTTAATCTATTCATGTAGGTTAATTACCTGACACTCATTAAGATGACTCTGGGCTTCTTTAAATTTCTGACCATATTAACCTCTCCAACTAATCCTTATTAGAAAAATATTAAAGAGTGTTCATTGCTATTACAAATTGAATCTGAAATGATGAAACAATTATCAAATAAATGGAGTAGAAAACGAGGTTATATGCATGAGAAGATTCCATGCATCAAATATTTTACTTCCATTATTTTAAAATACAGGTCTCAAGGTCTGTATCCAGGAAATGTGCTTAAAGATCAGTCCCTGAAAGAAATTTCTCCACTCCATTCTTGTCTAATGTGTTGACAAACAAAAAACCTCAAGTTCATCCATAATAGGTTTATTCGAAAAAAATTCTTATTTTCAACTAAACAGTTGGACAGAAAAATTCAACTGTCCAGCTCAGTAAGTCCACATAAAACAATCATTTAATATTATGTGTCTGACATTCTATATAACTCATTTTGTAAATGAGTTGAAAGAGAGGCTGGTCAATGATGGAAAGAATACAGGGCAACATCACAAAAGCATGAAATGTGAAGGAGATGTTACTTTTAAAAACTGAAACCTTATCACTTCTGCTATAGGATAAAAAAGGAAATTCAAAGCCATTTTTCTTCTCTAGGCAAACTTCATTTAAAAATTTCCCTATGCAAAAAGAACAAAGCTGCAGGCATAACAGTACCAGACTTCAAAATATACTATAAAGTTATAGTAACCAAAACATCATGGTGCTGGCATAAAAGCAGGCACATAGACCAATGAAACAGAATAGTGAACCCAGAAATTAACCCATGTATCTACAGCCAATTGATGTTTGACAAAGGTGCAAAGAATATTAAAGAAAGAACAATCTCTTCAATAAATGATGCTGGGAAAACTAGATATCCCTAAGGGGAAAAAAAATAGACTCCCATCTCTCACTCTATACAAATATCAACTCAAAATTGATTAAAGACCTAATGTAAGACATGAAACTATGAAACTAACAGAAAAAAACACAGGGGAAACACTTTAAGGCATTGGTTTGCAAAAGGATTTTATGAATAAGACCTCAAAAGCACAAGCAACGAAAGCATAAATAAACAAATGGGATTATATATCAAACTAAAATGATTCTGCACAGCAAAGGAAACAATCAGAGAAAAAAGACAACCTACAGAATGGCAGAAAATACGTGCAAGCTGACAGGGGATTAATATTCAAAATAAATAAGGAACCCAAAGATCTCAATAGCAAAAAAAAAAAAAAAAAATCCAATTTAAAAATGAGCAAATGCTCTGAACAGGTATTTTTCAAAAGAACACATATAAATGGCCAAAAAATATGTGAAAAAATGGTTAAATCCTAGTCATGAGGGAAATGCAAATCAAAGCCATAATGACATATCATGTCTCCCCAGTTTGAATGGCTATTATCAAAAAATAAAAATCTAAAAAAATGCTGGTGAGGAGGCAGAGAAAAAGGAGCACTTACACACTGTTGGTGGAAATGCAAACTAATACAGTCACTGTGGAGAACAGTATGGAGGTTCCTCTAAAAACTACAAATAGAACTACCATATGATCCAGCAATCTCACTATTGGGCATCTACCAAAAAAAAGGAAACCAGTGTATCAAAGAGATATCTATACCTCCATGTTTATTCTAGCACTATTCACAATAATCAAGATGTGGAATCATCCTAGGAGTCCAACGAAAAACGAATTCATACAGAAAACGTGGCATATATACACAATGAAATATTATTAAGCCATAAAAAGGAATAAAATTCTGTCATTCTAGGCAAAAGAGATTGAATTGGAGGATATTAGGTTAAGTGAAATAAGCCAGGAACAGAAAGTCAAACACTACCTGTTCTCACTCATGTCTGGAAGCTAAAAAATGGTGATCTCATAGAAGTAAAAAGTAAAACAGAGGACACTAGAAGCTGGGACAGGTAGAGGGAAAAGAGGTAGGGAGCAATTTGTTAAGGGATGCAAAATAATAGCTAGACGGGAGGAGTAAGTTCTACTGTTCTAAAGTACTGTAGGTTGATTACAGTTAACAATGACGTATTATATATTTTCAAATAGCTAGAAAAGAGGATATTGAATGTTTCCAACAAAAAGAAATGATAAATGTTTAAGATGATGAATTACCATGAATTGTTTAAAATCATCAATGATGATCAGATCAGATTACCCTGATCTGATCACTATGCCTTCACTGTATGTATCGAAAGATCACCAGGGATCTTGCAAAAAGAAAAAACAATGTCTTTTTTTTTTCAAATTGTAAATAGCAACAACCAAAAAGGAAATACAAGTGGCAAAATCTATCCAGAGAGCAGCAATTAACTTCATTAGTAACGTCTTTTAAATGGAAAAAGTGTTTTAACTTCCATATTGACGAAAAGAAAAAAAGACAGCATTCTCAAGCGTAGCTATTAGCAGCACTGATTGGATCTCTTACCAAGTTCTCTAGAAAGACTATACCAAAGTTCTAAAAACATGTACATCCATTGATCTAGTAGATCCCATTAAGAAATTGACTTAAAGAAATAATGATGGATATGTAAAAAACAGGGAGAATGAGTGTTTACTACAGAGTGTTTGTCACTGTGAAAAATTTATAACAAATTGTTAATAGAGAACAATGGGTAATGCTTAATTTTGTGATATATGCATGCAATATAATATTGTACACATGCATACTTGCATACATACACATATTTAATTTAGCACATATAAATTCCATGTGTCTGGTATTGTTCTAATCTTTTATAAATATTAATTCATTTAATTCCCATAATGGCCCTATCATATAGGCGCTATAATTATCCCCATATTACAGATGAGGAGATTGAGGCTATAGGCTAAATATCCTGCCCAAAGTTACACAGCCAGTAAGAGAAACAGCTGGGACTTGAACCCAGATAATCTAGCCCTGTAGTCTTGAGTTCTAAAGGATATGTACGACAACATATAAATAACAGTTATCTCCGATAGTGGGATTATGAGTAGAATTATATTCTTAATTTTGCCAGTTTATATTTTCTAATTTTCCAACTTGAACATGTATTATTCTTAAAAGAAAAAAGTTTGCTTGTTTCAAATACAAAAATAAAAGAACTACCCAGGAAACAGGTAAGATAGAGAATGTAAAGTCCAAATAATCTAGATAGAGATGATAGTTGCAACTTCAGGATAGGAAACAAAGGAGTAAATGAGATAAAAGCAGAAGGTCAAAATCTGAGTTTAACTTTTAATTTGATGGTCTTAACTGGTCAATGTCAAATACTCTAGAAGCTATTCACTTGGAGCTATGTTTCCAAAATGCTCTTATATGTAACAGTGATTCCATGGGACATTAATAGATGTGCTACATAGGAAGGCACCATAATCATTAAACACTGGACTAAACAAAGGTAAAGTGATTTCTTGGATGCAGGATATATGTAAACATTCAGTGACTCTTCCAGAGACAAATATTTCCCAAATTATCTTTCCATAAAACACGTTCCCAAAGATCTCTTAATACCAAGGGTCTATAAAGGCATCCTCAGCAAAAAGTTGATTTGGAGTATTTCCATTTAGTTACTCATTCATTCAATTACCAAGTGCCTATAAGGTACAAGGCTCTACTCTGGACAGCAACACGTGCTAATAACAGAAGACTTGAGTTCTGGTCCCAGCTCAGTATTGACTGGCCCACTTAAGATCATTAAGAGTAAAAAAGGGTCAACATCACCTGCTCCCCAGCCCCTCTGAGATGTTTAAAAACTGAAATAAGTTTGCAAAGCACATTCACACACGTTAGCAGTAGAATACTATGCAAACAATTGCCTTTTCTCCATATTCTAGGCTACATTGACACTTATACTGGTTTCCTGTAGTTCCCATCACATTGCCTGGACAGGCAAGAAAATTAAAAAAGCATTTTCAGGGGGCACTTTCAGCACTAAACACGAAGCATCCACACCTGGAGACGTTTTAAGGGTCCATATTTATTAGCGAGGATTTATTCGTGAGAATTTCTCTTATGCTATGGGCATCATTCAGATCTCTACCAAGAAAAGCCATGCATCAGCTCCTGGCTATATGAGAAAAAGTCTTCCATTCTCAGAAATGACTTGTGGAAGCATTACACAGTACAATGGAATACAATGTCTTCTTCACAGATCATGGGCACCACAAAAAGCAAGTCAATGAGTTAGACAAGCTAATTTCCTATACCCAATTCTGCAGCCAGCTTGATTCTTTAAAAGCCTGAAATTGCTGCCTTTACACAATTTAGAGACCACAAATATGAATGTTCCATGCCGTTATTTTTCTTAAGTTTAGCTTACATGAAAAATGATATATATATATATATAGAGAGAGAGAGAGAGAGAGAGATTGAGAGAGAAAGAGAGAGAGAGTTTCTCTTTTGTTGCCCAGGCTGGAGTTCAGTGGCGCAATCTCGGCTCAGAGCAACCTCTGCCTCCCAGGTTCAAGCGATTCTCCTGCCCCAGACTCCCGAGTAGCTGAGATTACAGGCATACGCCACCACGCCCAGCTAATTTTGTATTTTTAGTAGGGACGGGTTTCTCTCCATGTTGGTCAGGCTGGTCTCGAACTCCCAACCTCAGGTGATCCACCCACCTCGGCCTCCCAAAGTGCTGGCGTAAGCCACCGCACCCAGCCAAGTTTAGCTTACATGGAAGATTATTCGGAAAGTGTTTCATGTTTTTGCACCTGACAAGTGTGTTTGCTTTTTCCAAACCAACACTTAATATACTTTTCTACAACGTAAACAATCCTCTAAAGGCAGCAAAAGAAGGTCCCTCTAAGAGCAGCAGGATGTGCCCCCGAACCCTTAAGTCAGGTTGTCATCTTTTATTGCCTTTTTGCTAAAAGTCACATATTCATGTATTATTTGTTTCTAGACTGATCAAATAAAAAAGGATACAAAAATTTGAAAAATAATTTTCAGTATGGCTCCACTATTACACAGAAAGCCCTGCTCCAAGACTTCCAGCATCTCCCAAAAGAAAAACAAATAGGAACAAAATAGGAAAAAAGTATGAAAGAAAAACAATGAGGCCACATTGATCAGTGTTTAATGATTTGGAGAGCTGGATGATGGATACTTGTGGGGTAAGGAAGGCTCATAATCCATTCTATTTGTATGACTCTGAAATTTTTCACAACAAAAAGTTTGTTCGAAGATAAAAAGGAAGAAATCATGGTTATTAGACAATAACCTAGACATTATATTCTTTATCTCATGATTTCATAATTCTAAATGTAATTGTTTATTAAGCTTATTCTCTATCGAAAAAATCATCACAAGACTCATTAAAGTGCTGTATTGTTTTTACTTAATTGTCTTTACACACAGCAGTCAGCAAGCTGCATGACAGCAGAGCACATGTCTTGCTCACAGCATCCAGCATAGCACCTGCAAATAATCAGTTGCTCAAAAAAAGAAGTTTGCTGAATGAATGAATAAAATTCTATGTCTTTGTTTCACTGGACAATTCAAATTGAGCCCAATAGCACAGCATGCTCTCATTTCCTTTTAAAAATAAAATTCTGAGTCTCAACTTTGACCAAGGCTCAATTTTCTACAAAATGTAAAACAAAGCAAGAACAAATGAAACATTTAAAGTACATGTTCATTTTATACACATGGCTTTAGAAAATCATACTTGACTTTCTGAATTTTCATTTCCTCAGCTCCAAAGTGATGAAAAGACCTCACAAAGAGACTGTTTTTAATTAACATACAGAAATGTCCCACTTCTTAATAAGCAGCTAATAATGCTTTATATTCTTCCATAAACTGTTTCTTTCTTCCCCACCCAACTTGGTCTTTCAATGCTGTCCTCATTCCTCATCACCAGCATTCTACAAACACAGACAGTAATGTCACCAGCACTGAGGGAACAGCCATAAGAAACAGGATGGAGAAGAGTCAAAGCATCAACCACTGCCTAGGACACACTATTTCCTATGGTGCACATCCTTGTCAGAGCCCTAACCAAACTCCATCTCAATTTCTAATCTCTTCAATGCCTGGCCTCATCAGGAGGTCCACTGTCAATGGTTTAGATAGAGAAGTGTTTCCACTGCCTGAATCCAGCCAGTGTGGGGAGGGGCAATGGATGGGACAGAGGATGGAGTAGACTTTGCTCTCCTTTGGATACCCTAGAAGGAGGTGATGACTTCTTAAGCAGACATTCTGAGTGAACTTTCCTACAGAAACAAAAGAACCTTCATGGTCTCATTCAGGTACACCAAGGGTCAAACAGGACGTTCTGAACTCACACAGTATCTGAGTACTCTATGAAACAACATCACACTTGCTAATAACTCAGAGAAATTTCTGGAACAAGCCCTTTTATAAAGTAGACCCATGATGTTGAGGAACAGACATTTCTCTAGTCAGATCACCGGAGGCATCACTGAAATGTTTGCACTTAGAGACAGCAATTGTGAAAGAAAGTGAATAAAAGCACCGGATCAAATGACTTCACAAACACCAACATAGCTGAGGCTTCCCTATGTCTTTAATTCTGTGCTATTTACACTGCAGAATTTCAAGTACCTTTTAATTTCTTTGTTATACTTTATTTTCTGAATTTTTCTCAGTGGATATGGATTACTCTTACAGCTCAGAGAATAAAATAAACACCAATGGAGGTATCAAGTGAGAACAAAAAGAAAAATACGATTTTCACTTCAGAAGCATAATCACAGGACTCAGTGGCAAAGGGAAGAGGGGGTGATTAGGAATTTAGGGTCAACTGCAGGTGGCAGCTCAGCACTGGGATGCCAAGTAAGAATGTTGGAGTTTCATGGCATGGGTACAGTCTGGCTCCACTGTTTGCTAGAGGTTTGATCTTGGGCAAAATTACTTACCCCTTGTTTGCCCACCTGTAAGATAGAGATAAAAGTACATTCCTGAATACAGCAAGTTCTCCATGCATAATCACTAGTCACCTTCTCTAAATTTCTTTCACATCCTACTTAGAATGATGATTATCTTAATTCTTTGCTATTATTGTAAGAATGTATGTTGGTAAACTCTGTGGAAAAGGGTTATGCATTGCCTGTTTCTCATCATGCTAGATAGATGCTATTATAGACAGATGTTATATTTACTGAAATGCACAGGAACACTCGGTAATGAGAGAAAGGGCAACACGATGCCCTTTCAGGAGTTCAGTTCTGTACCGTCTGGCACTAACATTTGACCTCATCTCCAAGTATCAATGAAGATAACCTTGCCAACTCCTTTTACCCAATATCTGCTTTACTGCAATTATTTAATCATAGACTCCATTTCATTTATTCAGTTCTGGACTTTTGTTTCAGGGACCGAGTGTTGATGGAACCATTGCGTGGCATCTTGGAGTGCCATAATCACTATTAATATTGGTATCTAAGACAGAGAATTTATTCAAGGAAACAGTCAAGACACAACTGTGGAACTCCTTAGTGTACATTTTCAGTAAGGTTGTTTTCACACTGAAACCCTCAGAGGTCCCCACAAAAGTCTTAGTGGATGCTGGTCATAGTTAATAAAAATGGGAGAAGCAAGATAAAGGCAGAGGTAGAGAAAGGTGTGTAAGTAGCAGGATATTTGAGGAAAAGCACAAATTCTGCAGCTGCAGGACCTGGAGTGAAGTTTGACTTTGCTGGTTAATAGAAATGATACTTCTGACTCCTGAGTTTTCTGGAAAATGAGATTTTTCCCTGTTCTACCCAGTATTTGCCTAGAAAATTAAATAGACCCAAAATAAAAGTATTTATAAACTACTGAGTACTCTGCAACTATGATCATTATCAAGATAACAGTCTTATTTAAGTTGCAGAATATTAGTTAGTCTTGGGAGAGCTGAGAGCCTGCAAACTTTTAGAAAATTTGCCCTTTGGAAGATGGTAAATTGGTGCGGAATTACACAAAATGGGCTCAGACAACAAGTATTTGCTGAATGCCAACTGCATGCTGGGCAGGGTGTGGTACTGTGGAGGATACAACAAGATACTGTGGGTCATCTACCATTGCTCCATGCCCAAGCCCCTCCCCTACCCACCACTCTACTGCTAACCGAAAGCATTTCTTCCATTTTGGAGATCCTCAGTCTACATTGAGGATGCTTAGATCCTAGAGGTCTATGGTGTTTGACTGGATTTTGTGCAAGACCTGTTACAGCAGCCCATGACTCCACAGTTGTCTTTCAGTAGTCACCATAATCTTACATGAAACTTACATAGATGTTAACCTTTTAAAACCTAATAGAAGTCTTATTGTGTACAAGATAAATATTCAATGGAAAAAATGTTAAATTATCAAAAGTATAAATATAGTGGAAGCAATCCAAATGTCCCCCAACAGATGAATGCATAAACAAAATATGGCATATCCATACAATAGAATTTTTTCAGCCACAAAAAGGGATAAGTACTGACACATGTTACAACATGGTTGAACCTTGAAAACATGTCAACTGAAAGAAGCTAATCACAAAGGACCACATATTGATTGTACAATTCCATTTATATGAAATGTCCAGAGCAGGCAACTTTATAGGGACCAAAAGTAGACTAGTGATTGTCAAGGGCTGGTGGGAATAGGGGATAACTGGTAAGAAGAGTGGGGTTTCTCTGGGGAAGAATGTATGAAAACATTCCAAAATGGACTGTGTAGTGATAGATGCAGATACATACACAGAATATAATAAAAGTCATTGATTTCTGCATTTTTTAATGGGTGAATTGTTTAGGATGTGAATTATACACCAATGAAGCTGTTATAAAAATTATCTGGGCATAAAATCATTTTTAAAAGTATGCAAAACAAAATGTGAAAATATCAAAAATATACTAAGACAATGAGTTTAGAAAGTGGCAGAGCTGCCTGTTTTATTTAAGCGCATTTTTACCTTTGGATGTTTTAGAAAACAAAATTGCTATTAAAACAACAGAATTTCATGGTAAGCTTTCCTTTGTGCTTTTCTATAAATAATACATTAAAAGTATCTCCTTTTACCAAAATAATCTCTTTAAATAGGGGTTAAATAAGCTCACATGTGCTCTTTTTCTTCCACTAGGTCATAAGACTACTGTACTTTCCTCATTCTATGGATTTCTAAGGAAAATGAGAGCCACCTTACTACTCAAAGCTAACAATGTGAGTTTGTCAAGCATTTTGTAAAGTACTCTAGCTTCCTAAATTGATGTGGTTGGTCCCCACAGACCTTTGGCCTCCAGCCATCTCCTACAAAGGTCACTGAAGGGTCACCAGTTTTCCCCTTGCCCTCCAGGCAGGTCTGCATTTCAACCATACCTAAATGATAGCTGTCCACCTTGACTTCCATTTAAGATTACAAAAGTGTTAGTACTGGTAGAACAATGACATTCAAATTATCCATTATTCTACCTTATGAAATACATACATTTAAAAGACAACTTTAGCACACTAACAAGTTAGGGAAACATATAGTAATTCTGCATTATGTCTTCATAAGACACATACTATATATAAACACATCATTTTAAATTCATCTTGTACAACAGCACTCCAAGAAATTATTAAAGGGGCAACTAAAAAATATTTAAAAGTTTGGAAAAATTTATCTAAATCCTCCCTGCTTCTAAAAGATACTACTACTCCAATGCAGTTATAAAATTAAAATTCAGGAGAATTATTCTTATAACTTGTCCGTCCTTCCCCAGTCTGACACTTGTACACACCATTTGCTTACGAACCTTAGCCCCTGGCCCCAAAGGACATTCTTCCACTATACCATTGGATTGGCAGCTATTGTTCTAATTTCCCTACTGATGAGCCAAACAGTTAATCTGTTTTAACACACAATGCATAAAAGGTTTCATTTCAGTCCAGAAAAGAGAAAGAGACACTTATAATCACTGGGCATTCATATTTGAATGACAGCTAAACATAAAGGAACATCAGGCATGCAGCCATCTGGAAAAAAGCTGGTATTCTTTCGTATTATCTGTTCTCAAACCTTTAAGACAAAAGGGTCAGAGGTTGGCCAAAGACTTCCATTTAGTAAGATGCTCATTTCAAATCCATGGCCATTAATAAACATTCTGTCAGCCCCACGATAAAAGACAATCAGCTCCTCTCTCCTTCCATTTGATGCATTCTGAAAGATGGCTTCGTAATAAACATATACATGCACACTTCGAATTACTTTATTTACAAGGATAAATTGTGTGTGCCTGTTTAGAAGTAATACTTTTTAGTTCCAGATGAAAAAGAAACATAGTTTGCTGGGTATTAATACACAGTAATTGCAACATTCATTTTAATATAAAAGACAAAGTAGGCAATCAACCTGTGCTTATTATTAAAATTGCAATTTTTCTCATTTTAAGTTATTGAACCCCAACTGGAGATACTAAATTTATTACAAAATGCTAACGAAAATAACAATACAGAAAAAGTCTCATTGCCTATCTTTAAAACAAAAACCTATTCTATGTTGTATATACAACTTGAAAACACCTTTTGATTCTTGTTATTGTCACTCCATACACAGGGTTTTTAGCAACAATGGTGATTCAGTCCTAAAAAGTGAAGGTCAGCTATTATGACTAATTCTTTTAACACACACACGCAGATGAACAAAGATTTGGACACTTTATTTGAAAGGCTGAGTCCTAGTCCTTCTAAAGTAAGTTCTGATAACTAAAAGCTCCATTTTCCTGGAGACAGTCCCTTTCCTTCTGGCTGCAAGCAAGGTCTTCTCTCTTGCTGCTGAAACAGCCACAAGACAAAGAGGTCCTTCATACATGTTCCCAGCTCCTTTCTCCCCATCCCAGCCATTAAAGTCAGACTCTCACTTGCCATATGCCCAGAAGAGAGTGGAGCTAGGGTTCTTAATGACTGGTCATCAGCTTTAACACCCACATCAACAATAAAGGAGAGTATGCATAAAGACAGGTCCATTTGCACAGCATTCTTGCCAATGTTCCTTCGCACATCCTTTACAATCACTGTTACAGACTGCACATCTGTTTCTCCCCAGAATTCATGTTGAAACCAAATCCCAAATGGGATGTATTAGGAGGCAGGGCTTTAGGAAGGTAATTAAGTAATAAGGATGGGACTCTCATAATGGAATTAGTGCCCCTATAAAAGTGACAAGAGAGAGCTACCTTCCTCATTGTCTGCTCTCCACCCTGTGAGGACAGAGAGATGATGGCCATCTGCAAACCTGGAAGCAAGCACTCACCAGACCCTGGGTCTGCCACCACCTTGATCTGAAGCTTTTCAGCCTTCAGAATTGTGATAATAATGGTATATTTGTTATAGTAGTCAGAATGGACCAATGCAATCACCCTCTGAGCAGAAACCCAGTATCCTTCCCATTTCACATGTGGGAAATAATCAAAGGAGAAAGGGATTTACTCAGGATAGTAATCAAAGAATGGCAGACTAGAACTCAAAGCTCTAATTCTCTAGAAGCAAGTCCCCATCTGCCATCTGCCCGTTGGGCCTGGTTCTTAAGTACTGAAACAAGGGACTGTGCCAAGTAGTTGATTTGCTCAAAAGCAAATTAAATATCCATATTTCAGCTCTGAAATAAGAAACAAAATAATTTCCCTAATTTTGTCAATGGCATCAACATTGCCCTTGCCATTTGCACCAAAACTCATAGTTATCTTAGATTCAAAACCTCTTTATCATTGCCAATTACCAAAAACCCTTTTGATTTTTTTCCTTTCTGGTCCATCCATCCAAAGCCGGACCTCTTCAGGTCAAACTTGCTCTCAGTTCCTAGAACCTCATGCAATAGCTATATTTGATCTTTTAGAACCTTGTGCAATAGCTGTATTTTGTCTTCTAGATTTAACTCTTTTCACATTGCTAGGCATTCTAAGCAAGTGAAACAGATACAAGTTCTGCCTTCATTCAGTCAACCAGTGCTAGAAAGCCTATACTGGCTCCCCAGTAATTTCACTGTCAAGTTCAAAATCAGCACAGTGACATTTGAGGCCTGGTAGTGACTTGGTCCTATTTGATTTATCCCATCGTATTACTACTAACCTCAAACATGAATACTATTCCATCAGATCAGTCTCCTTGCAAAGCATTGCTCCAATATCTATTTGCTGAGGTTCAACACTGTCCCTTCCCTTCCCATGATTATTTTCTAGCAGTTGTTTTATATGCTTTGCCACCTAATCATAGATCTCTTATGTTCTGTCCTAACTATGTCATGTGAGCATGTGTCATCATTCCAAGCATACAGACTCCTTGAGGGAGAGAGTACTGTCCTAAGCCTCCACCGGTCTACCTCGCATGGGTGTCCCTTAAGCACACTGGTGAGACATCTATAAAAATACTTACCTGGGTCTTAACATCCAAATCGTAGTCACATCTGCCCATTTTTTTTTAATGTGGCATCCTGAAGAGCTTGAGAAAGAAAGCAAGCCAAGGCCATAGCCACCTCAAAACCACATCTTAGGAGGGATGTTGAAGGCAAAGAGGATTTGTAGATTGAAGTACAGATGCCGAGCCCTCTCTGTACTCTACAAAACTAAGCCGAGAGACTTCTGCATTGAATGGGAACTGATGTGAATACTTTCCAATGTTAATGCTATGATTCTAATAAAAAGATTTCTGTAGGGACTACTCTTCATTTCGATAAAGAGGGGAATACATTTTTTCTGAAAATTTAAATATTTTTAAAGTAAACGTGGGCATCTTCATTAAGTGCAGTATTCCAAAAATTAAAAGAAAAAGAAAAGCACCTTTCATTGAACTATTCCAGGATAAGATTTTAAAATAAAGATTAGGAACAATTACACAAAGAAAGTGAAATTACCAAATACAATGATGTAGTGCATTGGAAAACTGTAAAAGAAACCAAAAGCCCAATGGAAATATTTGCGTATTGAAGTGGGGGGAATAGTTTCTGTAGGAAGCAAGGTAAAAATCCAGCATTAAATGATGGTAAACTCCTTCCCAAAGATGAGCTCTTATGATTCGGTTCTTGAATTAAATATGCAGGTTACCTGTTTCTCCAGGAGTTTCAGCATCTTCAATATTAAAAAGCACTGTTTTATTACAGGCCACCTTTATCTCATTACATGTATGATAAATAGGTTCCTATAACTCCGCGATATTGTTTAGCTTGTTCTGCAAAAAAGAATCTTAAATCTGACATGATGAAGAGAATCCAAGCCCAAGTCATGGAAGCCAGTCTACACATCAACATCAGAAACAAATGGTTTGTGTTCTAAAGTCAGATACCATGACTTGTTACAGTGTATTCATTTTCCTACTGCAATACCACAATTCTAATGCAGGCCCTCCCTCACAGTATTATGAAAGGGGGATATATTAGTCCATTCTCATGCTGCTAATAAAGACACACTCAAGACACAGTAATTTATAAAGGAAAGCAGTTTAATTGACTCACAGTTCAGCACAGCTGGGGAGGCCTTCTTCACATGGTGGCAACAAGGAGAAGTCCAGAGCAAAGTGGGAGGAAAACCCCTTATTAAACCATCAGATCTCATAAGAACCCATTCACTATCACAAGAACAGCATCGAGGTAACCACCCCCATGATTCAATTACCTTCCACTGACTGGGTCCCTCCCATGACATGTGGGGATTATGGGAACTACAGTTCAGGATGAGATTTGGGTGGGGACACAGCCAACTCATATCAGGGGATGAGCAAATAAAAAATCAATCAAGATGGTACAGAGCCTGCTCTTCTCCCTTGGAGCAAAGGGAAAACAACCTGCTTATTTGAGCTGAATGAACTTAATTTTAGTAATTCGAGATTTTACAAAGTGAATTGAGAATCAGTGAGGTAGCTTTCTTTGCTTTCAATCCGAAACATAAAAACCTACTTCTTGTATTTAAATGTCCTCATAAAGCAATTCAAGTATCTTCATATTTCGATTATAGAAGAGCTCCAAAGTGAAAGTGACTACCAACAATTCCATTTATCCACGGATAATTCATTGCCTACAATGAATAAAATACTGCTGAAAGTAATTAAAGTAGACGGGAAATAGAAAATTAAATTTTTTTTAAAGATTCCCTCACAGTTTTAAATAATGCAGCAAACTGAGCCGAACTAACCATCATATAACAGTTCTTTATCTTTCTTATGTCCTATAAAAGATAAGATTTACCCTACAAACATCCCTCTGATAATGAGCATTCCGGCTTTTCTGTATAAGTCATATCTTCTCTGTCTCACTGGCATATCCCCTACAGTCCCACTGGCAAACCTCCTGGCATTAAAAAAAAAAAAAATACATGCACACACACAATTTTACAGGACATGAAGAGTCACTAACTTCCTAAAACTGAACATTTCTACTCCATTTTTATATTGCATTTATACAGTCTGAAGGATCTGGTTTTGTGCCATTATCTAGCATTCCACCATACCACAAGAAGAAATCATTAGATTTTCTGGACGGCAATGTTTCTGAGAGGAGTAGACCACAGAAGTAAAATAATCATTCGAACATGCCACATTCAGCAGGTTTAGTCATAAGCATTTTTAAAAATTAGGTAATGGTACAAAATGTTTAAAGTTTGAAATTTATATTTCATATTTACTATTAATATTTCATGTGCTATGTTAAAATATAGAATCTCCCAAATAGTAAAAACAGCCCAATTAACTAAAGGATAATAGGTGTACCACAAGCTGCGTCTCTGCCAAACCATCCTTGTGGGTATGTTGGAAAGTAGTAGATTTATGGAAGTCATAAATTCGAGACCTACATTGTTCCTTCTGATTGTGAAAGCTATCATTAACCACAGATTAATTCTGAAGGAAAACAAAGTCAGAACACATTACTGGGACCCATGGCTGGCAATTTAAGCAAAAGGCTAGAAATCAGAAACCAGTTCTAACCCTGCCTTCACAACTCCCTCGCTGGTAGCCTTTGGCAACATTTAATCTCTTAGTGTTTAAGTAGCTACATCCTCAAAACAGGGGCAAGCATTACTATTTAATTACTCTCACAGCAGTTCAGTGAAATAGGTTAAAATAGACATAGGTCTTCAGATTATGACCTACGGTAATACTCAACACTGATACTGGTGTCAGGGTAGGAACACACCGCTGAAAACACCCTCTTCACTTTCCATATCACTAGCTGGAATCCCTCTGCTATCTCAACTGATTAAAAGAGTGTCAGGTATGCATTTATGATGGAATTAATCAGAATGCCATTAGAAAGAAAATATGGTACTGTATTTATTTTAATAAAGCTCCCTTTATGACATCAGACTCATTATCCAAGTCTAAAGAATGCCGAGCTCTACAGGGGAGCTACTGTTAAAACCGCAGGCTGGCAAGGCTCAGCTCCGCTGGGTGCAAAGCACTTGGCCCATCAGGCAGAACAAATAAAATGCAGTGTACTATAATTCCATTTTTCTTTAAAAATGCTTTTAAATGACATAGTAAAGTAAGATCTGCATCTCGTATGCATACATAGGATCATCTGGCTTTAGGCAATATATCTAGGAAGTAACTAGTCTTCAAAGGAACAAATGTTTAAGATTTAGCACAGTTAAGATTACAATGGGTATTTTAAAAACTATATATATTTTAAATATAAAAATGTAAAAATGTAAACATGTTGAATGGGAGAGAGATGAATTGTCACAGAAAGAAGATATTAATGAAAATGTGCAGACATATATTATGGTAACCTAGAAGCCTATCAATCACACCACTTATGAAAAGGAATGTAAGAAACTGTCTGCCCATTAAACTGGTATGGTGGCTCACACCTGTAATCCCAGCACTTTGGGAGGCCAAGGGAGGAAGATACTTGAGGCCAGGAGTTTGGGATCAACCAGGGCAATATAGCTAGACCCTGTCTCTACAAAAAATTTAAAAACAAAACGAAAGAACAGTTAGCTAGGCATGGTGGCATCCACCTGTAGTCCCAGCTACTCAGGAGGCTGAGATATGAAGATCACTTTAGGCCCAGGAGTTTGAGGTTACAGTGAGCTATGATTGCACCACTGCACTCCAGCCTGGGCAACAGAGCAAGATCTGAAGAAAAGAAAGAACAAGAAGAAAAAAGAAAGAGAGAACAGTGACAATGGAGTTCTGCTCTAAACACAAGACCTCAGTACATCAGAAAGGCCACGGGGCTGGTTACTGCTGGGTTGTTTTCAGGTCTGTTCCCGCCATTGTCCTGAAGGAAACCATGCCTCCCAACTGGTCTGGGTCAATGGGAAGCACTGGTGGAAGACAAGAAAGCAAGAAGGAAGGGGGAGAAGCAAGGATATCCACCCAACACATGCACTTCAGGTGGCATCTCTAGCCCCCTCTAGAGTCTTGGCTCCCACCAGACACAGCCTTCATTACCATCTTGGTCCTAGCTCCCTCCAAGGTTGCTCCAGTCTCTGGGATCCAGAAACACCACCTGCTCCCATCATTTCTCCAATGATGCAGTTGGTTCCTGCTGTTGCTGGTCTCTGGGTTGCCTCACCATTTGGAGTTTGCCTTTTCAACTCTTGCATCACCTGTGTCGACAATGCCCTGTCTTAAATTCCCTTTGTTTGTAAGGCCCAGTGTGGTTTCTGGGCCCTGAGTTAAGAGTCAGAAGACCACTGTTTATTTAACCCTTTCTCCACAATTAAACTATGTGGCCTTGGAAAAATTCACAATCTCGCTAGTCCTGAATTTTCTCATCTATAAAATGAGGGACTAGAGAGCTTTTAAAATCCCAATGTCCACATCATATCCCATAGAATTTAAATCAGAATGTCTAGAAGTAGAAGCCAGACATTATTATGTTTTTAAAATTATTACCCACATGGCCCTTTTGAGCAGCAAAGTTTGGGGGCCACTGCACTAGAATGTCAGAATGTATGCTTGTGTATTCTTGCACTTCCTAGAATTTTCTAAAATAGTAAGTATTTTAGGGTAAAAGATGCATTTTCAGAAATGAGCTTATTTTTAGTTCTAGTATGTTCTTACTAGCTATATTCTTAGCTCTTACTAGCTATCTTCAATTATACTCTTTACTTATACAAGCAATATATACACTTAACCGATGTAATGCATTATACTCGATGCCTAAATATTCAATTATCACAAAAATTCCCAGGAGCTAGACTGTCAAGTCATACCATACATACCTTGAGGAAAAAGTCTGATCCAAGGTCTGGCCCTATCGCCCCATCTCCATCCCCATCCCCATCCCATTGCAGTCTCCTGCTACCTCTCCCTTCAGCCATGTGAATCCCATTTCTCTCCTCTGCCCACTAAGATCGGTATTCATCTCCTCTGAGCACAAACCACCTCTCCTTTGCATCTAATTCTGTGAACTACATATTCCTGGCTCCAGCCTTGCCTGGCTCCATAGGCCTCACGCCCCCAACTTCAGTCTCCCTGGCAACATCACCAACCAGTCCCAGCCCAGCCTACCAGTGAGGTCAGCAGGAACTTGGACAAGCAGGCCCTCACTGGCAGCAACAAGCTGCAGTGGGAGAAAATTAGCCCTGAAAATGTGTGAATGTGTGCACCAAGATCTGAACAAGGTCAAATGATGTGATAAGTTTGTATGGTTGCTTCTCAAACAGAAGTTTGATCAATACACGAAAAGAATATTTTCAAATCACAAAATAATGACACTACAAGTTTGATTCTGTGGCTCTGCAGAGGGCCAGGAATCTCTTTATGTAATAAATAACCCCAGGGGATTCTCACACAGGTGGTCCTCAGACACCTCACACATTAGTAAATGTCACAGGTATACACTCTGTTGTTTTTAATGAAGCAAATGACATCTATGCAAACATGAAGATACCCTGTTAAATGTTTCTCTCAAGTTGTATAGAAAATCTCCTTTCTTCCAACCAACTACAGGCAGGAACTTAGCTCGTTGAGGGACTGCAAGGACAGAGTGGGAGAAATGCAGGGAGGGGATCTTAATCCAACCCCGACTCAAGATCTCAGTAGCCTATACATTAATCTACAAAACCCACCCATGCTGTGGAAGAGAAACCTAAGAAGTTGGGTGTCACTCTTTTAATAGTGTGAAATGGGTGGGGGGGGACCTCAATCTATTTTCACTCAAATTTGTTTCCCTTCTTTCTTGACAGTCAAGAAAAAATTAATCCCAAGAAAGAAATCAAATAACTAAACTTTTATCTTTCCTTAAGAATAATAAATGATAGTGCCAGGCAAATTCTCTCATACTACATGGAAAACACACTTATCCAGCTGTGCACACACACAAACTGACAGATCAACTGCAAAAGCAGTCCTACACTTTGCAAGATGCAACTAGGTAGACATGAATTTATGAAAATCAAACATCTTTGGAATCACTAAAGATAAGGGCAAAAGGAAACCTTAGAAATTATCTCATTGAGTGGGCTGTATGTTTAAGCAACCTACGCAGAGCTCTAGGAGTTCTCAGAGGTGCCTCATACCCTGGGCACATTCGAGAAGAACAGAGGCTGCAGGCTGGTGCTGCTACTTCCTCAGGACATGAAATGAAAGGGCAAAAAGGCAGCGTTCACCAAGCTCCTTCTACATGCCAAACCATTAACATGCATCATGGTATTTAAAAGTCACAACCACCTTATACTGTGCTTTAAACCCACTTAAAATTGGGGAAAAGTCTCAGAGGGGTTAAAATAACTTTACCCAAGGTCACATTGTTGGGAAGTAGCAGAGTAGGACTGGAATTTGGGTGGGTCCAATCCCAAGTTAGTTCTCTGGTCAAGAACTTTGTAGGATGCAATCATCCCACCTGGATTCAAATTTAGTCTCCAACTTACTAGCTGTAACCTTGAGCAAGATAACTTTTGTGCCTTAGCTTTTGCATCCTGAAAACAGGTAGCAATTTCATGGAGTTCTCTGAGGACTGAGTGGGTAAATCCATATCAAGCCCTGGTATGGTACATATGGTCAATGTATATAAAGGCACCTGGCGAACAGTAAATGCTCAAGACAAGCACCAAGAGACCCTGGCACTTCCGCCATTCCTCCCCACCACACCTAGTTTCTGTTTTCTACTCTTCTCTGTCAGAATTCTTTTTTCACCCTCACAACACTGTTCCTCTCTCCAGGGAAGTTTTTTTTGAACAAAATAAAAAAAATCCATATAAGCATTCAAGTTTAACATTTTTAGTTACAGAGTAATTACAAAGCATTTATCAGTTCATAACTAGAACACAGCAAGGCTTTAATGACTATGGAATAAAAAAGAAAGAAGGTAGAAAAAGAATGAGGAATTTACTTATAAATGCAACTCAGCATCTCAAACCCCTTTCAGGAGAATTAGATGACCTCAGAAAGAACAGACCTGTGTTAGAGCAGACTATACAATCTTACAGCTGCAGTGCTCAGAGAACAAGAAGCAATTTTCTGTTCCTCCAAACCTGTCTCCTAATTAAATTAATCAGTTTAAAATAGGTTAGACTTCTTGTGCTTCATGCCTGTAATAATCTGTGGTTTGCAAAATGTAGTGTGATACATCTATTGGCTTGTATTTCATTTGAATTAGGGATTCATAACTATAATATCCAATCTGGTAGTTAGCAAAGGAAATAAGGCTTTTCAAAGCAGAATAACTAGTCTGCATAAATTTGAAATTCTTCTGATAGAAATGTCACCTGTGTTCCAGATGAGTACTGTAATTTAAAAATATACTTTAACAAAAGATATGTTTGCTTCCAAATTTATGATTCTATTCCCCCAACTCCTTTCCAAGGAAGGGATTCATTGTATGTGTCACACAGATTGTTACTACAGAGATTGACAAGATCACAGTCTCTCTTACAGAGCCCTTCCAAACCCCTAGAGGCCACAGTCGATCCTGCCGTATTCAATGAATTAACGAGGTCAGACGTGAACAATACTTACATAGCACATTTTTAAGAAGGCGGGGACTCCAAAATGACACCTAGGAAGAAGGTGCACCTCAAACCCAAGGTGATGCCCAGTACAAGAAAATGCTCCCTCGCCGGGTGGAGTTATTTGTATATATCTGCTCTGTATTTTCCAGTACAACGCTTTCCGTATCTCAGGTGCTTCTAGGTACCTCTGTGACAAGTGATAGGATCAGCTAGGGTCAGATGACAGAAAAATGAGGCAAGAATGCAAAGCTGAAGAAATATATCAGTATCAGAAAAAGGTGGTGAAGCTCCAGTGTGACCCTGGGCATGAGCGACGAAGAAGAGAGAGGAGCTCCCAAAAAGAAAAGGCCTGGGCTTCCCAGGAGACTCACTCTGGATAAGAGGGGGATAAAACACGGATGCAAAGGGCAGGGTATCAGTCCAGGATAGAGGATGGAACAAGAGAGAGAAAACACCCCTAGAAATAAAGGCTGCCTCTTGCTCTTTCCCCTCTCCCTTTAGAAGGAACCTCTCCTTCTAGGGGTTCACAAACATTTTTTCTCTACTTCTGTCTCTTTAATTTTCACATCCACAGCTATATTTACTGGTTCCCACGTTTGTGCTCTCCTCCAGAGTCTAGACGATGGGCCCCTCTGGGTCAAGGACTGGCTTCTATAAATGCTTGATGAATGAATGAACAAGGACGGGATGGAATTGAATTCTTTTTGAGCAGTAGATCAAATTAGATACATCACTGTAACAAAGTAGCTTCAAAGAAGAGTCATTCAAGCAAACACAACTGCCAACAACTTTCTGATACATTATTAATTTGTTACTTTCCTAACCAAACCCTAGCCTTCAGTAGTCTTCACCACCGTAGGATGCAAGAAGAAGGTATAAAATCTAAGTCAGAGATGAGTGTATGGTTATCTAAGCTATTAGAGCCAAGCAAGGAAAACTACTTCCCCTGGGTAGAGGGGAAGAATGAGCTGTTCTTCCATGTTCACAACTAATGTGAAAAGCCAAAGATTCCAGACTGCCTTGACCCTGACTCTCCATTGGAGGAAAGCTTTGTGGTAATAATTACCATTTGTTTACTCTGTAGTTACACTGTCATACTTAAATGTGCAAATTAATCAAATCATACCTCTCCAATTTTCCAGGTCACAACACTTCTAAGAATTCCTATGAGACTGAGTAGAACAGAGCCAGTTTCCTTAGATGAAGCCCCAACTTACTTATTTTTAAAGAGCAGTGCCAAAGGCATTGTTCTCAGGGCTGTGTTCATCCAGTCACAGCACGGCTCTGATGACATCATTCCTCGGGCACGCTGGGAACCACCAAGAACGAACCAGAAGGGACTACTGCTCAAGGGACTGCCTGCAGCCACAAGAGTACTGTCAGCAAGGACTAGACCCTGGCCTTACTAGACCCTGGATTTCCTGTCTGTGACAGCTATAATAACACAACCCTCATGAGATTGCTGCAAGGATTAAATGAGTGTATCTTAAAACTTCTAGAGTGGTGCCTTCCCAGAGCAGTACTCAGTAAATGGCAGTCATGATTATGATTATCACTGTTGTTGTGATGATGATGATAATTATGACTATTTCCTTTCGTATCCCCTCCCCCAGACTGCCCTAAAGTGGCCACACTTTTGCCTAACCTGGTTCTCAACCTGGACGACTCAAGTGCCTCCTAAAATGAGATCCAGTTCAAAGACCATCCCCTTCCTGACAACTCTCCCTGTCCTGGTTCCCCTCAGTACACAGGAGGTATCATCTCTTCCATGCTCCCATCATCCCGAGTCTACAGCTTGACTATGATATTTTTCTGCTCTATTAGCTGAATGACTCTCATCTTCCCAGATTATGACCTCTCTCACAGAATAAACATCCCAAAACTTTCCACAGTAGGGTGCATAGTTCAAGCTTTTAACTGTGATCTCTGGAAACATACACAAACAGCAACGTATCACGACAAAGGTGACACTTTTAACTGCTCAGGGGAATAGGCCAGACTTCAAAGACACCCTTTGAATTTTTATCACCTGCATAGTTCTTAAGGTTTTGCATCATTGGAGATGGGGATGATAAATCAGGCACCCAAATATTACATCATTATAATAAACCAGTTTACATCTTTCTCATGAGACAAGAATTACTCATGCTCTTACCTCTTCAGTAAGTACATTACCTGCTGTGTTCTGAATTCTGGCAAGAGTTACCTTTTATGAAGTCACTCTGTACAACACACACACAAAATATATATATACAAAGAAGTATTCACCACACCAATGCCCATAGACCCACACTCCATATGATACCTCAAGCCCAGCTATATTCGAGAATGTGAAAGATCCTTAAGTTTGGAATTTGTGATCCTGTGAGTCCATGCAAGGACTGGATGAAGAGTCATGGATGAAGAGTCTCAAAGCCAAGACGCTCCCTATGTAAGTTTAGTATCAGCTCTACCCTGCTTCCTTGCTACTCTTCAGCCTAAAAAAATCTTTTGCAGAACTGTACACTAAAGGTATTGATTCCTCTTAGAGAAAAAGGCATCATGCAAAACACTCTAAAAACAGGGTTTCTCAGTCTCTGCACTACTGACATTTGGGCTGACACTGCTTTGCTGTGGGTAGTCCTGTCCACTACACAGTAAGATGTTTAGCGATGTTCTTGGCCTCACTCTAACAGATGCCAAAAGTACCTTCTCACTAGTTGTGATATTGTCTCCAGACACTGCACAATGTCCTAGGGGACAAAGCCACCCCCAACGAGGGCCACTGTTCTAAATAAACTATCACTGTTTACAAACCATCATTTAAAAGTGAGAAAACTGGCTGGGCACGGTGGCTGAGGTCTGTAATCCCAGCATTTTGGGAGGCCAAGGTGGGAGGACTGCTTGAGGCCAGGAGTTTGAGACCAGCACGAGCAACATAAATTAAAAAAAAAAAAAAAAAAATTAAATTAGCCGAGTGTGGTAGCACATGGTGTAGTCCCAGCTCCTTAGGAGGCTGAAGTGAGAATATCCTTTGAACCCAAGAGTTCAAGGTTACAGTGAGCTATGATCCCACTATTGCACTCCAGCTTGAGTGACAAAGCAAGACCTTGTCTCTAAAAAAATTAAAACCAAATAAAAATGAGAAAACCCTTTAAAAATTGGGCCAATGTAGCTCTAAGAGAAAGTACTGAAGCAGAAGACGCAGTTCAAATCCCTATTCTGTTCCAAGGGAATTGTGCAACATGAGCCAGATAGGCCGGACTTGGAACCGGGCTCTGCCAATTGCCAGCTGGGTGACCACGGGCTAGGCACGAAACCTCTAAGACTCAGTTTACCCACCTACAAAATAATAATAATAGTAAATGTTTCCTGGAATTATTGTGAGGATTAAATAGATTAACATATGCAAAGTGTTTAGAAAGTGCCTGGCACATATTAAGCACACATTAAACATTAGCTATTCCTATCATATCATTTAACTTTCTATGCCCAAGGTTCCTTATCTGCCATGTAGTAAGTATGAATAGTGCTACATAGTATTATAAATATTCGCTAGCTCTAGTCTGCAGTACAAAGATACGTAAATAATTTATTTTGATTTCTCTAGTAGAGCTAAAAACAATACACTCTGATCAATTTACAAAGCCCACCTATCCCATCCCCCCCCCAAGGAAAAGAATTTTTTTCAAGTTTTATTTCAAATTCAAATACTATCACGGTAGAATTATGAAGTCAATGCCCTAACTTAGTGAGAGAGAAAAATATCCATTAAAAACACAGCACGGTTTCTGATTGTGCAGTGGATTCAGAATAATTGCTCAGTATATATTATTATGGTCGTATTCCATGTCATTATGATCCATGACAAATGACTAAAACCCTCTCATGAGTGTGACTGAAAGACACCATAAGGGGAAGCAGATGAGAACTTGTAGATGACTCAAAAACTCACCACCACCCTGGGAAACCAAATGTGTGGGAGTGGGTGGAAACTAGACATGTTTATTGTGGAAAAGTCTTGCTGGCGATTCCATTATATAATATAACCACACTAAAGCATGTATATTCATTTACATGAGGTGCACACACACGCACGCTGCTGTCAGGTTGAGAACCACTGGCCTATTGCATCAGCATTAGAGGAGGTATTTTATTTTTAATTGGAAAAAAGAGCACACACACATGCACGCTGCCATCATGTTGAAAACCACCAAATAGAAGAGTTATCATTTTTAATAGCAAAAAAAGTTTGCTGTAACAATGTACAGGTATTCACTGATTTACAAAACAGATACTGCTGTAAGAAAAGTAAACTTAGATCCCACTCCCCCTCTTTTGCTGGTGATTGCAGAGACACATTCAAACGTACCTTGTGTCCCGGGGTACTTGCGCAGAAACTTTTAGTGTAGCCTGTCTTCAAAACTAGCAGCACCCCAGCTGCTGGCAAGAGGCAGTTCTCATTAGGGCACCTCAAACTACTGTGTAATTTTAAAAAGAGTCAAATATCCAAATGAAATATCCAAAAATCAGACCAAAGGCTAGATGGTGTCAAGGCAGAGCTATTTATTGCAAGGTTCTAGTTGCTACTTCAGTAATTCTAAAATAAGGGAGGTTAGAGGGAAGCGGGTCCTCAGAAGGAAGAGATGAGGTTTGCAACGTGAAAACCTTATAATAGAGAGATACAATATTTGACTAACAGTCAACTAACATGGCAGGACCCACAAGCCATGTATCAAGGATCCCCATAGCAAGGGCAAGAACCATCTGAGCAACCAAATCACAGGACAGGACTAACAGATTTGGATCTCCACAGAGCCTTATATCTAAGAGGACAGTGAAGACTGATTCTACTAAACAAAACACAGGAATCATCCAAGACCACAAGCTGAACTCACCAGGTAAATAAGGTGTTAAATTGACCAAGCACACCTATCCTCAGCCTCTGACATTGTACTACAGTGCTGACTCCAGTCAGCTCTGGCTGTCTCAGCACTGGTGAGCCCCATAGCCAGAGAGAGCCAGGAGGAGAACAGGCAGGGGCCTGCATCTCTAGCAGAAATGACACCACACACAAGTACCACATCATCCAAAAGCATTTCCAGCCTAAGTCCATTCTATACCAAAGGGAAGAGAAAATGCCAGTTCAGCTACATCAACAAACGGAAGAGGAAAACAAGAACTGCTTCTTAGCATCAAGGGGTTTCAGAGAGTCAATAATTTACATATTGCTCTGAATTAAAAGAGAAACCTACATATCATATTTTCTGAACTATTCAAATAATTTTTAGGTTCTTTATAACTTGAGTTTTCATGGAAGTGGCTTAATGTACAGAATTTTAAAAGCAAGATGCAATTAATATTTTAAAGGTTCACCCCAACCATTAAATGAATGCCCTTTAAAACCAAAAGCAAATTCAAGTACAGCATTAGAAACACATAACAATGTTTGCTTGCATAAATTTAGAAATTATGAAAGTTTAACAATATACAGATTGTAATGAAACCATGTATATTACTGTCTTAGGCTAAATTATACTTGGTAGACAACTCAAAACCAAGACAGTTCTTACTAAATTGCTGAGTCTTCTTGTAGCTAATGACTGCTGCTTGCTATGACAGCCAGAAAAAAAAAAAAAATCAGCAAAGTAATTATAATGAATCAATAAAAAACCCATAACTAACGCAGAGTCATCTAAAGAGTAGAGAACTGGAACTTGGAAGAACAACTTATTAAATAAAAAACAATTAACTAAGGAAATTTAGTAAAGGGTATGCTGTTAATTTATACACTCGTGTATTTCCTCACAAACCTGAGTAGAAACTATGTGTTGGGCCCCACGTAGTTACTGGGAAGAGACTCCACAGCTGGACTGGCTCAAAGTCTACTTGAGAAACACAGCCATGATACAGAAGACACACTTAGGTTGTTAGTGTGTGTCCAGCACCATCTAAGCACTTCAGAATGACCTCACAGCAACCCTGTAATGCCATCTTACAGATAAGAACTGAAGAACAGTGACTGTAAGTTGCCCAAGATCATACAACTAGTAAATGGCAGAGCTTGTACTTCAATCTAGAAAATCCTTCTCCAGAGCCCACACAAATGACAAACATGCTATGCTGCCTGCCCACACTGAAGTGTCTCCCTTAGACCATTGCATAAAAATCAAGAATCTATAACCTCTCACAGATGTTAAGTATCTATATAATAGAAGAACATTCAAATTGCCCAATGGAGGAGAAAGTCAATCTGTCAAAACCAGAGAGCTAAAAATATAAAATACATGTATCCAAACAAAATTTATTATGAATAAAGTATAAGAAGTTTTATTAAATCCCTACTTGGGTTTAATAAAAAAATTAAAAAATTTAAAAAAATTTGTCATTTCTTTTAGAAGGAGACAGAACATAAATGATAATAAAGTTAGGAAATTAATAGATTGTTTTGTTTCTAATCAACAGCTACTATTGCAATGAAGCATCTTTCTGATACCATGGTTCTTAAGTAGCTCCAACTTGGCAGCAGTACACAATAACTAAACAAACAACAACCTCTGAGAACAAAGTAGCAGTCTTGAGCCCCCAGACCCACCAAGGGATAAAGGCCAGAAGAAAGGCCACAAATAGGAAGCTGCTCTGACAGTGAGTGACTGGTCAAGTCAAGCAAAACAAATGCCTGGCTGGCCAACCTCTTGCAGTGGCTGCTAAGACATACTGGAGATGCTATAAGACAGTAGAGGAATAAAGAGGTGGAGTAAAGAAAGTGGTCAACCCTGGGCTCAGCAGGTGCCATCAGTGTCTGAAAGGGCCTGGGGATGAGCCACAGTGACAGAGGTGATGCCCAAGAGCAGAAACTAAGCAGGAGTGCTGAGCTGTAGACTCTCTGACAAAAGAAAAGAGTCATTGCTGGCAAAATGAAAGGAAAAGAGCAAGGCAGAAGGGCAAACAGTGACGTGTATCTCAATGCCTTAGTACCCAAGGGCATCAGGGGCACTCTGATGGCATACTAATCACAACGAGGAGAAACCATGGAACTTACCCTACAGAGCAGAATCTGTCACTTATTACTTAGCACAAACAAAAACATGTATTAGCTGGGTATGTGGCAGGGAAGTTGTATGGACACATCCACATAAAAGGGACAAGTAACCATCCCTCTCCTGGTGCTGCTAACTGATATGGGAGGGTCATCTAACCTCTTTAAATCTCAATGACATCATTGCTAAGTCAGGAGAGAATGACAGCCCCCCCACCCCACTCCCAGCTGCAGAGCCTACAGGCATCTGATGAGGCCATGCATACATACTGGTGTTCAGTAATGCTCAATGAATGTTACATATTATCATCACCACCACCACTACCATATTGCTATGGTTATCTTGCCCATAAAGCTGCTTACATTCTAGTGGAAAAGATATCAAGAGTGAAAACTAGTTATAAGAAGGACAGTATGGAGACTGCAGAGCAAAAAGACCTGGGTCAATTTCAGAGTGCCTCTTATATTTCACTCCAACATCACACTTGAGATAGAGCTGGACTCAGAGTGGCAAGAGAAGAGCAGATGGATTGAATGGTATAGCCACCAGCCAAGTTGGGCTGTCCTCAGTCACCTGTGTTGACCCACAGTCTCTGTGGCTTTATCTAACAGATCATGTTTGAGTCAGTAATTTAAGATAGCAGAGAAGTTTCAGCTCTTCCAGGAGGCCTTCTGAAATCCCAATTTCCCAAGCAGAGAGTGGTCATTTCCAAAGCAGCATCTCTGAGATATGGCGCTTTATAAGTGGTGTGTGCCATCAGACAGAATGATAGCTTCCTACAAGAGGGTAGGAACTATATAATATCTTTATTGTATTTCCATTGACTGGCAAAGTTTCTGACACGTTTGCCAGGAATGAATGCTGGCTACATAAATGAAGAGCAGGCTTTCTGATTTTTATTTACAAAATTTAAACAGCTGTCTAGAGTATTTACCTACTAAGCTCAGTTCCTTAAAGGGCCAAACAACTAAGATACTGTCAGGAAAAAAATACACAGCCTCTGTATTTACAGAAATACTTCTGACAAATAACTAGACATCTCTTTTAATTGGATTATTATGCAAAGTCCTAAAATATAGGCTAAACAGCCCCATTCCCTGTAACCAGTGGTCAGATTTATCATCATGAACGGCAATTAACGTGCTAGGTGGAAGCAGAACAAAGGCTGAGGGAGCTACTGGTATAGGGAGAGGGCCGCTTCCTCCTGGGGTATGGAGTCCCTCCAGCCTGGTTCTTTCCTCCCCCACCTTTTCTGCAATAATGTCTGCTACTCCGCCCCTCATTCCCATTACATGTACCCTCCCCTCCTTTTCCTCCTCCCTCAAGCTTCTGTTTTTATCCCCTCTTGTCTCTGGCTCCTATAGAAACTAGATGTGGAAGTCAGAGACCCCATATCTTAGAAAGCTTTCATCTCAGAAATCATCTCCAGTCAAGAAAAGTGTTCTTTCCTATCTGGCCAGAAAACTAACAAAGTACTTTGTTCTCTATGTAACTGACCACTGTCACTTCTGAACTCTTGAGGTTACTTTTCCTTTCTCCCTTCCCCAATTGTAAGGCCCTACTCTAGATCTGCGAAGTTACTCAAAGACTGATCTTGGGGAGAAAATGGTATTTCCTTTCAGTACAGAGAAAAAAAGTTACACGGTTATGAATCCAGCTCTACCATTTTTTCTGCAGCAGTTCACTGTGACTGACCTTTTAAGTCACATTTACATGTGGCCACAGCAATAATAATTACACACACATTATTTAATTCAGGACAGTAATATAAAAAAAGATCATAGACTTAAACCTTTAATTTCTGTTACAATATTTCAAAGTTCACAATAATTTGGTCTGAACTAAAGTTTATTCTCTAACTACTCATTCACTCATCTACGTTATTAAGTCCCTAATGCACACAGTGCTATTTAAGACATTATAATGGATTAAAACCAAAAAGCAAACAACAAAACAAAGCATTTTGCTTTCAAGGAGGTTACAATCTAATTAGGGAGATGAGATATGTATATCTCAGAAAAATTCGTTTTCCAAATAAATTAAAAATGCAAACAAATTTTCAAGGGCTTAACCCTACTTATGGGAAGGGAATTATTATGAGAAACTTAGAGCTCAGAAATTGTTTCTATGGACATAACACAGTTAATTACAGATGAATTATCTACTCATCATACTTCATCATAATAGGCCCCTAAAAGACCACTCCTTGGCAGCATGTAGAAGTTACTAGTACTTAGAAATGTGTACTTGAAAGTAATAAATCAGACGCTAGAAAACACTTTTATGGCTGGGGATGAGTTTTAGAGATAAGCTACTCTATGCCTGAGGTCTTGAGAGTTCAAAGGCCTTGCCCACGGTTTCAGAGCTAGTTCATACTCATAGAGGAGCCAGGGCTATCCCCAGGGCCAGATGCCAAGTCCAGTGTTTTTCCCAAAACCCCACATGGATCTATTTCACCTTCTTTGCCAGCCAATGCAAGTTAGTGGATTTTCTACTCTAAATATTGCCTGAAGTAGTAGAAATAAGGTATCCAGAAATCAGAACTCATAGCAGCCAGACTTATACACCTCAATTACAACAGCTTATCTGTTTGAACTTTCCTCTTTCTCATTTCCCATTCATCCTGTAAACTCTGCCCCTGGTCAATCTACCTAAAAGGTTGCTTTTAACAAGTCATTATCACTTCCTTCGCTCACCTTTGGAACAGAGCTCCTACCTAGGCAATCAAGACTCTCCATATTTTTTAGAGGTCCGCAAACCACAATGTTCTCAGCTACCTGTCCTCAGAAATTGAGACCCCTATTCCAGCTAGATGGATATAATCACGACAGAAGAGCAAAGAAATTGTCAAGCTGTTCTTTGCCTGGCTAATACAGAAGGCAGCACAAAGCAGCCTATTTGTCTTCCCAACATCAACGCTAAAGGTGAGCTATGGTCCAGCCCCACTGAGAACTTAAAGCTGTCTCTTTCATAAAAACACAGCCAAGTTCTTTATACTTCCCACCTATGCTGCCTGTGTGACGAATGAACCAGACACTCACTGGAAGCAAGACTTGGCTCACTCAGTACAAAAAGCTCTCCCTTGCAGATGTGAGTTCATACTTTACTGTACATTTGTGACTTTGTAGCCTTCATCTAGAAATCTCATTCCCTTTCACACTTTGCCTTCACAAAAGAGGCCCCAATATCTTGACTCCAACAATAATGATCAGCACACACACCTCCAGTCATCGGAGCCACTACTCTGAGGGTCTTGTAGCCCAGTTATAAATTTTGCCACACACTTACAAAATCTCAGCTCAATATTCCAGGCCCAAATAGGAGACAGCATGGCAAATGTTCAGAGAAAGGTTTGATTTTGTATTGTCTTGATGATGTTTAACATCATGGTCTTTGAGGCTACAGCAACAAGTGGCCCATTGTGCATTGAAGCATACCCACATTAAGCATCATCTCCCCACTTTTTTGCACAAATAAGTAGTTTTTTTAGAGTGCTCTCATCACCGTCTCCAACTGGTTTTCATCATTAACTGCATGGGACAATCTAAAGCACTATTCATAATTTTATACTTCATAATGTTGAAACCAAAGGGAAAAACTAAAATTTCTCTCAATTTTTAGTTACAAAACTTATTAGGCAACTATCTGCCTAAACAAAATGGCCAAAACTGAGAATGCCAGGCAGCACCACTGGAGACCGCCTACCCCATGACTGCAGGAGGTGAAGTTAACACAGTGACTCATACTCACATTCCCCAATTAATAGCCACATGAATATCTGTCACCTATTCGATGATTACTACTCTATGTTACACATCTCATAATTTCAACCTATGAGTGGACATTTACATACAGTATTAAACATTTATGCTACCCAAATCTACTATCTGAATCAGAGTTAAGGAGAGGCATTATGGTTTCATATAGCATCTAAATCTAAGTAAAAAGATGTCATATTGTAAAGATGAACGATCACAACCTTTGGTTTCATAAAAAATAAAAGATAACAGCTATACGCAAGGAGAAAATTAGTGATATTCAGAGCAACTCTTTTCAAGAATGTTTAAATATGCAAACTGTGCAATGAAAGCAAAAACAGAGTCTTCCCGTGACCTCAGGTGAGGCTGCGGTTCAGCACCACACTCCCGATGTTCAGTGGATGGCTGATGGGAAGAAAAAGAAATAAGTCTATTTAAATGCTGATGTGTTTTGGTAAGCCATTTAAAGCAATGATATATTTGGACTATAAAACAAAATAATATGCCCAACTTTTCCTGCAATTGTTTCTTTTTTCTGAGACAGAGTCTTACTCTGTCACCCAGGCTGGAGGGCAGTGGCACAATCTCAGCTCACTGCAGCCTTTGCCTCCCAGGTTCAAGTGATTCTCCTGCCTCAGCCCCCCGAGTAGCTGGGATTAAAGGCATGCACCATCACATCTGACTAATTTTTGTATTCTTAGTAGAGACAGAGTTTCACCATATTGGCCAGGCTGGTCTCAAACTCCTGACCCCAAGTGATCCACCCACCTGGGCCTCCCAAAATTCTGGGATTACAGGTGTGAGCCACCAAACATGGCCTGTAATTTTTTTTCATGAATGAAACTTCAATCATTTCTTGTAATCACCGAATTGGTATTCTAACAACATACTTCAAATATTTTAAATAAGTGTTGTAATTGCTGCTTCACAGAAATCTCTTAACTTGAAAAACTGATATGTACACCCTCCTTAAATGATCTTAAAAATTTTTTTTAAAGATTAAGAACAGACTTAAAATATTCCTGTTGTCAGAAAAGTACAATTTATTCCTGCCTTCTATTGCCAGTTCTAAATGGTTTCCCAGTCAAGAACAAAACATTCTTCTTTCCCAACTTTAATTCCATGGCAACTGATTTGTTATTTCTTTTTCTGTTGTTGTTAAATAAAATCTCTATTGTAGAATGTAAAAAATACATTTTTTAAGTTCTTAGTAAACAAATTTGTAAATCAAAAGAAATCATTATCCACCTATGGGAAGAGTTTCATGAGAAGCTGAGACCATGTTTCTAATACTATATTTCAGCAAGCAGTTCTTCAGGTATGGTCTACAAACCCCTAGGTATACCAATACCTTTTTGGAAAATCGGCAGAGTCAAAACTCTTTCTCAAGTCTAAAAGGTTATTTGTCCTTTTGATTTGTAATTTCACAGATTTACAAGAATATTTTAAATCTTTTCAAAAATTACTCTAAATATTTTAATTGTACGAAAGCTATAATTTAGAATTTACTATATCATTCTAAAATAAATATCTAACTTTTTATATTTAAAGATGGATTGTTGCCTTAAAAGAGATTAGACACTTCACATCCATTAGAATAGCTATTTAAAAAAAAAAAAAAAAAAAAAAAAAAAACAGAGGCCAGGCGCGGTGGCTCAAGCCTGTAATCCCAGCACTTTGGGAGGCCGAGACGGGCGGATCACAAGGTCAGGAGATCGAGACCACCCTGGCTAACATGGTGAAACCCCGTCTCTACTAAAAAATACAAAAAACTAGCCGGGCGAGGTGGCGGGCGCCTGTAGTGCCAGCTACTCCGGAGGCTGAGGCAGGAGAATGGCGTAAACCCGGGAGGCGGAGCTTACAGTGAGCTGAGATCCAGCCACTGCACTCCAGCCTGGGTGACAGAGCGAGACTCTGTCTCAAAAAAAAAAAAAAAAAAAAAAAAAAAAACAGAAATAAATGTTGGCAGAGATAGGAAGAAATTGAAACCTTTGTTTGCTGATGATGGGACTGTAAAATGATACAGCATTGTGGAAGACAGTATGGTGGTTCCTCAAAAAATTAAACGTAGAATTACCATGTAATCCAGCAATTCTACTTCTGGGTATACACCTGAAAATAAAAGCAGACAATAGAACAGACATTTGTACACCCATGTTCACAGTGGCACTATTTGCAATAACCAAAAATGGAAGGAACCAAGTGTCCATCAACGGATAAATGAATAAACAAAATGTGATACATGCATACAAAGAAATATTATTCAACTAAAGGAAATTCTGAAACATGATACAACATGGATTAACCAAAGACATTATTACGCTAAATGAAATAATCAAGTCACAAAAGGACAAATGGTGCATGATTCCACTTCTGAGGTACCTACAGTAGTCAAATTCATACACAGAAAGTAAATGGTGGTTGTCAGAGGCTGGGGGACTGGGGAGTAGGGAGTTATTATTTAATGGGTATGGAGTTTCAGTTTGGGAAGAAGAACAAGTTTTGGAGGTGGGTGGTGGTGATAGCTGCACAACAATATGAATATACTGAACGCTACTGAACTATACACTTAAAATGGAACGTTTTATGTTATGTACGTTTTAACAACAAAAAAAAAAATCCAACATAAAAGAGGAGGATTAGAGCCTGGGCACAGTGGCTCAAGCCTGTAATCCCAGCACTTTGGGAGGCTAAGAGGGGGGCAGATCACCTGAGTTTGGGAGTTCAAGACCAGCATGGCCAACATGATGAAACCCTATCTCTATTAAATGTACAAAAATTAGCTGGATATGGTGGTGGGCACCTGTAATCCCAGATACTTGGGAGGCTGTGTCAGGAGAATCACTTGAACCTGGGAGGCAGAGGTTACAGTGAGCCAAAATCACGCCACTACACTCTAGCTATGGAAACAGAGCGAGACTCCGTCTCAAAAAAAAAAAAAAAAAAAGGAGGTTTAGAAAGCCTGCTTTCTTACCTACAGGTATACATACATTTTATGCCTAAACATACTAAAAAAAGATGAAACTGACACATTAGAGGTCTCTGATCTATGGAAGGGAAGCAACTACTCAAGAAAAAAAACAACCCTGAGGAAAACAATAAACAAAAATATTAACAAAGTTGTCTTTACATTGTCTTTATAGATATTAGTAATTTATATTATGTCTTATGCAACAGAATATTTTCAAATAGTTTCGTTGCAGCATCATTTTGAAAATAATCACTAAGGATTTAAAGGAAAAGGAATTGATTTTTTTAATGCAGACATGATGAGAACTTTATAAGACAAACATTGTTGTAGTTTTTCAAGACAGAAATGAAAAAGCCACTGAAACACCTTATAAGGTATCACACTGCATTAGCTGGAGAAGAGCACACAGTAATTGGGACACTGAGAAAGCGTTGTACAACTGACATTGCTGAAGGTCTGCTGTGTAAGTTAGTTTAAAAAAAAAAAAAAAGGCAGTGCCACTTCCTAACGACACAGCAACTCCTCAAATGAAAGGTTTGCCTACAGACACAACGACTGAGTTCATATCCCAACTGCAGAGCTGTACCCTTGCCTTACAAATGGATTATAAAATGACTAACTGGTGCTGATGCTGATTGAAGATTTTTTTTTTTAATGTGAAGTTCTGAAAATAAACACTGGTGCTTAAACAGTCAATGTGTTGAATAACTTTTGGAATCTCATGGTTTATCCTTGAAACAACTATGTTCGACACTTGCACTACTGGTGCCTTAGCTTGAATGGAGGTAGTGACACTAAACTATACTAGCAGTCATTGTATTCATATTATTCACTGCCACTCATTGGCAGTTTAAAAAAGGTAAGAATGTCCTTGATGAAGCAGTTAAAATGTTATCTCTTGACCCTTGATTTCACATCTTTTTGACATTGTGTGTAAAGAAATGGGAAGTACACATAAAGCATTCTGCTGCATACTGAAGTACAATGGTCACCTGGGAGAAAAGCACTCCTCTGACTGAGTTGCAGGCTGAACTAACTGGTTTTTTACGGTGCACCACTTTTGCTTGAAAGGAATGACTGGCAGATGAACTCTGGATATTTATTCTTGAGCTATTCGTAGATATTTCTTGGGAATAAATGATGTACGCCTTGGCACTTGAAGGAAAACAGATGACAGTATTTGTTGTCAATCATAATCCAAAAATTAAAAATTTTTAACACCTGTATCCACCGTGAGCTTGATAGCTTCTCAATAGATGTTTCGGATGAAACTGAGAGTAATGTTAATATGTGTGGTTTTTTATGTTATGTAAAGAAATATGTCAACATTTGGAAAACTGATACAACTCAGTGAACTAACAGTTTCCAAATGACCAGTATATGGTCTTAAATCACACAGGAATAGATGATCAGTGAAAGTACCACATGAACCAATGCATTGTAATGGAGCACAAATATTTCATTGGTTGTGATTCCAAATTCAACACTGCAATGAACCTTTAAGAAACCATGCTGAAATGTCACTCCCAAGATTATGTTATATTATATAATAGTCCGTGTTGAGAGCTGACTTGCTCTAGAGACTCCCTGCTGGCTGGATAAAGTAAGCAGTCGGACTGAGAAAGCCCACGTGACAAGGAACTGCAGGTGACCTCTAGGAAAGAAAGGTAGCCTCCAGGAGCTGAAGGTGGCCTCTAGCTAGTAGCCAGCAAAAAGCTAGGCCCCTCAATCCTACAGAAACAAGGAATGTGTTCTGCTAACAACCTGAGTTAGCTTGGAGGAGATTCTTCCCAGTCAAGCCTCCAGATGAGAGTGCAGCCTAGGCAATACCTTGATTGCAGCCTGCTGGGTCTAAGAAAAGGACCCAGCTAAGCTGTGTGCACACTGCTAACCCACAGGAACTGTGATGTAATAAATGTATTTTTAAGCAAGAAAAAGAAACGATCACTTACTGAATTTTCATGTAGTATATCTACAAAAAGCCGATCTACAATTATCTGACAAAGCTATTAAAATGCTTCTCCCTTTCCAACTACATATCTGTATGAGGCAGGATTTTCTTCATATATTTAAATCAAAACAACACGGCAACAGATTGAATGAGAAAGCAGATTTGAGAATCCAGCTAATAAGCCAAACGTTAAAGAGATTTGCAAAAAATGGTATACAGTGCTATGCTTCTCACCATATTTTTTTTCGTTTTGTAAAGTAGTTATTTTTCCTAAAAATAAGTATTTTAACTTGTAATGGGCACTTTGTTATTTTAAATCTAATGGAATATATTTTTTAATTTCTCACTTTTGATTTCTAACATGGTAAATATAGATATAATGCACATGAAACATTCCCTCAGGTCTTCCAAGAAAATATGAAGGCAAAGGGGTGTTAGGACCAATAAATTAAGAACTACTACGATGCTTCTACTTCCATCATCTCTGCCACATGATACACTCTACCTCATCCTCTACTGCATTTGTCTAAATTCTATCCATTTTCACACTTGGCCATTCCAGCCTACAGCGAGCTCTCACCCTTCTGAGTGCCCAGGAAACTCATCTGGCACCTGCTTATGGCTTTCCTCATTTTGAAATGTATGCATGTGAAGCCCCAAAGGAAAGGGACTGAGCCATGTGGGGGACATGACACATGTTCCAAAACATTCCACCTGCCACCTCTATAAAGAACGTAATTACAGAATGAATAGGAATGCAATCCATACCAGCCACTGGGCTTCAAGCAATGCTTAATAAATCAGACCACAAAAGATGTGACATGAGATAGAATTTAGGACATACATGAGTCTCAAAAGTGTCACCTGAAAAGGTAAATGAGAACAAGGAAGCAGATACCAAAATGTTTACAGGGAGAAGGTAGTAGATAAGTCAATCAGACCAATAACCTCCAATTCTCAATAATACAGAATGAATATTATATGTGGACCATTTTGGAGCAAAAATATGAGAAATAGAGTAACATTGTAAGAAAGGCAATGAGGAAATCAACAGAATTCCCCCAATGTATCTTATTGGAAAAGCAAGAAAAAATGCATTAAAAACAAATAGCCACTATTATGGGTTGAAGTGTGTTCTCCTCCAAAGCACAATATGTTGAGATTCCAGTCCCCCCAACCCATACCTATGAATGTGACCTTATTTAGAAACAGGGTCTTTACAAATGGAATCAAAGTAAGATGAGGTCAGTAGGGTAAGCCCCCATCCAGTATGACTGGTGTCCTTATAAATGGAGAAGAGACAGAGAGAGACAGCGGGAGGATGGCGTGTAAAAATGGAGGCAGAGATTGGAGTTATGTCACCATAGCTCAGAAATGCCCCGGGCTGACAGAAGCTGGAAGAAGCAAGAAAGAATCCTTGTCTAGAGGCTTTGAAGGAAGCATGGCCCTGCCAACACCTCAAATTTGAACCTACAGCCTTTAGAACTGTGAGAAAATAAATCTCTCTTGTTTTAAACCATCAGTTTGTGGTATGTTGTCATGGCAGCCCCAGGAAACATACAGTGATAGAGTGAGGGACTCCTTACAACCCACAGTCACATTTCCCAAGTAGCCCTTCCTCAGCCACAGACAAAAGTGAAACAAGAGAGAGAAAAATCGGAAATGCAAATCTAGTTATAGCAACCAAAAAAAATTTTTTTTTACTAGAAATATTTGAACCGCAGTTATTTTTCTTAAGGTTCCGTGAAAATGTTTCTGATCAAACACGGCTGTCAAAACTCAAGCCCACTGAATCTCTATAAATGTGCCTATAAATACAGAGACAAGGATTATTTATCCATGTTACACTTCCTCAACTCTTTGCTACAAAAGGAAGTAATCCAGACCTAATATTTAAAGTTACCAATACTATTACTATGTCATGACAAAAGAAACACGAGATGACAAGTAAAACTCTTTCAGTTTCTCCAAGATTTTATCAAGCCATGGGGACTTCTGGGCCAGTATGACTCTTAGCTCACACACTAGCCATATGCAAGTCTCAAGATCCAAAAATTATCTCTATTACACATACAAAGTACTTGGCATTACAATCCACAGAAAACTTCATATATTAACACCTACAATGTACATTTGATTTTTAACTTCATTTTAGAAGTTTAACTTCAGCCTCACGCTTCGGTTAAATCTATAAGCAATCAGATCTTAGCGCTGTGAGGATTTCTGAGTCACTTGACATGATGGTCCATCCTGTGTTCCTAAACATTAGGAAGCTCCAGTGGTTTTTTACTGTAGGCCCGAACCCATTAGTGGAATCAATTTAGCACACCCCAACTACTTTTTCAGTAAAACAAAATACAATTTAGAAATCAGAGGGCATCATTCACAGTAAAGGTAAGTACTCTCCTTAAACTTTTGTTTCAGTAGGGGGGTGTGTGTGTGTGTATGTGCGCACGCGTGCGGATGTGCGTGTGTGTGTGTGTGTGTGTGCGTTGTAGATACTGAGTAATGCAGGCAAATATTTCTTACTGTCTTCATCAGTCCAAACTTGGGCAGTAAACCATCAAGGGACAATGCTCCTAACAGCGGCAATCCCTTGCCATAGTTTGAGACCCAACAGGCCAGGGGAAGGAGTGAACTTAATACAGGGGAGATGGCCGGGTGCGGCGACTCACGCCTGTAATCTCAGCACTTTGGGAGACCGAGGTGGGTGGATCACCTGAGGTCAGGAGTTTGAGACCAGCCTGCCCAACATGGTGAAACCCTGTCTCTACCAAAAATACAAAAAGTTAGCCAGGTGTGGTGGCACACACCTGTAATCCTAGCTACTCGGGAGGCTGAGGCAGGAAAATCACCTGAACCCTGGAGGAGGAGGTTGCAGTGAGCCAAGACCACCGCGCCACTGCACTCCAATCTGGGTGACAAGAGCAAAACTCCATCTCAAACAAAATAAAAATAAGAAATACAAGGGAGATGAGCACATAGGGCTGGAGCTGTGGCCTTTAGGAAAGGGAAGCAGCCAGCCCACAGTGACCTGGCAGGAATGGAGCTGCCCACCCTCTTGATTCTCTCACTGGGGCCTCCCCAGTGGCCGACCCTAACTAGAAGCTAGAGGGCAAGAAAGTCCACTCAGCTCAGCCTCCTGGGTCACAGAGGCGACTAAAAAAGGGACAAGAGTGGGTCCAGAGGAGCAAAGGAAGATTTCCAGCCACTGTGACTACCAAAGTCTAAAAGCCACCCATATCAGTTTACACTTTCATTAACTGAGCCTAACAACTTTTATTTCTGAGCACCAGATCGTTCCCACATCTGCCCTCTAATCCTAACCTTGAATCAAGGTTCTAACCCAATGCTGAAAAACTGGCACAAAAGATTGGCATCTTTACCCAGGATTTCTGATTTCTCCAGGCCCTCACACTGCTCACCAACCCTTTCATCTGTTCTCAGTCTCCCACCTCTCCTATCCCTATCTATCAGGCTCTGTAGAACAAAGGACATGTCTTCGTTATCTCAGAACCCCAGGTCTGGGTGGTTAGAACATAGGCATATTCACCAAAATGTTTGAGAGACTGCTCCCTCTCCCCAGTTCCACCTAAACATCTCTTCCTACTTACAGTCAACCCCCAAGCCTAACTACTTTGCCCCCTAAACCTCAAAGCTCATTTCTGCTTCTGCTTCTGCTTCAATACATCTAACCTCCACTCCCATAGCAGGACCTGAGCCAGTTCTTCCACCTCCAGTCCCGGCTCCCTCTATTTCCACTCTCTAGGACAATCAATAAAAAAGGTAGGTCCAGGCCAGGCACGGTGGCTCAAGCCTGTAATCCCAGCACTCTGGGAGGCCGAGACGGGCAGATCACTAGGTCAGGAGATCGAGACCACCCTGGCTAACACGGTGAAACCCAGACTCTGCTAAAAAATACAAAAAAACTAGCCAGGCGAAGTGGCAGGCACTTGTAGTCCCAGCTACTTGGGAGGCTGAGGCAGGAGAATGGCATAAACTCGGGACGCGAAGCTTGCAGTGAGCTGAGATTCGGCCACTGCACTCCAGCCTGGGCGACAGAGCCAGACTCCATCTCAAAAAACAAAACAAAAAAAAAAGGTAGGTCTAACAATATCTCCACCCTGCCCCAAATGCTTCCTTAACTCTGGCTTTGATCCTTTCTCATTCCCTACTACCCCTCCCACAACTGTCCTGGAGAAACTTCCCACAATTCTACCCTCTTCTCCCCAACCTCCTCCTTCAAGCAAAACATACATGTTTACCTTCAAACAGCGGTAGGCTGCCCCCACCCCTCCCTCATGTCCTGCCCCATCTTCCACTCCTACTGCCCTGGCAACTGTCCATGTATCCTTCAAACCCCTGGCCAGGTACAGCTCATGGAGTGAAATCTGCTCAACTTCCTCACCTCCCTTGCCCCAAAGCTCCTTGATCATACCATGCCCTGTTTCCATGCTTCTCTATGCCTGTTAAATCTATAAGCACACTGGTGGCAGAAGCTGTGTCTTATTTTACTATATAACCCCAGCAGAAAACACAATGCTGACCCAAAGTCACTGTCTAAATCCTCCTCCATGTGACCAAAGTGACTTTTAGATGATCACATTGTTACAGGCAATCTTCACACAGGATCCCCTAATTGGAAGTCTGACTGAGACCTCACTGCGTACATGGCACATTTTATTATTATACTTTAAGTTCTAAGGGTACACGTGCACAACCTGCAGGCTCATTACATAGGTATACATGTGCCATGCTAGTCTGCTGCACCCATCAACCCGTCATTTACATTAGGTATTTCTCCCAATGCTATCCCTCCCCCCAACCCCCACCCCAAAAAGGGCCCAGTGTGTGATGTTCCCCACCCTGTGTCCAAGTGTTCTCATTGTTCATTTTCCACCTATGAGTGAGAACATGCAGTGTTTGGTTTTCTGTCCTAGTGATAGTTTGCTCAGAATGATGGTTTCCAGCTTCATTCATGTCCTTGCAAAGAACATGAACTCATCCCTTTTTATGGCTGCATAGTATTCCATGGTGTATATATGCTACATTTTCTTAATCCAGTCTATCACAGATGGACATTTGGGTTGGTTACAAGTCTTTGCTATTGTGAATAGTGCCACAATAAACATACATGTGCATGTGTCTTTATAGCAGCACGATTTATAATCCTTTGGGTATATACCCAGTAATGGGATGGCTGGGTCAAATGGTATTTCTAGCTCTAGATCCTTGAGGAATTGTCACACTGTCTTCCAAAATGGTTGAACTAGCTTACATTCCCACCAACACTGTAATAGCATTCCTATTTCTCAACATCCTCTCCAGCACCTGTTGTTTCCTGACTTTTTAATGATGCCATTCTAACTGGTGTGAGATAATATCTCATTGTGATTTTGATTTGCATTTCTCTGATGATCAGTGATGATGAGCATTTTTTCATGTGTCTGTTGGCTGCATAAATGTCTTCTTTTGAGAAATGTCTGTTCATATCCTTCACCCACTTTTTGATGGGGCTGTTTTTTTCTTGTAAATTTGTTTAGGTTCTTTGTAGATTCTGGATATTAGCCCTTTGTCAGATGGGTAGATTGCAAAAATTTTCTCCCATTCTGTAGGCTGCCTGTTAACTCTGATGGTAGTTTCTTTTGCTGTGCAGAAGCTCTTTAGTTTAATTAGATCCCATTTGTCTATTTTGGCTTTGTTGCAATTGCTTTTGGTGTTTTAGTCATGAAGTCCTTGCCCATACCTATGTCTTGAATGGTATTGTCTAGGTTTTCTTCTAGGGCTTTTATGGTTTTAGGTCTAACATTTAAGTCTCTAATCCATCTTGAATTAATTTTTGTATAAGATGTAAGGAAGGAATACAGTTTCAGCTTTCTATATATGGCTAGCCAGGTTTCCCAGCACCATTTATTAAATAGGGAATCCTTTCCCCATTTCTTGTTTTTCTCAGGTTTGTCAAAGATCAGATGGTTGTAGATGTGTGGTGTTATTTCTGAGGCCTCTGTTCTGTTCCATTGGTCTATTTCTCTGTTTTGGTCCCAGTACTATGCTGTTTTGGTTACGGTAGCCTTGTAGTATAGTTTGAAGTCAGGTAGCGTGATGCCTCCAGCTTTGTTCTTTATGCTTAGGATTGACTTGGCAATGTGGGCTCTTTTTTGGCTCCTTATGAACTTTAAAGTAGTTTTTTCCAATTCTGTGAATAAAATAGTGGTAGCTTGATGGGAATGGCATTGAATCTATAAATTACCTTGGTCAGTACGGCCATTTTCACGATATTGATTCTTCCTATCCATGAGCATGGAATATTCTCCCATTTGTTTGTGTCCTCTTTTATTTTGTTGAGCAGTGGTTTGTAGTTCTCCTTGAAGAGGTACTTCACATCCCTTGTTAAGGTGGATTCCTGGGTAATGTATTCTCTTTGTAGCAATTGTGAATGGGAGTTCACTCATGATTTGACTGTTTGTCTGTTATTGGTGTATAGGAATGCTTGTGATTTTTGCACATTGATTTTGTATCCTGAGACTTTGCTGAAGTTGCTTATTAGCTTAAGGAGATTTTGTGCTGAGACAACAGGGTTTTCTAAATATACAATCATGTCATCTGTAAACAGGGACAACTCATAGAGTTTAACATCCTCAACTTGAGGCAGCGGACAAGAGCAATGCAGGACACATTTATCTGGAAGATACTTGGCACTGCATCTGATAGAGACTAAATTGAGAGAAAACCTTTTTAACCGGCCTGTCTTGATATCCTGCAATTCCACTACATTGCAATCCAAAAAATGAGAGTTCAGCAATCAAAATGGTTCAGCCCAGCAACAGGGGGCAGACTCAAATTTAGTAGCTCCTAAGACAGAGATAACATGCCTGTCAAAAATAAATAGTTCATCAAAATTGAGATAATCCAGATAATTTTAAAATCAACATGAAATTAATGAATGCTGAAAATCAAACATTTTCCAAACACAAGAGATGGCATCACAGAAATCTACATGAAGCAAAAAAATTATGTTGCTTCATGGAAAATCCAGAACTACAGAGCACTCAGTCTGAAAAATCTAAGAAGCAAGTTAACCTGTCAGAATTTGAAGCTGTTACTTAAGACAATCAGTGTGACAGATATAATGGAACACTAAACTACTGCCTACAGCAAATGTGGAGATGATTAGGCATTTGAAGATAATCAAGAGAGAAGTTGCATTTAGATTTTTTTTAAATGTATATATACAGTATATAAAGACTCCAAACTTACAAACACCGTGTTGACTACAAGCTCATTCTCATTTTTATTTTAAAAATGTGGAATTTGACATAGTTTAGCAAGCATTTATAGTATCTATACTATATATCAAATATGTGCTAAAAACAGAGATAAGAAAATAAATAAGATTCTCTGTTCTTGGGATATAGAGACGATAAGGAGGAAGCAGATCCAAGAGAGATCACTTCAAAGCATCAAAAGAAATTTCTGAGTGACTGGACATGTGGTGGAATATGAGGGAGGTGTGAAGGATATCCAGGTCTCTGGATTACACAACCAAGTGAATGATGGTACCATGTGCGGAGCAACAGTCTATAAGGAATGGGGCAAGCAGATTCACAGAGAATAGAGTGGGCTTGAATTGTCTGTGGGACATCCAGTAATGAAGTCCAGAGGCAGGCAGATATTGGGTTCTGGAGCAAGTTCAGGGCTAGAAGTGTGTATTTGAGGGTAGGTGAAGCCACGCGGTGAATGAGATCCCATGGAGGAAAAGGCCAGAACCCCAGTGTACCAACATACAAGAAGATGGTAGAGAGGACATCTGTGAAGCCTAAAAGAAGACAGATGTTTAAAAATCCTGAAAATCCCCTAGGTGACAGAGCAAAACTCCATCTCAAAAAAAAAAAAAAAAAAAAAAAAAAAATCCTGAAAAGCCCATGGGTAGAGAGTTTTAAAAGGTGGGACATCATCAAAAACAAGAAGTAGAAGGTAACCATGGACTTTAGCTACTAGATCTTGATAATTTTGTTGAAAACAGTTTTGCAGGGGAAGGTGTGAAAACCAGCATAACCGAGTGATGAGGCCTTAACAGACATACTACAAAGTTAGATCATTTATTCCCCTATTTTCTGAAAATGCTCCATTTTAAGTTTATACACATTTTAGACTCATGCAAATTAAGCAAAATGTGAGTATATTGGTAATAAAATGGAGAGCTACATTAAGACAGCATGAAAATCCCTTAGGGCAGCACCCAAGGACCATCACCATCTGGTCCAAATTAGTGTGTACACCCACTCCTCTTCAGGCTACGCTCAACTTTTCACAACTCCCTCAACCACTTTCTTCCCTCCACCTAGAAGGTCTTATCTCACTTTTCTCCTGGAAAATTCCTCATCATCTTTCAAAATAGCTTCAGTGTCTTCTCTTTCAAAGGTCATTATTTGTCTATATTGTATCCCTGCAAACATACCACTAAAGCAAAACTGGCTTATTCACGTGTGTGCCTCATCATCCGGGAGGCCATGAAACTCATCAAAGCAGAGAGTGGTTGCTTTATCTTCACAGCTAGTAGAGCCATTCTAGCTGAGGCACCAGACATGCGAGTGAAGATGCCATCTTGAGCATCCCAGACCTAGAAAACATCACAGAGAAACTTCCCCCTTGTGCTTGGTCCAAATTCCTGACCTACACAATCATGATGTTGAGTGGTATTTTCAGCTACTATATTTTGGTGATAGTTTGTAAATAAATACAAGAGATAGCTGCAACAGGTGGTGATGGATGCATGGTAAAAGAATTACTTCTTTGAAAAGAACTTACTGATACTCTACTATGACCTGGTGCTCTTCTAGGAGCTAAGGGTTCAGACATGAACAAAAGAGACAGCTATCTCTACCTTCATTGAAGTTAATATTCTAGTGGTGGAGACAAGAAATACAGTTAAAGTAAGTGGTATGGTAGGAAGAATGAGGTCTGCAGATAGAACTAAATCAGGGAATGGCAATAGAAAGGGTGGTCAGAAGGTTATAATTATAAGTAGGGTGGTCAGGAAGGTTTCCTGAAGAAGAAAACAATTATTTCAGATGGAAATTATGAAAGAGGCAGATAGGTGGATAACTGAAAGAAAATATTTTAGGAAGAGAGAAAATAGCACGAAGTAAGAGTCTGTCTGGCACACTTGTATAACATGACAAGAGATCAGCATGACTGAGGCAGGAGCACAGAAGGCTGTGTGGTAGATGATGAGGTCAGAGAAGTAAGAGATAGGGTGCTGGAGTCCCCAAGACCTTCCAGGTTCAATGATTCACCAAGATAACTCAAGGAACTCAGCATATACCATGCTCATGGATATCACATTTTTTTAAGACAGCGTCTCACTCTGTTGCCCAGGCTAGAGTGCAGTGATGCAATCTCGGCTCACTGCAATCTCCACCTCCCAGGTTTATGCAATTCTCCTGCCTCAGCCTCCCAATTATCTGGGATTACAGGTGTGTGCCACCACGCCCGGCTAATTTTTGTATTTTCAGTAGAGACAGGGTTTCGCCATGTTGCCCAGGCTGATCTTGAACTCCTGAGCTCAGGTGATTCACCCACCTCAGCCCCCCAAAGTGCTAGGATTACAGGTGTGAGCCACTGTGCCAGGCCCTTTGTGGATATAATTTATTAGTGAAAAGATACAAAGCCAAATCAGCAAAAGAAACTGGCATTCAGGGTGAAGTCTGGAGGAAACCAGACACAAGCTTCCAAGGGTCTTCCCTTAGTGGAGAGGACTTGCTTAATTCCCGCAGCAGTGAGTTCTTACCACATGTGTGAAATGTTGCCTACCAGGAGCACTCATTAGTGACCCAACACTCAAGGTTTTTACTGTGGACTGATCACATAGGCACCTTCTGCTTAGCATGTACAAAAATTCCAGACTCCCAGAAAAAGACCAGGTGTTCAGCATAAGCCATATTGTTTGCAGAAACAGTTTTGCACAGTGAGCCATTCCGATAAGGGAATGGTGGTAGCCCTCCACAAATCTGACTTTCCAGATGCCACCAGCCAAGGCCTAGCTTCGCAAGCAGGGCTTTCTAAGGATAGTAGTCTCAGGCCTGCTATGTTAACTTTTTTCTGCACAGATAGTCAGATCATGTAGCACTTCAAAGGCCATTTAGGAGAGACGTGAGCCATCAGAAGCTCTTCAGTAGAAGAATTACATGACCTGACTAGAATTTTTAATTATCACTTTAGCTTTTGTTTTAAGGAGAGACAGTAATGTGGGAGTCTTAGAGTCAGAAATGGAGACACTAAAGTCTATCTAAAGAAAAACATAATAAAAAACAAGCTCCAGTATACCAACAGGAAAGAGACTGAAAAGTAGTCAGATTCCAAATCTAGTATGAGAGCAGAGCCAACCAGATTTGCAGACTGACTGTATGTGGATCATGAGAGAAAAACATTGGTCAAGGGTGATGACAAGCATTTCTGGCGGGACAGCTAGAAAGATGGCCTTGCCATTTAATGACATGCTTAGATTGTAGGAGGACTTGATTTGGAGTTGGGGATTAGGAATTGATTTGGGCACATGCTATAAGTGTGAGATGCCTACCAGATGTCCAGGCAAAGGGTCAAGAAGACAGCTGTATATAGAGCTGGCAGTTCAGGGAAGACATCTGGGCTGGAGCTACCCCAGTGATATTTGGAACCATATTACTGTAAGTAGAGAGAGATGGGGAGATTTTAAGAATTGAGTCCTGGGGTACTGCAGCACTAAGAGGTGGAGGAGGAAAGAAGGAACCAGCCAAAGAGCCTGAGAATGGACAATATATAGGGAAAAAGTCAGAAGAGTGTAGGTTCCAGGAAGCATGTGCTTAAGATGTTTAGTATTTTTTAAATTTTTTTATGTCCATAAATTATTGGGGGACAGGTGGTGATTCATTACATGACTAAGTTCTTTAGTGGTGATTTGTGAGATTTTGGTGCATCCATCACCTGAGCAGTACGCACAGCACCAAATTTGTGGTCTTTTATCCCTTGTGCCCTTCCCACCCTTTCTCCCTGAGTCCCCGAAGTCCTTTGTGTCATTCTTATGCCTTTGCATACTCATGAGTGAGAACTCCCACTTATGAGTGAGAACATACAATGTTTAGGTTTCCACTCCTGAGTTACTTCACTTAGCATAATAGGCTCCAATCTCATCCAGGTTGCTGCAAATGCCATTAATTCACTCTTTTTTTATGGCTGAGGCATATTCCATTGTGTGTGTATGTATATGTATATGTGTGTATATACTGTTTCTTTACCCACTCGTTGACTGATGGGCATTTGTGTTGGTTCCACGTTTTTGCAGTTGTAAACTGTGCTGCTAAACATGCATGTGCAAATATCTTTTTCATACAATGACTTATTTTCCTCTTGGTAGATCCCAGTAGCAGGATTGCTGGATCAAATGGTAGTTCTACTTTTAGTTCTTTAAGGAATCTCCGCACTGTTTTCCATAGCGATTGTACTAGTTTACATTCCAACCAGCAGTGTAGAAGTGTTGTTCCCTGTTCACCATATCCACACCAACATCTAATTTTTTAATTTTTTTGATGATGGTCATTCTTGCAAGAGTGAGGTGGTATCGCATTGTAATTTGATTTACATTTCCCTGATCATTAGTGATGTTGAGCATTTTTTCATGTTTGTTGGCCATTTCTGTATGTTCTTTTGAAAATTGTTTTGAGAATTGTCTATTCATGTCCTTAGCCTTCTTTTTGATGGGATTGTTTGGTTTTTTTCTTGCTAATTTGTTAGAATTCATTGTAGATTCTAGATATCAGTCCTTTGTCAGATGTATAGATTGCAAAGATTTTCTCCCACTCTGTGGGTTGTCTGTTTACACTGCTGACCGTTCCTTTTGGCATGGAAAAGCTCTGATTTCAAACTATACTATAAGACCGTAGTCACCAAGCAGCACGGTACTAGTATAAAAATAGGCCCATAGACCATTGGAACAGAATAGAGAACCCAGAAATAACCCAAATACGTAGAGCCAACTGATCTTCAAGAAAGCAAACAAAAACATTAATTGGGGAAAGGACACCCTATTCAACAAATGGTGCTGGGATAATTGGCAAGCCACATGTAGCAGAATGAAACTGGATCCTGATCTCTCACCTTACACAAAAATCAACTCAAAGTGGATCAAGGATTTAAATCTAAGACCTGAAACTATAAAATTCTGGAAGATAACATTGGAAAAATCCTTCTAGACACTGGCTTAGGCAAGGATTTCATGACCAAGAACCCAAAAGCCAATGCAATAAAAACAAAGATAAATAGCTGGGACTTAATTAAACTGAAGATGTTTAGTATTTCTATCAGTCGAGAAGCATCTAAATCTCACTAAAAATGACCCAGATTTTTGTTCACTGCTCCTCGTTGGCCCACTCTCCGCCCAGTACCAGAGACAGAGGATGTACATCCTCAGCCTGTTGCACCAAAGGTATAAAACTGAGGCCGACCTGGGTTTACTCTCCAACCCAGCTAGTTTTTGTGCTAGTGTCTAGGTGCAGCATTTAAGGTTTAAAGGCTCTCTCTACCACCTGTGGATACCAAAGAGTAGCTGAAGATCCCTTTCTAATGCAAAGTTCTCAACAGAACTGAGTAGCAATGTCAAGTTAAGGACTGCCTGGGATCTGGTCTTTAAGCCAGTGGTTTCCAAAAGCAGCTGACAGAACCCATCAGAAGAACATTGGACCTGAACTGTCCATTAAGGCAAGCCATTTGTGGCGATTTACATTTAAGTAAACTAAAATTTAAAATTCAGTTCCTCAGTTGCACTAGGCACATTTCAAATACTTAACAATCACATGTGTCTAGTGGCTGCCCTATTGAAAGGTGCAAATCTAGAACATCTCTTCATCCGAGAAAGTTCTATTGCACTACATTGCTTCAGATTTTCCAAGAGAGGCCCAAAGTTCTGAATGGTTAACACACTCCTCAGATGTCTTTAACAGTACACTCAGAAAATAGTCTCAAAAAATCTGACATTACCATTTGCCCAACTTCTTCAAAGGGAATCTGTGGCACAGAACACCCTGGGAATGAATTCCTGGTTAACTAAGCCACTTGATTAAGCATAGGGCCTTAAGCTACAAATCAGGGCTGTGGCTCCCAGTTGCGCACAGGGCAATTAACTCAGCTCAGATAACCAGCCAAACCCGGTTCAGCAAACCCTATGTGCATGGATTATACACACAGGGTGTGTGGGGATGTGTATGTGAGAGAGAGAGGAAGAGAAAGAGGAGAGAGGGGAGAGAAGGTCCAGGAGCACAAACTCAAATGCCCACAAGCAGGCCAGGCAAATAGCAACAATGCATTAAGGCCGTAAGTGAGAAAATAAGCACAGAGTAAAACAATCAAACATGACAACAATAACTTATCCTCACTGTTAGGGAAGCAATAATGGAGACTGGAGCATTAATAATTATTTCTAAAGAGAACAGAGGTGTCTCAGCTCCAACTGATGGTTGCTATGTGGGAAAGTAAAGCCCAGCATTGTCAGAGCTTCTGATTTGCTTTTCCCCCAAAGAAGATAGGAATCTGGAGTTTTGCATGAAATCTCAAAATATTTAAACGCTGACAACTAAGTCAAAATATAACACTGAGCAGACCTACGAAAATATGTCTGTGGGTCACAGCAGGCCCAAGAGCCCTCTGTTTGCAAACTTAGAAGCTGCTCATTGCAAGCTGAGTAGCAGAACCAAAACCAAGTTGGAAGCATGTGTAACGCTGATGGCGAGTCAGTTCTGTCCACATGCTGTAAAGAAGTGAGGTCTGAATAGGAAATAAAGCACTCAAGTAAGTCAGTGCCCAATAAATTGAAAAGCATTTGAGGAATCCAGTCTGGGCCTAGCTTGTGTATACAAGAACCTTAAAATCTATTTAGGTAACAAGGCATCAAAGCCTGAAAAGTTTAAAAATTCAAGAGTTCTAGCCTATTCCTCCAGGCTACTCCCACACATTACCATACCAGATTCTTGTTACTACACAAACTCTCTTAGATTCTGATCCCACAGTTAATCAGGGAATGGAATTGTTAGTCTAATCAGACTATTCCCAGTTCTGGGAAGCTGCCTCAACTTGTAAAACAAACTTATTATTCAAAATATCTGAATACAGAAAAGATTCATCTTGAAAACACTATCAAATATAATTTTTCCTTTTTAAAAAAGAGTACTCACATATACAGTCAGATCCACAAATTGGCCTTTGTAAATTCCAGCAGGCCTGCTATCCCATTAATTCAATGCTCTTATTTCTCATTCATTCCAACCCCTGAACACACTATACGTCCTCATTACTAGACAAGTCTTTCCCTTATTCACTTCATCCTCAGTGAATACACACACACACACACACACACACACAGTCGGCCCTCCACATCCATGCATTCTGCATCTGTGGATTCAACCAACCACAGATCAAAAATATTTAGGAAAAAAACTATCTGTACTGGACAAATACACACAACTTTCTTGTCACTATTCCTTAAACAGTATAGTGTAACAACTTTTAAATAGCTTTTACGTTGTATTAAGTATTATAAATAATCTAGAGATGACTTAAAATATACAGGAAGATGTGTGTAGATTACATGCAAACACTGCAGCAGTTTATATCAGGAACTTGAGCATCTGCAGATTTTGGTATCCAAGGGAAGTCCTGGAACCAGTCCCCTGTGGATACTAAGGGACAATTGTCTATATAAAATGAATGTTCACTTTAAGCAATTATTTAAGCAGCTTCTATAGGAAGAATTCTCTAAGGGTAGGAGTAGAGGGTAGGAGTAGGAGTATTCCTAATGGCACTAAAAGGTCAATAAATACTCTGACAAATTCCATACTTTTATTTGTTGTTGTTGTTTTTTAATGAGAAAATGCCAGAAATGTCAAAATTCAATTTGAAAAACAATGTGTAATAAATTCACTTTCTGTAAATCAGTGAAAGATGCTTAAAAGGTTTGAATCCCTGGATGGCAAGGTTTTAAGCCCTGTACTTCGTAATAATAATCCCATTAACGAATAACACGTATTGTGCATAATAACAGGTTGGTGCATAGATATCTAAGACACAGTATCTGCCATCGAAAGAGTTTAAAATCCAATGAGTTCAGCAGCACGAAAAAATTAGAAGAGTAGATTAGTGATGCCCAACCTTGGCTGGGCATCAAAATCACCTGGAGTGCTCTTTAAAATACCTATGCCCAGGACCCACTCCTAACCCAATGAATGAGAATCTTGGAGAAAGGGACACAGGTATTTCTAATGTTTAAAATGTTAAATGTGAAAATTAGAGGTGACTGATGTTCAGCCAGGGTTGAGAGTCCCTGCAGGATACAGCTCAATTACCCATTCACCTGTGACACATAATTTTGATGATAAATTTAACTAATTACTCAATGATCCCCACCATGAGCACATAAGAAGACAATCACTTCTCCACTAACAACTTCACTAAATTGGATTTGGAGGCTGGGACACTGATAAAGTGTCAGGATTCAGAGATAAGCAATCCCACAGTTCTCACCTCTCAGTCCACCACCTTTCCAATGGAGTTCATCGAATGGCGGCAGGAACCTCAAAGGCCCAGACTTCAGAAGGTAAATAAAGCCTTCTCAAAAGCTCCCCCTGTATCTTCAGGATTGCACCAACCTCTGGCCTTATCTGATATTGATTCAGGGGGCTCCCAACATTCCACAAATACGTATTCTTTGTTCTCAACAGGCAGTGGTTACTTCTCAGATGCTGTGCATGAAATCTAGAATGGTATCCTTGGGCTTCACTTACTTTCCAAACTTTAGAAACCTCAACTTCCATCCTCAATCTTGAAACCCATCTTTCTCCCATCTAAATGACTCAGTGCCTCAGAAAATAATACTTACTTTACATTCATGTTCCCACCAAATTTGTTTCTTTATAGCACTCCCCACCTGGATGTCTAAGATCTTGCCCATTTTCCCATTTGTAGTTAGACTGAGGAATATTTTCAACAGATGATTTGTAAATCCTACAATATTTGCCTCAGAAACTGGATTTTCTACATGTAGACCTCATAAAATATATAATTAAGAGAAACTTGTGGATGTCCCATCACTATTCAAGAAGCAAAATTGCTATTTTTAGGTTGATGTGATATGGCAGTTGTAGATAGAAATGTCTTTTTAAAACAAGAATTAAAAATAATATGGATAAATTCCAATTCATAACAACATATATAGTACTAGGCTATGCAGTTAATGGCTGAGAGCAAACATCTAGAGACACAGTTCCTGGTTTCTAAACCCAAATCTACCACTTACTTGTCATGTCTCTGTGTCTCTTTTTCCCCCGATTTGTAAATCGGGATAATAATAGTACCTACCTCCTAAGGTCGTTGGGAGAAATAAGTCATAAGCATAAAGCTCCTAAAACAGGGCCCCTGCACAGAATACGCACAATACATGTTATTTGTTAGTGTGATTATTATTACAAAGTGCAGGGCTTAAGACCTTGCTGTCCAGGGATACAAACCTTTTAGGTGTCTTTCACTGATTTACAGAAAGTGAACTTATTACATATTGTTTTTCAAATTGAATTTTGACATTTCTGGCCTTTTCCCATTGAAAAAAATAAAAGCATGGAATTTGTTAGAATATTTATTGACCTTTTAGTGCCATTATGAATACTATTTAATATTAGTTAAATCTTGTTAGGATTACAATATTATTTAAAATGAAACTATGGGAGAAGAATACTTGGGGAGGGGAAAAAATCATCACTTACTACTTCTTAAAATGAAATTTCAAAAGTGAAAAAAAGAGGAAGGATTCATACGCTGCAGGTGACCTTTAAATGTCACATTCACTAATATATAAATGTAAACAGAAAAATATAAGTCTGGTAATAATAGTAAACTGATCAATGCAATTACATTGTTCTGTGGTAAGTTACGTTTCCAGTCCAGAATATCAATAGCTTTTTAACAACTTTTAAGATCAAATTATAGTGCATTAAATATCAGCTGGTTAGTTCTCTTCATGTTATTTACAAGCTTGTAGTTTCTCTCTTACTTGGACAGCCTCCTGTACTAAACTTCCAAATATACAAGATTTGAGGGCATAAATTATTTAATAGTTAAAAGGTAACTTCAATTCTGTAAGACAATCCTTCAGTAAGATCTATTTCAATCTGTCTGGAGTAATGTTGTTACTATTAACCTTAGCTCACTTTCAAAAGTTAGTGAAATACAATTTAAAAGAAAATCGGTTACTTGTTTAAATCTCAGTTAACTCAATTACATGATTTAAACAGCAAACACTATTTTAACAATGGCAAACACACACACCCGCACACACATGCACACATTGCAGATTTTCACTTAGCTTTCTAAGCCACTTTAATATTTTCCCTCCTCTACCTCAATTCCATCAGTAAAGAGTTCATCTTTAGGGGTTATATTTAATATATTAATAGACCTTTCATTGTACTCTCCTCCAGTTCTTGAGAATCCAAAGCAATATACACGTATTTATCCAGAGCTGAATTTTTTTTTTCTGTATAATAATTCTTAATGGAGGCAAAGAAGTTGCAAGTATTTTCTTAAACCCCTAGGCTATATACTTGTAAGAAACAATTACTTTTATGCTTTGGATAACCGATAAGAAGTTAAAGGAAATGAAAACTTACATTTTTCTATCACTAGATTGACCAACCCACTATTTTAGTCACATGGCACGAGATCAAATATTAAGAGAACAATTGACCCCTAAAACAAGAATTTGTGACTTGCCCTGTTTGAGGAAGATTTGGGACATACAAAATGTTCCATGTGAAGATTCAAAAAATTAAAAGGTTATTCAATGCCTTCATTTAAAAGTTTCATTGAGGAAGTCCCAGAGGCCCAATGTTACCCAAATACTTGGCGTAAGTTCTACTGCCAGATATTTTCTCAACATGTATTGAACGCTTTAAAACAACTGTCACTTAATTTCTACTTGTTCCTGACTTCAGCTACAGAGCTAGGGACGTCTTTCTCATTTTAATAATCACTCAGGACCTGACAACAGCCCACACACATAGTAAATGCTCATAGAATCTGTGACAAACTGAAAACACTCAAAATGTAGACAGGTTGGCTAAGCAAACAGCGTTCTCCCACCTGAGTTCCTGCCCAAGTTACTGAGACAGGGCAGCTCACATGGCTGAAACTCCAAAGGCCCCATCAGTTGTTAACTTCCGAGTATGTGTCACTTGCACAGTCAACTTTCTAACTCCAAGGAGCCTAAGTGAGGCGGGCCTTAATGGGTCAAAAATCACACTTAGGTGAGCAGCACTTTCTAAGACGTTCCCTCAAACAAGTTCTAAACCAGTGCTCCTCAAACTTTAGTGGGCATTCCAATCACCTGGGGGTCTCCTTAAAGAGCAGATCCTGAGTCGGTGGGTTTGGAGTAAGTCCCCGTATTGTGCAGTTCTAAGGAGCTCCCAAGAGAATCCAATGCTGCGGGTCCACCCACGACCCTCGGAGCTCAAGGCCCACAAATGCCCAAAGACACCCAGATGACTACTCTTAGCAATCGACAACAACTTCAGCTACAGGCAGTGCCCCATAATCCCCTGGGTTTTCTGCATCCCCCTGAGTGTGGCCGCCGGGTCGCACCTGGCAGGTGCCTTGACTGCAGCCGCGCCCCCCTCCTCCGCGCCGCGCTCACCTTCTCCCGGGTCTTCAGGTACCGCTGCAGCGCCTGCTGGGTGAGCTCGCCCACGCGCAGCTGGCCCTCCTTGCAGGGCACCACGATGCCCGTCCTGCCGAAGCACACGGTCACTTTCATCCTGGCCCCCGGCGACCACGCCGGGCCGGGCCGAACAGGTGTCTGACCCCGCGGGCGCAGCCCCTACTCTCGGAGGACGCCCGGGGCCCGGGGCCCGGGGCGGGTGGGCCCGGAGACCCGGGGCGCCGCTCCCCGGAGCACCCTGAGGCCCGGGGGCTCGCAGCAGCGCCCCTTTCACCCGAGCAGGTGGCGGGAATCGGGGAGGAGCGGCCGTGGAGAGGGGTTACCTCCCAGGTGCCCGGCTGCCCGGGACGCGGCGGCTCCGCGGCCCGGCTCCTCCTCCTCCTCCTCCCGCTCCTGCTCCTACTCCTGCCTGGCCCAGGCGGCTGCTCCGCGCCCACCAAAGCGGAACTGCCGGCCCTGCCCTGTCGCTGGCTGTGGCCCTGGCCCTGGCGGTGGTGGCAGGGCCGGCCCCAGGCCCCGAGCTGGAGTGGGCGGCGGCGGCGTCGCGCGGGGCCGGAGTTGGGAGGAAACTTTTGCGCCGGCTCCCAACTCCTCCGCGGCGCCCGCGCTCTGGGCTCCCGCGGTCCCGGGGCCGGCCTGGGCCCGGCTCTTAAAGGGGCCGCGGCGCTCCCGGGCCCCGCCGCGCGCTGGGCGACGCCGTGCCCCGGCCCTGCGGGCCGGTAACTGGAGCCCGGGAGCCTCGTCTCATCACCTGGGTCTCTGCCTGTCTCTCTCCCTCTCGCACGCATGCACACGGAGCTCTGGGGAGTTGTAAGGGGATCCGAGGGCTACACACTCGGGGATTGAAACCGGATCTCAGAAAGAACACCCGAGGGAAGAGCGAGGTGACTGCAGAGCTGCACCTTTCACAGGAGGGGACTGCAGCAAGATGCAAAAGGAGCCCAGGAGCAGGTGCTTCTCGTCACGCCCGCCAAAAACACCCAAGGGGCGAGGCTGCCAGGTGCTGAGATGCAAGCGTGGCCCGAGGAGCCTAAGAGAGGCGGGCCTTAATGGATCAAAAATCACACTTAGGTGAGCAGCATTTTTTAAGACGTTCCCTCAAACAAGTTCTAAACCAGTGCTCCTCAAACTTAAGTGGGCATTCCCATCACCTGGGGAACTCGCCTTAAGCACAGCCCTTGCCGCTGCCCTGAGGAGCCCTGGGATAGCAGAGCTGAAGGGAACCTTGGAGAGAACGCGGCGGTGGAAACTTTTCCTTTTACAGACCCTCGAGGACGCTGAGTATTCGGCCAAAGGTCACACCCAAGACCCAGACATGATCGCGTGTGTTGACACATAGCCTTCTGGAATGCGACTACCGTTGTGCATTTTATTAGGAAAAAAAAAGTTAACACCTTTAGACTCATGATTTGGCAGGTGTGTATCCATCACCAATTGAAATGGGAATATGTGGGGGAAACCAACAAACTACATTTGTTTCATTCTTACCTCTCATGTAAATGAGTTCCTTTGAGCTTAACAACTACCCTGTAGGTAGATACTATTCTTCGCATCTTGTGCATCAAGAATGGTGCTCGGAGAGGTCAAGAGACTGAGCAGACCATGGTGTTAGTTCTGTTGAAAAGAACTCAGGTCTTCCGAGCTCAATCTCTGGTCTCTCCCTGCAGTTTTCTTAGCCATCCAGTTCATCCAGCAAGACCCTCGGGGCTGCATCATGTGTTTCTCTGCAGAAGGATTTGCTCCTATGTGGACACACTTAAAGAGAACTTGAATTGCCTAGGATGGTATGATAATGCACAGGAGATTAAATTCATCGGTTTCAAGAGGGTTTTTAAAAAAATAAATTTTAGCTCATTCATACATCCAGTAAGTATATATTGGTTGTCTTCTATGTATAGAAGGTCAGTGGCAACCAAGAGGATCATGTAAACCAAGTCCGTTGTAAATCCAATACAAACTAATTTGTATTTAAATAAACCAAGGGCAGAATTGATCGCCTCATAAAATCAGAAGATCCAGAGAGCACTCCATTGAGACAAGGTTGAAAGCAGGAACTCAAACTATGTCCTCAGGGGCCAGCTAGCTCTCTCCAGCTCTTGGCTCTATCTGTCCCTCAGTGTGGTCTCCATTCTCAGGCCAGCTCTCTTCAAAGGAGACACTTTATCCTCTTTTCAGAGACGAGGAGCTGAGGCCAAAGGAGGTTAAATGATTTGGTTGAAATCTCATTCTTAGAAAGTAGCAGAGGCTGGCTTAAAACCCAGGTCATCTGATTCCAGTCTTCATCATAACTGCAGTGCCGTTTCTTACATGAGAAGTACCAATGAGTAAATCAAACTAACAAATAGATACTGGTGCCATGCATTAATGTGTGGCCCTCACTTTTAATATTGGGTGTTATATGGACCTATAGAATGGTATGGAGCAAAGATTTTCCACTGATGAAATAACTTTGCATGTTGCCATCCTTCCTGCTTCATGGCTTTTTGCTTTACAGTTGCTCCAGACTCATTTTCTGCTGCTTGGGTCATGAATAGCTCCCTTCTCCTCTCCACAAATTCCCTCTTAGCCCAGCTTCAGCTCCTTCCCAATATATGGAACCCTCCACCCAAAGTCCTGGCTTCGAGAATCTCCAAGCGAACCATAAAGAACACTCCAGCTCTCCGAATTCCACTTGGGAAATTAGAATCGGGACCTAGGGGATGCAGCAGAGGCCACGCCATTGTGAGATGAAGGAAGAGATGACTCTAGACAAGGATGTGATCAGTGCATTGTGCAATTCTGCACACCACTGGGTGACCTTTTATAGTCCTAAGTTAGTATGAAGAGTTTAGTGTTTACATTTTGCGTTTATTAAATAGCCAGGTTTAATTTGTTATTCAGCCTCATCACAGCATATATAGAAACAATTTATCATATATTATCAAGGGATTAAAAAAAAAGAACACAACTGCAACACACAGTCATTCATGCCCAGCAAATTCCTAAATCAGTATTTTATGCCCCATGGGACCTCCTGGGCAGAAGACAATAAATAATTTGCCTTGATTGAGTAACACTAGAGGATCCTAAGCCTGGGTTCCATTTTCTTGTTTTGCCTGCTCGGTGGATAAATATTGCCTGTGATGTGATATTTTTCCATTTGTTATCCAACAGCTTACCAAGTACTGGAGTAGCCAGTAAAGAAGTGTTATACAGAGAAAGAACAATAATCCTGATCAATATTATTAAACCGCCCTACCTTGAGGAAGTGTAACTAAAATGTCAGGTACTATCAGGTGTACATTGAATGAAGAATGATATTTTATCTGTAGTTGACCGGTAATCGAGTCTCATGTTTTGTACTATTAAACAAAATATTTTTACTTTTCAAGGAATTATTTATAGCAAGTACTATTTATCACAAAAAAAATTGAATCTATTTTACTAATTACCTTACTTCTAAAGCCCTTGGAGCATTAGTATAAAAGATTGCATTCTTTGCTTCCTTCTGAAAGCAGGTGCAAGAATGATTGCATAAAAAAAGAAAGGGAAAAATGGGTATTAGTTTTCATTTTTTTCTCTTTTATACTTAAAAGCAAATGGTCTGGGTTATTGTTTAACTGGACAAGAATGGATTCTTCTTTAGAGCTGTTTGTCTCTAAATACTGCATGGCATTCATTTGTTGACATTTTTGGTTATTTATTTCTGTAGCTCTCCTGGATGCACAAATAACAATGCTCTTCACCCTAAGGGGAATATTATGGGCCACTGGCTTTTTGGAAGGTCCATCTTTTTGCCTATCCTATAAGCAAGACTCACAAGTCTTCACAAATGACACAGCTGTATCACCCCTTCTTACATTGAATTCTACTCTGTAGAAACTAATATTCTCCCTAAGTTTGTTTTCTTGAAAAGAAGCTGAATCATGAAATGAGCATCTCTTAAAAAAAATAAAATGAACAACCAAAAGCAAGGAAACTGTTCTGATGCTGTTATATTTAGTTAATTTTGATTATTAGTTAGATGTTTTCCTCATTGTGTGATCTCCTTCCCTGAGGCTCACTGGGGCCCGTTAACGGTAAGCACAGGAATAGGCCCTACTCTGGATAGGACCAGGTCCTTTCACCTTTAGGCATCTGTAGAAGACTGTTAGGAAGAGGGCCAATAGCAGTGGTCATGGGTGCTCTCCAACAAGCTCAACTGTCCAAAGATAGCTTTGAGGTAAGGGTGCAACCAAGAGTTCTCTTTTCAATTCTCCTTACTTTATTGAAGGCCACTTTCTGACTCTCATTTATATCCTGTTACTTGGAGAGGAAGTGAATGGGCATCCATGTAATTGACAGAAGGTAGAGAGAGATTTGGCCCTGGACGTTTCAGTGTTTAAATCAGGTATGCACCATGATAAGCTAAGTAATCTTAGGCACATGTCACTTTCCTTTTTTGTAAAATGGGATGATAACTCTATTTTAAGGTGTAACACACATAAAGCACTCAACACATAGTAGGCAAGATATATTGCCCTCCTTCAACTTTTTTTCCATTTACTAGCATTTCTAAATGTCACTTATTTCCATTGAGTCTGAAACTGCTTCCAAAGTGAAACAATTCAAATGATACGTAGAAACTACACTTCAACTACACAACTTATGGAGACAAAGTGTAACTAGCTCTGTAATGAGGGTGCCAGGATCATAGCAAAACTGAAGTTAAGATGTGTATTCTAGTTCACAATCTACATATTATTTCATCTGCTGCTCAAAAAACAATCCTGAAACATTTAATCTAGTATCTGAGAATCACAGAATTACAGAGCTGAATGGGGCCTTGGAGATTACCTGATACAATATCCTCAGTTTGTAGATGAGGAACCTGAACTAGAAAAGTCAATGAAACTGGTTCAGCCAGAATCAGAAACCAGAACCTCTGGATCATAGTCCAGTGCTTTCTTCACTTCCCTGTCTGCCTGGTAATAGAATTTGTAACATTAGATATTTGACCAACATTGGTTCAAGGCTTTCTGGTTTGTTGTTGTTTTTTTGTTGTTGTTGTTTTTGAGACAGAGTCCCGCTCTGTTGCACAGGCTGGAGTACGGTGGTGCAATCCTGGCTCACTGCAGCCTCTGCCTCCTGCATTCAAACAATTCTCCTGCCTCAGCCTCTCAAGTAGCTGGGATTACAAGTGTGTACCACCACACGTGGCTAATCTTTGTATTTTTAGTAGAGACAGGTTTTCACCATGTTTACCAGGCTGGTCTTGAACTCCTGACTTCAAGTGATCCGCCTGCCTCAGCCTCCCAAAGTGCTGGGATTATAGGTGTGAACCACTGCGGCTGGCCATGGCTCATGGCTTTGAACTCTCACTGGGCTAGGAAGTGCTGGTATGGCGTTCATTCTTCTACCTATTCCTGCAGTTTCAATTTAAACTTAAGATTCTGAACACTTATTCTCCCCACAATTGTAAACATCAAAAAAGTTTGCTGAGTATTTAAATGACTATTGCAGAAAATTATAAACCACCAAAGGATTTTAAGCAAGACAATAACATGATCAGATTTGTGTTTGGTGGAATGCAGAGGACCTGGGAGATGGGCAGAAGCCCCTGCTTCGTTCATTCAATCCACCATTCATTTTCTAATGCAACAGCAGTTTTTCAACACCTAAATGTAACTGAGCACAAAGTGACTATGAAGCTTAGACTCTAGTGAGGAAGACAGATAATGAATGACTCACCAAATGGACAAAATATTTGCACATTGTTATAAAGTATAATCAAAGATATAAATAGCAGGCTTGTGTAATAGAGAATAACTGGGTAAGGGAGAACCTATTTATATTGGATTGGTAAGAGAAAAAAAGTTACTTTGGGAAGAACTCAGAGAAAAGGTGGACAGTAAATGCAGATATCTCTGAGATAAGACCAAGAGTGATGTGTTTTAGGAATTAAGAAAAAGCCAGTTTGGTTCCTGGAGCATTAATGAGCCAAAAGACAGGCAGGAAATGAGGTAGAAGAGATTGTCTACAGCAGTGGCCTCCTAGAAGACTAAGGCAACATAGATGATGAAGAAGGGAAGATTGGGGATATCTTTCCGGATTTGTGATAGATGGTGGATGGTAAGCTTTGGGGAAAAATTAAGAAACACTGGTTTCTAATTTAGACAACTAGTTAAGAAGTGACATTATTGGCTGGGCGCGGTGGCTCACCCCTGTAATCCTAGCACTTTGGGAGGCTGAGGCAGGTGGATCACCTGAAGTCAGGAGTTCAAGACCAGCCTGCCCAACATAGTGAAACTCCATCTCTACTAAAAATACAAAAATTAGCCAGGCATGGTGGTGCACGCCTATAATCACAGCTACTCGGGAGGCTGAGGCACGAGAATCACTTGAACCCAAGAGGCAGAGGTTGCAGTGAGCCAAGATTGTGGCAGTACACTCCAGCCTGGGCAACAAAGTGAGACTCCATCTCAAAAAAAAGAAGAAGAAGAAGAAGAAGAAGTGACAGTATTAGTTAAAAGTTAAAGCTAAGGAAGTTGGAAAGTGGGGAGGCCTTTGCAGATGTTGGGGAAAAAAGAGTAAGTTCAGTTGGAACATTCTAAGTTTGATGTGCCTGCAAAGCAACCAGATAGAAATGTTTAGTCAGCTGGAAATACAAAGTTTGGAGCTCAGGAGAAAGTCTAAAGACTATATATTGAGATTCAGGGGTCATAGACTGAAGCTCAACTTGTCAGAAGAGAAGAGATCATCCAAAGAAGGAGTTTAAGATGAAAAGGCAATAGGGCTTAGACTAGAATCGTGGAAAATGTCCATATTCAAAAAAGGGAGATTTGGAGAAGTTACATATGCTTATAATGATGAATTGTTAATGATGATAAGGTATTATTCTTATTCTCTATAAGGTATTATCAATGTCAAAGATGTGATAAGAAAGGGTGCTGCTGCCCTAGTGAAGACACAACAGTAGAAAACAGGAAATTGAATGTTAAGAATGGAAAGCAAGAGAGTTTGACCAGAACAGATAGGTTTCATCGGAGCATAACATAGGATATAAGGCTAGAAAGATTCAGGAAGAGGAAAATGATTCCGGGACAGCTGTGAGAAATAGATTAAGGAGTTTGGATCTAAAGCACCAAAGAGATAGCCTCTAGATGCTTGAACAAAGGAGTCATATGCATAAAACAGCATTTGAGAGTCATTATTTTGACATCTTTATACATAGAGACTTTGAGTAGGAAGTGACTGAATTTAGGAAGAATCCAAAAGAAAGATGTTGGAGTAAGTCATATCAGGCTGAATTTAAGTGAAGCATCACATATGTACATATTTGTAAAATATCTCCGCCTTTGCGTATGTTTGTCCAAAGTAGTAAACTGCATCATTGCTTAATGTAAAGTCCTTTTAGCCTGCTATTCTATGAATGGAAAGTGGAGAAATGCCATATGATTCAGGGTCCGGTCAGGCAAACTGAAAACATACCCTATATCAAATAGAGAGAGTTGAATACGAGAAATTAATTACACTGTTGATGAAAGGGCTAGGAAGGCAAGCAAGATATGGGAAGGCAATTCAGAGATTAGCCACAGCAGGAAGCTGCTTCTTTCTCGAGGACTGGCTGCATGCAGGGAGGATGCGGAATGTTAGCAGAACTCAGAAGCTGGGCTGCCTGGCAGGAGCTAAAACCAAAGCAAGGACTGAGCTGGGAGCCTGGGGACAGAGCCTGTCCAGAGAAGACCGGCAACAATCAGGAGGAGTTGCAGCCACAGCCAGAAAACACAACCAGGGGAGAGAAAGAGAAAGAAAAGAAGACGAGAGAGAAATACCCACCCCCTGGATTCTTGTCTTCCCCCCTCCATGCTTCTAGCAGTGTGTAGTGCCAGCAGGACTGGCGGGAAGCCAGATAGCAAGGAGAAGGGCAAGGAAGTGTTTGGGAATGAACCTAATAACTTGCCCGGAAGGACTTTCCTAGTGGGCTTCTACAACAATTCATAAATAGAGATTTTAAATCTCACTAATATTTTAAATTTTGGAGAAGCACTAACAGTGTTTCCAATTCAATCTGGTATATTTGCAAAATGAATTTTTTTTCCCAGACTAGGCTAAATTCATGCTTTTCTCAAGAGAAAGTACTTCTACATTTTAACAGTGAAATATAAGCTCTTCCCTGATAGCCAAAATCACCATTAATTTCTATCATTATTTAAGAAATTAAAAAATTTCTACTTTTGCTCAGTTATCAACTCAAATGAATAGTTTGGTTTAGCTATGATTGCATAGTACTGTAAGCAGCAAATCCAAAAATCTTATTAATATTAAATGCTGCAGTCAAACTATAGTGCTATCTGATAATATTTCATTTATTTTATATGCTATAATTTTAGACACTAATCCATGAATTCATAATGGAAGATTTGAAAGACTATTTGATTTAGAGTTATGATTCCTCTGTATAAAATTATTTAATAAAGTCATTAATGCTTGCTACATGTATACATGAATAAGTATAATTTTATTTCAATATCGAAAAATGATTTAATCCATATTTTCCTTCAAACATGTGCACACTTGTTAATACATATTTGTTACAACTTTTTAAATGCTCTTTTATTATATAATCAGAATATAAATAAAGAAAATAAATTGGTAATATGTGGACTTCAACTTATCTCACAAGACTTGAAAAGAGCAATTTCACAGCAAACAAAAAGAACTATCAGTTTACCACATACATAAAACTTCCAGCAAGTGATACCCACAAAATGGTGGTATTGACAATGAGTAGCATATGTTGGTCATGCCTCTACCAAATCCAATAAGTTTCATTAAGTTGCAAGTTCCTTACTCAAAGAGGCAGTGCTATATAGAAAGGACTAGGATAGCTATAGATAAGACTAAGAGTGGTCCCTGACCCAAGGACAGCCATGCATAGGCTAGCCAACCCATGATATAATCTGATATTAAAAGCAAGTAAAGTCATTGGTGATCAGCTAAGCCAGACAGATTGGCTCCTTCTAGTATTTAGGCTACAGAATAGAAGAGGATTGGCTGCTTCGTGTTGAAGGAATCAAAAAGCCAAAACCTTGAGATTTCAGTGGCTCGTGAGATGAAAGCACTTTTGGAGCTGCCTCAACTCTCCATTGACCCCAGTACCAACCTACAAATATTGTCACAATAACAGTCACCCCCAACCAATTATTTTTTGTCACATTATTTTGAGACCAATTCTTAAAACCAAAGCAACTTATTCTAGCAAAGAACAAAAAGAACTTATAAGTAAATTCAAGAGGAGATAAATTAATAGACAATAAGTCATGGACTTAAGGCTTTTACATACATTTTTGCCAGAATGAACCCAGGGCCTATGGACAATAAACTGGATTATAACCAAAGTAATTGGGAAGTCAGTGGATACTTGAATAAAGTTTCTTGAAGAAAGAAAGTTGAACATTGGCTGTTAGGAGTTGGTAAGCTATGATTGCAGGAAGCTGCAGGAAGCTATGTGATCGTGCCACTGCTCTTCAGCTTAGGCAACAGAGCAAGGCTCTGTCTCAAAAACAAACAAACAAAAAAACAAAAACAGAAACACTTGATGAGCTAAACTAGAGTAATCACCAGGGAAACACCCATTCAGGAATGGGAAGATCCAGCATAAGAACAGAGCCAAGGCTTGGGACTTTTCTGCATTCCAGAAGAAACAAGCAAACCGTTTTTTCTCAAATAACTGCATTTGATGGTTGCAAATATGGCCAACCATAGGCAGAAACCAGAGACAGTTAAACTTTATTCTTGAGAGGCAGATTGTTAGGAGGAACTCCCCAGAAGAGCATTTGAACCCTACTGCTGGGGCTCAGAAAACAATATCCCAAAGTATGGCACTTTGGCATGCTGAGCCCTTTGAACTAAAGGAGATTGGAAGGCCTCAGAAGCAGTTTCAGAGGCAAAGTCTCTCTCTCTGATCTTCTGCTACCCTCCTATCTCCTGCCCACCACCCCCATTTCTCCTCCAAAGCAAGCCATAGAAACCGGAATTCCTCTTCCCCATGGTGGGTCATAGAAAATAGAACCTATCTAAAGTCATAATACCTAGAAATATGACTTTAGCCTTCCCCTTACTCTAACCTTTCTGTGTAGGAACCGACCATAAAGAAGTTCTTTGACCTACCTTATCTGGTAGTAGAGCATAAGACTCTTGTTCCAGAGGAGTCCTGCCTGATAGCTAGAAGGAAGGAACTCTACAGAGAGGCCAAGAAGAATCTGGACAGGCCTTGCTAGGTCCCTGCCTCCCTAGTCTATTACCATTATTTAATCCCATGTTTGTCCAATCACAGCTCTACATGGCTGTCTGCCTGTTCTTCATCAAATTCAGGCATAAAAAATGTACAATTTTCCCTCGGTGTTTGAGTCTTCATGTCTGAAGGCTCCTGTGTCACATAACACTTTGATTAAGTAAATTTGTTATGCTTTTCTCTTGTTAATCTGTCTTTTACTATAGGCGTATAGGCCATGATCCTGATGACAGGTGAGGAAGGGCCTTATACCTTTTCCACCCCTACCTTACTATAGTATAATGTGTGCTATGGTGAATCACACAGACCCACTCCCCCTTCAGGACTGAGAGTTCATCCAGTGATGCTGGTATTGTTGGCAGCTGAGGATCTCATCTGAGCCGCTGTCCAGGAATTACCCTCAATGGAACAGAGCCTCAATGCTCAAGATTGGGCCTCATTCATAGGGTAGCCCACATGCCCACATCCAATGAGTCGTCTATGTGTGTGAGAGAAGGAATAAAGGCCCAGACCCCTTGCTTGAAGGCTAATCAACTCTGAATGTCCATTATAGTTATGGTAAAACTTTGTTGCAAAAGTATCCCTGCCTAACTCCTTTCTCTGTGTAACCCTACTTCACTTCCACACAAGAATTGATTTTGACCACATTCACCAATAAATTTACACATGTGAATCTCCATCTCACAGTCTGTTCTGCAGATAATCCAACCTAAGAAATAAGGTAATAAAAGAACTGTTAAAAATTCACAGACACAATGCTTTACATGGAAATGAGGGCTTAGGTAATGAGTGATTAACAAACCTAAAGATAATATGAATGCTTGAATAAATGAAGGAATGTATTGTAAATGACTCCAGTTATTTTCAGAAAAATACCCAAAAGGGTGAATTAGCAGAAAATGGAACCAAAGAAATAGCTGATAATAGCTTAGTGATAGTGGCTCATGTGGGTCTGCTACAATGACCAAAACGTCTATTGAAGCCAGTGAGCAGGATTCCTGAAAGCATAGGAGAGTTAACAAGAACTTTCAGCATCTAGAGAAGGAAGCTGTATTAGTCCATTCTTGTGCTGCTGTGAAGAACTACCTGGGAGTGGGTAATTTACAAAGAAAAGAGGTTTAAAATTGACTCACAGTTCTGCAGGGTTGGGGAGGCCTCAGGAAACTTACAATCATGGTGGAAGGCACCTCTTCACAGGGTGGCAGGAGAGAGAATGAGTGCAAACAGGGAAAATGGCAGACACTTATAAAACCATCAGACCTTATGAGAACTCACTATCACAAGAACAGCAAGGGGGAAACCATCCCCATATTTCAATTACCTCCTGCCGGGTCCCTCCCGTGACACCTGGGGATTATGGAGATTACAGTTCAAGATGAGATTTGGGTGGGGACACAGTGAAACCATATCAGAAGCCATTGCAAGAAAGGCACACCCCCTCATGTCTTATATTCTAGCTAAAAGAAAATCATTTTAATTTTGCATTCTACTTGACAGTACATTCATATTTTTTATTAAAATATGTTTTAGATTAATTTTCATTAAGAAAAAGTGTTTTCTTACCATCTCTTTGGCTAAAAAATGGAGTGTTAATCCACTGGATCCTTCAGCTTTATCCAGGCAATTTCTCTTCACTGCCTAAGATTTATTTTTTTATTTTTATTTTTATTTGTTATACTTTAAGTTCTAGGGTACATGTGCACAACATGCAGGTTTGTTACATGTGTATACATGTGCCATGTTGGTGTGCTGCACCCATTAACTCGTCATTTACACTAGGTATATCTCCTAATGCTATCCCACCCCCCTTCCCCCACCCCACGGCAGGCCCTGGTGTGTGGTGTTCCCCACCCTGTGTCCAAATGTTCTCACTGTTCAATTCCCACCTATGAGTGAGAACATGTGGTGTTTGGTTTTCTGTCCTTGCAATAGTTTGCTTAGAATGATGGTTTCCAGCTTCATCCCTGTCTGTACAAAGGACATGAACTCATCTTTTTTTTATGGCTGCATAGTATTCCATGGTGTGTATGTGCCAAATTTTCTTAATCCAGTCTGTCACTGATGGACATTTGGGTTGGTTCCAAGTCTTTGCTATTGTGAATAGTGTCTCAGTAAACATACATGTGCATGTGTCTTTATAGCAGCATGATTTATAATCCTTTGGGTATATACCCAGTAATGAAATGGCTGAGTCAAATGATATTTCTATTTTAGATCCTTGAGGAATCGCCACACTGTCTTCCGCAATGGTTGAACTAGTTTACAGTCCCACCAACAGTGTAAAAGTGTTCCTGTTTCTCCACATCCTCTCCAGCACCTGTTGCTTCCTGACTTTTTAATGATTCCTGACTTAACAATGACGTGGAGTTTACAGAGGCAGGCAGGCCTCCTTGAGCAGACCTCCTTGAGCTGCAGTAGGCTCCACTCAGTTCCAGCTTCCTGGCTGCAGCTTTGTTTACCTACTCTAGCCTTAGCAATGGCAGGTGCCCCTCCCCCAGCCTCGCTGCCTCCTTGCAGTTCCATCTCAGACTGCTGTGTTAGCAGTGAGCGAGGCTCCATGGGCATGAGACCCTCCAAGCCAAGCATAGGATATAATCTCCTGTTGTGCTGTTTGCTAAGACCATTGGAAAAGCGCAGCATTAGGATGGGAGTGACCCGATTTTCCAGGTGCATGTCTGTCACTGCTTCCCTTGGCTAGGGAAGGGAATTCCCAACCCCTTGCACTTCCCCGGTGAGGCGATGCCTTGCCCTGCTTCGGCTCATGGTCCATGGGCTGCACCCACTGTCCTGCACCCACTGTCTGACAAGCCCCGGTGAGATGAACCCGGTACCTCAGTCGGAAATGCAGAAATCACCCGTCTTCTGCATCGCTCACACTGAGAGCTCTGGCCTGGAGCTGTTCCTATTTGGCCATCTTGGAACCTTCTCTGCCTAAGGTTTATAATTGTTATTACAAATTGAGAAGTTAGTCATCTAAATATGTATATACAAATGGCAATTGTTTATATTTTTATAACTTTATGAGTAAAGAGCTGAGTATGGTGGCTTATGCCTGTAATCCTAGCATTTTGGGAAGCTGAGGTGGGAGGATCCCTTGATCCCAGGAGTTCAAAACCAACCTGGGCAACATAGGGAGACCTCGTCTCTACAAAGAATAAAAAAAATTAGCCACATGTGGTGACTCACGCCTGTGGTCTCAGCTACTCGGGAGGCTGAGGTGTGTTGAGCCCGGGAAATTGAGGTTGCAGTAAGCTATGATGGCAACATAGCAACGGTGTACTCCAGCCTTGACAGAACAAAGCTCCCCTGTCAAAAAAACAAAACCAAACAAACCTTTATGAGCTAAACCAGAGTAATCACCAAGGAAACACCCATTCAGTTGATTCAGCTGTTCAGCAAATATTTATGTAGTGACTACTATGTGTCAGGTTCTGTTTTAGGTATACAGTGGTAAACAAGAGAAGCAATACCTCTGCTCTCCTGGAAGCTACATCCAGGACTGAGATTTCCAGAATGTGGCCACAAGGGGCTTTAGTATGAATTTTTATACTACTGTTGGTGAACATTTCAATAGTCTTTCTCCTGTAAGGTCATGTCACTTCTGACATGTGATGATCAGTAACCATTTTTGAACCACTCATCAGTTTCAAGTATGCCCTGCAGAATTACTCAAAGGATATTTTAAGTGATAAAAAAATTGTTGAGAGTGTTGCTCATTTATTTCTAACTCTATAATTTTCATCAAATTTACAAACTAAGAGTGGTTATCCACAGAATCAATTCTCATTACCAACTCTCAAACTTCATTTTTGATATAGCCATTTTGCCATATACAATGAAAGCTTCCACAGTTTTGCCTTGAAGGTACTGATTGTGAATAAGAGCTCTAAAGCAAAATAAATCTCTACTTACCTCACCACAATTTTAAACTCTCCTTAAGTTATAGTTAAGATAAACAATGAATTCATTCTTCTAAGGTTTTTGCCTCTAGTTCTGATATCATTTTTATATTTTTCCTCCATAAGGTAAAATAATTCAACTTTGAGAAAAATGTATCCTTTACCTTTTCCTATCTAAATCAATGTGCATCTGTGTAGTTGACTATGTCTTCAAAACTACTTCTCATTTTATTACAAATGACCTCACCTAAGACATTGGCTTTTAGTTTTAATGTTTCTGTCAGTCAGGTTTCTAGAAAGAATCAGATGGCATACTTTAACCAGGTGAAGTGATAAAACTTTACTACAGGAACCACTTCCTGATGTGGGCAGCTTACGGCAACCCCACAATGGCAGGTGCAGTTAGAGCTAGCAAGATGGGGAGACGTTACATCCGTACTCAGAGTGATGTAGAAAGGACCACCTGACGTATCATGAACATTAGCCCAGCAGAGATGCAGCCAATCCATAGCAACATGGCGGAAAGAGAGCTGGGAGACTAAATATACCAATCTCATATCTTTCCACATCTGTCTCCTACAGGTACATTTCACTGGTCAAGCCCACTCGGAGGCAGAAGGCAGGAAGTCTTATGAAACTCCTGTAGCTTAGAGTTTGTGTGGAAAAGGGTAGAGGGTGGATCTGGAGGGACGTAGGGAATGTGTCTAGCACACCGTTGTTTTAATTTTTTTCTGAAATAATGTATTCTTTTCCCCATCCTATTGAGCATTACACAAAAAAAGCAAGAGTCAGACTGTGAAGTGAAGTGTTCACTATGAAGGATGCACCTTCAAGTGGGCAATGGCGTGGATTGTGAATGTCCCCTCTGGCCATTTGCCATCCTAGATTTGGCTCCATTCATCAAGCTTACTTGAGGAACAAAGGTTTCTAAAGTCTCTTTGGTGTGGCTTGATCCCTCAATACACATGACTCTCACTAGATAACAAAGGCCTTCGTTACTTTTGAACCAGATAGACCTTTACTAGACTATTAGGAATTGCTAGAGCTCAGCGTGGTAGCTCATGCCTGTAATCCCAGCACTTTGGGAGACTAGGGCGGGTGGATCACCTGAGGTCAGGAGTTCGAGACCAGCCCGGCCAACATGATGAAACCCCATCTCTACTAAAAATACAAAAATCAGCCAGGTGCAGTGGCGGGCACCTGTAATCCCAGCTACTTGGAGGCTGAGGCAGGAGAATCTCCTGAACCCAGGAGGCAGAGGTTGCGGTGAGCCAAAATTGTACCATTGCACTCCAGCCTGGGTGACAGAGTGAGACTCCATCTCAAAAAAAAAAAAAAAAAAAAAAAGGACTTACTAAGAGTGTTTGAAAACTTTTACCTATTCTCTTAAAGTCTATTTTTGTTGTGCAGAATAACCAAACTTCCATGCAAAATATCTATTGATATCATCATTAAAATAAGAATGCTGACCAGAAAGGACTATTATTATGCTCAATTTGGCATTTTTCATTTTTCCTAAGCATGGCTATAATATTTATATTCATATTATTATTAAAATATTATAATTATCTATTTAAAAGATTAAAATCAGGTGATAGACTCATGTCATAGAATAGGATATAGAAACAGTCTCAGGCGTATGCACCATTTACAAATGACATCAGTTTACAAACAGGTAGTTGGAGAATCTGCTTTCTGAGTTTATGTTTGCAGGTCCAAACTGGTGGTGAGTAACACTGGAGAAAAGATGTGAAAACTCAAGTCCTGTTTTCACATTTCTTTCCCTAATGTTTTTTCAGTCGTCTTAAAACAGTCATATCAACATATTAACCCATTTTAAAAAGTGCCACTTTTCAAGATTATTCAAGAGTACAAGTAATGCTGCTTCTGCTTATATTTTGTGCAGTACAGAAGAGCCCCAGAGTTTTATTATCATCTCATCCTGTCACTAGCATCCCCAGGAAAGCTTCTTTAATTCCTGTACACTTGATCTCAGGGACCTTTGAACAAAATAATCGGAATAAAATAACACACCAAAGGTCTAAATGCTGTTGTCATTCCCAAATGGGAGACCCTCTTGACAACTGTTGACTGAGAATTTTCCCCAAATGTTACAAAGAAAAATGAAAACTTCAGCTTTAGAACTAAGCAGTTCAATCCAAAAAGGGGAGTCAAGAGTCCGTAAAAGCAAGCCCAGAATCAGAATCCTAACCCAGGAAGGGTTGGCTAACGAGCTTCCAGATTCAGTTCCAATCAAGAGATCAGAGAGGAGCTGCAGTCAAAGCCTGACAATTAGCATGTTTGAAGCTGTGGCAAAGACAATAACATTAGCACAGCTAAGAGAATAAAGGGTTAACAGAAATCTCTGAGTGGTAGAGTGAGGGAAAAGAGGATGGGACCAAGAAGTTAGCCTGTCTAGTCCCTAGGAGGTGTCCTCACCAGAAGACTTCATCATCTTGCTGGCTGATGCTCTCCTCGGTGGGGGAAGAATATGTTTCAAGCACTCTTAGCTGAAGAACCCTTCATTAAGAAGACCTAATTCCTCTTTGTTTGTACTTAATATTCACCAAGTAATCTTGACTGTAGGTTACGTTTCCATCTGTTTGCCTCAGGGAGAAAATGTGTGATCCAAATACTACTTTATGAATGTCTTATCTAAGTACCACCTTGAAGACTGGCACAGGCTACTGAGCCGGATGTCTGGGTCCCGAGCTGGGCTCTGCCACCTACTACCTGTGGGATTTGGACAAGTGACTCACCCTTTCTGTGTCTTAGGTTCCTCGTCTTAATGGGAATTCATAACAGATCCTACATACCTTTCAGGATTGTTATGAGAATTGACATGAGACAAAAGACTTTTCAACAGTGCTTTCTGATTTAGACTTCACTTTTAGTAAATCTAGTTGGCTTGAGCCAATTTCTCGGACTTCCCTATCTGTGGGTACTGAAGAGCGTTTATGCTCAGAGGTACAGGCTAAGAACTGCCCTCTGACTTCCTAACTGACAGAATCCCTGGAAAGCACCTTTGGACAATGCTATCATTCTTTTTTGTGGGGGTGATGGGGAGAAGAAGAGAATGGTAAGGTAAATTCCTACAACCTCGTGGGCAAGGAAAACACGTCTCCACACCTTGAGTCAGGGACAATAAGGGAGTTGAATCTAGCTATGGGACAGCTTCCGAATCTTTTGCCTTTTGTCCCTGACATTCACTTTGGTAGGAAATATCCAAACTCCTTGAAAAAAATATGCTGTGCATATGTAAGGTTTTACTGCTCCAATCACTCTGCCAAGGTCTCACACTCCCAAGGCCAAAGTGCAGCCTTTGAAGAAGTCTATTTGCAGAGGTGTGTCTACCATCTGGCCTAACCCTCCCAGAGGAAGGGAAACTGAAAACTAGTCTGATTCAGAAAGTAAAAGTGCTCCTGGCTCAGATTGAGGCATAGGTATCTGGTCAGTACAGCAGAAGGCATCCAATTTTGAACAGGGGCAACAAGCAGAGGCTGGGGACTACACCTAAAGCAGAGTTACCCAACCCTAGAGACATGGCAAGACACTCTGCAGTGTTGTCCAAAGCTAGTAATGAAACAATTCTTTAACATGTATGGCACTGCACCCATGAATGCACCTCCACGTCTGTGAGCCCAACAAAAAACTCCTCTGAACTGACAGGGTCAGCCCACTCTCCACATTTCCCACTGGAAGTTGCAAAACTACTAACAACGTTTATATTTGGGATACTGTAAACTCAACTTCTTCCATAATGCTCTGGCTACCCCACCTGAACTCTGACTTTGGGGTAACATCATCACCTTTCCTGAAAATGTCTCTGACCAAATCACTTTTTCCAGACCCAGCTCTGTTTCCCATACAATAATCCTGCCATCGTGCAACTACCTCTGCTCTTTGAACACGGACCATCTGCTGATGCCACTGTGTCAACTTTCCTGCAGCTGTTGCATGCTCACCTCGAACATCGTACTAGTCCGGGACCTGGCAGGAAACAGATGGTTCACTAAAAGGGTTAATTGAAAAGAGTTTAATGTGGTGACAATTTGCAGGTGTGGGCAGGATGAAGGGAGCCAAAAAGGGAGAGTGTGCAGAGGTTAGTGAGCAAGAAGCTGAATGCCCGGAGGCCTGAGAAGGCAAGAGGACAGGGCGGATACCAGATCCTGGAGATAGGCACAGCCGTGGGATGGCACTGCCCCACAGAATCTGCGACCACAGGTTAAGTGGCACAGTCACCACCCAGTGCACCAGGCTCCAGAGACACGAAATGTGCCAGATAACTGGGAGAACAGATAGCTCAGCTTTCTCTTCTCTTATTCTCCATTTTTCTGTTGGAGTCTTTTAATTGGCTGAATCTAACTTGAATCCATAGCTCTATCCTGTAAACAAAGCTAGCCCTCTCTAGATCTGCAGGCATTGTGTGCACATAGCATTGCAGTTAAGAGCATGAGAAGGCCAGCTGACATTACCTGAGTTTGAATCCAAGCTCTACCATTTACTAGTTGTGTGACCTCAGAGCAGTTATTTAAGTCCTTAGGCTTTAATTTCCTTGTGTATGAGTGGAGCTAATATTAGCACCCATGCTGCTATAACAAATGACCACATACTTAGTAGCTTAAAACAATACACATGTGTTATTTTACAGTCTGAAGCTCAGAAGTCTGAAAGGGTTCTTACAGGGCTGATTTCAAGGTATTCCTTCTGAAGGCACTAGAGAAAAATCTCTTCCTTGCCTTTTACAGCTTCTAGAGGCTGCCCACATTCCTTGACTCATGACCCCATCATTCCACCCTCTGCTTCTATCTTCACATCTCCTTCTCTGACACCCCTGCCTCCCTCTTATAAGGCCATTTGGACTACATTGGGCCTACCCAAATAATCCAGGATAATCTTCTCATCTCAAAATCCTTCACTTAATCTCATGTGCGAAATCCTTCGCCCACAAAATCACATGTGCAAAGTCCTTTTTGCCATGTAAGGTAATATATTCACAGGTTCTGGGGATAAGGACCCGGTCTTCTTTAGGAGACCATTATTTTGCTTACCACGCCACCTCACAAGATGGCTATGACAACATAAAAGATAATTATCTGTGAAAACTGCCTAACTCGATGCCTGACATATATGAAATAGGCAATAAACGTTGGCTATAATTTTTACGAACCGTTTCCCTTCCTCCCTTCCTATTCTTCGTGCTGATGATTCTTAATTTGTTTATTTTATTCAGTTTCCTTCACTTTCTCCCTTTCTGGGGAGAAATTTTACAAAGGACAAAAATCTGGTATAGGGGTAATATAGATTAGAAGTGTGTCCCTTCCAAATCTCATGCTGAAGTGTAATCCCCAATGTTGGAGGTGAGGTCTGGTGGGAAGTGTTTGGGGGGTAGACCCTTCATGAGTGACTTGGTGCTGTCCTCACGAGAATGAATGTGTTGTTGTTCTGAGTTAATGCAAAATCTGGTTGTAAAAGAGGGTGGCATCTCTCCCTTCTCTTGCTTCCTCACTGGCCATGTGACACCCCCACTCCCACTTCACCTTCCTCCATGAGTAAAAGCTCCCTGAGGACTCACCAGAAGCAAAGCAGATGCCAGTGCCATGCTTCCTGTACAGCCTGAAGAACCATAAGCCAATTAAACCTATTTTCTTTATAAATTACTTAGTCTTGGCTATTTCTTTACAGCAACAGAAAAATAGGCTAACACAAGGGAGAATTAATGAGTCCTGTTTTGAATGTGTTGAATCTGAAGTGCTTGTAGGGCAAATAGATGAAAATGGTTAGTAGGCAATTGGGAAAATGGCTCAGAGGAGATATTGGGGGTGAATCTAGGTTTTAGAATCATGGATATGATTCAATTCACAGGATTCAATGTCACTGATGAGAGAGTATGTAAAACAAGAAAGACTGAAGAGGAGCCCTGGGGAGCAACACCATTTAAAGGGAAGGAGAAGACTCTCCAAGGAGACTATGAGTAAATGGATAGAGAGGTTCAAGAAGACCAAGAAGTGACAGATACCTCTAAGGCTAATGTGAGAGAGGATTCCAATGAGTATGGTCACGAAAGTCTCACAGGGATGAGAAAGATGAGGACTAAATGTGGCATGTAAGTTGGAAGTAGTCGTTTTTGGTAGAGTTTCAGTTGAGTAGTGAATGCATAAACCAGATTTTGGTTGTCATGTTTGCTGCATGTTTCAATGAATTGCTGGAGTGAATGACTGGTGAGGAACAAAGAAAGTAAAGCTTTATAAAATGGGCTGTTGGCCAGGTGCGGTGGCTCATACCTGTAATCCCAGCACTTTGGGAGGCTGAGGCAGGCAGATCACCTGAGGTCAGCAGTTTGAGACCAGCCTGGTCAACATGGTGAAGCCCCATCTCTACTAAAAATAGAAAAATTACCTGGGTGTGGTGTTACACTCCTGTAATCCCAACTACTTTGGAAGCGGAGGCAGGAGAATAGCTTGAACCTGGATGGCAGAGATTGCAGTGAGCCGAGATCATGCCACTGCACTCCAGCCTGGGAGACAGAGTGAGACTCTGTCTCAAACAAACAAACTAACTAACAAAACAAAACAAAAACAAACACAAACAAAAAAAGGCTGTTACAGAAAGAAAAGGATGTGGTGGCAACTTAAGTGGTCATAGACAGGGGAATATTTGTTTTAGGGTGAAGTAGACTTGGCCATATTTATAGCCCTGGGGAGGAAGCCAGTAGAAAAGTAGATATTATCAATACAAGCTAGGGGTGTAATTCATGGAGCAAGTCTTAGAGGAGGTTAGATTAAGCAAACAGTGGAAAGAGATAAGGATGGCTAAAATGATGGGTAAGTTTGAGTAGGAAAAGGAAGGCTTTTAGGGAAGTTCTGCCTGATTGCCTTTTTTCTGTGAGGTTGAAGGTAAGGTGGTCTGTTGAGAATGAGAGTGGCAGCATGAAGGGTACATGGCTTTGAGTTTCAAAGAGCTATTGCTGTGAAATAAAAGGTGGACTAGCTGGGTCACCTGAAGGTTGCTAAGCATGACTATGAACTCAATGGAGTTCAAGAACCATGCATTTCCAATAGAGTCCATCAGTATGGTTATTCAGTTTTCTCTAATAGTAATCTGAGGATTAACATGGTGCATGGAATAGAGGGTGAGGAGGACCAGAAGAGTATGACTGACATGATTAACAATAGGAGTTACTTCACCATCAACATGCATTGGCCTGCCCATACCATTTCTGAGTTTCCTAGGTGCCTGTAACCTTCAACTTAACTTGACCTCAGGCACCTACTCATTCATCCATACAGTAGACCATGTCTTTTAAAACTGCTCCCTCTCAAAGCTTTTGGTTTCTGAAATTGTCCTCTAACCAGATTCATACACTTCTTACCACTTCTACCCCTTCTTTCCATTAAGATTTCCTCTTTGCCTTCACCTTGACCTTCAGACTCTTAACCTGGATTCTCTCACACCTTTATTTTCTTTTGAATTAATTTACTTTCCTGGCCAGTCTATACTCTGCATTTAGCCTTTGCATACTTTTACTTTCATGTTTACGTAAACACCAAGCAGAAATTGCCATTCTTTTTCTTTACTGCGTCTCCGTCATAAAGAAACTTACAGTTTGAGAATGAATGTTGAACTTGCAGCTGTTAGGACAGGTGCAGATTCTATTTGAAATAATTCTGGTCCTGAAGACTAGTTAAATTGTGAGGCAATTCCCAGAGTCTCAGTCTGTTCTTGAGTGGGACCAGCTTGGGATGGTCTTGGAGTCAGTAGGTGGAATTAAAGTCTTGGTTCTGATTAAGGGTGTACCCAGCTGGGCATGGTGGCTCACGCCCGTAATCCCAGAACTTTGAGAGGCTGAGGTGGGCAGATCACGAGGTCAGGAGATTGAGACTATCCTGGCTAACACAGTGAAACCCCATCTCTACTAAAAACACAAAAAATTAGCCACGCATGGTGGCGGGCGCCTGTAGTCCCAGCTACTCGGGAGGCTGAGGCAGGAGAAAGGCATGAACCCGGGAGGCGGAGCTTGCAGTGAGCCGAGATTTTGACACTGCACTCCAGCCTGGGTGACAGAGTGAGACTCCATCTCAAACAAACAAACAAAACAAAAACAAAAACAAAAACAAAAAAAAACAGTGCACCCCACTCATCCCCAGCCTTAGACTTCCAGAAGCTCGCTTCTCTTCCCCTGAATTTTATTCATTTATCTTCTCCATTGGGAAAGCCAAGTCACTTTCTAGTGGCTGAAAGGCCAGGTATTATTTCACTGGAACTCAGTACTAACTCAACTTGTGAGAATAAGATTTATTTTGCACCCTGAGCCACTACCAGGTATGAGCTCACAGTGAGTGCTAATCTGAAAAAGAGAACTTGAAAAATTCTTGACATTCATTTGCAAAACTCATTCAACCTAATCCCACTTATTCTCATATACTTTATTTTCTATGATAGAAAATGTTAGCTCTTATGTTAATGGTAATTTGGAGGATTCTTAAGATAAAAGGAGCCTGGCCTTTCATAATTCACATAGAGAAGAAGGATCACGGAAAGCTAGACAAACATGACCTTGTAGAAGTTACCACATCTCTCTGGCCCCAGTTCCTACCTCTCTTTGGCCCCAATAAAATGGGGATAAACATACCTACTGCATATAATTCTTGTTAGGATTATAGAAAATTATGTTGTAAACTACCAAGAATGGTCCCTAGTGGTACGTCTGCGAGATTGTCTCTTGCCAACTTATCACCACACCCTTCCCAGTCCTGAAACTACATATCCCAGAGTCCATGTCCCAGCACAGTTCTGAGTTACAGTTTGTCCACAAGCATTAAACATAGCAGCTTCCTTTATGTGGCCCTTTGCAGATTCCTTCAAGATCCTGCATTGCAGTCTCAGTTTATGCTTCTACTTCAATGACTAGATACTCACAGCTTCTAGACTCTTTTATGAGTTCTGGTTATGCCACCCATGCTAGTGCTTCTGGGAAGTGCTTTGTGACTGTTTTTCTATGTAATGGTTAATTTTATATGTCAACTTGTCTGGCTTAAGGGATGCACAGATAGCTGGTAAAGCATTATTTCTGGGTGTATCTGTGAGAGTGTTTCTGGAAGAGATTACAAATTGAATCAGTAGACTAAGAAGATGCATCCTTACCAATGTGGGTAGGCGTCATTGAGAGCCCCAATAGAACAAAAAGGTGAAGGAAGGACAAATTATCTCTCTCTTGTTGAGTGGGACATCCATCTTGCCCTAGTTCTCAGACCTTCGGACTTCAGTATTTAGACCAGCAGTCTTCCTGGTTCTCAGGCCTTCAACCTCAGAGTGTGAGTTACATCTTCAGCTGCCCTGGTTCATAGGCCTTTAGAATTAGACTGAATTATACCATTAGTTTCCCAGTTCTCCAGTTTGCAGACAGCAGAATGTGGAACCTCTCAGTGTCTACAATTGCTTGAGCTAATTCCCATAATAAATCTCCTCTTGCATATCTATATATATTCTACTGTTTCTGTTTATCTGGAGAACCCTGTCTAACATATCCTAGTTCTCCAGTTGCAGGGTTCCAGCCCCTCTTTCCCCAGCTTGAGACAGCTCTGTTTTTTTAACCAATCCTAGGTTGGTATCCTATCAGAATATTTCTATGAAAGTCATTTCTATAATTGTGCAATTCTAGGGTTGAAAATAATCTCACTGAAGCATTTACTTTTTGCTTTTTTAAAAAAAGTTATTTTGGCTCTATTTCTATATAATGCTCGAAACTTCTTTACTAATTTTTACAGGCAGATTTTTATGCTCTGTCAAAATGAGAGTTTTATATTTGCGTATCCATTTCTGAAAAACCTCAAGCATCTAATAACTATTTTTAAAACTGGACTTTATTGGTATTTTATGGGCCTCTTCAATTAATCTGACAAACTGAAATTTACCACTGCTGTCATTGCTAGTCTGTGTTATTATCCCAATCCATTCCTCCCTTTATGATTTACTGAGAATGAATCTCTGTTAAGAGGTTAACAGTTAGTTTTTCTTCTATTTCTCCACAAATTACACTGCTGCATACATACGTTAAAGCTATAATTCATAAATGAGAGTTAATGATATGTATTTTCTAATCTTGTGAGTAATTTTTAAGATTGATTTTGTTGAACAGTGTGAATAAGCTGTTTTTAGAAATGTGCAGTCTTGTCCAAAGTCCCTACTGGAGAGTAAAAAAAAACTAGGGTCTCAGAAGCTGGGTATGGGTGGTGGTGGGCGCAGGAATAGACAGGAGTAAAAGAGAGCTAATGGCTGATTTCTAGGTTGAAGTGGAAAGCAAGTCAGAAAACTAAGGCTTCAAGGATGGAAGAAGAACCAAGTGACAATGGCTAATGGCGGTTGAGCTCTTATGTCTCAGTCCTTGTTCTAAGTGCTCTTCCCATAGTATTAGCTTAATTCTCAATCCACAACCCTAGAAAGTACTTATTATTACTAAACCCACATATCAGTCAGGGTGAGATATCAGAGAGTAGCAAAAGGGTGGGCTGCCTGAGGACTGAAAGGGCAAGGGTAGGAACGATGTTACCGGGGCCCAGTGATCACTACCACTATGGAGAAAGCCACTGCCAGAGCTGATCTTGGAGGGTTGTGGCCAGGGGCAGATCTGCGGTGTTGAGAGGCAAGGAGAAGATTAAGAAATACTCCAACCTTTCTCTCCTTTGCAACCTGACCTGCCATTGGCTAAACCCAAGCAAGTCTCACTGAGGCTAACTGCATGGCTTTGTTTTGGGGGGTGGGGGCCAAGTAGAGAATAACAAACACTACTTTCCATTTTAGAAATGTGGAAGTCAAGGCTCAAAGAGGTCAAATACTTTCTCAAGTTTACGCAGCTAGAAAATGGTGGGGCCAAGATTCATACCTTCATACCTACTTAATCTGAAAGCACTGCCTCTGGAGGCTTCCGCAAGGAAGCAGGTTGATGTGGTACACACTTGCCCAAATCCTCTGGATTAACAGTATAAAACAGGCAGAATTCAAATAGGGGAAACCTGTGGCTGAAATTGTAGCTGAATTCATCAAAAAAAGCAGTCAAGTTCAGACAAACTCTCTGAGAAACGATCTTTATATATATATAATAATTCACTTCATTTGCGGGGAAATTCATTTGCCTAGAAATTTTCAAAAGTTTTCTTGTGGTGATGCCTGCATGATGCCACACATCTAGAGGGAAATAAAATTAACTGAATCTTTCTCAACATCCAAATTTTGGGCAGCAAAATATTTTAATATTTTAGTGAATTTACCACCCAAATATTATAACAACAACTAAGATTTGAGTAAGTCTTTGCAGTTTTAACAAAAACTTTGATACAGTGTACATTACCTCATTTAATCCACATAAGAATCTTGCTGTCTTAACATTACTATTCCAATTTTATAGATAAAGAAATTATCTATAATTTCTTACAGAAAATTATAATTATTGGCTTAGAAAAACCAATGACATGTCCAACATGCCAGAGCTAGTCTATGGTAAGTCCAGGTCTCAAAATTCTCCTCTTCTGGCTGTAAGCCCTGTGTTCTTTATAATTCATCAAGAAACTTCCTTGGTGAAGAAATATCATAGGTCTTTAACAAATTGAAAACCCAGAAAACAAAACAATCCTGTTATCACTCTTTGCCAGGGATTAAAATGAAAATGTAACTGCAGTATTTGCTTTTAAATGATGTTTCCACATTTCCTATCATTCAACATTAAGCAAGATAAAACAAGGAGAAACTGGAAACCTATTAGGGGCCACTGCAGAGTCCAAAGGTATAAGGTAGACCCCAGGTCCATTGGCATCCCTGCAGACCTTATTCTGAACTCAAAGTTTGAGCAATAGGTCTGGATAGTGCTTTAACTGGGCCAGGTCTCTCTCTCACCAGGGAAGCGGTCTGAATTTCAAAGCCATGTGTAGGCTATAGGCTTCAAGAGGAAACAGACCCTTTCTCCCACTCACAGCTAGCACAGAGCCTGGGACAGAGTAGATTTTCAATATCTATTACTAAAATAAGTGAATAAAACATTCCAAGCACATGTAAACCACTAGACCAATAATTAAACCAAGATGTGATCATTCACAATGCAAACTAAGTACTTCATGGGCTATTCCTGGGGACAATGAGATGTGTGAAGAAGCACTCTGAAAGTGTAAAATTCTATGAAAGTATAATATCACTACTACTACTGCAACGAACACTACTACTCTTATCATATTTGTTATCTTCATCCTCATCGTTATTTTCATGGTATCATTGCCATTGCACAGATCTGTGCACTCAAGTCAAATTGACAAAATCTCCATCATTGTACTGCATATTTGCCTCTCCTGAATCATCCTCCATGCTTCTGTGCTCTACGGACTACACCAGCTTCATTGCTCTCTGGCTTCTGTTAGGTTTGATCAATGGGAGGCCCAGCAGGAAACTGGAGGATGACAGGAGAGAAATGTCAAGAGTATTTATTTCCTCAGCTTCTTGGCTTCTGTCTCTTGGGTGACTCTAGTATTGCTTAGTTCCTGCAGCAAGGATGATGGCATCTAACAGGCGGCTCTTTCCTCCAGTCATAGGCCTCCCCAGTTAGAGTAACTGTTCCCTGCTATTGCTTCTTAAGCCCAGGGTGGTGATGGCTTTCCACATTTTGCCAGCTCCAGCATGCTTCACTATTCTTTGCTGTTGAGTTCCCTGAACCACACGTGTACCTTTGTAGACAGTCTCTTTGCTAAATTCTTTGCAATTATCCCTGTTAAGTTTGCCCTTTGTTTACTGCCAGGACCATGACTGATACAGACAACTGAACATTTCAGTATAGGATGAAAAAAATAAAGCATGCAAGGAAGTTGCTTTTCTCCCCATGCGTCAGCCCCCACTTTTCCCTGAAAACATTCAGACCACTATTACCCTTGCTGTACAATGCAACTACTGCTGGTCTCCTCCCATGGCACAGGCTGTGGCCTATGTCCCAATGTCTGTGCCAGTGGCAGAGGAGTCAGATGACAAGGCACATGCTCTAGCAGCTTGTCCTGAAATGGGGAAAACAATGCAGGAAAGAGTATCACTTACTGTCACCAACAAGGAAATGGATTATATGAGAATAGAGGACTGCAGAGATACAGAGATGTGAGAAGGACAGAACCAGGTAAAAAGAGAGAGAAAAGGTCAGTAAAAAAAAAAAAAAAAAAAAAAGGAGTGAAAAAGCAAAGAAGGTGTCAAGGCCATCTATTGACGTTAAAATGCAAGCCATTTAAAAACCAAAGGAAATCTAGAATTAAAAGAGCTGTCCTTACAAAAAGCCCTGGAGACACAGTCCACTTGAGGCACAGGTGTAGACTGACAGGTAAGGGAAGCCAGGGAAAGGAAGAATTGGTTAGGCCATCAATAGTAGCATGAGGTTAGCAATAAAATGTACTCTATTTGCTCAAGGTAGAAATCAAATATTTGATTCCTAATGGGTTGATTAGACTCGCTCTTCAACTAATTTATATAAATTTTCTGCTTTCCATACAGATATTAACATCATGTAGATGTAAGTGGTAGCTGGATGCTTTTGCAAAATGAGCTTAAAATTATTGAAAGAGAAAGAAACAACTAGGGTCTCTGCCTCTCAAATGCTACATCCAATTTTAGTTCTTCTGACGGAATGGAAGGAAGAAAAGTGAGATTTGCACAGGAGACTCCTAGGTGATCTATATTTAAAAGCTCTTTCATGTGGAGCAGCACAGTTGGGAGTACACTTCAGAGGCTGATGGCATTATTTAATTATGCTGACGTTTCCCTGTGTTCCTCGTGTTTTCTGAATGGTGTGTTAATACCGGGCCAGGTAGATGTGCAGAAGCAATGAACAGAGGGAGTGGCAAAACATCTCACTGTATTTAGCCACATCATGCAGAAGAGAAGACTGATAAGAAATAATTAAACACACCCCAAATTTATAGCATGATAATTGACAATTAGAACATTTAAGAGGGTAAAAAAAAAAAAAGTTTAAGAATCTGTTATATCTTCAGAAACTTTTACTACCAGAGTTTCAATCTTCTGTTTAGGTTTGCATGTACATGTTAGCAAATGAAAAGTTTAAAATAACATCAAATATAGCTTGAGAGAAGGGAATCTGTATATATACATTCCATATTTTGCCATCTTTTAAAAATTTATCTTCAGAAAGATGTATTTTTATTGTTTATTTCTCAGTTTTCTAATCTCTAGTTTATTATGGTGCATATATCTTGTTGGGCTGTATGGTGCCAATTAAAAAAATTCATACTGCAGAATGGATTCCTATTTTTTAATATAGCTGTTCTTATATCACATACTCTTCTTGATGTTTTTCATCTTTTTAGAGCCAAAATGGGGTGTAAACATTTTAAGAGCATTTAATTCCAACACATATATATTCTTCATTTGAAATTGGAATTGATTTCCATTTTGTGCTATTAAAATAAATGTACTATTCCCAGACATTTAAGGGCCTTATGGTTGCTTGATTTCTCTTCTATATCATCTTTAGTTCATCAACCAAACCATAGCTTCTCAATCATCTTAGGACATAATCTATTTTTTTTGCATTTTTATGAATATGAAATCAGATGCCAGAATGACACTTATATCTCTACCCTTAAACTCCCCAGTGACTGAGGTGAAAGTAAAACCCCAATGGAAATCAGTTTTTACAATAATCTCCTTGGTCATTATTTTTAATCCCTTTAATTTGAGCTGCTGAAGCCATTTAATTCTCACTTATACAAACACTAATGTAATACACAATAATAATATAAATAGAGATAGAGTCTACATTTTACATTTTTCCTACCCTATTTTGAAAATTTTGGGACCTATATAAAAGTAAAAACCGATTAGTCTAACAGACACCTGTATACCCATACCTAAGTTCACCAATTTTGAAATTTTGTCACATTTATTTCTCTCTCCGTGTGTGTGTGTGTATGTGTATGTGTGTACATGTGTGTATTAGTACATTTGTGTTACTATAAAGGAATAGCCGAGGCTGAGTAATTTATAAATAAGAGAGGTTTGACCGGCTCATGGTTCTACAGGCTGTACAGGAAGTGTGGTGCCAGCATCTGCTTCTGGTTAGGGCCTCAGGAAGCTTCCATTCAGGACCAAAGGTGAAACGGTAGCAGGCACAGCATATGATGAGAGAGGGAGCAAGAGCATGAGGGCAGGAGAGGTCTCAGACTTGTAAACAACCAGATCTTGAATAAGCTGAGTGAAAATTCACTTATCATCAAGGGGTTGGTGCTAAACCATTTAAGAGGGATCTGCCCCCATAATCCGATCACCTCCCACCAGACCCCACCTTTAACATTAGGAATCACTTTTCTTTTAAATTTTATATTTTATTTATTTTTCATCAACTTGCATTTTAAGTTTTGGGGTACATGTGCAGGATGTGCAGGTTTATTACATAGGTAAACGTGTGCCATGGTGATTTGCTGCACAGATCAACCCATCACCTAGGTATTAAACCCAGCGTCCATTAGCTATTCTTCCTGATGCTCTCCCTCAGCACCCACCTCTGACAGGCCCCAGTGTGTGTAGTTTCCTCCCAGGTGTCCATGTGTTCTCATTGTCCAGCTCGCACTTATAAGTGAGAACATGCCATGCAGTGTTTGGTTTTCTGTTCCTGTGTTAGTCCATTGAGGATAATGGCTTCCGGCTCCATCCCTGTCGTGCAAAGGATATGGCCTTGTTCCTTTTCATGGCTGCATAGTATTCTATGCTGTATACATACCATGTTTTCTTTATCCAGTCTATCAATGATAGGCACTTGGGCTGATTCTGTATCTTTGCTCTTGTGAATAGTGCTGCAATGAAAATATGCATGCATATGTCTTTATAATAGAATGATTTATATTCCTTTTTCAACATCAGGTTTGGAGAGGACAAATATCCAAACCATTTCAATATATTTGTTAAATATTCAAAGGCAAGCTGCAGACATCATTTCACTTTACCTCAGATACTTCAGCATGTGTTTCCAAGGAACAAGGATCTTATTTTAAATAGCCACAATATCATTCTCATACCCAAGTAAGGTAATATAAATACAACTGTGTCACCTAATATGCAAGCTAGATTCAGATTTCCCTAAGCATCCCAATAATGTTTTTATAGCTGTATTTTTAAAAATCTTGGATCTAATTAAAGATCATATATTGCAATCAGTTGGCTTTTGTAAAATCTGCCTTATAGATTTTATTTTTCTTCTAATGTACATAAAAAAAGGGGGTGGAGCTCACAGGTGTGACAGACGCTGTTGATGCCTCACTTCATATCCCTGTGGCTCATCTGCAGCTTTGGTGGACATTGACTGTGTGAGGACAGCTTCTTGCCTCCTGTGCCTATCGTCGCTCCACCTCCCTGCCACAGGGCTGTCTGCAGAGCTATGGGAGCTTTTTCAGCCTTCAAGCAGGATAGCTTGGGAGAGCTGGAGATTTCAGCATCCCAGGGACAACTCTCCATCCATGAAGTTCACAGGTTGGTGCATGAATGCTCAATGTTCTCTTCCTTTGGTGTAACAATCCTGACGCTTGTTCTCCATACCACCTTACAGGGAGCTGAAGCCCAGTTCTTCTTGCTCAATAGCACGATTTGAGGGACTTGCCCCCTGCCCTGTCCCTCTCACACTCAAGTGTGCTTCTTGGGATTACCTCCCAAATATGTTACCAGCACCCACGTCCTTCTTTAAGGATGTGCTTTGTGGAGAACCCGAACTAAATTGTCCACCATCATACCCTAACTAATGGCAAGCCAGGATTTGGACTCAGGCAGCCTGGCTACAGAAATGATGCTCTTAACCCCTAAACCAAACATCATTTTACATACAGATTTCCCTACAGGGAAATCATCATGATGATAAGTCACTTAGCTAAGGTCTCAAGTCAGTAATTAGGGCCGAAATGGAAATGCAAACTCATATTTGACTCATTCCAAAACTCTCAACAATAACATAATTTAAGTCCAGTGAAGCCTCAAAATGCAGAATATAATAAGGATAACAGAGACTACCGTCTCTCTTGAATTATGTTTAATTTTTTTCTTTATTACAGGAAAATTTAGTCAAAATTTTTTTTTTACCAAAACCTGTGAATAAACAAATATTCATTAAACCATGATTGAGTTCCAAGGGCTATGCTGGGTTGGGGGTAGTCATTAATCTCTACCCTCAAGGAGATTACAGTATAGTGATTATAATTTATTGCTGTAGTGACTCAACAACAACATTAATAATAATAACACACACACACACAGAACCTCTGAGTCTCAATAGAGAGAATTAATTTGTCATTCCACTCTTTTTCTCCAAGATATGTCCTTGTTATGACCTTCCTCACTTTCCTGTAGTTGTCTATTTATATATCTGTGTCTCCCACTAGACTTTGAGTTTTTCAGGTCAGGGATCCCATTTTATCCTCAGCATCCAGCCCTGGTCTTAGCAGATAGCTATTAGTTTATCTGTTTCTTCCACGTGGCCAGAGACTGTACTAAGCATATTACATGCATTGCCTTTTTTAATATGCAAAACAATCCTATAATATAGCACCTATTATTGTCTTCATATTCATTAATAAGGGCTTGTGGGTTGGGGGTTTGCTAAGGTCACATGGCTAGAAGTGGCAGAGCTGAGATTCAATCCTAAAATTCAGCATGATCCCTTGCTCCTTTCTATGTTCTGTGTCCCCATAGTTGAGCTCTTCTGAAAACAGGGATCTCTGAAAATGGTTCTGATCGCTTTAAAAATCATGCAAAATATTGCTGCTGCCAAGCCGCTCAGTATGGATGCACCCCCCAGCAGATGAGACAGCTGCCTTGTCTCAATTAACCTTTACTGAGATCGAGTTGGGTTGACATTAGCTCCCTAAGCACCTCTTCAATCACTCATTCATTCATTCATGCATTCATGGATTTTCATTTCAAATTGCTCCTTTGTGAACCAAGTTGGGAAATTCTCATTTTCACACATCACCTATTTTGATGGATTCTGCTCAGTTATTTTCTATTTTCATGATTGACCAGCAGCCGTTTATACATTTTTTCAACCATCATCTCCTTTGCAGCAGTAAGCCTTCGACCTGTGATTGCTTTCAAGGAGGTATATTACCAATTGTTGTGTGGTTTTTTTTGTTTGTTTGTTTGGTTTTTTTGACTGCCGTTCCCTGGTGGCTTCAGTTTTCAAATGAAATTGAACAAGATGAATCTTTGTCACTTCCAAATCTATGAAATCTTGGTATACATATACATACATACACACAGTTATTGTGTGTCTATGTGTATGTGCCAAATTTTCCACACCTTCATTAGTACTCACGGGGAATGTACTAATGGGAAATTTGCTAGTCATTTAAGTGGTGGATGTGCCAGTTACAGACTTTCCTGGTGGGGCGGCCAAGATGGTTTTTATAAATAAAGTTTTATTGGAACACAGCCATGCCATTTGTGCATTGTCTGTGACTACTTTTGTGCTACAATAGTAGGGTTGAGTAATCACAACAAGAGAACATATTGCCTGAAAAACCTAAACTATTTATTATCAGAAGACAGAGAAATGTTGGAATAGAGAAAAGAGCACAGTTACACAATCTCTGAACCTTGACTCTGCCACTTAATAACTGAGATAGTTTGGGAAAATCATTATCTTTCTGAACTTTGTTTTTTTTAAATCTATACAATTATGTTAATAATGAATGTGAAAATACTTTGTATTTGGTCAACTTTTATCCAGACTTTAACTGTAAAATATCTGGGGAGAGCAGGACTGACAACTATATCAGTTAGCGTTTGCTGTGTGACAAACTACCCTCAAACTCAGTGGCTAAATAAACCAACAGTGTATTGCTTTTATAAGTCTTTGGGTCAGGTGGTGTTGGCTGATCTTGACTGAGCTCAATTGAGTGAATATTCTGGTCTCTGCTGAACTCCATCACACACTTTATGGCTGGCTGGAGGGTGTTTTTTATGTGCTTGTATTTCATCTTCTTCCTGGGACCAGTAGGCTAGCCTAGGCAAGAGCATTGGCACAAGAGAGCAAGCTCAATCACCTAAGCACTTTCAAAGACTTGCCATGCATCATAACTGCTAAGATCCCATTGACCAAAGAAAGCTCACATGGTCAAAGTTAGGGGCAACCACAACAGGAGGCCAGGGCAAGGTCACATGGCAAAGGATGTGGATACAGGGAGCAGTGAAGACTTGAGGTCATTCATGAAATGTATTAAAGTGTTGTTTGAGAAAATGAGATGGTGAGATAAAAACTGGTACAACTTCTTTGGACAACAGTTGGGCAGCACATAAGAAAAACATTATATATATATATATATATATATACATATGTGTGTGTATGTAGTATTTCACTCAGCTATCACATTCTAAACATTTATGCTAGGAGACTCATCATGGATGAATACAAAGATTTATCAGTAAGGATAACATTGATGATAAGGGTAAAAATCTGAAAACAAATATCCAAAAATGGAGTCATAATGAATAAATTATGGGCCATTCACATGATGGAATAATATAAAACCATTAAAAATGAGGATAAAGAAGAATAATGCTATGGGAAAAAATGCATGATATATTGCATAGTGAAAAAGGTCATAAAATAATTTCTATAATATATTCATGTTTTGTTAAGAATGAATTTATATACATAGATGAGAGGATATGTATATATTAAAATATTAACAATGGCTATGTGTGAAAAGATTAGCATGAAGTTTTATTTTCTTCTTTGTAATTTTTCTGGGCTATCAAAATTTTCCAAAATGATCATATTTTTTTGAATAAAAATTGCTTTACAGAAGATAAAATAAATTAAATCATGTTTTATAAAAAGCACTGGAAAGAAGTGTGGCAGAAGCAATCAGTATATATGCCATGGGTTGCCGATTCTTGCTTTCAGAGTTTTTCTTTGTTCTCCCGCAGGCATTGTAAGATAATGTGCACTTCATCTACTGATTGAAAATGTATCTTATTTCAAAGGAGTAACTTGTTGGACAAGAATCATTTATGTCTATGTAGCTATGCATCAATTGAACTGCTCTTGTTTAAGTTATTTATTGTGAATTAGAATTATGATTAATCTCTGCCTAAACATTTTTTAGGTGCAACTATTCCCTTGCCACTTGCAAAAAAGCCTATGTTTTAACTTTGAAACACCTAAGAGAAGGCAGATTACAATAGTATTGTCGGGTTTTGTACTAATATGTTGAAAAATAATATAATTGCCAATATGTGACATATTAGAAGAAAAATTCAGTCTACATATGTGACTCACTTAGATGCTTTTCCCTTCAGCCTTTGGTCTACTTCTCTCATATTTCTTGTCATTGTACTTGTTAAGATTTGTATTGTGGAGAGGAAGTTTCCTTCTCCATAGCTGTCTTTGGTCAATAGAAATGTATCCAACAAAACATTAATTCTATTCTCAAATGAGAACCACTTATAAATGTTCATGGATACAATGAGGCATTAATTAGTCATTGAGAATGCATAGAATGAGGCAATGCCATAGGTCTTGACAGACATACAGACTGGCTACGTATTTCAGAACAAAATAATAACAATAATATGAATAATAATAACAATAAATCTGATCATTGCACATGCTGAAATTTTTGTAATTGCATATGTTTAAAAATTGATCATTGCATATGTTTAGCAAAGTAAATGGTATAGTCACACAAATATCCAAAAGCAGGCAGTATGTATGGTTCCAAGTCTGCCACTAGGAAATACATCCCACTATATTCAAGTGCTCACTTTTTCCAGTAAGTTTAATGCACACTGAAAATTAAAACAATTGCTCATAATTTATGTCATTAATCACAAGCTGCTTTACAGAAAATATTTTTAGGGGAATGAAGAAATAATTTCTGATATCACCATACAAAGGAACATTATACAGTGATGAAGATGAATGAACTAAAGCCACAGGTATCAACAAGAACGAGTTTTACAAAAATAATGTTGAACAAAAATGCAAGTTACAAAAGTATACTTACGGTACACTTAAGTTATGCCATCCATATGAAGTTTAAAACCACGCAAAACAATAGTAAATATTGCTTAGAGACATGCGTATAGTAGATAGATGTAACATGTCTACTAGTGAACACTAGCTGTTCACTGTCTACACATTAGCTGGACATTAGTGATGATAAATCCCAAACTCAGCAGTGGAGTTCTTGCTGAGAGCAAAGGGTGGAGTACATTTGAGGAAAAGTTTACAGAGGGCTTTCAGTGTATGGGCAATATTTTAATTCTATGGTTGGTTGGTGAGTGAGATGCAATTTATGATGTTATTTGTATACCTTTCTATTCAATTCAAATATGCTGTAATAAAAATTTTAAATAAATGTTCTGGAAGGCTCAGGTAGATGCCCCTTGACACAAGTGTGACTAAAAGAAAGAAAATTTTTCATCAATTGTAGATAAAAAGGTGACAAATTGATTTAAAAGGATATACAGCAGTACATTAAGGTAAAATGCATTAAGGTAAAAACTTGAACACAGTTTTTAAGAACGTGAACTCAGGACAACTATGTGGACCAAAGTTTGTCCATCCAGGAACTTATTCGTGCTGATGCTCGTATTTGTACCGAAGGTCCTTAATTTCAAGAAACTGCTTATTGAATGTTGGGGAAAGTTTCCGTGCCTGAGAATTTAGTGCTGTTAATCTTCTGCCACATTTGTGCTAGGTCCATTAGACCATTTCAGGTCTTGTCTGTTTTTATTACTTGTTATATTTCTAGTAAAGTTAAAGCTTTTAACACTGCTTGGGTGCCTGTGAAGTTGATGAATTCCTCTGCTGCTGATGGTGTCTCATGCTGATCTTCTAATGGGTGCATTGAAATATAATCTTCTGGGTTATTTTCTTTCCCTGGCCCATGCACAATTTTATAACCATAACCATGCAGATACTGTAAACTCCATCACTCAGAGCACATTGCTGCCTTGAACTGTGAACTGCCAAATATTGTCATGAGTACCTGATGATCTGTTACCACAGTAAATGCTGAGCCATAAATGAATAAACGACAGTATATGAAAACCAGGAGGGCTGGCTGGTCTCTGTCAAGTTCCCAAGGATGGTTAGGACACTCTTAAAACCAGCCTTGCAGAAAAGAAAGTAAATGCACTTTCACCTAGATTGGAACACAAGATATGTTTTCACAGATTTAAGAAAGCCTTCATAAATCTGGTGATGAAGACTTTTTGTTTTTTCTTACTGTTAGGTAATGGCCTGTAAGTTTGGATATTGCAAAGCATGCTAGAGTTATTACCTTCATTTTCATTTGTCAAATGGCTGGGAATACACAAAATTATTTTACAATGCTTGACACTCTAATAGCTTCCCAGTCAATGAGGCAGTAGAAAAGCCATATTTTTAACTGGGTACCAAATTCTAATTTCTTAAGAAACTGAGACATGGTTGGTCTTGGTGTTGCAGTGTCTCCATCTATAAAATAGAGATAATAATGGTTTCTCCATTGTGGTGTATACACACACACACACACACACACACACACACACACACACAAAGGAATACTACTCAGCCATGAAAAGGAATGAATTAATGGCATTTGCAGCAACCTGGATGGGATTGGAGACTATTATTCTAAGTGAAGTGACCCAGGAATGGAAAACCAAACCCGGTATACTATCACCCATAAGTGGGAGCTAAGCTATGACGATACAAAGGCATAAGAATGACACAAGGGACTTTGGGGACTCGGGGAAATTATGGGAAGTGGTGAGGGATAAAAGACTACAAATTGGGTGCAGCATATACTGCTCAGGAGATGGGTGCACCAAAACCTCACAAATCACCACTAAAGAACTTACTCATGTAAGCAAATACCATCTGTTCCCCCAAAACCTATAGAAATAAAAAATTTAAAAAATACTTATCTCCACTTATCCCCCACTTCCCCATCATGCTTTCCAGTCTCTGGTGACTATCCTTCTGCTCTCTAACTTCATAAGTTCAATTGTTTTAATTTTTAGCTCCCACAAACAAGCGAGAACATACTTTAACAAATGTGGTCTAAAACAATAAATAGAACAATATATGCAAAAAATTAGAGTTTCTCTGGCCTGAGGTATTGTAAAGATTAGTTCATGTTTAAAAGGAACTTTAAAAATGCAAAGCACTGTATGAAAGTTAGAAAAACAAGCTATAGAATATCTAAATTTTGATTTTCTGACACTCTAAAGCTCAATTATAAGTTTATTTTACTCGATGCCTTCTTTTACATTTTTCATATTAAAAAAGAAAGAAAACTAAACTTATTCTACCACATGTTTCATATAGCTTAGGATTTGCAGTATCCTTCATGTATCTACGAGTGCTGAAGATAATAAAATACTTGCGATTTCTAAAAAAATTTTCACTTTATTTAGGCTACTCTTTGATGTGTTTAAAGAACATAGATTGCTTTTCACTATACTCCTCTTTCAAAGATAATTTTTTCCATAAAAAAGGGTACAAGATTTAAATATTGTTTAGTTGGTGCACACAAAGTTTACTCAGTTTGTAAATTCACTGTGTATCCTTTTGTCTGGCTCTGATCTTTTGAATCTCGTGTCCCAGTCCTGATTACCAGGTTTCTGTTCTGTTTCTTTATGCCTGGCACTCCAGCCATGGAGAAAGCACCTCACATTTCTATACCTGTCACCTTCTGAGATACATAGCCAGACAGTCTTTTGTTCAAACAACAGTGTTCTATTTTTTCAGCATCTCTATCAATTAATTAAATGAAGATATAACAGCAGTTTAGTGTTATTAAGCCAGACACTGTACTAGGCATTTTACATATTTCATCCAATTTAAATTCTTTGACATTTCTTCCTTCAAAAGGCAGAGCTAATTCTCATCACAGAATTTGCAGAAGTGACTGCGTGACTTCTAAGCACGTGGATGTTATTGCACCATCCTCCTCGAAGATCTTTCTCTTGGCTCATCACACTGGGGAAAGCCAGCCACCTCTCCTCAGTCAGACAATGGAGAGGTCCACAAGGCCTGAGGACTACTGCCAAAAACCAGCATCACCTTGCCTGTCATGGGAGGAAAGCATTTTGGACATGGTTCTTCCAGTCCAGTGAGGTCCTGAGATGACTGGAGCCTTGGTCTACATCATGACCACAGCCTCATAAAACATATTCAACCAGAAGCACACAGCTAGACTGATCTCAAACTCCTCACCCACCAAAACTGTGTGAGGCAATAAATGTTAATTGCTTTAAAATGCTAAGATTCAGGGTAATTTCTCATGAGGCAATGTACCAGCAAATGGAACAGATAGCAGAACTGACAAGTGAAGTGATCAAAACAGTTTGGAATCCTAGGCTAAAATCAGTAACAAAAAGTTAAAAACAATTGCTTTTCTAGATACATACAATCAATTGCCTAAGTTAAATTCCCAGTACAGAAGCAGTTAATTTTGAAATACTGAAATTGATCACAACTTCAAACTGAGCTACCAAAGTGATTCTTAAACAAACACACACACACACATACAAACAAACACACAAACACACAAAATCAATGTTTGTGTTGTCTTGGGCAGCATTCATGGAAACAGGATCATCCTTTCCCTGCCATCTTCTGGACGAGCCAGACCACGGCTAAAAACTCAGTTCTGTTCTGCCGACCCTATTTTAAGCAGCTTGTGAACAGCCAGAGCACCATCCAGGACCATGAGAGGCTGGAAACCACACCTGGTGAAGCATCGTTTGGGAATCTGAGGTTCTTTGGTTCTGAAACAGCTAGACGAATCAATATAATTTTGCTGTCTTCAACTTTTTAAAGAGTTACAGCACATATGTGGAGGAGAACTTGTTCTGTTTTGCTCCATGAGGCAGAACTAGAATTACTGGAAGCCAGCTCTAGGAGGCCCCTGGTACTGTCAGTGCTGGAGTGTCCAGGAATAGATAGTGTTAATTTTCAACGATGCTCTAGAAAAAAGGATTACCCCGTGCCTGAGAGGTTAGACTGCAAAACCCAAGAACCCTTTACCTCTGTAATTCAGTAGCATTAGGACCCAATTTGGGTGTTGGTGTGGGTGGCAGCAGTTACACTGGTAGCCTGGATGGTTCATATACTTCATTCATGTCCCCAACTTGATCCCAGAAGGACTCACTGCTTCTTATACCATGAGTAAGTGATGCAGGTAAGGGTTTATGCTGCTACCCTTGCATGCAGCGGGGTGGGGGATGGCCACTCTCTGGGAGATGTCTGCTAGTTGAGATTGACAAAGAAAGAAGCTGCCCTGTCCTTTTTTTTTTTTTGTTAAGTTTTTTTTTGAGAAAGGGCCTGGTACTGTCATACGGGCTGGAGCTCTGTGGCACAATCATGGCTCATTGGAGCCTCAACTTCCTGGGCTCAAGAAATCCTCCTACCCTAGCCTTCTGAGTAGCTGGGACTATAGGTGTGTGTCACCATTCCTGGCTAAATTTTTATTTTATTATTATTTTTTTCTAGTGACAGAGTCTCACTACCAGCCCAGGCTGATCTCAAACTCCTGGGCTCAATTGATCCTCCTGCCTCAGCCTCCCTCCCAAAGTGCTGGGATTATAGGCATGAGCCACGCATGGCACCTGGCCTGCCCCATTCTTGAGTATCACCAGCTCACCGGTATTTCCCCAGAGCAAATGTACACTGAGCTTGCTGAAAGTTTGAAGAAGTTTTATTTTTCACTTTATTTTTAAGTTCCTCTGTGTTAAATTATACACAAATTCAAAGTGTATTCATGTTACACATGGTGTTTTTAGTGTGACTTTTTTTCTCATTTTGTTTTGCATTCCCCTTCCCCTCCATTGTATTCTATCCACGTTAGACCTCCTTACCCCAAAAGGTTAACCATGTTAATAATCCAGTACCCATATCCTTCTTTATGTCTCTAACACATATGTATTAAATATATCCACCTAGACAGAGGGCTTTTTGGTGTTGGTTCATGAATGTGGAATCATATTATACATAATTGCCTGCATCTTACCTGTAACAGTTCTCATTTCTATTTACAATGCACAGGAATACTCTTTTGCCCAAGGTGTAATGGCTCTTTTTATATGTGTATATATATATATATATATATATATTTTTTTTTTTTTTTTTTTTTTTGTCAAACCAATGCACGCTTTCTCGTTGTTACTTGAATTTGCATTTCTCTGACTTGTTTGTAATTTTGAGCTTCTTTTTATATGTCTGTCAGCATTTGGATTTTACTCTTCTGGAAGTTGCCTGTTCATATCTTTGGTACCTTTGCTATTGGGTCTGTTCCTTGTTAGTCGTAAGGAGACTTTGTACATTATGGGTATTGTCCTTTCTGTGAGCGCTAATGGATAAGCAGGGCACATGCGAACTGCAATACAATGACGACTGTATTGTGGAATTATTACTCTTCATTCAGAATTCCTCATGAATCCTGTGACACCAGCATCTTGGCATACTAACCACATGATGTGGCCATAGTCATCTTTACATTAAATTCTCAGTACAACTTTAAATAAAAATTATACAAAAATAAATATTATGACATTTTTCCTTCTCTACTCAATAGATCCTCTTGTACAGCACCTAGGAAAATGTACACACTTTAATTTCAAGAGGAATGCCTATTCCTCAGTTCACATCACTCTGATCTTAGTGCTTGGAAGGTAGTAACACTTGCCTTATTTTGATGAAGGAATACATGGACCTCTGTCTATGTAGGTCATTTAGGATGTATACCACCATTCTGAAATATTTTTTCCTTGATCATCATTTTTCTAAATGTTTCATTCTAATTCACACATCTCTCCCTGACTGGAGTGAAGGGAGTTAGGGGGGTGAGCTAGGGAGAGGGACTGTTCAAGGTCACTCACCTCACATTCAACACAGCAAGATAGCAATAAGTCAAAAAATGGCACAGATGGGTGAGAAAGCAAGATTAGTCAGGAGTAAGGTTTAACCTATACACTTGCTGGAAATGCACCACAAATTTGGTGCTGAGCTTTCTTGCAGCTAAATGAAAAAGGAAAAAGCAATTGCCTATAAACTTCACAGTATTCACAAGTTAAATATTAATCTGCTGCTTGGGAAATAGCTCAAATATCCCTATAATTTGACCAGAGATTAATTTTTTTTCCATAGAGCTATTCATGTCACAGAGGACATATATTTCAGCCTATTTTTTCTTACCTAAGAAGAAGGGCCTGACTAAGGATCATCTCCTTGCTTTCTTCTTGCCCTTATATGCTCTGACAGCTTGCTTTTTTATTATGTTAACTTTTTGTTTGTTGTATAACTTCCCAGGTATCATCCAATATGACATTGACTGTGGGCATGTTCTTCTGATCCCATCATTTAGTTATGTCGAATTTGCCAGAGCTAAGTATGAGGCACAAAATCAGAAGTCCTGTCTTTGAAGATTATGTAGGTCTTTTAAAATGCTTCTTGTATTCTATATCCAGGGTCTGGAGTTAGTAAAGGACTTTCCATGACAAAACACTATATCCTCTATCATTATCATCTTTGAATAAAACCACCACTCATGATATAAATGAATTCTTTTGCTCATAATTGATATAGCAACTTGCTAAGTTGATGGCTTTCGGTAGAATAGCTCCAATAGTATTTTTTAAGTTAATAGACTATTTTTAGAGTGGCTTTAGATTTATAGAAAATTGCTCAGATAGTACAGTAAGTTTCCATCTATTCTCCCACTCACAGTTTCCCTTATCACAAACATCTTGCATTACTGTAATACATCAGTTTTAATTGGTGAGCCGATATTGATACATTATTACTAACTGAAGTCCATGGTTCACTCTGTGTTGTATAGTTCTGTGGGTTTTGTCAAATGCACAGTGTCACATATCCACATTACAGTATCATACAGAATGGTGTTTTACTGCCCTGGCTTTAGGTCTGAGATAGTTCTGATAGTATTTTTTATCACCTTTTAACACCTTATATGGGGCTATCTTATTAATGTTCACACACGAAAATTATATAATGTTCAACAGCCCTCAAAAGATGGTCACGTTTTAATTTAGCACATGGCTAAATTTCTTCTCAGTTTAGAATATATATTTTTGTGGGACTTCATTGTCATTTTCCATAGAAATTTATGACATTTGGAAATTCCTCTGGGGTACTCAATCCCATCATCAATATATTATCCCAAAAGAGCACATGGTGGCTTAGTGCAACATTCTCATGTTACAACAAGATGTCTAATTAAACACTCAACATATAGCAGCTAAACAGTCCTTTCCTAAGCAGCATTATACTATTTCTAAATATTTGATGAATTCAATGAAGTGAGTGAGTCCTTCAAATTTTACAGTGTTGTGAATTTATGCTCAGTAGACAGCACTTCTAGAAATATGGAAGCCTGCACTTCTAGAAATATGGAAGCCTGCAATTGCATTATTTTGTCATCTGTCCCTTAAATGTATTGGGCATGCAAGAAAAAGATCTAATACCCAGATACTCAGACATACCTTTTACTTCATGTCCTCATAATGTTTCCTGAGGTCACAGGCATGTGGGGCATCTGTGGTCATCAGTTAGATAAGTTATCACCTTTGGCCAGTGAATATGTCCTCAGTGAACATATCCATATGAATATAGAGAGAGTGTGATTATCCATTAAGTTAACAAATATTTATTGAGTCCTGCTATGTACTAAGTATTGGGCTAGATGAGACAGATAAGTCAACAGACAATTACAAGACAGGGTGAAAGTACACGAACATGGCATTTTAGAGCTCACAGGTAGTCAAATCCTTGTGTTACAACTCATTTCACAGCTAAATAAGTTGAGGCTAGGAAAGGTCACCTAGCAATTGAATAGCACAACCAGGAATAGAACTGACTCTTAGTTAAGCACTCTCCTCTCCCTTGCCCCATTCCCTTTTTTTGTGTGTGTACTTAAACAATATTGTACTGTTCTGCCAAATCCGTGACATCTTTAATATTGTAATTTGTGCCTACTGTATTCCTTGGGATGATTTGAGGAGAAGGAAGATGCCTACAGAATTCTAGTGATGTTTAATTTAATTTGCCTTGGATGAAATTGAAGCTAAAATTGTTAGCTGAAAGACATACATAAGGAGGTAAGAAAACCCAAGCATTGTTGTTGTTCTTTTCCAAGTTTGTTACAGATTAGAATTTCATCACTGGAGTTAAAAGCATTGGGGACATGTTGAATTACTTTCCTGATGGTATCTTTAAAATTTTCTCAACAGCTGAGTTTATTTTAGACATTAATCTTAGAGGCTGTCTCAAGAAAATACAAAAATAAAATATTTTTCAAATAACAAGATCTTGTAACAAGTTCTGAGGGTCACCTTTGTTCAAATCTGGCTCAGAAGAGACAGATGAACCATTGAGCAATTGAACTGTATCTGTTAAAATTGACCAGATAATATATATGTCTCCTTCTATCTCTTCATCTGAGTGATTCACGCCAATGCAAATTCTGACCTACCTCTATTATTCAGTTTAAGAAGAGAAAGTATAAAAGATATATTAGTGCATGGTGCTGGATCAGTCACTGTCCTGATTTTATCTCTGCCTTTTTCATTCTTTTAAATTAGATTCTTCATTTTTCTTAAGCTTTCATGTTTCTTCATTTTTATCATGCAGTGTCCATAATTTCTCAACATTTGCAGCTAAGTCAGGCTGTAGAATATATCAGCTATATTTTTAATGGTACACATGAAATTGCACTATAATATCCCAAAGGCAGAAGACTGATTCTATTAAATTACAAAAAATGTAGAACATTCAGTGATGCTGGAATCACAACAAATGGTATGTCATCTAACATATGGAACAGAATGTTTTCTCAATAGCTAAAAATTGCTTTTATTGTCTGAATATCATAAAGGAGCTTTAAGTTGTGTTTAAAGTATGCTAATAGAGTAGAACACACATTTCAATGGACATATAATATTATATGCTAACCAGGTTCTAGAAAGTTTTATTCTTTGCAGGTGTCCTATTTCTAAGGAATTGCCTTGACCCATGGTCCCTCTGAACTAGTGTAATAGTAAGTCGCAAATATCCCAGAGTAACTCATTTTTGCCTTTTACAGTTTACAACAGTATTTTCATATAATTATCTCATTTTGATCCTGTTTATAACCACACAAGGGATACGATTCTCAGCATTTTACCTATTACACATATGGTCCTTCATCTCCAGGGGGCTACGTCAGAAGGGAAGTAACACTATTGAATGCCTACTATAAGACTCATTGCTTAGACCTCCTCTTCAAAGAGCATTTTTACATCTTTTTGTTGCTAAAAGATGTAAGTGTTCTGAACTCAAAACACTTCCCATCTTAATCGATAACAACCAATCAAATTGGGAAGTGGTGGGCAAAGTGGTAGGAAGAAAATGAAATAAACCTTCAGATCATCAGGAAAGGAAAATTAAAGTAACTCTACCTGTGGAAAATACTTATTTTTTCCTGATAGAGGTCTGGGAGTATCATAGCCTGAAGCCCCCATTTTGTCCTGGTCAGACACAGCGATCTATTTGCATTCTTGAACAGATCACCAAACCATAATGCTGGCAGCAGACATTGTCACTATGGATGTCCTGCCTGTATGCTAACCTGGTGCCACTAACTGACTGACAGTTCCCTAGTAGGAGGCTTTCTGTGTCTCTCTGCCTCCAGGCATCTATGGGTCCTGGGAGCATGGGAAGCCGGAGTGTGGGGCAGACTGGAAGTGCTGGAGCATGAATGCCCCTAGGAGTGACCCTTCACCGTGGAGGTCTGGTTGGTGGTGGATGTGTTAGTCTGGGTCCTCTGTGAAGCAGGCACCAAGAGGAGATTAAATGGACACACAGGGAAAATGCTGTGTGAAAGAAAATAGAGAGGGGGTCAGGAAGTCTGGGAGAGCTGCCAGACCATGATGCAGGTCTGACACCCAGGGAAGTAGAAAAAGAGAAGATTGGGTGGATGCATCCTACACTGTGGTGCAGAACAAACTGTCAGCAAAGCTGTCAGCAAGTCCTTGAGCTGCAGTCACCAAGGAAGGAGTCCCATGTCTCCCAGGTACAGGCCCACCCTCGTATCCCCACCACCTTGGTCATTGGCAAGGAGCAGCCCCTGAGAGGTGAGGTTTAGCCCAAATCTGTCGACTGATTTCAGAGCATGGCTGCTGAGCTCACAGCCAATTCGCCTGCTGGAATAGTTGGTCTGCAAGATGCAGGCTCATGGCTGCTGGGGTGGATATAAACCCAGGAACCGTGAGAGAACAGGTCTGAGGTATGTTCCACAGAGTTCCTCAGTGAGTTCCCAGCGGGACTAGGCTCCAGCTGTCCATCACAATAACCCACTTTTACTGGTGTTCCTTGTCTCACTTCTCTCTTTTCTCGCTGTGCTTCCTGGCGTCAACTCTCAAATAAACTGCATGCACCTCAATCCTTGACTCAGGGTCAGCTTTTGGAGAAACCAAACTAAGATCTTTTCTGACTGGGGCTCTGTCTACCTTGCAGCAGGTCCTTTCACTGTGGCTGATTGGGGTTGCTATTTTTATGCTCAGAATGAGAGTATTGAACCATCAAAACAGTTGACGTTTGCCTTTAAGTGGGTCCCAAAGATATTTCTCCCTCTTCCCCCTCTCTTGAATCCCACTATCTTCTTAATTTCCCCTAAATAGGTGGACTCCCCTCTAAATAGGTGATAATGGCCCTTAACAAATTCCCCCCACCAAATAGGTGAGAATGGCCCTTAACAAAATATTTCTTCAAAATCTTTGCTTAGAATTGCTCTTTCATCTTTAACAGAATGAGAAAGGGGTTAATCAGGGCCAGAATAATTAAGACAAAACATCCACAGAATATTCTATTTTATCTTTGTGAGACTCATACAGCTTGAATATGTTTTACCTGATGATGGGCGTGGCCTTTGAATGGCACACCAGGCTCATCCCTGAGCCTGGGAGATCAGCTGCCTTCCCACCCTGGCAGAATAGAGTGAGTTTTGAGTTTTACATCCTGCAAAACCATCAGTCAAGGGGTCAGGATAGGGGTCCCTGACTTCTCAGGTTAGGTCCCAAGATAGGTTTGCCTGAAAGTCACTACGGCAACATGGGTGATTGGGTTGTATTATAGGCTGACTGGTAAGGGACGGATGCAGGGGGACCACCCAGGCACCTCACAGCTTCTCGTTCCGCTATCTCCAGTGAGTTGAAAAGAGCTAGCACTGTTTTGTGCTCTCCATTCTTACATGCCATGCTCCTTACTCCTAGCCACAGTTCCTATTCTTGTCACAATTGAGTATCACCCTTACAGGTGCTTCCCGAGACTTGAGGGTCTCCTAGTACTACAATCTGGATGACACAGTCACGATGGTCCTCTTGAGAAGCACCCAATCCTGACTCTCTTCATTTTTAAAATTTCAACCCCAAATTCTAATGAGGGAAGATCACAGTTATGGTATTGCCAAGGGTTTTATCATTCAAATAAATAAATGCCAATCCCTATCACCATGATTTTCATACAAGTACGGTTGTACCTCAGTATCCAGGACCCTGAGGATGCCCAAGTCCCTCATATAAAATGGCATAGTAGTATTTGCATATAAGCAATGTACATCTCCTATGTACTTTAAATCATCTCTAGATGATTTATAATATCTAAAAAAAAATGCTATGCCATAGTAGTTATACTGTATTGTTTCTTTATTTGTATTATCATTTTGTTATTTTTACTGTTTTTTTTAAATATTTTTCATCTGAGATTTGTTGAATCCACAGTGGAACCCTCCCATATGAAAGGCCTACCATAAATATATTTCAACACTAAAATTTAGAAAGAATGTTATCTCAAGACCAGAGATGGTGGCTCATGCCTGTAATCCCAGCACTTTGGGAGGCCAAGACCGGTGGATCACCTGAGGTCAGGAGTTCAAGACCAGCCTGGCCAACATGGCAAAACGCTGTCTCTACTAAAAATACAAAACATTAGCTGAACATGGTGATGGGTGCCTGTAATCCCAGCTACTTGAGAGGTTGAGGCAGGAGAATTGCTTGAACCTGGGAAGCGGAGGTTGCAGTGAGCCAAGATCATGCCATTGCACTCCAGCCTGGGTGACAGAGTAACACTCTGTCTAAAAAAAAAAAAAAAGAAAGAAAGAGTAACTCAGGGTAAAGAAAAACTGTTCCCAAGAAAAAACATTTTGTGACTTTATACTAATGTTGATATATTTTTAAATTTATTCACACACAGTACTAGTCTAGGAACTGGCATTTGGGAACTACTAATATGAAATAACATTAATAATATACATTGTTTACTATGTGTCAGACACTACACTATTGCTTTACAAGCATTACCTCATTTAATTCCCAGAATAACACTTGAGGTAAGCACTGTTACTGTTTCTATTTCACAGTTGAATAAACTGAGGCAATGACGATAAGTAGCTTGTTCAAGATTATCCAGACATCAAAGGGCAAAGCCAGACTCAAACCCTGCATTTGAACTCCAGAGCCTACATTTTTACCCCGATACTTTATTTCACTGGTTCTCCAAATGTGGTCCAGAAACCAGCAGCATCAGCATCACCTGGAAACTTATTAAAAATGCAAATTCTTGGGTCTCACTCCAGCCCTAATGGATCTGAAACAAGGTGGGGCCCAGTAATCTGTGCTTTAGTAAGAGGCTAGTGGATTTTGCAGCATGATAAAGTTTAAGAACTGCCACTCTAAAAAATGCACAACAGTAATATATTATTTGCTTTCTGTTTATTCTATATCTCTGCAAAAATATTGTTTATGGATGGCACAGTTAGGATCTTGAACTTTTATCCTCTGTAGTATAGGCCATCTTGTGGACCTCTATAAAACACTTATTAAATGGAAAGGGAAATGCTGCCGTATATGTCTTGAATGACTTAAGTTCATTTGTGTATAAAGATGAGATGCTAGATTAGAGAACTTTTTGAGATTCTTTGCATCTTCAACACCATAATATTATTCCTGTCTCTCATTGCATGTGTTTGTGATAATCAGGAATTACATGAATATAAAACTAATATAACATTTTGCTTGCATGTGCGATAATCATTAAAAACACAGCATGAATGATAGCAACACATGGCATTTAAAAATAAGCTTTCCAATTATGCCAGGAGACGCAGAGCTCATTTTACTTTGCTACAGAGTGTGTAATAGTGGTAAGTAAAGGTTTGAGGAAGTGGCTTTCTTTGGAATACCTTAGAAAGATTTCTTTTTTTCTTTTTTCCTATGTGCAACATTGGTGCTGCACCTATCTCACAGGTGCAGATCAGCAAGACTATTCTCTAAACTTGCTTTTAAAGAAAGTCCTCTAGAAATATACGGTATTATTATGATTAGACATATCAAAGCACAGAAACTTTGCAGTCCCACAACTGAATTACATTTCATGTGATGGGTTCTTGACATTACATATGATTGAGCCCAAACAATATGCTTTGGAAACTATCCAGACTTATAATTATAAAAGGAATTTGAAGTGTATGGGTGTTCTGCAGTTTCTTATCAAAAGTGTAATTGAAGACTTCCTTTATTTCACTATCTCAAGTATGGCATTATATGCCCATCACTCAGAGAGAGATAAACAAATTTGATGCTCATTTTTAATTTCCATGCCAGCAACAACATTCTTACCCATCAGGCCAAGTTCTTACACAGAATTTGTTAGACTACTAAGATTTAATAATGTTTATTTACAGAGATCCAAGGGGTACTTTACTATTAATACTGCATTCCCAGATATTTTTATTATCCTTTGCTGAATGTAATTGGCAATATATACTCAAAATGTTCTTTCCAACTATAGTTTCTCTAATAAATATTTTTGCATAGGCTTAACATGGGTTAAAGTGCTAATAAGATTAACTTTTTATTGGAATTGCTGGTCATTTTAGGAAAAGCTAAATAAAATGAACAATTTTGTCAGATATGTCTGTTTTATTTTCCTGTCTTTAACTTTTGGATATAAGTTACGGAAGTAGCTTTGTTGATTCTGAACTATAGAATCCCCTCAATGTGATTTAACATAAAGGAGGATTTTATGATAAGGTCTCTGAGCATTGAGGAAGCAAGCATTGAGGAAGCAAGCATTGAGGAAGCAAGCGGTCAGGCCTCAGGAGTAGAAGACTGGATGAGGAACTGAGGTGGATGCCCCCAGTCTTTAGACACATGGGCTTTGCTTACGTTGCATGGCTTCCTCATCCTCCCTTCTCTCTGCAAAGTGGTTTTCTCAGATTCCCCTAACGTATATCACCAAACAGGTTGTCTTCAGGGCTGCCACCAGCCCATATGGCACTCACACATCAATTAGAAATAGGTTTCCTTCTCAATACACTTTGATTCCATCCGTCAGAAAATTGTCATAATATATTGATTTTGTAGTAACAAGACTCTTCACTGCTGGAACAATGTCAAAATGAACATGCAGAATTCTAATAACTACAATGTGAATGGTGCCCCCTAGGTGTGATGTCCTGACACAGGGCACAGCCTGCTCTACTGTGTGTAGTACCCTGGCTGCTCTAGCCCTGAGTCAACCCTAACACAGAAAAGGAAGGATAAGCAGCAGAGAGCACATTACTGACTCCGTGTGAGTCTGACTGGCACCCTGGACATGCATCTAGAGACAGTAAGTGCGGTCAGATACAAACATGACTGCCAGGTGGAATGACCAGCCATCACAGTTTGTGTCAGACTGAGGGATTTGATAGATTTGATTAGGATTTTCATAAATCACATTAGGATTTTGATAGATTTGGTAGAGGGAAGATCTAAGACTGCGTGCATTCTGGCCAAACCAGGCAAGTTGGTCATCCTACAGTAAGGGGTCAACTCTTCAAAGTGGGTACAGCTCTCAACAAGAAGTGTGAGAAGACACCCCAAGGGGGGTATAGTATACATTATATGTATTACTGTTTGGGGGTGAATTATAATAGTTAGTTTGTCATTTTGACATTGTGGAGGCTTAGTCCTGCAGGAATTTTATTTCATTTGGCCCAACAAGGCTATCGCAAAATATCATGGTAATCTTTATTTGGGTATACTGGGCTATATATCACAGTTCTATTTCTTTTCTGCTCAAATTCTATTCCAGCAAAGAAATTATTGTTCTATATTAAATTTGTGGTTTTTTTTTTTTCCAGTCTTGACATTTTGCTTAGGTTAATGTTACTCTTGTTTTTTCTTAGGAAGTTTTTGAAATGTTCTATTTAGGAAAAAAAAAAACTTTGAAAAGAAAAATACGTATTCATAAACTGGATTGCATAATTTGTTATTGTTTTCAATGAGGATGGATATTTATACATGACATCCAGATAAATATTTACACATTTGTTTCCTTAAGTTAATGTTTTTAATCCATTCTAGTATTTGACACATAAGAGATAAAAGAGATGGAGCAGGGCTCCTAGTTGTAGAAGGGCAGAGAAGGGTTATCCTTAGAGCTCCACTTCCCAACAAAAAGAAGCTTGAGATTTATCGTTCCTATCTTTGCATAAAACAAAACAAAGAAAATGTCTTACTTCCAATTAAAATTACCTTCACATTAGATCTTAGTCTATAACTTACTTCAAGTCCTATTGGAAGAGAAATGATCAGAAATCTTAAATACCTACTGAGGAATGTAATTGACCTGATATTAAATTTTAGAAAGGGAAATACATTTGATAAGTAAAACAAGAGTGTAAAAGTCAGTTCCTTTTGAGGGACAAGGCAAATCATTGAGGGGAGGAAAGTAGAGACTGAGAGAAAAGAGAAGGGAAAAAGAGTGATTGTGGGCAAAGTGAGAAGGTCATTGTCACTGGTGGAGAGGAAAAGATAGTGAGGGACCAGTGAAGGGAAGAATGGAGATGAGAGTAAAGATCCAATCAAGATGTTCTGAATGAACTGATATAAGAAGCTCAGCAAAACTGGCTGTGAAACAAGACAGAGATAGAGCCAAGCCCAGTCCCACTATGCACCAGTGTGTGACTAGCTTCCTTCCCTTCCCTTAGCTTAATTATTCCATCTATAAAACAAAGATAATATTGTTTATCCAGTGGGGATGTTGTAAGGCTGGACATGTCATGCTTGAAGGTCTTGGCACATAATTGTTGCTTAATAACTGGATTATTTTATTACTGTCATGCTTTATTTTGTACTTTAGAGTGTTATTGTCTTTGCAATGTTAATTATATGATGAACTGTTGCCTTTTCAAATTTAATATAAGTCAAGTAATTGTTTATGGAAGCTAGATGTCCTGCTAGGTAAAGATGTCCTGCTTTATAAAGACAAATTATTGGCCCTAACCTTAAGATCTCAGAATCCCAGCACAAGGAGAAAAGTTCACAAATAGAGGTATGTTCTAGGCACGGGTGGTTACCTGGCTACAGTGGCTTGGGGAAGACTTCTTTAAACCCTGGGATGAGTCTTAAGAGTGTTTATAAAACTTTTATGGGCATATAAATTACCTACGAATCCTGTTACACTGTTAATTTTGAGTCTGTAGCCTAGGGTATGTCCTGAGATTGAGTTTATAAGAAGTTCCAAGATGATGTTAAGATTTCTGGTCAGCTGACCACACATTGAGTAGCAAGTAAAGAAGTGGTTCTTAACCACACTAGCATGTTAGTATCACATGGGAAATATTTTTTAAATATTACCGATGCTCAGCTACCACTTCTGAAATAGTTTGTTTTCACTGGTCTAGGGAGGGGCCCAGGGAGTCTTAGTTCTAACAGGCTCCCAGGTGATTCTCATGTGAGCCAGGATTGACTCCACTGCTTTAAAGGATGAGTTGGGACTTGCCAGGACACTTTGGCAAGGGAGATCGTTTTGCAGAAAGGAAGAACAGCATGTGGAAAAAACATGGATGTGTGGATCCAAATGGCATATTTAGGGTATTTGCCTGTCATTCAGTTTGAAGTTATGACTGGAGCAAAAGATGGGGGGTGGTGGTAAGAGATGAGATTGGGTGGCCAAATTATATATTTGCCTTTCAAAAATATATATATATATATTATCACTGTGGTAAAATATATACAACATGAAATTTACAACTATAACCATTTTTAAGTGTACAATTCAGTGGCAATAAGTACAATGTTATATAACTGTCACCACTACCTACTTCCAAAACTTTTTCATCACCCCACGCAGAAACTCTGTAATCATGAAGCGTTAACTCCACATTTCTCCTCCCCCGGTAACCTGTATTCTACTTTCTCTATTCATTTGCCTGTTATTGATACTGCATATAAATAAAACCACATAAAATATGTCCTTTTCTGTCTGGCTTATTTCAGCATAATGTTTTAAAGTTTCGTCCATATTGTGGCATGTATCAGCACTGCATTCCCTTTTATGGCTGAATAATATTCTGTGGTATGGATATATCACATTTTGTTTATCCATTCGTCTATTGTTGGACACTTGGGTTGTTTCCACCTTTTGGCTACTGTAAATAATGCTATGACCATTCAATCCTAGTTATAGATCAGAATAACATGTGGAACTTTAAAAAAATTACTGCTGTCTGGGCCTTGCTTTAGATCAACCAAACTCAACTCTCTGGGAATGAAAATCAGACGTGGTAGTTGTGGCTTTAAACCTTCCCAAGGATTCTGCTATGCAGCTGGAAGTGTGAACCGCTGATTTGATTTACATAAGGTGAGTTGTATCCAAGTCCCAGCTGCAATTCCTTTAAGGGTTAATTTCAAGGGTTAGATTCACGTACAGAACAATCACTTGGAGGGCTTTTTGAGAAGGCCCAGTCCTAGTTCTCAGACTGAAGAGTTTGATTTACTAGGTCTTTGATAGGCCTTAGGAATCCGATGTAGTGATATGGTTATGCTTTGTGGACCCACCCAAATCTCATCTGAACTGTAATCTCCAGGTGTTTAGGAAGAGACCTGGTGGGAAGTGATTGGATTAAGGGGGCAGTTTCCCCCACACTTTTCTGATGATAATGAGTTCTCACAAGATCTGATGGTTTTATAAAGGGCAGTTTTCTCTGCTCTTGCCAGCTCTCTCTTTCCTGCTGCCATGTGAAGAAAGTCCTTCCTTCCCCTTTCACCTTCCACCTTGATTGTAAGTTTCATGAGGCCTCCCTAGTCATGTAGATCTGAGTCAATTAAGCTTCTTTTCTTTATAAATTACCCAGTCTCCCGCAGTTCTTTACAGCAGTGTGAAAATGGACTAATACATGTAGCTATCCTGGAACTCTAGTTTGAAGAACACTAACTTCCAGACTATTTAGCTTGACACAGAGAAACTGCACATCTTTGTTAGATTCTGATAACCATACTATCTTTGCATCTTTAATTGCAAGGAACCATTTGTCATAGGAGAAGCTGAGTGAAAGCCTAGAGATGGTTCAGAAAATCTATTCACTGTTTTGGAGAAATAATTTGGACCAACTGAAACATCAACTATACAATACTTGATAAAATAGGGATACATCAGTAGAGAAGAATCCTGGGACTCCCTTTCTCACTTTGCTCATTTTTGAGTTCTGTCCTTTATTGTATGATTTGGTCCTCAAAGAACTTTATGTCTAGATTACGTCTACTAATGACTTTATAAAAAGAGATAAGCATCAATGTCTTACTTCTTCTCTGACTCTAACACTCTATATTGTGTTTGTGTCAGAAATGCATACAATATACCGACTTTCATCAAATTGTTCCTGGATCCACTTAGTTGATGTTTATTTCATAATATTTTAGATCATAATACTTTGACTCTGAAACATAGATATTTAACTTTTTTAGAATTAAAACACTTCTTTTTATATGTTTTGTTGTCTCCAGTCACGCTTTCAGGAGTGTTGATCAATTATTCCACACCTAGATGCCCACATAATGGAATGACAATACATTTTTCACGTTCTCACATTCACTACAATAAAAAAGCTTTCAAACTCATTCAACCTTCTTCTGTGTTACTGCATGGCAGGGTTATTGGTATCTGATGTGTCAGACATGAGGAAAATTCTGTCTTTCCAAGCATGGACAGAAATGTACTTCACTTAAGTGTAAAATTATGAAGGATGTAATTTTGCACTCAAACTTCAATTACAATAATTCTTTCAATTAACATGCCCTGTTTCTTGTTTGCTTGGGCCCTTAAATCTGACAGTCTTCTCTTCCATAAGAGAACACATAGAATTTTACCTAAATACATCTTGGAGAGAAAAGTAGAGTTGGCAGTTTTATTATTCTTTCTTATTTTTATTACTCTCTAAGTTTAACTCCTATATTTTGACAGCTTTCAAAAAAGTATTCACAAGACTTTGCTGTATTCCAAGAATGACAAGTTCATGGAGAATTTTGACTGCTTTGTCAAAGCTGGGTCACATAAGCACATGGCCCTTTTTCAGGACTTCCTAGGGCAGACACAGAAAGGTAGTTACCCGAAAACTTCAATGGGTGAGTATGAAGCCCTCTCCCTGTGGTCTGTAAAGTCGGGGTACCATATATTCTGGATCTGGGGGTCCAGTCTTAGGTTGAGAATCTGTAGCAGCCCGTATGTTCTCCTGACTGGGCCCAGGAGAGCTTAAATGTTGAGATATGTAGGTAGGTTATCTGCCATATTTGGAGATTAAAATCAACCCAAAACATATCTCTGAAAGGATCTGGACCTCTTTGAGGGTCTTCTAGGCAAATCTTATCAAAATGATGGTGGGCCCAAAAGAATTTCTTAAGAGGAATGATGAATGAATTATGGATGCTTCACCTAGAGGGGGAAAAGACTCAGTAGGGGACCCATTAGCTGTCTCCAAGGGTTTGGAAGAATGCCAGGTGTTGCTGTCCATGTGATGCGCCAGCACACTGGCTCTTTTGATTATGACAGAACCCTTAGCACCTTGAGCTGATTTTTATTGTTTGGAAGTAGTTTTGTCTCTGGGTTTGAGGAGTAGGGTTGCCGTACAGCCCTTTCCCTGGAATTCAGCCAGCCCCTTGAATCCAGCTATGGTATCATTGTCCTGGCATTTGGTTTCAAACAATAGCATTCTCTTAAAAAAGTATTAAATTTAAAACTAGAGGAAAGATCTTTACTGTTTTTCTCTTTTCTAATGGGAACTTCTTGTCAAAGCAATAAATGCTGAAAAATTATTAAATTTTAAACTAATAAGGCCATAGGAAAGGTATCTGCCCAGTGGGGTTTCCAGCACACTCTCAGTCAAGGCCTGCCTCACTGTTCCAGCAAGTCTCCAGCAGACTCAGTGACCTTTTCCTGGGACCCTCTGCAATCCATGGGGTGCTTGGTAGAAATTTATACCTCCATGCTTGTCAAACTACTGCCATTCAGTGAATATAATGGATGATACAATAAAATAAATTATTTAAATAGTAGTCATAGAACAAAAAGCACTGTACATTTTTGGAGATACAGTATTGTTGCTGGAATAAGCAATTCCTTGAGCAGTAACTAATGCTAATGGGAAGGCACTTTGGCTGCATGTCATTCTCTGAGTTAATCTGATTCTGAGGTTCAAAGCTACTATTGTACAATCTGGGACTTTTACTGGTCTGCAAGTCTTAGTCTTCAGGGTACACACACTCAGAAATCAAGTAACCAACCTCCTTTTTTCTCTGTTAGAACTTTCTCATGCAAGCTTAATATGTTTCATTTCCTGAGTAATTGACTCGAGAATATGATTGTGACTTGCTGTAGTCCTTCTTGTCATCTGGGCAGAAGCCTGTAAAGGGATAATATCCTAATGGATTCACCTCTATTGAAAGTCAGGCTTTCAGTATTACAGTTCCAAACAGCAGTCTTTATTTTTTCCTTAGAAGAGTACTACAAATCAAACTCATAATAAAATGATTTATAAACCAGCAAATTAATTTCCATGAAAGTTCAAACCACCTCCTTGGACTGGAGAGTCGTTTTCTTAGATCGCACACTCTGTCTCATTAGGCAAATCTACATGGGAAGGGACTTGGTAATTGGAGGGTCACTTTGTGACTATGTCATCAAAGCAGAATATTTATCATTTAATGGCATCAAGCAAAAGTAGTTAACACTTATTGAATGCTTACTATGTATTAGGCACCTCTTGCAGGCTCATGATTCACCTCTGTGGTCTTTATGTATTAGGCAGTGTTCTAAACATTTTTACATATTAACTTATTTTATTATCCATGATGTCAGTTTTATTATCATCACCCCATCTTACAGATAAGAAAACAAGCCCAGAGGGGTTAGGTAACCTGTCTAAAGTCACTGGTACGTGGTAGAACTGGGATTTGAACAGAGAACCCTCACTTTTACCCAATACACTCCCTCTGCTCCTTGGGGATGCATCTAATACACTTTCATGCACTGATCAATGGGCCTCTCCTCCCAGGTGAGTAACAGGAACTCTGAAAATGTTGCCTCTCACACTCATTTTCTGGATTTCCAAGCTGCTGATCCCATAGTGTTAACACATGCTTTCTTAGAAAATGTCAACACCATTGATTGGTCATTGCCAAGATCTGATCTTGTTGCTTTCAACTTGAGCCATGTTTCTTAAGGTGACTTTTTATGTATCAGATCTCACTTACCTTGTGCTGACTTTATTAGCCTACCTCCTGGAACCCTGGGAATGCCAGGCTAACAGTATGGTCCACGCTGTACTACCTACAGTTACGTTCAAGACTGTCAGGAAAACATGCACACAGTGAAACACATTGATCAAAAGTTAAAAGGGAAGAGACAGCATAGGAAAAATGGGATGAACAAAATCCTAACAGTCTACATAGACAGGCCTGGACTCTTTGCGAATATGATCTGTCAGTGCAGCTTTCTTTTTATTTAACTTTTTCTGAGCACCATGCTCTGCAGCACATGGCTAGTAAGAAGCAGTTACTGAAATCTGAGAACTATCGAAGAGGTGGAGAAAGAAATGGGGGTACAAACCGTACATAAGCCAAAGAGACAGTTTACAATTATTCCTTCACTTCTCTGGGAAAAAAAATAGCAAACATCAGTGGAACAGGCACTTGCAATGACAGAATTCTGTCAATACCAATTGGTGGAGTGTGTTCTATTTGCTCATCGATGCACTTTTTGATAACCAGAGTCCATAGCTGTGCCTACACAATGGCAAACAAACTGCTCATTCTAAACAGCCAGGGGCTTCCAAACTGCCCAATATTTACTATAACACAAGAAGAAAAAGAATTTTCAGTGTCTTTCTCACATTTTATTAGAAGGTTTTGACATTGTGAAGGCAATATCTGAATCTATATGGTGTGACTCAATGGCTTGTATACATTAAATATTCCATATGAAGGTTCCATAGCAAGCTGAACTTTGCTTATTCCTGGAATTATTTTGCAATTACTGTGGTACTTAACTACAGCTAAATGTTTTAAGTATAGGTTAGTACAAATGTAATTGTGCAATTACATTTGCACCAACCTAATAGTTAGACGTAAAAGGTAAAACAGGTATTTTAAACACAATTATGACTATATTACAAATCAGAATTAATATCATCCTTCAGAGAGAATTTATGATTAAATACACGTTAATACGTAGAACAACTGAACAGTACAGAAAAGAATTAACTGGAGCACAGCAATGATATTTAGCCAGTATATTCTCACTGGTTGCTATTAAGTCCTGATTTGTTGGCTCTCTTCCGATTAGTGAGTGTCTGGTTCTGGGTGGTTGATTCCTTTCAATTGTTAAATATTTGGATTGACTTCTGATTTCTGAAGCAATTGTTAACTATTTTGAATATCACCTCTACTTGAAGATATACTATAATACCATAGAGCCAACAAACTCCAAATCATCAAAGGGTTGTTATAAAGCAACACTTTCTCTAGCAATAAAAAGGCACACTTGGATATATTTATATTCTAAAATAGGTATCATAGAATAAATACCACAATGAAAGTCACACAGTGGGAAAATAAGTTGGGAACTTAAAATCAATGGCTTATGTATAATGATAAACACACAGATTTACTATGTGCCAACCACTGTTTTAAGCCCTTTACATATCTTGACCCATTTACTCTTCACAGCAACTCCTTGGGATAGGTTTTATTATTATCACCTTTATACAGATGAGAAAATTGAGGCACAGAGTGATTGAACAACTTACAGGAAGTTACCAACCAATAAGGGGCAGAGACTCTTAGTCAAATCCAGGAGTTTGGCTCCAGAGCTATGCTTTCAATACTTATTCTCTCTGTCTTCATTACAAAGATATGTAGAATTCAAATAAATACACAAGTCAATAAGTGTTCAAAAGAGATAAAGACCCTTTCAAGGGGCTGGAAGTGGTGATACTGGAGTCCATGTCCTGACAGGAAGTTGTAAAAACAGTCTACAACCTTGCAGTGATTAACTGCGAAAGAGATGAATGGAGAGTTAATACATGAAGAAATAAATTCAGTAAATAATTACATTAAAATCCCAATCTTTGTTGAGACTAGAGAAATAAGAATTAACAGTCATTCAACAAATTTCTCAAATTAGCAACAACGAAAAAATATGAAGAAGCTGAATTTCATCGGGGCTATGAGAAGGCAGGCTCACGTCCAATGGCTGTTGCCATAAAAAAATTGACTGAAGCTTTCTGGAGAACTACTTGGAAATAGGTTATGAGAGCTTCTGAACAAGAGTTTATTTTTCTTTCATGCAGGAATCCCAGTTTAGGGGAAAAATGCCTGAAAGAGAATAACCCAAGGATGAGATAAATAAGTGCTATCTTACAAAGATGTTTGTGTCATTGATGTATAAAACGGCAGAGATTTTATAATGCCTGAGATGCACTACAAAAGGGGATGAGCTAGACAAGTTGTGGTATGTTAAGAACACAGAACGTCATTCTTATTAAAATAGTAAAATAAAAATTTGTGAGCTTTATCCATATGTAGAAATATATACGTGAAAAAATGAATCTGAAAATGAAATACACACACTGATGGCAACTATGGAAAAATATATATGCATAATTTGTTTAAGGCCTCGAAAAGAAAGGGATGGATGTTAAGAATTGAGTCTCTATTGGCGCGTGTTTGCCTCTTTATTAATCCTATGTTACTTAAATTGTCATTGGCTTGCTCTCTTGTGTGTGACAAAACAAGTAAATGAAATAAGGAAACACATTTCTAAAATGAACGTGTTTTATCTGAACTAAATTACTCTCTGTATCTCTGATACGATCCTATATGGAGCTGCCTGGGAACCCCATCTGATAGCAAACACCAGGATAGGGCACATGAGGAAGAAAAAAGGAGAAGTCAATGCATGTAAGGTCAGGAAAAATAGTCTGAGCATTCATCATACTTGGCTGAAACATACATGCAAGAACAACCCCACCCATAACTAGTCACAAATGGTCTGCCAAATGAAAGACTAAAATAGCAGCATATGTTGGAAATCTTGCTGTTTTTATGATATGCAGAGAGACATTTTCTTTCATACATTTCTTTCTTTTACACTGCTGAGATCCAGCCTGCCATTTGCTGTGATGTCTTTCAGACTTTTTCTGGGCAAATTTTCGACTTTCTTCTCACCCTACATAGTGATCTTCAGCATCCAGGCTGAATGTGTCTGTTTGATATTTCAAAAATATACGTGGTCCGCCAGAGCCTCTATTTCCATTTAGTTTCCTCCAAGCTCCTCACCACCACCACCACCATCATTTACCATTTACTGAATAGTCTACATATAGTCACATTTGCTTCAGTTAGTGTCATTATGAATATTAAAAATAGAGTTTTGAAAGAAAACACATATACCCTCTCTGCTGTGCATTTCTCCAAAAAGCACAATGCTGCATAATTTCTCAGATGCAAACTCCATTTTCATCTTGCCAGCAATTTGGCGGTTCTCAAAAGGTTACTGCTCTGAATTTGTTTTCTTTGTAGTCTTGCAGTCCATTTGTTCTGCCTTAATGCTGAAAATCTATGTGGGATCTTGACATCCATATGCCATACACCAGTAGATTTACCCTTTTCTTTAAAATTTTCCTCTACATTAACATAAGAAGAAGAATGGGTTTCATGATTTGTTAAAATGGCACATGGGCTAAATATTTAAGGTTAAAATCCAGGAGATCTCAAACCTGAGGTGGAACCTAATTACCTGCTGTGCCTCTAAGGGCTGATTTTTTGAGAATTAAGAGTATCTTTCCAAATTTCTAAGACACATTTAAAAAAAAAATTGTATCCCTGAAAAGAAAGGTGCAGTCAATCTACCAGACCAGTTAGTTACTTTGCCCTGAAGGTAATGCCACCTCAATTTTAATGACCACATAAAAAGGAATGATTATACAGTCATAAACCAAAGCCAAAAAAGTGAAAGCTCGTCCTACATACAAAATAATGGGGAGATAAGCACTTAAGTGAAAAGTAAACTTGCTCTATGGCCATTTCCTAAGTGTTTCCTGTGCATCTGACCATTTTCTACACATTCATGCACTGAGTTTTCCCATGTGTTTATCTTGGTGCCAGGTATTATGGGGCCAACAGAATTATTAAGGCAAGTTCCCCAACCTCAAGAGATTTATTTCCAATTGGAAGAGACAGGACTAACACTCTTAAAATAATTAGAAAACCAGTAAATGCTAAACCACCTGGCTCAATAGGTATTTAGGGAAAGGAGAGAGCTGCTGAGCTGCAGAAGTAGGGATGTTTCATAGAGGGAGCAAAGTGAGAGGTGGGCAGTGGAGAACAAGAACGACAGAGATGAGCAAAGAGCAGATGAGAGGAAGAAGAACTGGTGCATAGTGATGGTGTTACAGGAAAGGGGTCTGATCCTGACCCCAAGACAGGGTTCTTGAACCTTGTGCAAGAAAGAATTCAGAGCAAGTCCATAAAGTGAAAGCAAGTTTATTAAGAAAGTGGAAGAATAAAAGAATGACTAGTCTACAGACAGAGAAGCCCCAGTGGTTGCTGGTTGCCCATTTTTATGGTTATTTCTTCATTATTTGCTAAACAAGGGGTGGATTATTCATGCCTTCCCTTTTTAGACCATATAAGATAACTTCCTGATGTTGCCATGGCATTTGTAAACTGTCATGGCGCTGGTGGGGGAGTAGCAGTGAGCATGACCAGAGGTCACTCTCATCGCCATCTTGGTTTTGGTGGGTTTTGGCCGGCTTCTTTACTGTGACCTGTTTTATCAGCAAGGTGTTTACGACCTGTATCTTGTGCCGACCTCCTATCTCATCCTGTGACTGAGAATGCCTTAACCATCTGGGAATACAGCCCAGTAGGTTTCAGCCTCATTTTACCCAGCACCTATTCAAGATGGAGTTGTTCTGGTTCACACGCCTCTGACAATGGAGTACTAGGTAGAGGGACAGCAGGGGCACAAGCCCAAGGGAAGAAAGAAGAAGGTAAATGTTGAGGTGGGCCTAGCTATATAGAAGATCCAGGTAGGGAATGTGGCTGCATAAGGATGGGTGATGGAGGGCTGGACTCAGTGTGGTAGGCACTGGGGAGAGTGGCTGGGGCTTTCTAAGGGAAAATGGTACTCTAGGAAGAATAGTCTGGTAGTGGCTGGGGGCTGGTGAGTACAGAGATTAATGCTAGAAAGCTAATCCCCTTATTCAGGAAGGTATGAGTTCAAAGAATGCTATTTTCTTGGAGAAAAAGAACAAAGGGGAAGTTTGAAAAATACTTCAAAGAGGGAAAGAGAAAACTTGATGAAATCTTTAACTCGTAGCAGTTATATCTTGGGAATAAGGTGAGAGAGCAGATGGTACTGGGGATTTTACATTTGATCTTATACACTGCATACATTTCAGGATAATTATACATATGTGTATGTATATGTATATACATGTATATGTCTACGTGTGTATATATGTATATCTAAACATGTGTGCATATGTGTATATATACAAGTATGCACATATATTACTTTTAAATAAAGGTCATACTTTTTGTTATAGCAAATTTTAAAAATGCCATCCTAAGATTTAGGAAGGACTTCAAAAATAATGACACCACTAACAAGTGGGTTAACTGTAAGAAGAAGCTGGCCTCCTTTCTGATAGGTGTATCTGGCATCAGTGCGCGCATGCACACACGCACACACACATGCACACACACACTCCTCTAGGTCTGATGTGCACATCATGCATGTCCTTATTCACCACTTTCTGCTGCTTGGATCCTTATGCTTTGTGGGCCTGCAGCTGTTTTGCCTCCTGCTCCCTTTCCCGAGGTCTCTGCCACTCTGTCTCTGATTTCTGTAAGCCAGAAAGATCTGGCTTTTGCTGCTGCTACTTCTTACTGTCAGGGTCTCCGTGAAGATATTCTGCTGAGTCTCTCTTGAGTTTCCTCAGTCTGAAGTCACCACTGTCCTTCACATCCTACCAGAGACATGTGGACTACTCTGCGATCAATCTTCCACAGTTGTCCAGCTCAGTGAACCTGCCTTGCAGTCAAAAGTGATCCACTGCTGGTGGGTTGGCTCGAGGCTAGGACTTTGTTGACTGCAGCCTGGGGTGGAGTAATGTTCAAGGAGTTCACATTCACTAATAAACAATTAGGCTTTCCAACTGATTTCATAATTTATAGAAGGGATGTCCCTGCCCCTGTAATATACAGCAGTGGCATCATACATATGAATTAAGAGGCTACAAACAAATCAAGCCCCAGAACCTTTAGAGGCTGCATATGCGCCAGCCGGTCAGGGGAGCTTGTGATACAATCAGTAAACAGTGAAGAGGCCAGGATTCTTTATCTAAACTCCCTATGCACATATGGCCTTGCACTAAGAAAGCTTGGGGGAGAATATACCACATTTTACGAGAATGGACATGGGGTAGAGAAAAAAAGTGGTTGGAAGTGGTGATTTGGCCAGTGATGATTATAGAAGAGCAACGGTTTTCTTAAAATAAAGTTAAAGATCGTAATGCATGACCACAATAGATGCACATCAGAAGAAAAGGTGAAGCGTCTTGTGTGTCATTTCTGTAGATTTTGCTTTTGAAACTATCAGTTGTATAATCCCTCTTAGGGATTTTTTGTTTCCTGAAAGTTCTGAGTTTTTTGAGAGGAATAATGTACCTACCATATAACAGGATTTTATCTAATGCTTTCTTTCATCAATGCATGCAAAAATAATTAAACTAAAAAAAAACTCAAGAGCTTTAAAAATTATAACATAGTTTCTGTATGAATTTGTAGGACAAGTTTACAATTTTAATTTTCCAAAAATGAAGCATTTAAATACAGCAAAATCTGTCACTTTTGAATAACTAATGAATGAATGTAATTTTTGTCCCAATCTTAAATATTTTGGCATCTTTAAAAAGACAAAAATGTTTTTAAAGTGAGATGAAAATCTATAATATTTCCGAGATTTTAAAAATAAAATCAGAATATTTGACAAAATCCTTTTAGTAATTTTATACTTCAGGAAATAATTTTGTCTCAAATAGTTGAGATGCCAGGAGATTCTAGGCACTGTACCCAGAGCTGGATGCTAAAGAAGGCATAAGTAAGTCCTGCCCTCTTAGAGCTTCTGTCCTAGGGGAGGAGACAGAAATCAAAAGTAAACACATACATTTGATAGTGATAGAATATGACACTTGGTATGAAGACAATAAAGTGAGTGTTGTTGAGAAAGCTCAGAAATAGGAGACAGAGTGGTGAGTGAGGGCCTCTCTGAGGTGGTGATATTGGGACTGTGATTTGAAGCATGCAAATAAGCCAGCAATGTCCAGATGAAAGGAAGCATGTTCCACGTGGAGGGAACAGCCAATTGCCTGGTGCTGAAGGTAGGGGAGTAAGGGCAGGAAGGGAGGCCCTGACCAGCTTTTGTGGGATCTTTTGGGCTACGATAAGAAATCTTCATTTTATTCTAAGTGCTAAAGAAAGTCATAGGAAGATTTTTGAGTAGGAGGATGATCTGATCTGATCGACATGATCCCATTTTAATTTTTAAGAGATCACTCTGGCTCCTTGAGGGAATTGGATTAGAGGGGGCAAGAGCTGGAAAGAGAGGCCCCGGGAGATTACTGAGGTAGACTAAGGGAGACAGGATGGTAGCTTAATGGAGTGGGAGATAGGAAAAAGGAGAGAAGTAGATGTGCTTGAGCATGTCTGCAGATAAAACTAACAGGACTTGGATAGGGACTGACACCCAAAAGAGAGGAATCAAGGATGTCTCTTATGTTTTCAGCTTTACCAATGGTGGACAGTGGTGCTATGTACAGGGGTGGGGAGTCTGGCAGAGGAACAGGCTTATGGGGGAGGAGGAAGAGGATCAGGGGCTCTGTTTTGAATCTAGCCTGAGATTCTTATTTAACATCCAAGTGAAGATGTTAAACAGGCAGTTGGATATGGAGTTCAGAGTAGTCTATGTTTGAAATAGAAATATGGAGCCCACCAGCATGCAGATATAAAGCCAAAGGTCAGAATGAGGTTAGCTAAGGACAGTGGGTACATAGACAAGAAGACCGAAAACAACCCAAAAAAGAAAAGGTAGGTAGAGAAAACTCCAGAAAAGGCATAACCTGGAAGATAGAAAACCATGCATGTACAGTGTTCTGGACACAAGAGGGAAGAGTGATCAATTCAAGTAAGATGAAATCAGAGAAGTAGTCATTGAATTTGGTAATCTCGAAAATAACAATTTCAGTGAAGAGTGAAGCCAGATTGAAGAAGGTGAAGAGTGAATGAGAGATGCAGCTATAGATGCAGGATGTGTAGCAACTCATTGGAGGAGTTTGGGCCAAAGGAGAAACAGGAAAATAGGAAGTAGCAGGAAGGGGAATGATGAGGTCACAGAGGCTGCATTTTTTTTTTTTAAAGACTGCACATATTTAATACAGAATTGGCTAAATAAATTATGGTATATAATTTATATGTTATATACATGATAATATATATATTATATACATGATGCAACTACATAGCTATAGAACAGAAGGAGGAAGCCAGGTATGAACTAACATGAAATCATCTCCAATATGTCCTGTTAAGTGAAAAACACAAGTACAGAACAATATGTGCAAGGTGCAAACTTTGTTTTTAAGGGGGAAAAAGGAATATACATATTTGTATATTACTACACAGATGCATGAAGTATTTTAAGAAGGATAAACCAGAAGGTGAAAATGCTGGGTGTCTATAGGGAAGAGAATGAGGTAATTTGAGTACCTTGGGAAAGGGGAAACTCGACTTTGTAAATATTTTTGTACCTTTCAAAATTTGTAGAACATGAATGCCTTCCCGTCCCAATAAATAAATAAATAAATGTATCTGCTAAAAGCACATTTGAGAGATTGAATAGAGAAAGGGACAAAGATTCATAGTGCAGGAAATTGAGATGAGAACCAAGGAGCAAAGTCTGGTAGAAGTGGGAGGAGGTACATACCGGAGTCCTGGTAGAAGCAGCCCACCAGACTTCCTCTCACCACACAGAAGCAAGGACACTTTCCCGTACAACAGAAGAACATGTAAGTTTGTATATTTGATAGTGGGAAGATGAGTGTGTTCTGTTTGCTTGGTATTCATTCTGTGAATGAAAGAAGGGGCATCAGCTAAGAGTTCAGGGGAACGGAAGAGGTGGGGCAAGTTTAATGGTCTCAAAAGACGGGCTATCTTCCTTTGGGAAACAAAATATATGATATCTGGGTAAAAGCATGGTGGTCACAAATTCAAAAAGAAAGTAGTTAGACTTGTTACTTAATATTTTTCCAGTCACTCTGAGCTAGCTAGGTGTATGTCCAAGGAAGAGAGGTGATTGGGGTTGTTAACCCAAAATCTATGAGGTCTCAATCAATTTAGAAAGTTTACTTTGCCATCGTTAAGGACGTACCTGCGACACTGCCTCAGGAGGTCCTGACAACATGTGCCCAGGATGGTTGGGGTACAGCTTGCTTTACACCTTTTAGGGAGACACGAGGCATCAAGCAATGTGTGTAAGACGTACATTGGTTCAGTCGAGAAAGGTGGAACACCTTGAAGGGGGAGTGGCTTCAGGTCACGAGTAGATAAGAGACAGACTTTCACTGAAAACACCACCTACCTGCGAGGTGGGCAGATAGAGGAACAACCATTTATGCTTTAGTCTGGCTCAGTGAATCTACATTTTTACATAGACAATAAGGCAGAAGAAGTAATCAGATATGCATTTGTCTCAGGTGAGCAGAGGGAGGACTTTCTGTCCTGCACCTGTGAAGAAGATAAGCTATTGATGTTTTAGGGTAAAGATCTTGAGGTCCACAAGGAATGTCCTTGTAGGTAAATTTTCAGGGAGGTATGTAGCTTTTTTAAAAAAATAATATTTGTAGCTATCTTATTTAGGAACAAAATGGGAGGCGGGTCTGCCTGACAGAGTTCCCTGCTTGACTTTTCCCTTTGACTTAGTGATTTTGGGGATTCCAAGATTTATTTTCCTTTTACAGGGTGTTACAATTCCAGCATGACTGAGGCCGAGCAGAGAAGTTGAGGATGTTTGCAAGAGAGTGATTCGAAGGGACTTTGGAATTTAGCTGGATAAACTGGAGAGTGAAGACCAGGATAGGCAGATCTGAATATAGATAGTTAAAAATAGGTGGTTTCCACAGATAGGGGGGTTTCCAGTACATGGATGAATTATTGCAATGGTGTGGGGGAGGGGGGAAGGGAGTTCAAAAGGAAGTGAGCTGGAAGGACAGGAAATGGCATCTAAGAATGAGAAGTGAAGCAATGACAGGCAACACAGATCAGAACACACCAGGGGACAAGGTAGCTGACAAGGATGGAGGAGCACATTGGGGAGATGGGGAGGCACCACCATGAATAGCCTGAGCTGTGGAATGAGTCCCTGGGATGAAACAATAGCCTGTGCAGAGCTGGAGAGCCAGACAGTGATGTGAGTGCTAGGGGACTTAATGAAGGTGATGATGGGACGGTGGGGACTGCCAAACAGCTGATGAAGGGCAGTGGAAATCATGAGTTTCCTCTGAACTGGAGTACTTAAAGGAAGAAAGGGAAAGGGGTCAGAAGCCACATGGCAGAAAAAAGACCTAAGAAGTGGCATATGAGAAAAAATAAAAAGCACAATGGCCTCCACTTGTGGGGACTGCAGCGGAAACATGGCCCTCAGAAGAAAGTAAGACAAAAAGGGTTCAGGAGCAGTGAGAAGAGTTGCAGGATGCAGGGGCATTTCCCGAGCAGGCAGGCATGCCAGAGTGCACAGTGATATGTAACTGATATACATCTCTTACCTTCTTTAACCTCATCTCTCTGCCATCCAAACATCTACACCTTTGCACCTGGAGCTAAAACTCTTACCTTTTGATCTCAATCCCCTGGCTCATTACAAATTCAGAGATGGGCCAAGTGGGGGCCAGCCATGGCTCCTTCTTAGTTTATAAGGTTTGGAGGACATTACCTGCAACTCGGAGTGTTCCCGGTGGTGACAGAGTATAGCCCCAGGAAAAGAGATTTCATGCTAGCCATGTAAGGCAAGGATTATAGCAAATGACTGTAGCCAGAAGTGGAACATATGGTTCTCATAGGCAAGCAGGTAGAGCAAACCTGCCCTGCATACCTAGGCCTCTGCCTGTGCACAGAAATGATGAATGCACACAGGCAGTGTAGACTACAAGAGGTATGGGACTGGAATTGGAAATGATAAATGGAATGAAGAAATTACATCAAACAATTGTTTACCAATTTTAAAAGCAGGAAAAGGAAACAAGGAAGAACCTGATCACCCATTTCTGAAGTGGTGGGATCCATAGTCTGTAAAGGTTCAAGCTGGGCATGAGGGTATCTGCCCTTAGAAAGAAAGGGCCATAGGAGGTCACTATAGGATGCCTTGGGTCTTTTGCACACATATCCTAGCAGCCTGAGGCACTGAAGAAAGTTATCCGAGGAGCCCAAGCATCAGGATTTCCACTGCTGGGGAGTTTTATTTTAGAGAGTTTGAGGGCTGAGTTACCTAAGCAGCCCTTAGAGCTAACCCTCTCTGCTTGAGGCACTGTGAGAACTAGGGGGCCTTCAAAAAACTTTCCACTCAGCCTGGGCAACTTAGCAAGTCTTTAATTTTGTTTTTTCCTTTTTTTTTAATTAGCTGGGCATTGTGATTTGCACCTGTTGTCCCAGATACTCGGGAGGCTGAGGCAGGAGGGTCATTTGAACACAGGAGTTTGAGGCTGCAGTGAGTTATGATCGCGTCACAGCATTCCAGTCTGAGTAACAGCAAGACCACGTCTCTGAGAAGAAAAAAAGAACTTACCACCTGTTCCTCCTCTTTCTGTACCCCCAAACTCTGCAACTCTAATAAAATCCCAAAGAGACCTTAATACCAAGCCATCACTTGCTTTATCACTTACTTCATTAACTTGCATGTATTTCAATCTGAGTAAATAAGTGACTTTGCTCAGTCTCCCAGAGTTTCTGGTTATAGCTACTAGCTATGACTTCTAGTATACAAGATTCTGAGTTCAGTCTCTTTCCGGGCCATCTGGCATTCTTGCATTTCAAGATCAAAGACTCACCTATGACTCTGACCAACTCTGGACAACTTTAAGCCTAAGCAGAACCGTATCAGAGAGTCTTGTTCATACTTGTTGCTCAACAAGGGCTGTTTTTCTTCCTCCACTACCATGGCCTCACCAGTCTTGGGGCATTCCTACGAGCAGTTTGGCATTTCCCTTCCTCCCTACTCCTTCTAAACCTCTTAATATTGCAAATAGATACACACACATGGTTGAAGTTTTCTTCTCTTCTACTCTCAGCAATTAAGTAGCTAAATCTGGAGGGATCAGAGAATTGGACTACCATGATAAAACATAAGAGCAAAATCCAGGGTGAGGTTCTGACTCACAAGCACAAGTTAGAACTGAAAATATTTAAACAATTATTGAGGGAAACTTTGGTTGGGGTAAGCCTGTAGGGTAGATTTGCCACCAAATAGTGTAGCTCTTGATCATTTGGAGAGAAGTGTTCTCTCTATCAGTCAGAACATGTAGGGAATGGTGAGAAGAGAACATGCAGGACCAGACTTCTGCCACAGGCCCAAAAAGATGTGGGAAAACCCCTGACCTTGGGATACTCCTGTAAGAGAATGGCTTGGGTCATTTTGGTTTCTATGGGCACCATTCTGGTCCCACAATTATGGAATATGGGTGCAACTGACTACACAAATGATTGAATGGCAGAATAGCAGCTCACTGCTAGGGATTGGCCATGTCAATTTTTCCACCCATAGAGCAAGAGAAAGTGTAGCTTTTCCACGAAAGAGTGACACAATTAGCCTAAGAAACTGGTCATCTTCCAAGTCAAACAAAGGCTTTTTCCTTCATTCTAGAACTTCCTTCAGGCTGAAAGATTTTTTAAAAATGAAACACAGTCTGTAATCCCAGCACTTTGGGAGGCCGAGGTGGGCGGATCACGTGGTCAGGAGATCAAGACCATCCTGGCTAACACGGTGAAACCCCATCTCTACTAAAAATACAAAAAATTAGCCGGGCGTGGTGGTGGGCGCCTGTAGTTCCAGCTACTCGGGAGGCTAAGGCAGGAGAACGGCGTGAACCCGGGAGGTGGAGTTTGCAGTGAGCCGAGATAGCGCCACTGCACTCCAGCCTGGGGGACAGAGTGAGACTCTGTCTCAAAACAAACAAACAAACAAATAAATAAAACACAGCATAGTTTCATGGGAGGAAATTGAACCTTGTGTCATTGCAAGGTACTCAGCCAGCCACTGCAATGCTTGTCCAGAGAAGAACATGGAGGCACTGGGCTGGTGGGCAGCTTTTGGAATTGACGGACCTGGGTAATCACAGCCACTAGACTATCCCTGGCCTGGGAGAAGGCTGTTCAGAGTTGGTGCTGCTTGAAAAACATCCCTTAGTCTCTTCCCAGTGCATGTAAAAATCCTAATTACTCACTACTCACTGTCTTTTTTGTACATTCATTCTCTCTGATTTGGCAAAACTGAAATGTCATCGAGGTGACTGTGATTTTCAATGGGAGGATATGTGGGTAGAAGGATTGTGTGGTGATTTCAGTTTGGAACATGCAGTAAACACAGCTTCCAACACAAGGGCTCTAAATTAGGTCGTTGAATAAAAAAATCATGCGATTCCCATTACAATAAACTAGAGCCCTACTTGTGCATCTATAACTAGGTAACAGTAGAATGGATTCCAGAATTAGCTCGTTAGACAGCCACCTCTTGGAACCTTAATTTCCTGTTCAACTTTCTCCTAGAATGTTGAGATTGTACAACTGATAAAATCATGGGTCTCAGGTAGCAAAGACAAATGTGAAACTTAGTTTACTCAATCTATAAGCAGGCTGGCTTTCTTTATTTAAAAAAATCAGAAGAATCCAAGAAAACTCCAGTGTAACTTTTTGGTACTTGACAGCCATGGAGCATATTTTCCTTTTCTAGGAGTTAGAAGCATCAACTGGGGAAGTGAGGGAAATAACTGGATATTAAAGATTACCATAACCAAACCCATATTTCCCTCAAGACTGAAAAACTAAAGTACCACTTAATAATACATGACACAACTTCTACCCTTGGCAAAGCAATATTTTAAAACTAAAATTATATTGTAATTAGCCTTTCAAAAATGTGAACACTTCAATATAGGAGTCCATTAATAATCTAACTGCTGCTGCAAAGCGTGTTCCTCCCACACGAGTAACTTAATTAAACTTAGAGCTTCTCATTCCAACCGTCAGATCGTCATGAAAAACAGGTGGCTCCCAACTTCCAGATAATGGAAGGATGGATCTTGTGATGACTTTGCACACCCAGATGAAATTATCTAAATGTCTTCCTTGTTCTTTCTTCTGGTAATTTCTATTGCAAACACAGATTTGCTTCTGCTTTATAGGATTTAAAGTTCAAGTGCTACCTAGGACAATTCTAATGAAAATTAAATGTAGATTTATATAATCATCTGGGTCATTCCTTATAGGAAGATCTCAAAAAAAAAAAAAAAAAAGAAAAGAAAAAAGAAAACCCTCTGTTACTTTCTTACAGAGCTGGAAGGTTAGGTAAGTGCTAAGAATAATTACATCCTACATGGTGTGATTTCAAGGACACTGACAGAATAGCAACTAAAGGCAACAACTTCTGAGAACCTTCTCTCACTTCTCTAAGGGCTACAGGCCAGGTATCATAAATTCAAAATCCTGCAGAAGGAGGCAAGTGGCTGGAATGGGTGAAGATGGCTGGGCGGAAGGGTGGCAGGGATGTGGTTAACTGGAGAGTGTGTGTGCTGTCTAGACGGGCAGTCTCCACTCGACTTCAGCAGATCCTCGTCTTGCCTTCAAGAGGGTTGAGTTACCGACTGAGTAGAAGGAAATTCCAATTTGTGGGTTAAATTTTTTAATATTGCAAAAATTTGACAACTAATTTAATATTTTAAACTTTGAGTGGTCCAAATCAAATAATATATGGGCCCAGGACCACTTTCAGAGACTGATGTGGATTAAGACTTCAATGCATTTTCCCTCCTAAGAAGGGAGACAGTTTATCAGTCATCTATGCCTTGGAGTATATCCATAATCTGAGAAGAAACCTTAAAGAGAGAAGGAGATAGTCCACCAGTAAGTGGGGAAGGAGAGCATGTGAGAGTGCTAAACTCAGAAGTAAGCGGAGAGGGGGTCTTTCACGATAAAAAGATAAACATCACCAGGAAATTGGAGAAAAAAATTGCACAGAAAAGTGAGCTAAGGTCCACCTCTATGTTCTCACTGAGTAGGTTTGGCACTGTAGTTGATAGTGTTGATTTTGAAGACAGATGTCTGCACTCCCCTGGGCACTCCTGCCTCCATTGGCCTTCCTTAGTGTCCTCAGGCAAGGACCCGAAATGCTGGGGGCTTTCCCTGAGTCTAGAGAGTGCCAGAGTCAATCTCCTCTAGCCCCAAAGGAAAGACCAGCTTTCAGACATTAATGGGCAGGGGTTGGAGGATTGGTACTCCTGCTCCTCTGCATTCAGTGGATCACTCTATACTATCTCCCAGAGTTCTTCAGCACGGCATCAGTAAGCCCCCAGGGTCCACAGGTAACCTGCTCCATAAATCAACCATTACTGTCCCCTTTCCCTTCCCTGTCGTCTTTCCCCACTCTCCTCCTCATACTTCCTGGCATCATCTCCCAAACCACTTAAAGTCTAATCTATGTCTCAGGTTCTGCTTCACAGGGAACCCAAATAAGACAAACGAAGGCCCATGAGAACATTTCCTAGAGGTCCTGCTCACCTAAGCTCACCTCAGGCCCTGGATGACATTTTTATATGACATAAGTACACAGTATTGTATTCCCTTATCTACAAAACGGGGATGATTTTGTAAGAGCTGCCACTCCAAGCTCAAAGTATTGTTATGAGGATCAAATACTTAACTATGCTTCCCAGATTGTAAAGTTTTATACAAATGCCATTTTTAATAACTCTTAATAAGATCTAATAATGATGCCTCTCCAGGAGCAAAGATGGAGAGATAGCGGGGGAAAATGAGTAAGGTGAGGTGCTTTTCTGAACTGCTTAGTAAGTCTCAGAACAAGAATATCTGCCTGGATATGGCGGCTTTTATGAGATGCCTTCAAATTTATGACACCACAACAAGGTGGATCAGTCCATCGAGGTGGTGCTATGAAGGCATGTACTATTTACAACGCATTTAATGTGTTTGGAAACTGAGTTATTATTCCCAGGACTGGGGGAAGGTAAGAGTGGCTGACAGAAGGCATAAAATCACAACTTCGAGGAGAATTTCATTTGTGTTAACTACAGTGACTAATTCAAACAATGAAGTATTTAGTGCCTGTGACTATTTATAGTAGAAACTAATGGCTCTTTTATACCTGATTTAATGGCCATTTAAAAAGAAAAAGTGTAATCATAGGACAGTCAATGGAATAAGTGATATTTACAGATCGAATGATTAGCTATAGAAAGAGGGAGACATTTTTTCCTAGCACTTTCGACAGTTGAATTAGACTTGAGCTGAGTTGGAAATAACTTAATTTTTAGACATGTATGTATCTGTGTGTGCGTGAGATGCTGGACACCTTAAACACTGCAGGCAGCAGGCATGTGCTTTTTGCCTTTTATAGCAGCTGAACTGCTTTTTTAGAATTTTCTTTAGTAGACAGTGGTTTCAGGTGATTCTCTTTTCTTTTCCCATGCTGCTAGGTATGCTTTTATTTTTCATGACCACACACATCCTTTTCAAGAGGAAAACCTTCAACAATTTCATCAACACTTAGATTTTTCACTGGCTGCACAACTTTCCCTTTGCTTTGATGGTTTTTAGCAAAGTATTTTATGTAAAAGGGAGTCTTGCTGAAGTATTTAAACATGAACGTCTCTTCGAGAGAGAGAGCCCTATGTCAGAGTTTCTTAACCTCAGCACTATGGAAATTTGGGGCTGTATAATTATTTGCTGTGGGGGGTTGTCCTCTACATTGCATGATGTTTAGCAGCATAATTGACCTCTACCCACTAGACGCCAGTAACATTCCCCAAATTGTGACAACCAAAAACATCTCCAGACATTGCCAAACTGTCGTGCGTGTGTGTAAAACCACTGTGTGAATCATCAGTGGACACAAGGTATACCTGAGGTTTCTCTCACTTTGGGTTCATTGGGGTGTATGAAGCATGTTTTTGAGAGACAGGGGACTTGCTGTGACCGAATGATACTAATTCCTCATCTGTCATTTGCACTTACCCTCACAGGGTTGTGTGAGAATTAGAATAGAAAGTTAGTATTTATTGAGCATTTACTATGTTCTAGGCCCTGTTCTAGATGTTTTAAATAACTCATTTAACCTCTGTAACAGCCTCATACCATCCTTTATGGGGTGGTATTATAATGATAACCATTTTATAGCTGATGGAATTGAGGTACAAAGAGTTTGAATAACTTCCCCAAGGTCATAGAGCTGGTGAGTAGCGGAGTTAGAATATAAACCTAGGCTCTGTGGTTCTCAAGTCCCTGTCTCTACCTACCTATCACACTGTCCCTCTAAGTTAAGTGTATATAAACAGTTTAGAAATGTCAGAGCAGAAAATCCATTGTTAATAAGCTTCCTGTGCATACCCAGACCATGCTCTCTAGGGCTCAGACATCCTACGCATCTAACAAGGACCCTCTTTCATGGTATTCCCATTTGCATTGTTTACTTTCCATCTCTATAGCTTTACATTCTATACATCCTTTGAGGCCAGACTCAAATGCCACCTCCCAGGAGCCCTTCCTCTTAATTTCTAATAATTTCCACATCAGGTGCTCTAGTGCTTCTTGAAGCGCCTTCCTGTTTATACTAATTCCATGAAACTCATCTGCCTCTCTATCAGTGACATGTATGTGACATATCCCCTTCTAGCAGCAAACTCCTGGTGTTCAGCAGGGACCTCACAGTGATAGTCCCTTCCAGTGGCCAACATGGAGCCTGGGCATTCTATGTATTAAAAGAGAAGGATTTCTAAATTGATGAATGAGTTGAGCAGATTATTGGATTGAATAATGACAATTACTACCTATAACTGTTTATCCCTGTTTCACAGATGAAACAACTGGGTTGGAGGAAGTCACACAAAGAGGGATCTTTGTATCCTTCCCATCCCCAGAAACAGCAAGAAATACAGATGTCGTAAGCATATAGTGCAGAAATTAGCTGAGCACGGCCACTCGCCTAAGAGTGACTGAACTCTGCTGAATGAGCAATACCTGACAAGAGGGTCCTAAAAGTCCTAATCTACTGTAGGTAGCACTCTCCTCACACCAGAGGCCATTTTCTCATTGCCCCCGCCTCCACATTTTTTAGGCCATTGCTGTTGAGCATCACCTTCCACTGATAGATGATTTGCCACAGATGTTGAAAAATATCTCATTGATCAGGTTTCACTAACTGTCCAGGCAAGAGATCACGAAAGGAGAGACCAGTTGACATGGGCCTGATTACTTTGCTTACAAAAGCTTTTTGTAGCTGTCATTATCTGGGCTCTGTGCCTGTACTCTACAGTGTCAATTTCTTAGAGAGATTGAGCAGGGCTGCCAAAGGCATTCTTCTTTGTCAAATGTTTCACTTACTATTGAGTTTGTACCCAGGGAAACATTTATCTCTTGTGGCAGCATTGCTGCCATGCTTGCTTTGGACGCAGGTTCCGTCCCAGAGATGCTTAAGGAGGTCTTGTTAGAGCAGAAGGAATGGATGTTGAGTGAATGAGAGTAATTAGCTTGAAGATGTGTGATCAGAGTGTCGGCATAGTAACTTGCCACAAGGAGTGAGAATCAGAGGCCTTCCACAGTGGGGGGCATGATCCTAGTTAGCTCGCTGGAGATCACTGAGTATTCCTTAGACACACCTTTGGTTGACCTTCATTTCAGACTCTGTTGTTAAAGGATGCAATTCTACAAGGATTCTCTATTAATGAGAAGCAATAGCTGTATTTTATTCATTGGCGATCTAAAGGGGGTTTTATCACAATCTCACTGCATCCTAATCCAAAATATATTAATGTCATCAAAACACACACAATATGTTCAGAGAGACTGTGGTTAAAATGGCATTGTCTCATGGACTGTTTTTTTCCCTTTTCTGTCTACTTTTACAATAACCATGGGACCAGTGCATCCCTGAAAGAAGCAAAGTCTCTATTACATTATCAGTTGCAAACGAAGAGCTACATGGAACCATGTTTTATGATGCAAGGGGGAGAAAGAGTATAATTTCTACTTCTGATGCAAGAGGCAGAAATAGTCAACTTTGACGAATGATCCATGTTTGAAGATGCAATTAGAAAAACCTCTCTCTTACTTGTAAGATGAAAAAGCATGATACAGATGAGACTGAAAGAAATATCTAAACCTTAAGCATCCTGATCTAAGGAATTCAGCTTGATTTTTCCCTCAAGGCACAGCAATATTGGGGGAAAAAGCTCAGAAACTTTTTTTTTTTTTTAAGATTTGTTCCAAGAAACCAACTTTCTTTCCATCTCTGACTTTTCACATCATATGAATTCAGAACACAGCCCTTGTTTAAAAATAATATTTCTTCAGAATAGAAAAATAAACTTGCCTGTACATGGAACATTTCCAAAGAGAGAACATGAACAAACAGGTTTTTAATTTTAGGTGGAAAGCAGACCTTTTGGCCCACATTTAATTGCAGATAAGAAACTCCTGGATCCAGGAATTAACCAGCTATTTTCCAAAGGTCGTTTATTTTAAATGAAAATTAAGATCAAGCTATTTATTTACAGAGGAAACAATTAACCATATACAACACACAGCTCATTAAAAGATCTTAGTTTTCCAGAAATCAAGTAGCGAAGGAAGTTTTAGTCATCATCTTATACCCTAGGATCATGCTCTCCTCCAAATAAGTAGCATTAAGCTGTTTCCATGTAAAAATTCAAAACCTGAAGAGCTGTACCTTATGAACTGAGTGGGGAAGTGCTTGTGTGACAGCTTCCAACCTCGGTGAGAGTTTAATGCTTATGAACTGTATCTTTACCCACACGACTTTCTATTCCAAAGAGCAAGAGTCTGACTTCTTCCGTTTTATACTCTGCTGGGTTTTGAAAATTGGAAGCACATTGTTCAATTAAGAACCAATTAATGTGACATTCCAGCATGAAAGAAGTGTTAGGCAAGAGGAACCCGCTGCAAACTAATCAGTTTAAAGTTTCATTGACTCATGATGTACTGTTTCTTAAAGGCATGAGTGTTTTGCATTTATATCACCTCCAGCTCTTGGAACTTGACTGACTTTATAAACTATGCAGGGTCAAGTTGAGTCAGGGTTGCATGGCGACCTTCCCAGAGTAGCCCAATTTCTGCAAAACTGTGCACACCATGGGTGTGTTCTTTCTCTCACATTGGTACTAAGTCATTGTTTTGCAGCTGATACTCCTATTTACCATGTGACTCAAGATAAATAGCAACCAAAATCTCAAAGGACCCGCAGTGTAGTCTCGTTCTCTCAAACACAGTTTGTGCTCGTGAACTTCAGTTTCCTCATCTCTTAAATGGAAGCAACAGGATCTGTTAAATGGAACTAAGTTGCTGTGTCACTCACTGTCTGAAAAGAATAAACCCTGGTTTTTTGAATAAATGCCAGCCTCAGCAATTAGTCCATCAACTTAAATTCTTCTTGCAATTTCAATTAGACTGAGAGAACCCTTCCCTGGTTTCCACTCAGGCTGTTGTGCAACATTTTTGCAAGGCTAACAGCTGTCTTATTCCACCCTGGAGAGAGCTCTATTTCAGCTACTCATACATTCCTAGTTCATAAAGCACTCCAGGATCCAGTGGGTGAAAGGCACTGTTTAGCATCACAAGATGATATTTGTTAGTAGTAAATAAGCTATGGCAAAAACGCAGACAGTGATTACATTCTTGTTAACAAGTCACTCAATAGTCTAGTTGGCATCACTGTACCAAGGTCTGGTTGAATATTGCAGAACTTGGAGTGGTATATTTTTTAATGCTGAGAGGGAGGAAGGGAGGGAAACACGACAACAAAACCCCAAAGATAGATGTTCATGACCTGTCAGCATCATCCCCCATTTCAAAATGAATGTGCAAGGAGATGGTCTACACAGTTGTTTAGCAGGTTTTTTTCTTTTAACATCATGTATGGCAGGTTTCCAAATAATATTATAAGAGAAATAACTTCCCCAAAATTCTATTCAGACCCAGAGAGTTATATCCTATTTCGTTTTCCTTCATCCTCTCCTTTTCCATCTTCATTTTCTGTTCCAGCCATTCTTATCTCCTTCCACTGAGTTCCTTTTCACACTAAAAGACCTCAGCAAAGCTCCTCAGAATCTCCCTTCAACATTTCTGTTGCTCATTGTCCACTTGCATCCTTGCCCTTCCTTTCCCTTCTCTCTCCTGCTCTGAATCAGGGAGCCTGACCGTGGTGCCTCATGCACCCAGGCTTCTTTGACAGTTGCCTTCAATCGATGGGAGGCGGGAAGAGAGGTATTTATTCCCTATTCTTTCGCTGCTTTGGCCATGGCTTTACTACTGAGCCTGTTGATAGCTCCTCATCTGGGGCTACAGCTCTTACTGGGTTCTGGTAACAATATTTCCTCTCCTTGCCCTTCTGCCTAGAGGCAATAATAAATTTCTACTGTTTCTAGTCTCTGGCTGCAGCCACCTCACTGATTCCTGACTCCGGTTCATACTTCTGCAATCAGCAATCAGACCCTTCAGTAAAACCACTGGAGCTGGATTCTGAATCCTGCCAGGACTCTGGTTCTGCTTTCCTGCCTCCCATCTTTTTCTTTCTCTCTCTCTTTCTGCTTTTTTTTTCCTTCCTTCCTTCCTTCCTTCCTTCCTTCCTTCCTTCCTTCCTTCCTCCCTCCCTCCCTCCCTCCCTCCCTTTCCTTTCCTTTCCTTTGCTACCTCTCCTTCCTTTCTTTCTTTCATTTCTTTCTCTCTCACACACACAAGCAGACAGAAAAAGAAAAAACCAAGACTATATTGAGATGTATGTGGAGCTTCGTACCTAATTTGAATTGATTCACTGCCTGAATTCTCTCAAAGTCTGATACATAAGACCTTATTTCTGTATTTATTGTTCATATAATGCACATGGAAGAATCAATCACTAAGAAATTTTACTTTATTTAGTGGTTATGCTGATATAAAGGTAATAACAAAGTAACCATTTAAAATGCGAAAATTATAATTCGTTTAGTTCAAATACATTCATGACAGTGAAATATTAGCCAAAATAAAATTTCTACTTATTTGTATAATGAGTGTCTTTTATATTTATTTTAACCTAGTCATACTAGTAGCTCTTTTAGGGATTAAGACTAATTTCAGAATACTCCCAGAGGAGTCCTATTAATTTAAAAGGCACTATGTATTTAGGGAGAGGACTCAACTTTAGGAAGTACGAATTTACTCTCATTATATTATAAAATATATTAGGTATTTTATTTTATTTTATTTTATTTATTTTATTTTTGAGATGGAGTCTTGCTCTGTCACCCAGGCTGGAGTGCAGTGGCGCCATCTCGGCTCACTGCAAGCTCCGCCTCCCGGGTTCACGCCATTCTCCTGCCTTAGCCTCCCGAAAAACTGGGACTTCAGGCGCCCACCACCACACTAGGCTAATTTTTTGTATTTTTAGTAGAGATGGGTTTTCACCTTGTTAGCCAAGATGGTCTCGATCTCCTGACCTTGTGATCTGCCCACCTCGACCTCCCAAAGAGCTGGGATTACAGGTGTGAGCCACTGCGCCTGGCCAATGTTAGATATTTTTAAAATGGTAATGAAATATTTGTAGCTTGCATATTTCCTTTCTCATTACAATATTTGTCATGAAGATGAATTAATGTGTCATTTTCCATTCTCATTACAATCTTGGTCTTGAGATGATATACTGGATGTTTAATGTCTTTATGAATTGTAGCAGAAAACTGTATGATGTTGACCTTTTTAATATTCTGGTTTCTGACTGGCTGGCATTTCTACTCCTCCTCCCCCTGAAACAGTTCATACTAATATGGAAGAGAGATTTAGGATAGATAGCCAATGAGAGAGCAGAATATTAAAAAGGTCAACAGAGTACAGTCTTTTCTATAAATTCAAAAAATGTACTAAGACATTAAGATTCAAATACTGTAACTCATACTTACAAGCAAAATATATAATCATAATTGTTTAAAAAAACCCTGTTTTAAAACCTTCTCATTACTGTGATAAAAATAGAATATAATTATTCAAGATTAAAAATAATCTCTTAAATATTTTATAAGAGATTGTGAATGTTTTTAAGAAGTCACAGTTACTAAAAATGAATATACAGATCACTTTATTTGCTTTCCTTATGGTAAAACATTGTATTATTTCTTCTCTAATAACACTAATACCAACAGATAACTGTAGAAATGAAAATTTACTTTGAATGAATGCAATGCTATCCATGTTTCAGAATAAAGAAATTTTTAATTTAGATTTTGGAAAATTAACACAAAAAGATTTCAGATTTAGGATTCATATTCATCATTTTATTGGGCACTTTTAAAAATTATACTTTAAGTTCTGAGGTACATGTGTAGAACGTGCAGGTTTGTTACATAGGTATACACATCCCATGGTGGTTTGCTGCACCCATCAACATGTCACCTATATTAGATATTTCTCCTAATGCTATCCCTCCCTAGTCACACCTCCCCAACAAGCCCTGGTGTGTGATGTTCCCCTCCCTGTGTCCATGTGTTCTCATTGTTCAACTCCCACTTATGAGTGAGAACATGCTATGTTTGGTTTTTCTGTTCTTGTGTTAGTTTGCTGAGACAGATGGTTTCCAGCTTCATCCATGTCCCTGCAAAGGACATGAACTCATCCTTTCTTATGGCTGCATAGTATTCTATGATGTTTATTTTCCTTATCCAGTCTATCATTGATGGGCATTTGGGTTGGTTCCAAGTCTTTGCTATTGTGAACAGTGCCACAATAAACATACATGTGCATGTATTTTTATAGTAGAATGACTTATAATCCTTTAGGTATATACCCAGTAATGGAATTGCTGGGTCAAATGGTATTTCTAGTTCTAGATCCTTAAGGGATCGCCACACTGTCTTCCACAATGGTTGAACTAATTTACATTCCCACCAACAGTGTAAAAGTGTTCCTATTTCTCCACATCCTCTCCAGCACCTGTTGTTTCCTGACTTAGTAATGATCGCCATTCTAACTGGTGTGAGATGGCATCTCATTGTGGTTTTGATTTGCATTTCTCTAATGACCAGTGATGATGAGCTTTTAAAAATATGTTTGTTGGCTGTATAAATGTCTTCTTTTGAGAAATGTCTGTTTATATCCTTCACCCACTTTTTGATGGGGTTTTTTCTTGTAAATGTATTTAAGATGTTTGTAGATTCTGGATATTAGCTCTTTGCCAGATGGGTAGATTGCAAAAATTCTCTCCCATTCTTCACTCTGATGATAGTTTCTTTTGTTGTGCACAAGCTCTTTAATTAGATCCCACTTGTCAATTTTGACTTTTGTTGCAATTGCTTTTGGTGTTTTAGACATGAAGCCTTTACCCATGCCTGTGACCTGAATGGTATTGCCTAGGTTTTCTTCTAGGGTTTTTATGGTTTTAGGTCTTACATTTAAGTCTTTAATCTATCTTGAGTTAATTTTTGTATACGGTGTAAGGAAGGGATCCAGTTTCATCTTTCTGCATATGGCTAGCCAGTTTTCCCAACACCATTTATTAACTAGGGAATCCTTTCCCCATTGCTTGTTTTTGTCAGGTTTGTCAAAGATCAGATGGTTGTAGATGTGCAGTGTTATTTCTGAGGCTTCTGTTCTGTTCCATTGGTCTATTTCTCTGCTTTGGTACCAGTACCATGCTGTTTTCATTACTGTAGCCTTGTAGTATAGTTTGAAGTCAGGTAGAATGATGCCTCCAGCTTTGTTCTTTTTGTTTAGGATTGCCTTGGCTGTGTGGGCTCTTTTTTGGCTCTATGAAGTTTAAAGTCATTTTCCAATTCTGTCAAGAAAGTCAATGGTAGCTTAATGGGGATAGCATTGACTCTATAAATTACTTGGGCAGTATGGCCATTTTCATGATATTAATTCTTATCCCTGAATAGACCAATAACAAGTTCTGAAATTGAGGCAGTAATTAATAGCCTACTAACCCAAAAACAAGTCCAGGGCCAGACAGATTCACAGCCAAATTCTACCAGAGGTACATAGAAGAGCTGGTACTATTTTTTTCTGAAACTATTCCAAACAATAGAAAAAGACGGAATCTTCCCTAACTTATTTTATGAGGCTAGCATCATCCTGATACCAAAACCTGACAGAGACAACAAAAAAAGAAAATTTCAGGCCAATATCCCTGATGAACATTGATGCAAAAATCCTCAATAAAATACTGGCAAACCAAATCCAGCAGCACATCAAAAAGCTTATCCATCACGATCAAGTCAGTTTGATACCTGGGATGCAAGGTTGGTTCAACATATGCGAATCAATAAACGTAATCCATCACATGAACAGAACCAAAGACAAAAACCACATGATTACCTCAATAGATGCAGGAAAACCCTTTGAAAAAATTCAACAGCCCTTCATGCTAAACACTCTCAGTAAACTAGGTATTGATGGAATGTATCTCAAAATAATAAGAGCTATTTATGACAAACCCACAGCCAATATCATACTGAATGGGCAAAAACTGGAAGCATTCCCTTTGAAAACTGGCACAAGACAAGGATGCCTTTTCTCACCACTCCTATTCAACATAGTATTGGAAGTGCTGGCCAGGTTTATCAGGCAAGAGAAAGAAATAAAGGGTATTAAATTAGGAAAAGAGGAAGTCAAATTGGCTCTATTTCCAGATGAAATGATTGTATATTTAGAAAAGAAAACCCCACCGTCTCAGCCCCAAATCTCCTTAAGCTGATAAGAAACTTTAGCAAAGTTTCAGGATATAAAATCAATGTATTTGGCATATTTTAATTGTTCAACATATATTATTGAATAAACGTATATGTAGGAAAGGTAAAACAAACTATAGAATTACAATAGAGGTCATATTATTTTTGGAGGGTTTTATGAATCCCTAGAAACAACTCCTGACCTCAACTGATCCACCTGCCTCAGGCTCCCAAAGTGCTAGGATTACAGGCATGAGCCACCATGCCCGGCCCTCATCAGCTAATTTTTCATCTGCCCAACAATTTTTCCTTTTGTTTTATTGTCCAGCCCCAGTTAAACCATCCAGCCCCACCTTTCCTCACATTATCTTGGTTGACAAATCAAGTCTCTTTCTCTCTGGATACTCAATCAGAGCCAAAGCAGCACACAATGGGGGGCTAATATGGATGCTGAGTGAGAAAAGGGTTGATCTCTTATCCTGGCTCACTGGCTGTAAGGACAGAACAGCCTTGGAGTTGCTGTAGCCATCTCTGCCACTTACTAGGGAAAACCAACTGCAGAAGGAAGCCAGCAGAGAAGAAAGCACAGTGAAGAGCTGGAGAGAGAGAGAGAAGGGCATGGTGACATCATGTGAATGCTTGGACTGGGCCTTATTTAAAACTAGTGCCTCCTCTTGAATGTCTCAGATATCAATTAATTAATTCCCTTTTTGCTTATGGTAATTTGAGCAAAATATCTGTCATCTACAATTGGAGGAGTCTTAACTATGGAATTTAGAGCAAAGAATTCTAAGATCCATATGGACCCCAAGCATTAAATAATTACTGAATAATAGATACAACCACTTTGAATGAATATGGTTGCTTTTGTTGATAAATTATAAATATATATTAATTCAGAGCAACTTTTTGTCAGTATTGAATTAGTGTATATTAAACCTATTAGTGTGTAAACTCTGTAAATACATTCTACACTTGGGGGGAGGTTTTTGTATTTATACAGATTGGAAATCACTATTTAAGATAACTATAACTAATTTTCAAATTAGTACTATAGTTAATCACAACTAGTTCTCATAAGAGCTATCAAAGTTTCTCTGATCTAAGAACATGGTTGCTAGTCTTACCCTGCCTATGAATCAATTAAACAGCTTTCATTACATATAATATGCAGAGCACTCTCTACGATCCTAAGGGAAGTCCAACTTTATAGCTGCCTTCAAGAAGCTGAACATGAAGCTCATATACATGATAATCAAACCAACACCATCATGTCAAAATAACTTTTAAGGGAATGGTGACAATCACAGTTCCCTAAGAACTTAAAATCCATCTAGTTTGCATATGTAAGAATGACAAAATGGTAAAAAGAACATACCCTAGGGAAGAGTACATGAGAGAGAGAGAGAGAGAGAGAGAGAGAGAGAGAAGCTACCAACTCTATATGAGGGAGGGAAGCCACCCAATTTATTCTACTGTAAAATAGTTCAAAGCTCATTCTTAGAAGCCTGACATTTCCTGAGCATGCAAGCCTACTTTGTTGTGGCCGAGACTATTCTAGGATGTCCTTCAGTGGAAAGTGGTCACCTATAGTGGTAACCTCTCTACGACTCCCCTTTCTCCTACTTCTGTTTCAAGGCCCGTCTCCAACTTTTTGTGTATTTTGCTGAATAATGTCATTTACCCTGACCTTCTTTACCCTGCCCTCTGCCTCTGGAGTCTGAATCTTAGAGATTGCATCAACTGAGCTCTCTGATCTCCTGGCTTCAAATAGGGCTCAGCCAGTGGGAGACATCTATGGGAGAGGAGAGGGTGGGAGGGAAGTCAGGGTCCAGGGTGTTTACTCCCCTGCCTCCCTCCCTATTGGGTCCCTACAGGCTGACTGCATCCTTCTACCAAAAGCTAAAACTACTTTCTCTAAGTCCTGGTAGTGTTCCTTCCTCTAGCTCCATTTAGGCCTCAGGGTGGTAGAGGGTCCCCACAGTTGATAGCTTCACCATCTGTTGTTGGTTTCCTTAACCTTGCCCATACTTTTCTAAGTCATTCCTTCATTAATCTCCCTATCATTCCTGCCTCTTGAGTGTGCCATATCTTTCTTGCCAGGACCTGACTGATATGCGCCCTTTTTGAATCCTGCCTGCTGGCCCTTCATTGATGGCCAGTTGAAGTGACCACTGCTTCCTTCGTTTCTCCTCTTGTCCTGTGCTTTCTTGAATCATTGCTCTGATCACACTGTGCTGCCCACATTTGTTCCCATGTTCATCTACTCTGTGGCCTGGAAGCTCCTTGAGAGTAGGTAGTGCCTATTCCCCAATCCCAGGGTTTGTTGCAAGGTACTCACAGGCTGAATGAATGAATGAACAACTTAGAATACTGCCCTCCATCGAAGTCAGTATATTAGGCATTCATATTAGAATACTTAGAATGTCACCGTATTTTGGAGGGTCTTATACCTGCTTCATCATGGCCGACTCTAGTGAAGGATTTGATCATTCAAGCTTATCAGGTTTGAAAAGTCAATTCTTTCTCAACTTTGACTCTAGTTAATTGGGTCAAACTTACCAAACTCAAGAGATGAGGATTTCTATATTAAAATAATCCCATATTAATAGTTGATGATAAAAGCTATAATTGCCAGCCAGGCGTGGTGGCCCACACCTGTAATCCCAGCACTTTGGGAGGCCGAGGTGGGTGGATCAAGACCATCCTGGCCAACATAGTGAAACCCTGTCTCTACTAAAAATACAAAAATTAGCTGGCCATGGTGGTGGGCGCCTGTAGTCCCAGCTACTCGGGAGGCTGATGCAAGAGAATGGCGTGAACCAGGGAGGCAGAGGTTGCAGTGATCTGAGATCACACCACTGCCCTCGAGCTTGGCGACAGAGCGAGACTCTATCTCAAAACAAACAAGCAAACAAAAAACACCAAATATAATTGCCAAGTGAACAGCAGTTAGTGTTCTTTTTCTGATTTTTATTACCAAAAGTTTCAAACATAAAAAACTTTGAAAGAACAAAACATCCTTATACTTACCACTTAGGTTTACTATTAATATTTTTCATAGTTGTATCACTTAAGCATCTATGTTTATATGTGTATATATGCATATATATGACTTTTTTGCTGAATCATTTGAAAATAAATTACAAACATCATCAACACTTCACCCCTACATAGTTCTGCATGCATTTCTTAAAACTAGGCCAATTCTTCTTCTCTGGTTTCATGCCTAAGAATGCTAGCAATAATTCCCTGATAGCATCTAATATGCATTGATAGTATGTCAGGCAGACTGGGGGAGCAGGGGCACCTTTGGCCCACAGAGCTACTCTGGTTTAATCTCAGTTTGATCTGGCCTGCAGCATTTTTTTCCTAAATGTCAATATCCATCAGCTTCTGCTGCAACTGTTGAGATCAACAAATTTATGCACATACCTGAGAGTTCCTTCTGGGTTTCTCTCTGGAAGCACATTCTCAGAGATGAGGCCAGGACTGCTGGAGACAGCAAGCAGCAGGGGCTCAGCAAGAAAGAGCTTTAGTTTTCTCTCCTTTTATTTCTTTTTTTTTTTTTTTTTTTTTTCCCTAATCCCAGCCCAAAATATCCTGTTTTCTTTCTCTGGACCAAAATTTATTTCTGTATGTTTTTCTTTAAAAAAGGAGAGAGAAGCGACGTGCGGTCGCTCACACCTGTAATCCCAGCACTTCGGAAGGTTGAGGAGGAAGGGTTGCTTGAAGCCAGGAGTTCAAGTCCAGCTTCGGCAACGTAGTGAGATTTCATCTCTGCAAGAAAAAAAAAATCGTTGGGCATGGTGGCAAACACCTCTAGTCCTGGCTGCTCAGGAGTCTGAAGTGGGAGGATCGTTTGAGCCCAGGAGTTTGAGGCTGCAGTGAGCTATGACAGCATTGCAGCACTTCAGCCTGGGCAACAGAGTGAGATCCTGTCTCTTGGGGAAGAAAAGGGGAGAGAAAAATGTAGATGTAAAAGATGACCCCAATGTGGAACTTTTAAAATAATCCAAGCAACTCCATGACTCTTGCCGGGGAGCATCATGGCCACCTTCTCTTGTTGACACCCAGGTTCCCACAGGAGTGCTGGGACATATGCTTTATTTGTTGTCTCAGGTAAAAAAGCTTTAGGTCCCTCATTTGTAATTTACAGAAAAGCAAGTGAAACTGCTGAACAAACCTAAATGGCTTTGATTGGCATTTTCTCCTCCCCTGTGGATCAGTTGACCAACTATTAAAAATAAAGTTTCTTCATCCTTTTGGTTGAGATTAACTACATGGAAACAGAATTAAGGTTTAGGCATGAGGGATACTTTGTGAATGCTGAATTTGCACAAAGGAAAGTGGATGGTCTTCAAAGATCTCCATTATGTTAGAGGCAAGTGGTGTGCCAAGCACACTGTCAGAGACCATCTCCCTTTCCCTTCTCCGTTTACCGACAAAGGATTGATGGCAGGTGGGGAAAACCGAGGTATTTCTCTGCTTCTTGTGGGATCTCCAGCTTGGGGCCATCTGCACCATGACTCCAGTTCCGGCAGGAAATCCATTCCCTCCATCGCCCTAGTTCCCATCAAACACCTCCAGTAACACCACCTTCTCCCAATTTGTCTTCAGTCCCATGTTACTAATCATCTCAGAGGTGCCTTCGCACCCTGTTTATCTTCCCAGTTCTTTCATACTGTGTAGTCAATTTCCTTTATGAAATACCCCCTGTAAAGATGTAGAATGGTTTCCATTTCCTTGGCTGGACCTTGACTTCTGGATCTCCCCATAGGTTTGCCATGAGGATGAATTAAAACATGAATTAATCCAAGTTCCTATTTCAAGGATCTCACAACTGAGTGGAGGAAAGAGATCAGTATATAATTTTAATAAATGATGATAAAAGGTATGGGGACACAGAAAGTGAGTTCAAAATGCCTTCACAGTTGTTTTCTTGTTTATTAGCTAGCTTTGGTGGTATGGCATAGGGACCTTGGCAATTATAGTTTTTATCATCAACTATTAATATGAGATTGCTATAAGAATGGTCAGGACAAATTCAAAATAAACATGAATTTTCTATGTTACTAAGTGCCCTCTACGTGGAAGGCACTGAGTCTAGGCACAAGGGAAGAAAAAGGAATTAATTTAAGTTCCTATTTCAAGGAGGAATAAAAATGAATTAATTTAAGTTCCTATTTCAATGCAGGAAACAGATCAGTATATAATTTTAATAAATGATAAATTATATGGGGACACAGAAAGTGGGTTCAAAATGCCTTCAAGGTTGTTTTGTTTATTGGCTAGCTTTGGTGGTGTGGCACAGGGAGATGGACACTCACTAACAGCCATGAGAATTAGGCTCTAGGCTGGCTCTGCCACTGCTAACTTTCTGTGCGGCCTTGGGCAAGTCATTGAGCCTTTCTGGGCCTCCATTTCCTATTTATAAGAGATAATATCTGAGTTTCCTTTTGGATTGCAAATGTTATTACCATGACCTTGTAATCACTCATTTAACAATTCTGAGAGCCCACTATGTGCTGGGCATGTATTTTGAAATTCCTTCCAAAGAGTATGACTGAAGCCTGGCCTGTCTTTATTTAACCCAAGAGTCCTGCCTCTCCAATCCACTGCATAGCACAGGAAAACATGGACACACATCCACACACACACACACCTAAATACACTTTATCTCTGCTACCCACCACCTCTATGTCCGGGGCATCCCACGGACCTGTTGAAGGGATGCATGGTTAGCAACCTAGAAAACCCAGCACGGCACACATCACCATCTGAGAAGAATGAGAAGGTGGGCCCCCCAGTTGTGGGCTCTGCACATCCTAGTGGGATGCATCTAGCTTGGACAAGGATAGGTCTCCCTGTTTGAGTTCTTCAGAGACACCCCCATGATGCATTTCACAGCCCTGTGTGATGGCTCCATTTCAGTGGGCACAAAGCAAGTACTTTATGGGGAAGCTAGCGAAAAACATGAAACATTTTCATCTATTTTCCAAGGACATTCTCTCAAGCAAACATATCAGACACCTTCCCACTGATATGCTTTTCCAGTTATTACATCATCGGAAAAGTAAGTATCTTAATCAATTAAACTTATTGCAATTGAATATTTAATTCCTGCCACTGTACAATTTAAATAATCTCTTCCAAATAATTTGCTTATGGTCGTCAGACTTACAAAAGGCCCTCACAGAGTGTGTCTCTGTCAAAGCACAACTTATTTTGCTGATGGCAAGCAGACCATATGTAGAGGGGCATTTCCAGCCCTATCCCAGCATAATATCATAGGTGCTGGAGGTACAGTGGTCGACAGACAGGCAGGCATTTCTTTATGACAATGTAATGAAAGAGAAGAAAATCTAGAGTGGAGGAAAACACAGTGATTTGATGTATTTTAAGGTGGGCCTTAAAAGAAAGTAAATTTGCCATATTATAGAGTTCTGATTTAAAATGTAGTATTTAAAACCGACTTGCAAATAGGGGAAAAAAATTCTGCCCCACCTCTACTGAGTGGTTGACAAAAACCAGGTTTAAGTTCCAGCAGCAAATTGAACTTTAGAAATGATCAGCTGAAGCCCTGTGCGGTCCAGCACCTTTGCTCGCGTCTTCTGTTAGAGAGGGGAATTGTGTGCACTTTATATGGCAGACCAGAGTCTCTTCCTTTTGGTGCAGAGAGTGGGTTTCGCCTCATAGGGAGCTTTTGCTATTCTTTCCTCTGCACTCTCCTAAGCCTTGTTCTCAGAATGCGAGGGCCTCCCCCGGCCTCCCAGTCCCCTTTTCCCACAGCCCTAGATTCTGTGTCCCGTACTTCCTGGCAGTGATCAGCCACTGGGTTTCTTGCGTGTCTTTTGTGAAGACAGGAAACACAGAGGTGGTGCCTTGGAAACGGAGGGCCGCTCTCCCAGTGGCACGGCCTCTGCTCCACCTCTCCCGGCCCCATCTTAGGCACTATGCCAAGGGCACAGGGGCAGCCATGTGACTGAACGCGGTCCTCAGACACACAAGAATATCCCTGTTCCCACCCTGGCTACACCAGTATCAGGCTGCTAGAGCCAGTTTTGTTCCCTTAAAACTAGGTGTGGAGTCACAAGGGCTCACTGGATGCAGAGATTCTGCAGAATCCACATTGAGACATTTATGACATTCCAGGCACACAAAAAAGCCAGGATTGCACGCTTCACACTGTCTTGTTTAAACTAGTGCCCCCAGCCAAGAGTCTCACAAAAGCTTTTAATTGCTTTGTTTTGCTCTTAGCCGTGGTCTCAACCCAAATAATGGAAGGATGAAAGTATCTATTAAAAAAATTAGTTTTGCTTGATATAACAGAAACACCTCAATAATACTGACTTACACATGTAGAAGTTTAACTTTTGCTCACATAAAAAAAAATTGACATTAACTCAAGCTGTTTGTAGTTCATCTCCCCATTATTTATAGAGTGTGGAATTAAACCAGCTTTCAAACTTTTTGGTCTCGGGATCCCTTTACACCCTTAAAAGTCATTGAGTCCTGCAAAGAGCTATTGTTGATGTAAGTCACTATAGTAAAAATTAAAACCAAGAAATTGTTTTACAGATTTTATTCATTTTAAAATAAAAATAATAAACCTACTGCATGTTAGTAATCACATGGATTAGTGAAAAATAATGACGTTTTCTAAGACAAAAAAATTAGTGGGAAGAATCATCTTTTTACATTTTTATAAATCCCTATCTGACCAAATAGAAGACACTTTGAATTTCATATATGCCACTGTATGCAATCTGTTGCAATATATAGTTTTGGTTGAAATTTATGAAGAAAATTCTAGATTTGAGATAGATATATATTTGGAAAAGGGAGGATTCTGTGGGCCTCCTGAGCAAGGCTTTTGTTCTCTGTGTCCTCAGCCTATACTTTGAAAATTTCTGTCTTAAATCCCATAGTCTAAAATAGCTGCTGGAGCTCCAGCCATTATATTCATATCCAAGGTATCACGATAGACGAAAGCTTGAAGGAAGAATTGGTATTCTTCCTTTAAGGAGAATTCCTGGAAGGCACACACAGCATTCCTGCTTACATCTCTGTAGTCAGGACTTTCACATGGCAACATCAAGCCACAAGGGAAATGTTTTAGTGGGGCAGTGACGTGCTCAGCTAAAACTTTCTTAAAAAGAAAAGGAGAAAGGCTACTGAGAAGCAATTAGTAGTCTCTGCCACAGGAAGCGCGAGTTAAAAGCATTCCAATGACCATACACTTCATCTGTTGTTTCCATAGCTGCAGATGGTCAAAACACCACAGAGTCCCCAGGAGTTCCCTGTGAAGAAATTATTGTTTACTTTGCCAAATGATTCATCTGTGGTGTTCAAGTGGATTTTAAAGTGTCTATGAGGGGCAGGGTGTGGGATGGGAGTTTCAGGGGCAGGATGTGGGAAAAAAGGCAGCATGATTTGGGCTGATCAGAAGCCCCCCAAAGAAGTGCTGACCAGAACCATGTTGTGAAATGGAAATGAAAAGTCCCGAGAAAAGAAAGGCTCTCCTGGCAAGATGTTACTGCAGCTGGACAGATATTCCTCTATTTTGAGAGACTGAATGACACTCAAAGAATAGCTGTCAAGGACAAAATTTATTGGGAAAAAAAGGAAATGTTTTCTCTCTAGCAAGAAGTAAACACCACAGGAGTTTCTAGTTAATAAGAAAGTGTTAAGAAACGAACATAGCATACTTTCACTCAGCGTTTGCTTTGTGCCACTCAGATTCTATGCACTTTACATGTATTATTGACTCTTTTGATCCTCATGGCAAACCTAAAGGGAAGATACTATTAGTATCCAATTTTTCTGATAAGAAATTGAAGCAGAGGGAAGTTAAGTGACCTGCCTGAGATCACACAGTTGGGAAGGTTGTATCTGACTCTATAGTCTATATTCTGAAACTACTAAGCTACACTCACTTATATTTTGAGAAGGAGCTTGGAGCCAAGGCTGAAGCTTGAGAAAGTCCATTGGATGAGAGAAAACTTTATCACAACATAATTTAGTACTCTTGAAATTTACTCTTAGGTCCTATTTTACCTGTAACTGGATATTATAGTTTGTTTGTATGTGCCTTTCAATTTTCCCTGTGTTTAAAAGGAGATATTAGCATTACTAAAAAGGAATATCTCTATAGAAGGATTGGTAGTGCATTAAGGAAATCCTCGTGTAATTTCTCCTCATTTGTTTCAGTAACCCAAACCTAACGAGGCCATACTTCATCACAGCCTGTGGCTTCATATTCACCTTCCATCACTAACCCGGTGGTAGCTACCTAAAACTTAAGCATGGTGCCTAGCAGGAAATAATCAGCCTTGTGGGATGTATTTTAATAATCCAAACCTTTCAGCAGAAGGTGCAAATTGGTAGCCTGCGGCTAAAATTTTGCTTATGGACATGCTTTATATGGTTCATAAAATATAATTTTAGAAAACAGATTTTTTTCTGACCAAAATTCAAAACGTAGATTTGACTTAAGAATCCAGAGGAGATACTTTGCCTTTAAGATAGGCCATGTTCTCCCCAGTTCAGCTTGGCCCCCAGTACCCCAGCCTGTTAAAAGTGGCCTTTTTCCTGCAATTATGTTACCTGTCTGTCCCCTGAAGGCATTTGAGTTTGCAGCCTTTTCTTTACAGGTATTAAACTTCAAATCATACTAAACCCCATATTTTATTGTAGCAGAACCTGTTCTGGAATTACTCCACCTGCAATTTCCAGTTGAACTAATTATGCTGTCACAGCTTATCCACATGGTGGGTTCTGCAATCAATAGAGACACGGAAGTTATGATTCCAAACTGCATGCGGACAGATAAATGATGGGCTGAAAATGATGGGAGAGGGTAGAACCCCAAAATAATGGGATAAATATCTGGAGTTTAGTAATACAGATCCTGGCACATAGTCCTAGAGTTTAAACAATTGTTGCTGAAGGTTTGATGGTACACAGGCAGAAGTTTATTAAAGCTGCTAGGACTTCCGTTTTGCCTAGACTATCACCATAATCACTGACAACAGTGATAATCAGTCATTGATGCCATTCAGCAAGTATTTCTGGCTATGTGACTTCAGGTATATAAGAGGATTGCATTTCCTGCCCCTTGAAGTTTGGGTGGGGGCATGAGACTAGTTCTGTCAAATGAGGTGTGAGCAGAGCTGATATGTGTCCCTTTGGGCCAGATCATGTAACTGGCAAGTCACCTTCCAGAGCAATCTTTCCTCTGACACGGTGACCAGCAGGGTTTGAGATGGTGGCAGCTCTAGTAGCCTAGGTATCTGGGCGACTACACTGGGCAGATGCTGCTGCAAAACTGCAAGAGACGTTGCACAAATAAGAAATAAAACTTTGTTATTATAATCCACTAAGATATTTGTTTTCTCTTTTTTAGCAGCAGCATAACCTATCCAATCCTGATTAAAACAGTCGTCAAATGTTCACTAACAAGTATATACTAAGTTAAGATTTCTAAAAATCTGAATTCAGTGACTTGGGCCATCACTAATGTTGAAATGAAAATCCTTCTTTGGGCCTTGTGTTTCTGTGATTCACTGATTCTAGGTCCATTTTCTGAAACCTCGTGTCACCCATGAACTCCCCTCTAGCTGTTTCAGCCTTTATCCTTTGCCACTGAGCTTGTCAATAATAGAGCTTTTCTTCTTGCTTAGGGAAAGACATCCATCAAGCATCAAGAGACAGAGTCGCTCTGAAAGCAAATGTGCAGGGTCTTTCCCAGAGCTGTATTTTGCAGCAGGATTATACTCTCAGCCCACAGACAATAAAAACCATTTGTATCTCAGCTCTGCAGCAGCTTGGTGCAATCCTTCCTATTAGAACTTGTGTGTGTCTGATGGTAAGAGAGCTAAGGAAAAGCCCAGGTCCTACTCCTCTTTTTAAAGACCAGGTCCTGATCAATCCAGTCAGCAGTGTAATCCATTTCTTACAGGTTTCTTTCTGCGTCTGTAAATTTTAACACTGCTTCTGTAATTAAATTTACTTTCTGAACTAGGGATGTATTTTCTTGTTCTTGCTATCAATATTTAAAAAATAAATCTCTTTTAAGTTTATTGTTTCAAAATGCAAGAAGTGTCCCACAGGACCCACCTACTGGGAAGCAGATGATCTCATTTGCCAGTGGAAAATGCCTGTCTGGATAGTAAGAGCTTTACTTGGTCCTTATTTTCAACCTTTTTGGTCTGAAAAATGTAAGTTTGGGATGGTCAGTCATGGTTTTAATATATTGCTGGAGAAGTTGGTGTTCTGGTTAGCTCTTTCTTCATGCTGAGCTTTTTAATATGATATTTTAAAGAATTTCAGTAAATCTCTCAAGTGGTGTTAAGTAGGTGGGACTGTCGAGTTTTAAGTTTCAATATCCATGTACTTAATCAGTGAAAAAGTTATTGAACAGTTGGCTCAATAAATGACTTCTTCAATGGGAAAGATCATGTCTTATTTACATCTCACCTCTACCACATAGCCCAATGCCTATACTGGGTTGCCCAATATGTGTTTTCACAGTTGCTAGTCAAAGTACTATGCTAATGCACCCCGGAAAATACAAGAAAGTCCTCACACTTTATGACCTAATAGTCTGGTGGTTTAGATAAAATAAGTGTGCAGTAAACTATACTCTGTAGCAGGGAAGAAAACATTATTTGCTGAGAAGTGTGATGGAAAAGGATGTTCGATGGGTCACACAAATAATGCAGGAATTTGGAGTCCCTAGGTTTTACCGAGTCTCCACTGCACTCCACTAGCAGTGCAGCTGTGGGAGAATTGTTCAACTTTTCTGGGTTTCTGGGACTCCAACTGTTAAATGAAGGAGTTGACAAAACAATTAGAAACTTTTTGAAATTATAGCACTTGAACACATTTTCATAAATTTCAAACAATGCAGGTAGAGCCAAACTTCCTCACAGCTTTAGCTGTATTCTATAAGGTTTGAGTATGTTTGTTTTCATTTTGATTTATCTCAAAGTATTTTCTAATTTCCCTTGCGATCATTTTTCCTTTGACTCACTGGTCACTGGGAGTATGTTATTTAATTTCCATATATTTCTGAATTTGCCAAATTTTACTTTTTATTTATTTTATTTCTTGAGGCAGGGTCTCACTCTGACTCTCAGGCTGGGAGGCAGTGGTGTGATCACATCTCACTGGAGCTTCAACCTCCCCAGCTCCAGTGATCCTCCCTCCTCAGCCTCCCAAGTAGCTGGGACTACAGGCATGTGCCACCATGCCCAGGTAATTTTTTTTCCTTTTAGAGACGGGGTCTTGCTATCTTGCCCAGGCTGATCTCAAACACCTGGGGTGAAGCAATCCTCCTGCCTTGGCTTCCCAAAGTGTTGAGATTACAGGTATAAGCTACTGCTCCCAGCCTGTTTCTTTCTTATTTCATTTCTTTGTGCTTCAGGAACGTACTTTGTATTATTTAAATCCTTTTAAATTTATTGAGATTTGTTTTATGGCTTAACATATGGTCTATCCTAGAGAATGTTCTGTGTGTGCTTGAGAAAAATATTTATTCTTTTGTAGTTAGGGATTTTCTATAAATGTCTAGTTGGTTTATAGTATTGTTCAAGTGTTCTATTTCTGTGCTTATCTTCTGGCTAGTTGCTTTATCCATTATTGGAAGAGGAATATTGAAGTCTCCAATTACCATTATTTAATTGTGTATTTCACCCTTCAATTCTGTCAGGTTTTGCTTCACATATTTTGCAGCTCTGTAAGATGTATATACACTTTCATTATTACATATTCTTGCAGAGTGACCCTTTGATCACAATCAAATATCCTTCTTTGTCTCTAATAACAATTTTTTGTCTTCAAGTCTAGTTTGTCTGATATTAGTACAGTCACCCCAGTTCTCTTTTGGCTACTGTTGTATATTTTTGTATTTATTTGCTTTCAATCTTCTGTGTCTTTGAATCTAAAGTACAGGACACAAACAAATGGAAGAACATACCATGCTCATGGATAGGAATAATCAATATCGTGAAAATGGCCATACTGCCCAAGGTTATTTATAGATTCAATGCCATCCCCATCAAGCTACCAATGAGTTTCTTCACAGAATTGGAAAAAACTGCTTTAAAGTTCATATGGAACCAAAAAAGAACCCGCATTGCCAAGACAATCCTAAGTCAAAAGAACAAAGCTGGAGGCATCACGCTACCTAACTTCAAACTATACTACAAGGCTACAGTAACCAAAACAGCATGGTACTGGTACCAAAACAGAGATATAGACCAATGGAACAGAACAGAGTCCTCAGAAATAATACCACACATCTACAGCCATCTGATCTTTGACAAACCTGAGAGAAACAAGAAATGGGGAAAGGATTCCCTATTTAATAAATGGTGCTGGGAAAATTGGCTAGCCATAAGTAGAAAGCTGAAACTGGATCCTTTCCTTACTCCTTATACGAAAATTAATTCAAGATGGATTAGAGACTTAAATGTTAGACCTAATACCATAAAAACCCTAGAGGAAAACCTAGGTAGTACCATTCAGGACATAGGCATAGGCAAAGACTTCATGTCTAAAACACCAAAAGCAATGGCAGCAAAAGCCAAAATTGACAAATGGGATCTCATTAAACTAAAGAACTTCTGCACAGCAAAAGAAACTACCATCAGAGTGAACAGGCAACCTACAGAATGGGAGAAAATTTTTGCAATCTACTCATCTGACAAAGGGCTAATATCCAGAACCTACAAAGAACTCAAATTTACAAGAAAAAAACAAACAACCCCATCAAAAAGTGGGCAAAGGATATGAACAGACATTTCTCAAAAGAAGACATTCATACAGCCAACAGACACATGAAAAAATGCTCATCATCACTGGCCATCAGAGAAATGCAAATCAAAACCACAATTAGATACCATCTCACACCAGTTAGAATGGCGATCATTAAAAAATCAGGAAACAACAGGTGCTGGAGAGGATGTGGAGAAATAGGAACACTTTTACACTGTTGGTGGGATTGTAAACTAGTTCAACCATTATGGAAAACAGTATGGCGATTCCTCAAGGATCTAGAACTAGATGTACCATATGACCCAGCCATCCCATTACTGGGGATATACCCAAAGGATTATAAATCATGCTGCTATAAAGACACATGCACACGTATGTTTATTGCGGCACTATTCACAATAGCAAAGACTTGGAATCAACCCAGATGTCCATCAGTGACAGACTGGATTAAGAAAATGTGGCACATATATACCATGGAATACGATGCAGCCATAAAAAAGGATGAGTTTGTGTCCTTTGTAGGGACATGGATGCAGCTGGAAACCATCATTCTTAGCAAACTATCACAAGAACAGAAAACCAAACACTGCATGTTCTCACTCATAGGTGGGAACTGAACAATGAGATCACTTGGACTTGGGAAGGGGAACATCACACACCGGGGCCTATCATGGGGAGGGGGGAGGGGGGAGGGATTGCACTGGGAGTTATACCTGATGTAAATGACGAGTTGATGGGTGCTGACGAGTTGATGGGTGCAGCACACCAACATGGCACAAGAATACATATGTAACAAACCTGCACGTTATGCACATGTACCCTAGAACTTAAAGTATAATAAAAAATAAAAATAAAAAATAAAAAAAAAGTACCTCTCTAATAGACAGTACATAGTTGAATCATGTTTTTAAAAATTCATTCTGCCAATCATTGCCTTTTGATTGGAATGTTTATTTCATTTACATTTACTATAAGTAGTAAACATAGGATTTATACTTGACATTATCTAATTGTTTTCTGTGTATCTCATGCTTTCTGTTCCTCTATTCTTACATCATTGCATTCTTTTGTATTAAATAGATTATTTTCTACGTACCATTTTTTTTATCATTCCCTTTACTATATATTTTTGGGTTATTTTCTTAGTGGTTGCCCTGGGATTACAATTAATATCTTAATTTAAAACTGTCTGATTTGGATTAATACAACTTAACTTTAACAGTATATAAAACCCTCGTTCCTAGGGATGTGAAGGACTTCTTCAAGGAGAACTATGAACCACTGCTCAAGGAAATAAGAGAGGACATAAACAAATGGAAAAACATTCCACGCTCAAGGATGGGAACAATCAATATCATGAAAGTGGCCATACAGCCCAAAGTAATTTATAGATTCAATGCTATCTCCATCAGGCTGCCATTGACTTTCTTCACAGAATTGGAAAAAACTACTTTTAGTTGCATATAGAACCAACAAAGAGCCTGCATAGACAAGATAATCGTAAGAAAAAAGAACAAAACTGGAGGCATCATGCTACCTGACTTCAAACTATACTACAAGGCAACAGTAACCAAAACAGCACGGTACTGGTACCAAAACAGATATATAGACCAATAGAACAGAACAGAGACCTCAGAAATAATGCCCCATGTCTACAACCATAGGATCTGTGACAAACCTGACAAAAACAAGCAATGGGGAAAGGATTCCCTATTTAATAAATGGTGTTGGGAAAACTGACTAGCCATATGCAGAAAGATGAAACTGGATGCCTTCCTTACACCTTATACAAAAATCAACTCAAGATGGATTAAAGACTTAAACATAAGACATAAAACCATAAAAATCCTAGAAGAAAACCTAGGGAATACCATTTGGGTCATAGGCATGGGCAAGGACTTCATGACTAAAACACCAAAAGCAGTTGCAACAAAAGCCAAAATTGACAAATGGGACCTAATTAAACTAAAGAGCTTCTGCACAGCAAAAGAAACTATTAGCAGAGTGAATGGGCAACTTACAGAATGGGATAAAATTTTTGCAATCTATCCATTTGACAAAGGGCTAATATTCAGAATCTACAAAGAACTTAAACACATTGACAAGAAAAAAACAACCCCATCAAAAAGTGGGTGAAGGATCTGAACAGACACTTCTCAAAAGAAGACACTTATGCAGCCAACAAACATATTTTAAAAAGCTCATCATCACTGGTCATTAGAGAAATGCAAATCAAAAACACAATGAGATGTCATCTCATGCCAGTTAGAATGGCAATCATTAAAAAGTCAGGAAACAATAGATGCTAGAGAGGATGTGGAGAAATAGGAATGCTTTTACACTGTTGGTGGGAGTGTAAATTAGTTCAACCATTGTGGAAGACAGTGTGGCGATTCCTCAAGGATCCAGAACTAGAAATACCATTTGACCCAGCAATCCCATTATTGGGTATATACCCAAAAGATTATAAATCATTCTACTATAAAGACACATGAACATGTATGTTTATTGTAGCACTGTTCACAATAGCAAAGATTTGGAACCAACCCAAATACCCATCAATGATAGATTGGATAAAGAAAATGTAGCACATATACATCACAGAATACTATGCAGCCATAAGAAGGGATGAGTTCATGTCCTTTGCAGGGACATGGATGATGCTGGAAAGCATCATTCTCAGGAAACTAACACAAGAACAGAAAACCAAACGCCACATGTTCTCACTCATAAGTGGGAATTGAACAATGAGAACACATAGACACAGAGAGGGGAACATAACACACTGGGGCCTATTGGGGGACTGGAGGTAGGGATAGCATTAGGAGAAATAGCTAATGTAGATGATGGGTTGATGGGTGCAGCAAACCATCATGGCACGTGTATACCTATGTAACAAACCTGTACATTCTGCACATGTACCCCAGAACTTAAAGTATAATTTTTTAAAAACCCTTGTTCTTAGAAAATTCCTTTGTGTCATTATTGTAATAAAATTACATCTTTGTATATTGTATGCCCATCAACACAGAAGTATAATTTTTTAAAAACCCTTGTTCTTATAAAATTCCTTTGTGTCATTATTGTAATAAAATTACATCTTTGTATATTGTATGCCCATCAACACAGATTTATAGGTTTTACTTTATACAGTTGTCCTTTAAATCACATAGGAGAAAAAAAGTATTGCGAAAAATATGTATCAATACTGTGTTGGTTTTTGTTTATCTGGGAATGTCTTAAATTATTCTTTGTTTTTAAAAGATAGTTTTGTCTGATATAAAATTCTTAATTGACATCTTTTCTCTCTCAGCACTTTAGATACATTGTCTCACTGTTTTCTGGTCTTCATGATTTCTGATAAAAAATTGACTTAATCTTACTGAAATTCTTTGTATGTGATAAGTCACTACTCTGCTGCTGCTTTCAAGATTCTTCCTTTTCTTTATCTTTAGAGTTGTTTGGTTATGATGTGTGTGGTTGTGAATTCCTTTGAGTCCTTGAATGTATACATTAATATTTTTCATCATGTTTTAGAAGTTTTCAGCCGATATTTCTGCCCACTTTTCTCTCTCCTTTCCTTCTAAGATTCCTATTATGCATATGTTTGTACGTTACAGGTCTCTGAGGCTTTGTTCATCTTTTTTCATTCTTTTATCCTTCTGTGCCTCAGACTGGATCATGTATGTCGACCTATCTTCAAATTTGTTGGTTCTTTTGCCTGCTCAAATCTGTGGTAGAATCCCTCTCATGAATTTTTTAAGTTATTGTACTTTTGAACTCAAGAATTTCTATTTGGATCTTGTTATAATTTCTTTTTTAAAATTTATATTCTCTATTTGGTAAGACAGCATTCTACTTCCCTTTAGTTCTTTAGTCATAGCTTCCTTTGGTTCTTTGAACATATTTAAAAGTTTCTGATTGTCTTGTCAACTCCTTCATTTAACAGTTGGAATCTCAGAAACCCACAAAAGTTGAACAATTCTCCCATAGCCACACTGCTAGTCAGTGGAAACTCAGTAAAACCCAGGGACTCAAATTTTCTGCATTATTTGTGAGACCCATCAAACATCCCTGCTTCTTCAATTGCACTTCTCAGCAAATAATGTAATGCAGCAACTCTGGAAATCAGATCCTTCTTTCTCCCCAGAGTTTATTGTTGTTGCTGTTATTTGTAGTAATAGTTGTTTGCTTAGTGACTTTTTCTGAACTAATTCTGTCTCTGTTCTTTGGCATGTCAAAGCTACTGAAGTCTACTTGCTTAGTTTTACGGTTGGCTAATGACTCAACAGAGATCTCCTTAACCACAGGTGAAAGCTTAGGGTCTTCTCAGGATGACAAATTGTGTGTACAGCCCTGAGCATGCTTATAACACTGTGCATAACTTGTATATGAAATCACTGAAATGACATAATTTGTATGTCACAGCTTGTACATTCATATGTATTTCATTCTTAACAGAACAGTGGAAATACTGTACAAAACTAAGTTGACTATTTTGACTTCACCTTTTTCATACATGAATATTCTACCAAACCTCTCTACCTTTGGCTTACTAATAAGGAACAACCGATAGGAAAAGGAATTTGGGTTTCTTCCTTATTTCCTTTCCCCTATGTAATCATAGTTGAAAAAGCTTAAGAGTTTACTTCACGCAGGGAAAGGTAACATGAGTTAGAAAGGAGATGATAGGGTTCCTAGATCATTTGTGTTTCTTCCACACTGTTATCTTCTCTGTTTGTACTAGGGTCTGGTTTTAATGGAAAGCACAGCCTCTCGGGGCTGTCAGCACCCCCACTTCTTCAGCTATAGATGTAACAACAACCTTCCTTTGCACTCATTTTAAGTCTCACTAAATTTTCATGCATCGTGAGTCTATCAGAATTCTTTGCTCCTGGCATATCATGAATGCTACATGCAAATGGGACAAGGACCAGGGAGCATGCATATTGTACATATCTCTTCTGCTCATGGATGAGTTCCATTGTCCCTTTGGACTTCACTTATAAAATACAAGTTCAAAGATAAAACTATTAAGCATTTCAAGATGGCCATAGAGGGCATTACACCATGTATGGGGTCTTATGTGACTGTATAAGCCTCACACCCATGAAGCTGGCCCAGTGGGGCAGATGCTGTTGAATGCCTTCCTAGCCAGTTTCCCTTTCTTCTTGATGGAAAAGACAAACTTACTATCTGCTTACAGTGTCACTGTGCTCAGCTAAGAACCTACCTGTCCTATGCCTTTTATTCCATTTTTTTAATTGACAAATAAAAAATATATATTTATCACATATACCATGTTGTTTTGAAATATGTATACACTGTGGCATGGCTAAATGCAGCTAATTATCATATGTATTACCTCACATATTTATCCACTTTTTTTTGTGGTGAGAACACTCAAAGTCTACTCTCTTAGCAATATTTAAGAGTATAATGCATTGTTCTTAACTCAGGTCACCAGGCTGTATAATAGAGCTATTGAACTTATTCCTCCTATCTAACTGGAATTTTGTATCCTTTGACAAACATCTCCCTAACCATCCATCCATCTTCCCTCCCATCCATCCATCTCTCCTCCCATCCCAACATCTCCCCTCCCATCTGTCCGTCTCCCCTCCCATCCATCCGTCTCTCCTCCCATCCGTCCATCTCTCATCCTTCCTTTCTTGAAGCTGCAGAGAGGACACGACACAGTTCTGACCAATGAAATGGAAGCGGAAGTCTCGGCCCTGCTGGCACTTCTGGAAAAGTTCTGCATCTAAAACATAGCTCTTCCTCCTGTTTATTTCTTTCTGAAAGGGGAATGCACCACTGAAGAAGGGGCAGCAATGTACGCATGAGGTGGTGAGCATGAAAGCAAGAACTTGGGACAAGGAGCAGGATTAGAAAACTGAAGGGAATTCAGATCTCCAAAGCTTTGCAATAACTTTTAACTGCAATCTTCTGTATCTTGTTATGTGAGGAGAGTAAATCCCTGTTTGATTAAATTACAGTTTTTCAGGTGTCTGCTACTAGCTGTAGAACATAATCATAATTTATATCCATTAATTTTGAATACCACATTTATCATGCACAAAATTCCCATAGATACATGATTTTCTTTCTGTATTCTTAAACTGTCTCACTGATTTTTAAAATACATTTCTGTGCTGAAATCATATCAGTTGATTGGCTATAGATTGATAGTACGTGTTGTAATCTGTTAGAGCAATGACTCTTTGTTCTTTTTTAAAAAGTCTTATTTTTATCTGTATTCACTTCCGTATGAATTTTAGAACATCCTTGGTACATTAAATGAAAATTAGTTGAATTTCGATGATGATTACGTTGAATTAAAGGCTTAATTTGTGAAGAATTGAAATCTTCTACATTTTCATCATTTCCGTCTAGGAACATAACAGAACTTTCCTTTTATTCAGACCTTTCTTCTATCCTTTGGTAGATTTTGTTTCACTTACATAGATTCTGCACTTTCCTGCTAAATGTATTGCTAGGTATTGTATCTTTGGTTACTATTATAAGTGGGATTTTTTTCCCCACTGTATTGTCGAATTTGTTTTTTTCAATTTTATAGTAAGGTTAATTTTTTATTAACCTTAATTTTGTACTCAGCCAGCTGGTTGGATCTCCATTTTCCCTAGATGCTTTCTAGGATCCCATTTCAACCCTAAAAACGCTAGAACTTAGGTGTTATAGAACTTTGTCATTGGAAGAATTTACATCTGGCCCAGGTCAAAGGAAAAGCTTCATGGAAGGGGTAAGATTCATTGTCCTTATCATTTAAGACTGTCTAACTCTTCTGGTGGTAATGTCTCAAATTCTGTTTATTTATAATTTTTAGTGCCAGGCTTTTTAGGGTCCCTTCAGACCCCTCTGCATTTCTTCATTGTTTAATGCTACTTCCACAATTGTTCCCAAAGCTGATATGACATGACAGGCTGAGTAAGGACTGCTGTAAAATAAATCCCCAAACATGTCCTCTAGTGCTCACAGTTTTCTTAGTGGTGATCAATATCTCCTTTTGTCCCCCAAACCAAAGCTCCAAAACCTAAATTTAGATTCCCTTCTCAGTGAATATAGTGAAAGGCCACAGCTAAGTTTTTTGTGGAACATTTTAGAGTTTTGGCACACTAAATTAAAATTGAACTTAGAACAATTCTGAAAGAATGGCTGTTAGCCAGGAAGTCATATTATCTTCTCTCACTCCACAACCCCCACTCATATTCCCAAGTCCCTAAGAAATAAGTCACCTATTGCTGGCGTTAAAAAATTAGCAATCAACCCCCAATCATGAGTCATGGGACTATACATGGTTTAATGAGCCAGTCTTCAGACATGGACTTACCATAACAGCCAGGAAGATGTCATCCATGCATTTCCACATCTGGAACGTTTTAGGTCCTTCCTAAATGAGAAGGGGAAGAAAGAAGTAGGGAGAGATGAGAAGCTTTATTTTCCAAATAGATAAGTTCTTGAAATGTTTCCTGAAAAACCTTTGAAGGCCCCTCTGAGGCATGTTGATTTTAGAATCAAGAGACTTGTATTAAAACCTGGCTTTAAGACTTACTCTCTATGCTACTTCCGTAATTCATTCTCAACCTCCTCAATTCTAGTTTTCTGCACACAAGAATGTTTAGAGGACAAAATGAAATGAAGTTGACAAAAGAACCATGTAAACTGTAAAGTGCTTTGCAGATATGAGTTGTTAGTAATTTTTGGCATGTTGAACACTTCCCCTTGCCTGCTATATAACATGTCTGGGGATGTATAATTCAAAGGGGAAAAGAACCCTGAAACGGCCTCAATGCATGAGAAAATCATACTTAAGCATGATGGAAACCTTTACAAAATATATACTTAAAGTAAAACTTATGACTTCATGATAAAATATTGATGAAAATGATCAAAAACAAGTCATAGAATATAAATGCGAAGTAGTTAGCATTGTTTTGATGTTTGAACTAATGGCTTAGAAATCTAAAAAAAAAAAAAAAAAAAAAAATGATGACAGGGTGATTTAATCAAGTGCACAGAGTTACCTAGTTTTTACCAAGCCCCCTACCTGACAGACCTCCCTAGGGCTAGAGAGCATGCACTTCTCTGGTTGGATAGACTCAGTTTCTTCACTGTGTCAGGGAGGTTCTGGTTTTCAGATTGTCAGCAACAGCAGTATCTTGCATTAATTTCCTGTTGCTGCTGTAATTGATTAGCAAAAAGTAAGTGGGTTAAAATGACATGGATTCACTCCTTTGCAGTTCTGGAGGTCAGAAGTCCAAAATGGGTCAGCAGGGATATGGTCCTGGAGGCTCTAGGGGAGAATATTTTTCTTGCTTTTTAGGTTCCCAGAGGCTGCCTGCATGCCTTGGCTTATAGCCCCTTCCTTCCATTACTCTAAGCTCTGCTTCCACAGTTACATCTCACTCTCTGACTCTCCTGCTTCCCTATTATAAGGACCCTTGTGAATACATTGAGCCTACTGGATAATTTAGAATGCTCTTCCTCATCTTAAGATCTCTAATCACAGTCGCAAAGTCCCCGTTGCCATGTAAGGTAACATACTCATAGGTTCCTGTGAACGTGAACATCTTTGGGGGTAGAGGCATGAGCCAGTCCATAATAATCCTCAACAATAATGAACACTTACTGAGCATTTTTGAAATGTTACAAGCATCATCCTAAGTACCTCATACACCTTAAATCACAAAAATCTTATGCAGAAGATATTATCATTCTCTTCACTTTAGGGTCATGACACTGAGGCATGGAGAGGTTAAATAATTTGTCTAGTCACACAGCTAGAACATTAACCTAGGTGAGCTGACTGTGGATCCCAAACTACTCACCAGTATCCCCTTAAGAAGTGAACATGTTGGCCCATTAGACTTAGAGGACACAGAAGCCCCTAAACAGTTTTTGAAGAGGCAGTAATTTTATAGTAACTAAGTAAAATATAAAATACTAATAGTATATTTTTATAGTGGTTCACAATATCTAAAACACATTCTCAGGATGTTCTACAAAAATTTCTCATAATTCTGTAGCTCAAAACAACATTTTCCTCCATTAAATCCCTTTCTGATTTATCTAAATAACAAGGGCTCATATTATGCCTTTTACTGGAATTTGTGTATCTGTTTGTCCTGTTAAACTGTGAGCTCTTTAAAGGTAGAAACAACCTCCCCTTCAAAGAAAACAGTATTAGTGAGTTGAATGTATTCAATGAATAGGTGTTGAATTGTATAGTATACCTGAGGCAGAATATGGTTTGGGGTACTGTAAACCTAAGACATATGTGGTAGACCCTTCCTTTAATGACCCCCGAATGCACCATGACTTCCAGTATTCATGCCCTTGTGTAATCACCCCTCAACTTGACTTGGGATGATGTATAACTATTTTAACCAATTGAATATGATGAAAGTGATATTGTGCCAGTTCTCCAGCCCTTCCTTGACCTGGAAGTTTCTCTTTTCTCCATCTTGATATTCTCACTCCTGGAATACTGCTTTTGGAACCCAACCACCATGCCGGAAGGCAGCCCAAGCAGCCATGTGGAGAAACCCATATGGAATAGGACTGAAGCCCCCACCCACAGCACTGAGTTCCAGTAGACCCTCCAGATGACTACAACCATCTGACACCACAAAGAACAGAATTACCCAGACAACCTGCAGAATTGTGAGAAGGAATTGTTATTTTGAGCTTCTAGGTTTTGGGGTGATTTTTAATGTAACAGTACATAATCAGAATACCAGGACAACCATATATGTGCAGCACAGGGACACCGTGCTCTGTCTTCTTCCTGCTGAAGCACTCTTGGTGGGACCATAGATCTAGGTTGAGAAGGCAGAGACTCTGCCACCTCTAAGCCATTGAATGGTTCCTGCAGCTTGGAAGAGAGTCTTCTTGCAGTTCCGGAGCCTGAGGAGTATAGGCTAAATGTGGCTTTCAGAGTCTGAGGACATGAATAGTCGGAAGGAGGATTGCCGGGACCTTGTGCTGATTTGAATTCCTCAGAATCTGACTCTCGCTGTCCTCTCTTTTTATCCTCTGAAGACTTAGTAACTAACTCACACTTTCCTTTCTCCTTTTCCATTGGTTTCACCTTCTCCTGACATGGGGGTCTTGTTTCTTATTGTTGAGAATGGCAGTCTTGTGTGTGTAGTCTTTTGATCCCTAGTTGGCCACATAAGAATGAGCTCTGGGCTGGGAATACTTCTTTACCAAGAGCTAAGGAGCCCACCCGCCTATGCTGGGCTTGCCACCTGGTATGGAAGTTATTTTCCCTGTTTGGACCCATTGTGTACTCCTTTGTTCTGCTTAAGTGCATGTGCCCATCAATGGGTCTCAGATGTGCCCCAAGTTTTCTGCATGTCAGAGCTCACAGGGGAGAGCTGGAGTCTTTCTACCGCAGCACATAGTAGGGTACGTGCAGCCAACACTGCCATCATGGGCTGCAGAGTAGACCCACCTACCACTGGGGACGGAGGCATTGCAAGGGGCAGGATGTTTCCATGAGCACTCTCTCCTCTCTTGCTCTAAGTAAATGCTGAGGCTGCTGTGTGCTTTGTTTGTCATCAGTGACCTTGAGCCATCTGCTGGTTTGTTCCCAGGGTGGCACTTATTTGCCTTTTAACCTTGGTGGCACTCATATCCTATCCTGTGACACAGCCTGACCACCCAGGGAATGGCAAAACATTTGCTTTGCAGCCTTTCAACTTCCCTCTTGACTTCCTGTCTTTGATTCTGTACTTTTTCCGGTTCTAGTTCTCCAGTGTAGGGAAAAACAAGAAATATAGAATAAAACAGAATCCATCCCTGAAGCCAAGTGACCCCAATTGCCTAGAGAGACATTCCTGGAAGGCACACCTGTCTGACCTTGCACATTCCTGCAGAAGATGCTGTGCTGTTGATTCACAATAAGCTCGTGTGCTATTAACAAGAAGGCAAAACCAAATGACCACGTGGCTCAAAAAGATGTGGCTCAGGAGCAGGTTCTGAAAGACGAAAGCACCCTTCCCACTCCACATTCTTCCTTCCTCACCCTCCACCCACTCCCCATTTTAAGACCCTTTAGGAAAAGACAAAGGCATTGACTCCATGAGCATTCAGTCCAGCATGAGCTGCTTGTGCTTGTGTGTTGTTTGGGGAGGGAGTGAGATGAATGAGGGATGGAATGGAGCCTGTGGTTTCTGTGAGGGACAAGTGGGAGGGGCAGCAGTGGTGACAAGGGTGGGGGCATGCATGCAGCTGAGGGTCCCCCTCCCTCCTCCCACTCCCTTTATCTACCATCTGCCAGTGTAAACTCCCGTTCTACACTCACACTGGTATAATGGGAGGGACAAGAATGGGTGTGGTGTAAGCAATTGTCTCAATTAGCAGCCTACTGCTACTGTGGGAAGGGAAAAAGGAGGCTGGGAAGATAGTTGCCATCATTGTTTCTAGGAGAGATTTCAATCCCTCATTCTCTAGAACAAGGCACAATTGTTTAAGTAAAGCATGTATTGACAGCTCGAAAAAAGTTTGGTCAGATTATTTATTTTGTTGCCAAGTCCTGTTCTAAGCACTTTACAAATATTAATACATTGAATCCTTACAGCAACTCCATGAGCTAAATACTTAGAGGACAATATTATTATTTTTCAGAGACAGTCTCACTTTGTCATCTAGGTTAGAGTTCAATGGCATGATCTTGGCTCATTGCAGCTTCAAACTGTGGGGCTCAAGAGAGCCTCCCACCTCAGCCTCCTGAGTAGCTAGGATGACAGGTGCATACCACCATGCCCAGCTATTTTTTTAAAAAAATTTTTTGTAGAGACAGGGTCTCATTATGTTGCCCAGGGTGATCTTGAACTCCTGGCCTCAAGCAGTCCTCCTTCCTTAGCCTCGCAAAGTAGTGGGGTTACAGGTGTAAGCCATTGCACCTGGCCTAGATACTCAGAAAATTCTATTTTTATCTCCATTTTGCAGATGAGGAAACTGAGGCCTACAAGGGTTAAAGGCCTTGTACAAGATAAGAGTCGCCAGATTTCAGAAATAAAAATAAAGAAAGCTCGGTTAAATTTGAATTTCAGAATAGCAACTGATAATCTTTTAGTAAAAATATGTCACATATAGTCTGCTCACAAATTCTTGCTAACAAATCAAATATTGTATGCATAGTATATCTAAGATATACTAAAAAATTATTATTTATTTGAAATTCAAATATAACTAGGAATCCTGTATTCTATCTGGCAACCCGAGCTCCAAGAACAGACTTCCAATAAGTGGTGGATCAGGGCTTGAACCTTGAAAGTATGGCTTTCTAGTCCAGGCTTCTAAGAACCTTGCAATGCTGCCTCTCTATTGAACACCGGAATGCTAAGGAATGCTAATTGGCTAAACAAAACACTTATAAAGTTGTGTTTTCTCTCTTGTAGGCTATTTGTGAAAGAATAAACACAGTTTTCTCATTCTGTCTCTTGGAAGGGTGGCCAGAGATTTGTGTCCAGTGGCCTAAGCTTCCCTGGATCCAGGAGAGAATTGAGAAGCTTTTATTTTTTAAATTCTGGGCCCTTGAAGCCATTGGACTAGCTCGTCTAGACGTGTTTCTCAGGCTTAAAGGACTTCAAAGACTGAGCTGTTCTAGGCTCTGGGAGGGCATAGATCTGTACCAGGGTGGAAGGAACTCAAATAAGGATAGCTGCACATATACCTAGAGAGACTGGACACCATGACACACTTGGGAACCTCAGCCTAGAGCCCCATGGTTGAAGGCTGGTACGAAGTGGGCAGAGCCATGTCCTCCCAGTGGAACAGGAGGGCTATGAAGCGAAGAGCCCACAAAGGGCTGCTGTGATCCCACCCTAACTTTTCTGAACTACTTAAACCATAGAATTGATGACTTCAAAAAGAAAAAAGAAGTGACTTTCCCTTCTATGCTGTGTAGAAATCCCACTCCAGTTTTGTTAAAATAAATATATTAGCAAGCAGTTACTGTGTGCCTGGTTCTTACATATTATACTTTCTCATTTGATCCTAACAGCCCTGATACCATACAGACCTAGACATAGAGCTGGAGAATGTTTGCTCTTGTAAATGCAGATTATTTCCGTTGAAAACATAGGGTCTTAATTACCTCCATTGTACTACCTCTCTCCATTCAAAACCTAATTTTAATTTCTTGAGCCAAATTTAGATGTTTGATCTCCTGATGCTGGAGGGCGGGTGGGAAGGGGGTGTAGTTCAAGAACCACATATAGAAAACATTCTTTTTAGACTCTGTAGAGGAAAATTATTCTCAAACATCAAATACTATTGGATTAAAAAGATTGTATTTCAAATCGTTGTCTTTTTTTTTTCAGAATTACATACCCTCTTTTTAATACCCTGAATTTAAAAGTTTAAATATAGATACCTAGTTTGTAAAGCATTGCAGAGAACAGGCTTCTCTCTATAACACAAACTCTGGTGTGATGTAGCCTGGTCTTAGTCATGCCCCTCATCTACATTCCTCTGCTACAGCCATGGTTGAGTCACCATTTCTTGACAGTCAGAGCTCCTGTGGACCCCACGAAGGTCCCTGTGGGAACCAGAAATGCAGTGCACTCAAAGGAGCCAAAGATGTTTACAACATGAATCAGCAATCCATAGCAATTTTTCCCCCTAAAAGTCACATCTTTCATATAAGCAATACTAATTATGCTGTTTAGTTTTGTTTTTCCAAGGCGAATGACAAGAAAAATGTATAACCAAGGGACTGGTTGACAGAACTGAAGAAATATGAGACAACTAAAACAGAGAACAAAAAATAATGAGATAAATGATTAAAAGAACTGAATCGTGTGGGTTGCTCTACTGGTAATGAGCCTGAACTAAATGAAGAAGTTGCATGTATTTATGGAACCTGCAGGAGAGATAAGGAAGTAGTTTTCTCTTAATCTCTAACTGGATTTTGTTTTCTAACTGGGTGGATAATGAAAGCAGCATGAGAAATCTGTCCTGGGGTCACCCCTGCAGCAGTCCTACAAGGGGAGCTAGCCTCATAGATAATTTTTGCTTTTCCTTGCCCCTACCTTTGGATCCCACTCTGCCTGGACTTACTTGGAATTTCACAGCAATTCATACCCAGTTGCGTCTTTCCACACATATATATTAATTGCCTCTCCACACTTACCCAAAGGCCCACTTAACAAGAGTCTTATATTTATGTGCTCCATCTACCTCCCACTCTGAATTAGTTTCTTGTGGCTGTGCAGCAAATCACCCCAAACTGGGTGGCTTAAAAGCAATATAAATTTATTCTCTGGAGGTCAGAAATCTGAAATTGTGTGTTTGTAGGACTTCACTCCCTCTGAAGGTTCTAAAGGAGAAGTTTTTTTGTCTTTTCCAGCTTCTGGTGGGTCTAGGCATTCCTTGGTTTTTGACTGTAGACCTCCAATCTCTGCCTGTCTTCACATGACTTTCTTCTCCCCATCTGCCTTTATCTTATAAGGATACTTGTGATAGCATTTAGGGCCCACCCAGATAACCCAAGATTATGTCATCTTGAGACCCTTAACATATCTGCAAAGACCCCTTTTTAAAATAAGCTTATATTCACAGGTTCTGGGTGAATGTATCTTTTGAGGAAAACCATCATTGAACTAGCTATACTCCCTCTCCTAAACACAAGTTACTCTTACTCCCTAAGAGGAGTAATCAAAGAAGAATCAATTTGTAATTCACCAAGGCACTTTTAAACATCCCCTTTCCTCACTGCTCCAATTTTCTTATAAGCCAAAGCTATTTAAGATCATCATTGTCTTGTAAACTTTCAAAACTCCCTCGAAACTTAAGGTGTACTTTGTCTTTGAGTTCCATATATTCAGCTCTCATTCTTGTAGGCCTACCTTCCACAGTCCTTCTTCCATTGCTGAATTATGTAGACCCACTTGGCTTTCCAAACCAGTGGCTATACATCCTGGTTTACAGAGACAGTTTGGGCTTAAGCCTGTTTGTCCCAGTGTCATTTCTTGTTGGCACCCCCTCTTTAATTCTCAAAATCTACTTCAAATGATACCCCTAACTAGAACACTTTCTCTTTTGTTGAGAAGGTTTGAGGGACAATTTACAGAAAGAATTCTGTTGAGTGAGTGATGAGTGATGAGTGATGAGTGATGAGGAGGGGGAATTTCGTTGCCAGAAGTTGCAAAGTTGGAGGCTAAAATAGGAATGGGAAAGGTCTGAAGGAGACAATTGGCATACAGAATGTATTATAGTGCAATTTAAGACAAGACTTCTGTTCTTCACACTGGGGAGAGAATGAGCATCTACTAGTAGCTTGGGACTTCAGTTTTCTTATTTAAAATAGTCTAGGAGCAATCAGCGTCTGAAGTTTGAGTCTCAGATGTAATTGTATTATTTGGTTTGGTGAAATATGGTCTCTATAAGTTTGCAAGCAAAACATTCCCTAGTAGTGCCACTGAGCTCTGCGTGGGGGCCCAAGGACAAGCCCACCGGGGTCACTGCCACCACTACTGGTGCCCACATGTGCTGCAAGGGAGACTGATGACCTGCCCAGTCAGTGCTTTTGCATTCCCCTGCTCCAGGGACCCAAAACTGGCCTGCCTAGAGTTTCCATCCCCAGAAAAGCTTTGTCATAGCCTTCACAAAAACCACAACCTAAACTATTGACGAACTCACAGGACACTGCTGATACTGATTATAGCTGAAGAAATTATATGGAGATTACATTAGCACAGCCACCCAGAACCAAAGCCAAAACACCCTACTCAATTGGCACTATAGACAGTTCTATAAGAAAAAGTCATTCCCTATAAAAGCTATTGAATAAAAGTGGAAGAAGTGTTTGGTACACCAGATGCACAGATATCAATGTAGGAATAGAAAAAGCATAAAAAGCAAGGGAACATGGCATCTTTAAATGAACATATTGATTCTCCAGTAACAAACCCCAAAGAAAAGAAAAATTTATACAATGCCTGAAAAGGAATTCAAAACAATGATCTTAAGGACACTCAGTGAAATACAAAGAATACAGACAATACAAGGAAATCAGGAAAACACTTCATTATCTGAATGAGAAACTCAATTCATTCAAATTCATCTATCAAAGAGACAGATATCATAAAAAAGAACCAAACAGAAATCTTGAAAAGCCCAAGAATAGACAGTGTTACTGCTGAATTCTGCCAAATTTTCAAAGAAGAACTAAACCAATTCTTCTCAAACTATTACAAGAACTTGAAAAGAAGGGACTTCTTCCTCCTCATTCTACAAGGCCAGTATTACCCTGATACTAAAGCCATATAGGAACACAATTAACAAATACAAAACTATAGGCCAATATCCCTGAACATAGGTACAAAAATTCTCAACAAGATACTAGCAAACTAAATGCAGCACACCAAAAAAATAACACATCATGATCAAGTGGCATTTATTGTAGGGATGCAAGGATAGTTTAACACATGCAAACCAATAAATGTGATGTATAACATCAATGGAAAGAAGTACAAAAACCATATGATCATTTTAATGGACATAGAAAAAGCATTTGATAACATTCAACATCCCTTCGTGATAAAAGCATTAAACAAATTAGGTATAGAAGGAACATATGTTGACACAATAAAAGCCATATAAGAGAAACCCTCAGCTAACAGCAAACTGAATGGAGGAAAGCTGAAAGTATTTCCTCTTAAGAACTGGAACAAGACAAAGATGTCCACTTTTATCACTCTTCTTCAACATAGTATTGGAAGTCCTAGCCAGAGCAGTTAAACAAGAGAAAGAAAAAAGGGCATCCAAATTGGAAAAGAGGGAGTCAAATCATCCCCGTTTGAAGATGACATCCTCTTATATCTAGAAAAACCTGAAAACTCCACCAAAAAACTCTTGGAACTAATAAATGAATTCATAGCCAGGCACAATGCCTCATGCCTATAATCCCAGCATTTTGGGAGGCCAAGGTGGGATAATTGCTTGGGTCCAGGAGTTCAAGACCAGACTGAGCAACATAGTGAGACCCCACATCCACTAATTTTTTTTTTTTTAATTAGCTGGGCATGATGGAATGCACCTGTAGTCCCAGCTACCTGGGAAGCTGAGGTGGGAGTATCACTTGAGCCCAAGAGTCACAGGCTGCAGTGAGCTATGATCAGGCAACTGCACTCCCACCTAGGTGACAGAATGAAACCCTGTCTCTGAAAACAAAACAAAACAAAAAAAACAACAAAAAGCCACTAATAAAAAAAATTTAACAAAGTTTCAGGATACAAAAATCAAAATCCACACATCAGTAGCATTTCTATACACCAATAACAAACTAGCTGAAAAAAGAATCCAGAAAGTAACCCTATTTGAAATAACTACAAAAATAAATAAAATACTTACGATTAAATAACACACTCAGGAATAAATAAAATAAAATCAAGGAGGTGAAAGATCTCTACAATGACAACCATGAAAAGAAAGAGAGAAAGAGAAAGAGAGAAAGAAAGAAAGAGAGAGAGAAATCAATCAATCAATCAATCAATCATACTGAATGGGCAAAACTGGAAGCATTCCCTCTGAAAACCGGCACAAGACAAGGATGCGGTCTCTCACCACTCCTATTCAACATAGTATTGGAAGTGCTGGCCAGGGCAATCAGGCAACAGAAAGAAATAAAGGATATTCAAATAGGAAAAGAGGAAGTCAAATTGTCTCTGTTTGCAGATGACATGATTATATATTTAGAAAACCCTGTCGGCCAGGTGCAGTGGCTAATGCCTATAATCCCAGCATTTTGGGAGGCCAAGGTGGGTGGATCACCTGAGATCAAGAGTTCAAGACCAGCCTGGCCAACATGGTGAAATCCCGTCTCTACTAAAAAATATAAAATTTAGCCAGGCATGGTGGCAGGTGCCTGTAATCCCAGCTACTTGGGAGACTGAGGCAGGAGAATTGCTTGAACCTAGGAGGTGGAGGTTGCAGTGAGCTGAGATCGTGCCATTGCACTCCAGCCTGGGCGACAAGAGTGAAATTCCATCTCAAGAAAAAAAGAAAAAAAAAAAAAAAAAAGAAAACCCCATCATCTCAGTCCCAAAACTCCTTAAGTTGATAAGCAAAATAGGCATTATTATACCCAGTTTGAAAATGGATGAAAATGCCTCAGGTTAAGTAACTTGCCTGAGATCACACAGCAAGTAAGAGCTGGAGTTAGGACTACAGTGAGTTTTAATTCACCCCAAAGCCTAAGTTCCTTTCATGACACGTTCATATGGAGGGTGACAAAAGAGGGGGAACGTTGGAAAATTGTTGAATTGTTTAATTTTCTTTATTGTTTTTGTGCAATGTAGTCTGAACACTGGCTATAACTTATCCATATTATATACATAACTTAAGATTAAACTTATAAAAAGAAAACAAAAGGCCAACATTCTTCAGAAAATTGGGTGACAATTTAAAGACTATCTTTTGCTTCCTCTACCCAAGGCAACAAGAGATTTTGACTCTATGGGGATGTGCTCACAGACCTCTGGCTTTATCTTCACCTGTCTCCCTTAACATACAAAACATAGGGAGCTGGTTAAAGGTTCTAGCATGTTGTTCTTTGGTTCAAGAGAACACACTTGACTTTTTCTTATTATGCTGACACTCCAATAAATCACCAAAGGGGGTGTAAAATTGTCCACTTCAGAACAGTGTGGCAGCCTCTTAAAATGCTGAATATACGCCTCCTTCGTGACTCAGCAGTTTCACTTTTAGGTATTAAAATAAAAATATATATTCATAACAAGAGTTGTACTAGAATATTGACAGCAAAGCTAATTATAATAGCCAATAACTGGATAAATCCCAAAAGTTAGTTAACACAAGAATTGATAAACATGATATAGTCACATAATGATTAGCCATTTAACAAAAAGAATAATTGATTCAATCAATCAATCACTGGTCCTAGAGATTCTCCTTCCAAATAGACCTGCTTCCCTCCTTATCACCACCCTTGTCTAAGCTTTGTAATCATCCTACGTTCTGAGGAATTCAGTGGCCTTCACCTGTATTTCCTTAACTGCTCTTAACTTTCTTAGATTCATTGACCACAGAGCAGCCAGAGTGATCTTCTAAAAACACCACAAACCTGATCTTGGCACCCACTTACTACATCTCTAGTGGCTGCCTCTTCCTTTTGGATGAAGTCTAAGATCTCTGCAGGCCACGAAGACCTGCAGAATCGATTCCATCCCCTTGCTCACTGTGCTGCTGCCACCTGACCTTCTCGCCCAGCCTCCACTGTGTCAGATTTCTTTAGGCATTGGACAGCCTTGCTGAGGTTGTTCTGCCTGCAGCACAGCACCCCCATGTTCTCCTGATCAATTCACCCTAGGCCTCCTCCAGAAAAAGCGAAATCGAGGGAGGTTAGCTCAGCCCATTTTAGGTTCGGCCTCTGTTATGCCTCGTCATGGGATTCTCTGCTTTTCTTTCATGGCACCAATCACATCGATAGTGATAGAGGGTTTCAGATAATTATTTGCTTATTTTTTTGTATTATTTTCCCCTGTTGCTGCTGTAACAAATTACCACAAACTTACTGACTTAAAACAACATTAATATATTATCTTACAGGTCTGGAGGTCAAAAATCTAAAATGAGTTTCAATGGGTCAAAAGCAAGGGCTGTTCTCCCTCTGGAGGCCTTAGCAGAGGATCCATCCTCTTGCCCCATCCAAACTGCTACACATCACCTGTATTCCTTAGCTCATGGCCTCTTCCTCCATATTCGAAGCTAGCAGCGAAACACCTCTCCTCCCTGCTGTCTGCTTTGTTATTCTATCTTCTCTCCCTGACTCTGATCCTCTTGCCTTCCTCTTATAAGGACCCTGATGCTTACATTGGGCCCACCTGATAATTTAGGATCATCTCCCCATCTCAAGATCCTTAATGGAATCATGTCTGCAAAGTCTCCTTTACCATGTGAAGTAACATATTCACGGGCTCTGGGAATGAGGATGTGGCCATATTTGGGAGACCATACTTTGAGCCTACCACATTTGACTTCTCCCAAGGTTTTAAGCTCCATAACGGATAGGAACCATGTCTGTCATATCCACTGCTGAACTCTGACTTCCTGGAAGGTGCTTTGCACAAAATAGGTGCTAAATAATTCGTTTTCTGGATAAAATAATAGCATTGAAGCCACTTGTATGCAAATTGCTTAAATTTTGTAATATTTATTTTTCAGTTTCATTTCCAAGTTATTTTTCAGTTTCATTTCCACATTTCAGACTGCATCACCTTTTGTGGTTCTGTAACCAATAAGGAAGGAGGGCCTGTTTTACCTGAACTTCCTAGTCTCATCAAAATGGCTCTAAAAAAATTACCTGAACCATGATTCAGTTATTTACCAATTCTGTTTGAGTTCTTTGTGTTAAATTCTCTTTGCCTAATCATCTAACACCTAGGAGCAAACACTCCTGAACTCCTCCTGCTTTAAAAGTGTTCTCACCTGCATCACAAACTCCAGAATTCATGTGAATCAGGATGCATCCTCCAGCTCAACAGGCTTCTAAGAGATTTATGTCCCTGCAGTGCTTCTATAAAGCCGGCTATGTTTTTTTGTTTTTGTTTTTAATTCCTACTGTAGGTTCAGGAGGTACATGTTCAGGTTTTTTGTATAGTTAAACTGCATGTCATGGGGGTTTTGTGTACAGACTATTTTGTCACCTAAGTAATAGGCATAGTACCTGATATATAGTTTTTTTATTCTCTCCCTCCTCCAACCCTTCACTCTCAAGTAGTCCCTGCTGTCTGTTGTTCCCCTCTTTCTGTCCATGTGTTCTCATTTAGCTCCCACTTATAAGTGAGAACAGGTAGTATTTGGTTTTCTGTTCCTACATTAGTTTGCTTAGGATAATGGCTTCCAGCTCATCTATGTTGCTGCAAGGGACGTGATCTCATTCTTTTTTATGACTATATAATATTCCATGGTGTATATGTACCACATTTTCTTTATTCAATCTTCCATTGATGGGCACTTAGGTCTTTGCTATTGTGAATATTGCTGCAATAAACATTCACAAGTATGTATCCTTATGGTAGAGCAATTTATTTTCCTTTGGGTATATGCCCAATAACGGGATTGCTGGGTGGAATAGTAATTCTGTTTTAAGTTCTTTTAGGAATCACCACACTGCTTTCCACAATGGCTGAATTGAATAATTTACACTCCCACCAACAGTCTGTAAGTGTTCTTTTTCTCTGCAACCTCACCAGCATCATTTTTTGACTTTTTAATTATAGCCATTCTAACTGGTGTAAGATGGTGTCTCATTGTGGTTTTGATTTGCATTTCTCTAATGATTAGTGATGTTAAGCATGTTTTTTATACGCTTATTGGCCACATGTGTTTCTTCTTTTGAAAAGTGTTCATGTCCTTTGCTCACTTTTTAATAGGCTTGTTTTTATTCTTGTAAATTTTTTTCAGTTCCTTATACATGCTAGATATTAGATCTTTGTCAGATGTGTAGTCTGTAAATATTTTCTCCCATTCTTTAGGTTGTCTGTTTACTCTGTTGATAGTTTCTTTTGCTGTGCAGAAGCTCGTTGATATAATTAGGTTCCATTTGTCAATTTTTGTTTTTGCTGCAATTCATTTTTGTGTCTTTGTTATTAAATCTTTGCCAGATCCTGTGTCCAGAATGTTATTTTCTAGGTTATCTTCCAGAGTTTTCATAGTTTTAGTAATAGGTTTTACATTTATGTCTTTAATCCATCTTGAGTTAATTTCTGTGTAAAGTATAAGAAAGGGGTCTAGTTTCTTATTCTGCTTACGGCTAGCCAGTTATCTTAGGACCATTTATTAAATAGGGAGTCTTTTCCCCATTGATTGTTTTGACTTTGATGAAGATCAGATGGTTGTAGGTGTGTAGCATTATTTCTGGGCTCTGTATTCTATTCCATTGGTCTATGTGTCTGTTTTTGTCCCAGTACCATGCTGTTTTGTTTACTGTATCATTTTAGAATAGTTTGAAGTCAAGTGATGTATTGACTCCAGCTTTGTTCTTTTTGCTTAAGATTGCCTTAGCAATTAGGGCTTTTTTGGTTCCATATGAATTTTGAAATAGTTTTTTCTTATTCTGTGAAGAATGTCATTGGTAATTTGATAGGAATAGCATTGAACCTGTAAATTGCTTTGGGCAGTCTGGCCATTTTAACAATATCCATTCTTCCTATCCATGAGCATGGAATGTGTTTCCATTTGTTTGTGTCATCTCTGATTTCTTTGAACAGTGTTTCGTAATTCTTGTTGTAGAAATCTTTCACCTCCCTGGTTAGCTGTATTCCTAGGTACTTTATCCTTTATGTGGCTATTGTGAATGGGATTGTGTTCTTAATTTGGCTCTCAACTTGGATGTTGTTGGTGCATGGGAATGCTACTGATTTTTGTATGTTAATTTTATATCCTGAAACTTTGCTGAAGTTGTTTATCAGATCAAGGAATTTTGGGACAGAGACTATGGGGATTTATAGGTATACATTCATATCATCTGCAAATGTCCGGAGCTGCACGCCCCGGCCATAGCGAATAATAACTGACGATTAAAAACGCCTGAGCTCTATTCATTTCCACCTTCTACCTCCTCCCTAGATTTACCTTTTTCCCTGTATTAATACCTCATAAAAGATGGCGCTCTTCCTGCTGCTTCTTCACCCATTTTTCCCGCGCCTGCAAAAATTACTACCTGACAGCGCAGGTGCAACATGACGTTTGACCAGATAAACCAATACCTATCTGGCCACGCCTCCACTATGAGATCATTTTCGCCTTGGCCCAACCCCTTCCCCTCCAAGTGTATATAAGGCACTGCATTACCGCCATTAAACGAGACTTGATCAGAGCACTGTCTTGTCTCCATTTCTCGTATCTCTTGTTCCCCAAATTCCCACCCCCTCCTCCAGGGCCTGCTTCGACTATCCCACGGGCCGGGATATGCAAACAGGCATAGTTTGACTTTCTCTCTTCCTGTTTGAATGCCTTTTTTTTTTCTTTCTCTTGCCTGATTGCTCTGGCCAGGATTCCAGTACTACGTTCTGTAGGAGTGATAGAGAGAGCACCCTCTCTTGTTCTGGTTTTCAAGGGAAATGCTTCCAGATTTTGCTCATTCAGTATGTTGGCTGTGGGTTTCTCATAGCTGGCTCTTATTATTTTGAAGAATGTTATTTCAATGCCTAATTTATTGAGCATTTTTAACATGAAGGGATGTTGGATTTTATCAAAAGCTTTTTCTGCATGTATTGAGATAATCACGTAGTTCTTGTTTTAAATTTTGTTTATGGGGTGAATCACATTTATTGATTTGTGCATGTTGAACCAACCTTGCATCCCAGGGATAAAGCTTACTTGTGTGTGTGTGTGTGTGTGTGTGTTTTGTGTGTGTGTGTTCAAAACAGAGACACATCAACTGTACACTGAATACATTTCAAACAGAAACCTTTCATAAATAAGTGAATGAATAAATGAGTGAATACTTCCATATGAGTTAATACTTCCAATCAACAAAAATAAAAGTAGAGAAAATAAAGTCGGCCAAACCATTTTCTTGATACAATTTTTTTGGTCAGGAAGAGAAAAATTTATTATCAGTTGTTCTGATTCTACATGGACACAATCTGAATATGGATACTGCTCTGGTTTGAATATGTCTCCCAAAAGTTCATACCCTAGAAACGTAATACCCAGTGCAACAGTGTTAAGAGGTGGGACCTTTAAGAGGTGATTAGATCATGAGGGTTCCGCCTTCATGAATAGATCAATGCTGTTATTGTGGGAGTGGGTTCCTTACCTCAAGAGTGTGCTCCTGATGAAAGGACAAGCTTGGCTTCTATTTATTCTCTCTCAAGTGTATCCATGTATTTGCCATGTGATGCTTTCATGTGGGGATACACACAGATGAGCAATTAAGGATGCAGTAAGAATATCCTCACCACATGCCAGTGCCAAACTCTTGGACTTCCCAGCCTCCAGACCCATGAGCCAAATAAACTTCTTTTCTTTATAAATTACCCAATCTGTAGTATTGTTACAGCAGCAGAAAATGAACTAAGACAGGCACACTACCCATTTGGCAAATAAAATAACCAAACAGATTTAGAAGATCTTAAACCTAATTATACCCATGAACTTGTGGGGAAAAGAAAGAGAGATCAGCCTGTTACTGTGTCTATATAGAAAGAAGTAGACATAAGAGACTCCATTTTGTTCTGTATTTGAGATGCTGTTAATCTGTAACCCTACCCCCAACCTTGTCCTTGCAAGAGACATGTGCTGCAGTGACTCAAGGTTTAATGGATTTTGGGCTGTGCAGGATGTGTCTTTGTTAAACAAGTGCCTGAAGGCAGCTTGCTGGTTAAAAGTCATCACCATTCTCTTAATTTCCACTACCCAGGGACACTTACACGGCCAAAGGTCGCAGGGACCTCTGCCTAGGAAAGCTAGGTATTGTCCAAGGTTTCTCCCCATGTGATAGACTGAAACAATGCTGCTAAAAGGTTTATGGAGATGTTTGCATATGCATCTCAAGGCACAGCATTTTCCTTTAAACTTATTCATGTCACAGAGGTTTTTGTTCATTTGTCTTACTGCCTGCCGATTTCCTCCCTACAATGATCCTATTGTCCTGCCACTCCCTTATCTTTAAGATGGTAAAGATAATTATCAATAAATACTAAGGGAACTCAGAGACCGGTGCCAGCGTGGGTCCTCTGTAAGCTGAGCACCGGTTCCCTGGGCCCACTTTCTCTTTCTCTATACTTTGTCTGTGTGTCTCATTTCTTTTCTCAAGTCTCTCGTTCCACCTAACGAGAAACACCCACAAGTGTGGAGGGGCAGGCCACCCCTTCAGAACTTCTTATTCTACCTGGTCTGTTTTGAATTTTTGTCTTGGCTTGCTTCATAAGGACCTTATAGAGAAGCCCCAACTTCAAAAAAAAAAAATCACCAAAATAAATAAATAAATAAACCAGTAGATAATTTGTTAAGCCCATTGTCTCTTCTACCTAGCCTTGCTTGGCCTTACAGGACATTGCCTGGACATATGAGACTGTGGAACGTTATTTATTTCTCACAGAGAAGCTAAGTGAGTTGGAATTAGTCTCAATAATGAACGCTTTGATTTAGCCAGGAGTGAGGTTCTTCTCCAATACAATGCATGTACACATTTAGCTAATTGCTCATCTGTGCATATCCCCACATGCAGAGAGAACTTTTACAACCCAGAGTGACAACCATGCACCATGTGTCTCTATTCCAACCAAGGTGAGGAAGGAGAATGTTCAGTTGTCTGCTTTTTATCTTATTGACTGCTTATCCTCGAATGCAATTAACTATCTGGGCAAAGGACTAGAGTTTACTTGGAGCCTGTATACAAACCACTTTGCTATTTATTAACAAATTTTTATTAATAAAAAACCATTTGACTTAACCTCAGATGGGGACAAAGGTATTCAGACATCATAACTGGAAGTTCACTAGATAAATTCTGGAAAATTACTTCCAGAATTACTTGGCCATTTTTATATTTAACCCTTTTTCTCCACTTATCTCAACTTACCACCTGCCTTTTCTTTTACCCTAAAGTATTATTTGTAAATTTCCTACTTCTTTACAAGATTGAGAGTTACTTAGAAAAGCAGATTTTTTTAAAATTATTACTGAAACAATTTTTAAAAACTGGACAAAATATATGGCACAATGGTTAGAAACACTTTGGATAAAAAACAATGTTTTTTATTCTAGTAATAAAAAATAATGAGCCCAGAATGATGGGAAACAAATGCAGTGAGCCCCCAGTTGGCCCAGTTTGCTGCCTGGAGAGAGTGTCTGGCTGAGGCACAGAGTGACATCCCAGCAGAGAACAGTGGCCTCCTGGAGTGGGGAAGAGACAAGAGTCTGCATGGCTAGAGTTTACAGGATAGAGAATAGAGAGAAGAAAACAGCGATCTACTGAGGGCTCTGCTTCCATCTTCAGCTGACTCCTGGTTCCTGTATGTTTCAGAGAACACTATCCAGGTCTGGGGAAAGAACTCTCTGAAAAGATGAAAGGGACAGTGATAGGCCCACACACAAAGCCAGGAATAGTTCCTGCTCCTACCAGCGAGGGTGGAAAACCTCATACTTCACAGGCATTGGGTTGAGTTTTCAGAAAGTCTTAGCTCGAGTCTTGAAACAAAGATACATCTAGATTAAAGGCTGCTCTAGTTCCACTTGGCAAAGCTCAAATGCAAGTTCTGAAAGGATCAAACTGTAAGTAATTCAAGTGCATCCCAGAAAAAAACGTCAAGAATATTTACAAGAACACAAACATATCCACCACCCAAAAAGGTAAAACTTACAATGTCTGATAACCATTCAGCAATTAGCAGAATTAACATTCCAAATTGGCATTTGGAAGTAGGAAATTATGATTTGTAATGAGGACAAAAATCAATCAATTGAAACTGACATAAGAATCATACAGATGATAGAATTACTAGACAGGACATTAAAATAGTTAGTACAACGGTATTCCTAAAGTTCAAGAAGCTAGAGGAAAGATTGCACATGATGACTAGAGGCATGGAAGACCTTCCAGAGATAAAAACTACAATATCTGATATGAAAAATAACAGCAGATTAAACATTGGAGAAAAAAAGGTTAGTAAACTTGAAGACATAGCAATAAAAGCTATCCAAAATGAAACTAGAGAGAATTAAAAAAAAGAAAGAAAGAAAATGAACAGAGCATCGGGGAACCAAGGGACAACTTCAAACATCAAATATACATGTAATTGGAGTTCCCAAAGGACAAGAGAGATTGTTTCCAGTTTTGAGCAATTTTGAATAAAACTTCTGTGAATATCTACATATTTATATGGGCATATGCTTTCAGTTCTCTTGGGTATATACCTGGGAAAGAAACTGCTGAGTCCTAGGGATTGTATATATTTAACTCTTAAAGAAATTGTCAAACCATTTTCCAGGAAAGTTTTGCCATTTTACACTCCTGCCAGGGTGGATTAAAATTCCAACTCCTTCACATCCTCACCAACATTTTATAGTGTTATTACTCATTTTAATTTTTTTAGCTTTCCTAGTGGATGTGTAGTAATATCTCATCGTGGTTTTGATTTGCTTTCCCTGATGACTAATATTGTTGAGTATCTTTTCATGGGTTTGTTGGCTACTTATATATATATATATACTTTTTATGAATGTCTATTGAAATATTTTGCTTTCTGTTTTATTGGGTTATTTGTCTCACAAAGAGTAAGAGTTCTTTATATATCCTGGATATAATTCAAATTTAATTATTGCACATATTTTCTCCTTTTCTGTGGCCTTCATCATTTTTGTAATGATGACTTTTTAAACAGGTTTTTGAGATGTAATTGACATACAATAAACTACACACACTTATAATATAAAATCTTCTGTTTTAACATCTGTTTACATCCCCGAAACACTGTGTACAATCAAGTTAATGAATATATCCTCCACTGCCCAAGTTTCCTGCTGCCCCTTTTGAATACCTCCCTACTACTCTTCTATCCCCATCCTCAGGCAGCTATTAATCTGCTTTATGTCACTACAAGCTACTTTAAATTTTCTATAATCTTATATCCGTGAAATCATATAGTATGTCTTCTTTTTGTTTGTTTTCTTTCATGAGCATAATTATTTTCAGATGCATCACATTGTTCGTGTAATAATCTGTCTCCTTTTATTGCTGAGTAGTAGTCTGTCATATAAATAATAGCACATTCATGTATTTATTTACCTGTTAATGAACCTTTGGGTAGTTTCCAGGTTTGGGCTATTAAAAATGAAGCTTCTGTGAACATTTGTATAAAAGTCTTTGTGTGCATGTGTGATTTCATTTCTCTTTGGTCTGAAATCAATGACCTCAGCATCCACCTTCACATGCAGGAAAAAAGCAAATGAAAGGTATAGATAGCACATGAAAGGAAATAAGAATTCGAGCACGGATCAATGAAATAGAAGACAAAAATGACGGATAAAAATCAATGAAAACAAAATCTGTTTTTTGAGAAGATAATAAAATAGATAAAATTCTGGCAGACCAATCAAAGAAGAAAGAAGACACCAAAAGATATACATTTATATTGTTATTGATATTAATATATCTTCATCAAAAGTTAAAAATTCTGTTCTTCAAAAAAAAAATAGTGCTATGAGAATGAAAAAAGAGGATTCCGAGTAAGAGAAAATATTTTCAAATCATATATGCGATAAAAGGCTGTATCCAGAATATACAAAGAACTCTCAAAACTCAAGAATAAGGAAACGAACAACTCAAGTAAAAAATCAGCAAGAGATTTGAAGTGTTACTTCACTAAAGAAGATAAACATGGCAAATAAGGACATGAAAAGATGTTAACATCATTAGTTATGAGAGAAACACAAAACCACCGTGAGATACAATTACACACTTATTAGAATGTCTAAAATTAAAAAGATTGGCCACATCAAGTGTCGGCAAGGATATGGAGAAATTGGATCTTTTATGAATTGCTGGTGGGAATGTAAAGTGGAACAATGACTTTGGAAAATAGACTGTCAGTTTCTGAACAGGCTAAGCATACATCTCCCAAATGACCTAGCCACCCCATTCCTAAATATTCACTAAAACCCAACATTAAATCTGCAAATTTGAATAACCCAACCATGGAAGGGAGCTTCAAATTTGTGGTTTGGTTTTCCTCACAAGAAAATGTTATTCAAATGTTAATGTAGATAAAATATTATGGTTACTTTGAACATAGGCTTTCTTGCTGCTGGCTGGAGAGCCACATACAGAATTCTAGGTTGAAATGTCATTTTATGTCTTTCAAGTCACAGCATTATTTGAAGAACATCATTCATTCGTTCAACCTTTATTATGTATCAATTCTTCTTAATAACAGCTTTTTCTGTATGCATGTTGAAAGGTCTTAAGCACATGTCTGAACAAAAATTCTTTAACTTGAGCACTTTTAGACTCCCTTTGATGATACCATTGTTTTGCATATTTGCAAAGTGACTATTCCTAAAAATCTGAAATCCTTTCATAGTTTAACTACATTTGGAGTATGTTTTCCCTGGCCTGGCTCAGTTTTTCTATTATGATATCCAGTTCATATTTTCTAGTGTGTAAAAAATCATTTTTTTAAATAAATGTATCTTCATTCTGGAGTCTTCAAGATAAAAATTTTAGCCATCAGGAGCCTGACTGATTACTTTGAGCCTGAAAACCAATTCGATTCTTGTTTCTTTTGTGTCGTTGTAACTCTGGACATGCGTAGAAGCTGGGTTTACAGATCAGTAGGTGTGATATGAGAAATACATTGGGTCAAGCCTCTATCATGGAATCAGGGAAAATCAGTTTGCACTCCAATAAAAACAGAACAACTTGTTTTCGAATCTCCCAGCTTCCAATAATCCCCAGTGCTTCCATTTGTTTGGTGAAGCAGCCCAGTCTCACACTCTCCTGCTGTTGTCAGAGTCTTTGTCTCTGCCTCTGCAGTGCAAAGACCAAAGGAGATCTCAGAAAAAGCAATGGGTAGCTGCATCTCTTGCAGTGGGGAGATATATGTGATTTCACAGTGAGAAAAGACATCTGATCTTTCTAGTCCCCTTTGTTTCCTCTCTCCAAGTTTTACAGCCCTTTTTATCTGTAAATAATAATAATAAAAAAAAGTTGTACATACATTTTCAAAATGTGCTGCATAATACAACTTCATACATTTAGGAAGTTGACAGCTGCCCTCTGAGGTATAGCCTGACAGTCTAAAATCCAGAAATCAATCATTTAGATAGAGCGATGCCATGCTATTGCTCCCGGTATGTATTGCGGCACCCAGGAACCACTTATTTGAGATATGCCATCGTAACTCTGATAGATTAAAGCACCACATCCAGGAAACAATTGTGTGTTGAGGGGAGGGGGGATGCGATCATAGATCTGCCATGTTACAGCCCAGAATCCAGCAGCCAACCAGGCAAGTCTGTGCTGAATCGGAGCTTCCAGAAACCTGCGAAGCAGCAGGATGACAGTTCTGTTCTTCAACAGCCCATTATGAACTAATTAGCATACATGAATTGCAGATTTGAAGTATTAAAGTGATGTACAAATCATTAATTTTTTGTCAAATCTATGTCATCCTTGTGTATGCCTTCCTATTTTAATGTTGCATGACAGTGAAGAGAGGTACAATCCTCTGTATATAAAGAGGAGAGATTTGGTGTAGCTGATATAATGAGATCTATTTAAACACTATGTATTTTTCAGCTTTGAATATATCTGCTTGGAAAAAAAAAATGCTACACTTGTCCCATTAGGGTTAATTGTGAAAGGATGTTAATATATTCAAAACCCCAGGGGTAGTTCTACATATTGTCTGAATGAAACAGGAGATGTAAGACCAACTTCACATTTGAGCTTTCTTTTATAAAAGTCCTCCTTCTGAGTAATAAAAGGAGCCATAAAATCTTGCTCACTGGCTGTGGAAGGTGTAACTATCTAGAATAAGAGCTCAGCTTTCAGGTGTGTGAAAGCTCCCATGCAGCAAGCAGATCTATTCTTGTTAACCCAATGCCAAATTTAATTTATAAAGATGTATAATGTAATGCAGTGGAAAAGGGAAAACAACATCAAAGTCGACTTTCATACTGCAAAAGGTTTCTAAGTATTAATTTGCAGTTTTCTGTATTGTCTCTATGTATTTAATTACTAAAGCTATTTGTGCTTAAACAAATGCTTGGTATTTCATTTGAATTTCTTATTTCATATTACAGTGGAAATTTGTTAGTACTGTAATAGTTTCCATGGTAACAGAGTCTAATGTTATACACAAATATGTATGTGGCATGTATACATGTGTGTATTATAAATATATTCTATAGGTGATTATGACTGTATTCCAAGAGCACATCTCCAAAGAATTAGCTCTTAAGGAAAACCCTAATTTAGAATGCTGGTATATTTTGTGAATCTAAAGAGATGGTTACAAACTGGGTTCTCTTTTTCATATGGGAAGAACGTTAAATTCTGAGAAGCAGGGAGATACTTGCTTTCCCTCTTCTCATAAGTTCTCTTCTGTCTGGGAGCAAAGCCATCTATGCCTAGGGTCCATACTCTATGGATTTCTCTTCTCCCTATCTGTTTCTCCACCAACCTTTTTAACAATAACTTTCCAGGAAGCTCTTACCCAAAACCCATGCTTACTTAATTGCAATTGGCCAGTCTTGTGTCACATGGCTACCAGGAAGGGAAAGGAAATCTGTGGAGTGAGTCATTTTAACTCAACCTAATGTTGCCCATAGTAAAATGAGGGTCTGCTTAGTAAAGAAGAATTGGAGTACGATTATAAAGTGGGCAATGAGCAGCTGTCATCTGTGATAGATATTTCTGTGTGACTTCACCAAAATACACACTGATGTAGGGAAAAGGGCCCTTGCATCACAAGAAATAACTAAACGCATATTCTGGCACGGAGTTAAACATCAGCTGGACATTACTCATTTCTTGCTATTTCTTGAACCTTCAGTTTCCATTCTCAGGCTCCTCTGTTTACTCTCTCTAATTTGGAGTACTGATTGGCTGCCTGATTGGTATTTGACCTTTTGCCTGTTCACTTGATACCTCTACAACACTAGTGAGATGGTAGCTCTGTGCACAGTTTGATGTGTTTTGCAGAAGCTGTGCAACAGAGTGGTTGTATTAGTCTGTTTTCATGCAGCTGATAAAGACATATCCATGCAGCTGATAAAGACATATTTGAGAGTGGGCAATTTACAAAAGAAAGAGGTTTAATGGACTCCATTCCATATTTCTGGGGAGGTCTCACAATCATGGCAGAAGGCAAGGAGAAGCAAGTCACATCTTACATGGATGGCAGCAGGCAAAAAGAGAGAGCTTGTGCAGGGAAACTCCCGCTTATAATACTGTCAGGTCTTGTGAGACTTATTTGCTATCATGAGAACAGCATGGGAAAGACCTGGCCCCATGATTCAATTACCTCCCACCAGGTCCCTCCCACAACACATGTGAATTCAACATGAGATTTCGGTGGGGACACACCAAAACCATATCATTTTGTGCCTGGACCCTCCCAAATCTCATGTCCTCACATTTCAAAACCAATCATGCATGCCTTCCCAACAGTACCCCCAAAGTCTTAACTCATTTCAGCATTAACTCAAAAGTCCACAGTCCCATGTCTCATCTGAGACAAGGCAGGACCCTTCCACATATGAGCCTGTGAAATCAAAAGCAAGTTAATTACTTCCTAGATGCAATGGGAGTACAGGCATTGGGTAAGTACATCCATTCCAAATGGGAGAGACTGGCCAAAACAAAGGGGCTGCAGGCCCCATGCAAGTCTGAAATCCAGCAGGGCAGTCAAATCTTAAAGCTCCTTTGTCCTTTGACTCCATGTCTCACATCCAGGTCATGCTGATGCAAGAGGTGGGTTCCCATGGTCTTGGGCAGTTCTGCCCCTGTGGCTTTGCAGGGTACAGCCTCCCTCCCAGCTGCTTTCATGGGCTGACATTGACTGTCTGTGGCTTTTCCAGGCACATGGGGCAAGTTGTCAGTGGATCTACCATCCTGGGGTCTGGAAGATGGTGGCCTACTTCTCACAGCTCTGCTACACGGTGCCCTAGTAGTAACTCTGTGTGGGGGCTCCAATCCCACATTTTCCATCCTCACTGTCCTAGCAGAGGTTCTTCATGAGAGCCCTGCTCCTGCAGCAAACTTCTGCCTGGACATCCAAGTGTTTCTATACATTCTTTGAAATCTAGGCGGAGGTTCCCAAACCTCAATTCTTGACTTCTGTGCACCCACAGGCTTAACACCATTTGGAAGCTGCCAAGACTTGGGGCTTGTACCCTCTGAAGCCACAGCCTGAGCTGCATCTTGGCCCATTTCAGTCACAGCTGGAGTGGCTGGGATGCAGGGCACCAAGTCCCTAGACTGTACACAGCATGGGTACCCTGTGCCGGCCCATAAAACCATTTTTTCTTCCTAGGCCTCCAGGCCTGTGATGGGAGGAGCTACCATGAAGACCTTTGACATGCCCTGGAGACATTTTCCCCACTGTCTTGGGAATTAACATTCAGATCCTGGTTACTTATGCAAACGTGTGTAACAGGCTTGAATTTGTCCTCAGAAAATGGGATTTTCTTTTCTATTGCATTGTCAGGCTGCAAATTTTCCAAACTGTTATGCTCTGCTTTCTTTATAAAACTGAATGCCTTTGATAGCACCCAAATCACCTTTTGAATGCTTTGCTGCTTTTGAAATTTCTTCTACCAGATACCCTAAATCGTTTCTCTCAAGTTCAAAGTTCCACAGATCTCTAGGGCAGGGGCAAAATGCTGCCAGTCTCTTTGCTAAAACATAACAAGAGTCACCTTTGCTCCTGTTCCCAACAAGTTCCTCATCTCCATCTGAGACCACCTCAGCCTGGACCTTATTTTTCATATCACTATCAGCTTTTTTATCAAAGTCATTCAACAAGTCTCTAGGAGGTTCCAAAATTTCCCACATTATCCTCTCTTCTTCTGAGCCCTCCAAACTGTTCCAAACTCTGCCTGTTACCCAGTTCCAAAGTCACTTCCACATTTTCAGGTATCTTTTCAGCAATGCCCTATTCTAGTGGTAAAATTTACTGTATTAGTCTATTCCCATGCTGTTCACAAAGACATACCCAAGACTGGGCAATTTATAAAAGAAAGAGGTTTAATGGGCTTACAGTTCCACATGGCTGCAGAGGCCTCACAATCATGGCAGAGGGCAAGGCAAGGAGGAGCAAGTTACATCTTACATGAATGGCAGCAGGCAGAAAGAGAGAGCTTGTGCTGGGAAACTCCCCCTTACATACCATTAGATCTCATGAGACTTATTCACTATCACGAGAACAGCATGGGAAAGACCTGCCCATGATTCAATTACCTGCCACCAGGTTCCTTCCACAACACGTGGGAATTCAAGATGGGATTTTGGTGGGGACACAGCCAAACCAAATCAGTGGTCAAGAGCTAAGGAGTCACACAGAACTAGGTTCAAACTTGAGCTTCACCTCTTATAACCTGTGTGATTCTAAGCAAGTTCCTTAACTTTTCTAAACTTTGATTTCCTCACCTTGTAGATGAGGACAATGAAAATACCTTCCTCAGAGGGTTTCTATGAGGAGGAAACAAGTCAATGTACATAAAGCATCCAGAGAAATACCTGACCTATGGTAAGCATTTGAGCAATGTTAACTGTATTATAATAATTTCTGTCAGTCAAGTTATCTGCCATTTTCTTGGACAAGCTACTAAAAGTCTTTGTTCCTCAGTGGATCATATGGAAAATCATTACTTCACAAGGTTATAGACTGTAGATATGGAAAGTACCCAATAAAGTGGCTGATGAATAGTAGGAATGGTAAACCCTACTAGTTAGCTGGAAATATCCATTCTTTTTCTCCCTGTCAGAATTTCATTTTGTTCAGAATAGTGATATGCTCTGCTAAAATAACTTCACCCCCATTTGCAGCTAGGGGATGACAAAGTTCTGGCCAATGTAATGTAAGTGGAATTTACAAGAGAGATTTCTTTCCTTAATAAAATGGCAAAAGCTTACCTTGTGAAAACCCTTCCACCTCTCTTCTTCCTCTTTGTACACCTGGAGATGCTGCCGCCATCTTCAAAGCATGAGGACAAGAGCCATGAACAAATGATGACAGAGCAGGAATGTAGACCTTGGGTCTCTGACAGCATCATTGATCTTCCCATTTCTCAACTCTAGATTTATAATACGAAGAAAACAAACCTAACTGCCTTAGGCCAATATTCCTTGAGTTTTATTTTATGTGCAGCCAAACAGAATGCGTTTTTAATACAGGTTTTTCTGTCAGGTGGAAATTACACTAATAGTAATCATCATCATCATCACCACCTGTATCTATGACACAACCCCAGGATATCCATATCTGTATTCTGTTCTTACAGCACTTACCAAAAGGGTTTGATCATGGCTTTGTGAAAGAAACTTAGCAGGAAATATTGATGAGAACCCCTCTAGGGTCTTCATTTTTCTGGAGAGAACAGGAAAAATCCTAACAGCCTCTGGGACTTGGGGGCAAGGACCAGGCAGCAGTCAGACCAAGTCATAGGGTCCTAAAGTGACTGCTAATCCAGGATAGCCCTGTGCCTACACTGCATCCCACTGAATCCCTCTGGATCTGTAGTCTGGAGATCTGTGAGTTTTCTACCCTCTAATTGCCCACAGGCACCTGGGTAACATTAAGAACATCTGGGACAAGCTAAAGCGAGATCAAATGCTGAGTGGAGGGTAATGTTGCAGATTATTTTGTCAATAACAGTGACTACCGATAAGTAGACATGGGTGATGAATAACTGTCTCCCCCACAACCCTTCACTAGTTTATCTTGAAAGCAAATCTCCGACCAAATTTGGCCACATATAAAAATGTATACTAAACATTTATTAGGAAGCAGTCACAAAACAGCTCATGTAACCAATTCTATAAATTTGGATGAAATTTCAAACTGTTGGATGAAATTCCAACTGTTGGCATTTTAGGTATCCTAACTGCACTGGTGCATGCAATGTTCACTTGAAGCAGATATGATCATATTCTAGAGGCTGGGTTCAATTTGTCTTACAGTAGACATCGGGCAACTCAAGAACTAAGGATTGAGTCAATGGTCAGACTCAGGACAGTGCGGAAATCAGTCTCCAGAAAATATCCCTGAAGGTATAGGACACAGAGTTCTCTACATTTTTATTCTATTTATGCAAGCAGGGAGAGTCAGTCTAAAATATTTTACACATCTTGAACATCACTATTTTCACCAGTGAAATCCCATTTCTAGCATTCAAATGCTAATTGACGAGCTATTAATTTAACCAATGAAAACCCATTTTTAACATGCATTCTGCTAATTAAGAATAACTTGGTGGTGTTCGGAGTTTAAGATAGCTGAATCACCTCTGGAAGATGGGCTTCTAACTAGAAGTCTAGGTGATGACACCTAGGGTATGAATTTTCGGTTTGGGCAAATGACTGCCCCTCAGGAATGGCTTAAGCTGACTGACATTTACTTAATTTATACTGTCTATAAATTAAGGGGAGGTTTAAATTACAGACATTCTGTTAAGTAGTCCATGCAATTAGTAAAAGGCAAAATCAGAAGTAGCCCTTGTATTTTCTGACTCCCAAATTTCAAAGTCTTACCACTGTAGCATCCCAGCTCAGTGTTAATCCGACAAACTGTCCACACTCATTGCCTTAAGAAGTAGCCTTTTCTAAGTTAGACTATTGATATTATAAAAAATGTCCCCACTTAGAGTGAAAAGAGCAAATTTAGTTGCTGATATTTTTCTTGGAGCAGTCTGCACACAGAATAAGGCAGGGTTAAAAAACAGCATCAAATAGTAAAAGTTTGGATTTATAAGAAGTGGTCAAATGTAAAATAACAAAGCTGGTTCCTAGAAAACTAAAAGAAAACAAAATAAGTGTTGACTAAGAAGTTCAAAGCAAATCTTGTTTTGTTATCATCCCTCCTTTATTTTGACTCTGCAGTGTCCATACTTTGCAGGCCCATGCTGATTTCATTACTATTTATGTTCATCTCTTTGATAATTTCTCTTTTATTAGTAAGCATCCACTCCATGACTTCTAATTTATTTTTACATGGCAAATTATGAGAAAGCAATGAAAGAACTCCTAAATGTGATAAATGGTTTCTAGCGGCTTTGCTTACGCTTTCTAAGAAGCTAAGAGATTCCAATGTGGGGATTCCCATGGGGGATTCTGACATGATCTTCTGAAGAAATAAGGAAGGTCTGTATCTACCATCCCAGGCTTCTGCTTAGCAAACCATGTTCCTCCCTCGGCTAGGCTCCCCACCCCACCCACACAGAGGGGATGCCTTCTAATTCCTGCACTTGCTTTATGGCTTTGTGTAAATGTGTTTAGTGCCTTTTGGCTGTTCTTCTGAAGAAAACTCATCTCAATTGTGCTCCCTGGTTTGTTTAATTGTTGTCAAGGTGAAGGCTGGATATTGCCAACAGAGCCTATCAAGAAGATCTTGTTTTACTGGAGAGTATGATTCAGGAAGAATGAGCACACTGATTGAAGCCAAAACTATGATGAAGTTGTTGGATATTTTTGAGAGGGTGCCGAAGGATGGGTAGAATTAATTTCCACCTGAAGAAACTGGTACTTCTCTCCCCACCCCTAAACAATGGTATATTGATATATTTTCTCCATCTGTAAAACAAAGATACTTTTTCAGTCTCATTCATCAAAATGGCAAAGGCTCCTACAAAAAGCTCAGTAAGACACTAAATGTTAAGTCAGTGCTTAATGATAATCTACCGGAGTCTTTATGGCTTGATCTTCTGAGAATTAAAAACCACTTGGCCTTCCCCGAAACGCTCCACTGGGAATAGCAATGGCTCCTAGATTCTGTGTAATTAAACTTCCTGGAAAGGAGTGGGCTGGGAAGCTGTAGACCACTAAATCAATAGATTAAAAACAACAACAACTACAGGTAAATGGGTTAAATGGTTAAGTGGTAATCCATCTGAGTATTGGCCCTTTCTCTAATAAACCTAATATCAAAGAATGAATGCCATGATACGGAGTTCAAAAAGCACCCTAAACCTAAAACACCTATGGAAAAACCAAGCTGGTTTAACTCACATAATTATTGTGGATTCATTGAAGTCTGAACAGCAATGTATTTAAAGCACTGTCAGGAAATATTAAATCTCCCTTCTGAGACTAGGATTGAAAAAAGGTAGGACAAGGCTCATTTTTTACATTAAAGCAAGATTGGGCCTGATTAGTATTTGAAATATTTCTTTCCCAATTTTGGACAGCATTAGATTTTAGCTAGTGAAATATAAATGAACATCAATTGTATATGACAAATGCTGATCCAAGCCACTTAAAATTCCCTGAATGTCCTTTTCTCTCTTAGACTGACTGCTAGAGTCTCATCATCGAAGTCTGCAGAGCCAACCAGAGGCAGCTCTGTGGTAGAGGCCCCGCCTAAGCTGTGAAGGGTTAGAAAGAGAGCTGTTTGTTTTGTAAGGACATGAATCACTATCAGGACCATAACAACATTGCAAGTTAGGTCACAGGACTCCAAGTCAGTGTGCATTTTGCTCAGGGAGAGGGAGCTTAGAGACTTGTTGCTGCCTTTTTGTTTCAGTGGAAATGAAATCCACTTGTGTCACCATTTCCTCCTGTTTCAGGTTGAGACCAAAGAGATTAAGAGAAACACACTAGTGTCACACTTTAAAGCCACAATAATAAAGATGGCCAGTGTACCTAGTAAACATTTTTGTTCACGATTTGGAAAATGAAAACTGAAAAAAAGGAAGGACCCTTTGGTTTGTCCTGGAGAGAAATGTAATTACGGTTAGTCCTTGGCCATCATAATGGGTTCTTTGAAGCAGCTTCCTGGACCAAAATAAACAGTTCATTATATACAAATTCAAGAGATAAGGTTGATTTGGCTCTTTGGAATCAAGGTCCTTATCTTTCTATTAGTTTAGTCTAGAAATATGGTAACCAGATTCACCCAAGACACTGACTCTCTCCTCCCCCCTCCCAGATTTGATTTCAAGATCTTGTCTATAAGATCTATTAGAACAAAGAGCCCACTAATTAAGCAGCTAACCCCAAGACTATGCTGTTAGCCTGGGGGGACTTGTTTTATTCCATTAATTTGAGAGCAGCTACTTTATATCCAGTGGTAATTGGTGCAGGACTATCTCTGTCTACTTACATGGGAGGAAATACCACAATTTACTCAATTTGAATTAAATATTCTACAGTTTAGACTGGCTAACCCCACATTTTTCTTTGTTAGTGATGCTGAAGAAGCCTCCTTTATAGTGTTCTGGAAGATTGCTCCATCTTTATCTATTAGCCATGCAAGTGTTTTGTATTTAGCTAAGGCTGTAGCTGATAGAACCAAAATACTTAGCAGATTTTGGATTGATTCTGCTCTCCACAGCCCAGTCCACTCTTTGCTGTATGAATTGAGCACGAAAGGTCACAGTGAATCAATGCCAGCCTGGCTTTGCAAAAATGTGACTAGAAGGTAGTCAGTCATGGTAGCTCCCTTTTGTGAGAAGGTTATTAAAGTTCACTGGAAAACAATTTCCCCAATCTCACATTTATAATTGAATACTGCTGTTGTGAAGTTTCAATGAGATAAAGTATGTGAAAGTGTTTTGTAAACTCTGTAAAGTAAAAAGTCAAAGAAGAGCTGCATAACCATTCACTGTGGTTCATGCTGAAAAGTGAGATTGTGGGGGAAACTTCACTGTCTCACTTGTACCCTTCTCTAATGTTTAAAATTTTAAAGCTTCAAATGTGTCTTTCTCATAAAATCAGGAAAATAGATAAGAATCTTTCCCTTTTTTCCTGTTTTACACAGGAAGGGATGTAACAGTAGGCTACCTTTTATCTTTAAAACTTACTGTGTCCTGGATTTCAGATGACTAAAACAGGGGTAATTATCAATAGATTTTCAAGGAGAAAAAACTCAAATATCACATACATAGCACAGAGGAGGAAAAGTAAAGCTAGACTTTTCCAGAATCATATCATATTCCATAGATATAATCTTAAAGTTGCTTTTGAGAAAATTTGAAATGATATCTTGTGCATTTAGCTCAGTGTGTAAAAACAACACAATTGTGATTATTTTGAGGAACATGTTTGAGAATGGAACATTAGGCGATTTCGGGACACCAACAGGATTGTTCTGTGGTTCAACATAAAGAAGATGAGGACAAATATAAAAATGGAAACCCCAGGCCCACGGGGCAGCCTAAGGAGGCCCCATTATGAAGGGCACAAGCACCTAAACCTCCTGTACCTTACTCAAGATGTCCTTATTCTGCTGTTCTCTTGTTCTTTAGTGTTCTCTTTCAGGGCTCCTCAAGCACCAATTCTAGGTCCGCCATTTTCTAGCAGTTTGAGGTTGGATCCATGCTTTAAGCTTATTGGGCCGCCTCTGCTAAAGTTCTATGACAGTTAAATGAGATTCATAACAAAAGCAATCCAGGAAGTGCATATCCACCTACAAGTGTAAGGTGAAGTATTACGTATTTACTTTCTATACCAACTTGTCAACATTTAGGCAACTGAAGCCCCGTTGCCTCAGGACTTTGTTTCCAGTAGTTAATCTGATAAACTAAATACTGCTTATATGTTGGGGGTGCTAATGAGCTAACTTAATGGCCATTTCAGATAATACATTTACAATAGGAAGGAACTAAAAGGAGCTTTTCCTAGTTGGGTTAGGGAAGGGGAAGAGAAGCTGGAAAGCGTGTCTACACTTAGTGCCTTATGTGCACTCTAATGGGAACTCCATATGCATTGCATTTTAAATCCATATGAGGTATGTACAGGTGCAAGATTTCATAACCAGCACTGGTGATATATAAGTGGATCAGTTCATTAGGGAAACTTTAAGATTGTAATGTGATCAAAGCAGGAACTGGAACCACAATTTGGAACTTGGGTCTTAGGAAAAAAGCTGTCACTTGCAGTTTATCTGCATTATTTTGTGCTTTGTTTATCTCAATAATAGGTCATCAGGATTATAAGAATACAACCCAAGGTTAATGATAGATCTAGAGGGGATTGGAAAAGAAAAAGACTTTCTCTTTCAGTAAAAAATTTCAAACAACAAAAAGACACAATAGTATAGTGAAACTCCACGTAGCAGATTCAATCCAGATTCAATATTTATCAAGATTTTCCTTCACTTATTTCATTTATTCCCCCCTTTTTGTTCTGAAGCATGTTAAAGCAAATAGTTAATATAGGAAAGTTAGGTTAAATGTTTAATTTCCCCCGAATTGTCAATTGTGAGAATGCAGTATTATATGCAAGTTACCTCCAACCTGACCAAGGAGGGGTGTGTGTGTGTGTGTGTGTGTGTGTGTGTGTATGTTTCATTTTGATTTTGTTTTTATTGCTTTGACTACCCTCTCTTTGTTTGAGCACCATAGCAGATGCATAGGTTTTTTCAGATATTCAATTTTGTGGCAGATGTTGTCAATTCCCTGCCCAAGTCATCCCAACACTCACCATTCCCGAATAGAAAGAAGGAAAGCACCTGCAACTCCCCCCCTGAGGGTTTTATATCCTCCAATGCACAAGGCAGATAGAAGAGCCAGAGAATTAACATATTTTGAGCATTACCTCCAACAGTAATGTAAGAGGACAAGTCTGAGGTGTATTCCACACTATTTCCCAGGAGTCCCGGCAGGATCGAGCCCCTGTTGTCCTGCACAGTAACCTGCTTATTAATACACCTTATATTCGCTTCCTACATTTTCCTGTCTCGCTTTATTCTTGTCTCCTGCAGTCATTCCCCAGTAAACCACATGCACTCAAATCCTTGTCTTGGGGTCTGCTTCTTGGGGAACCCAATCTAAGAAAGTTGATCCAAGAGTGGTTATAGGAAGCTGATTGGAGGGATGGAACAGCCCCTACAACTGGTAAATGGGGCAATGATTACCTCTGGCATGGCATACCATTACAATTTCTTAGATTACACCTACAGTGGATTGAGATGGGGAACATGAAGAAGGGAATGTACTGGCTTATGCAATATGTCTAATGGTTGAAAGATATAGGCCGAGAGAAATTATGAGGATTGGGGAATTAGTTGTTACTAACAGCCACAGGAGGAAAGAAAATAACAGACTGAGATCAGTAGTCTATTAATTCAGGACATGATATGAAAGTTAGAATGCTTTAATAATAGTGTTTATAGAGGCCACCATCTACTGCATCCAAAAGGCTGTGCAAAAAATCTGGGTGCCATGTTTACAGAGACCACTATCTCTTGCACCCAGTGGCTGAACTGAAAAAAGGCTGAGTCCACAGCTCCTATGCTACAGTATCTCCTACACTAAAGTCAGGACGGACCCTAAGACGTATAATGAGAACTGGGTGGATGTGCTTGACCACTGCCAAGGCCCAGAGAGTCCTCTGAGCCCTCTGGTCCAGGTGGGGTGATCTCCTTCTGCTGGCTTGTGGGAAGCAACCTTCCATTTTTCGGTGGCCATACAGAATACTTACTTGAGATGGATTCCCTTCAAGATGGTGTTTCTTCTTTTTAAAATCTCTACTCCTTCCTGACTCCTTTCATTGCATTTAGATCTGTTTTGTCAAATCCAATAGCCACTAGCCACATACAACTAT